>NC_079380.1:15046489-15678989 GCF_021018895.1 Seriola aureovittata | reverse complement strand
CTTTTAGGAGCAAGCAGCTGGCTAGACGCCTTGGCCCAAGGGGCACAGCCAACTCACTCAGATCTGGCCCCCACCGCCCGTTGCCATAGAAATAATGGGAAGGATATACAGAATCCGCCAAATGGAAAATGTCAATTACTGTAGATATAAGTAGGGAGTGTGGGGTATCCAGGTGGGGGGGTTGGTAGAGAGAGGAGAGGCTGAGCAGACGCTGCTGTGCCCACTTTCAGTGAAAGATCATTCTCCTGCAAATGGCAAGCATCTGTCTGTCAGTTACACGCAGACGTAGTCAGTGATTTCACATGTGCCCTTCTGTCTTTCACTTCTCTCTCACACACGGTGGTGATCAGGTGCTGTGTGTAAATGTGAGAGGTGTCAGAGAACTGGGGTGGGCGGGCGTTTCTGGGCCAGCACTGAGGACTTAACTCCCCCCTATAATCCACGTATTGATCCCTCTACTCAGCCCGAGCCACGATCAATACAGGCAATAAAAACCAAACCAAGTAGCCTCTCTGGGGAACTGTGACAGACCCTCAGGCGAGATGTGCATGCATGTATACATACATCTCTCTGTGTGTCAGCAGCACAGTGTGTGACATGATAGTGCGTATAGTGTGTGTGTGTGTGTGTGTGTGTGTGTGTCTGTGTGTCCTAACACAAATCAGTCAACTGGACAGCCCTGGCTGTCATGGCTGCTTCCCTCTTGGGGAACACTGAACATTCAACATGACAAAACAGTCGGTGTGCTGCATAAATGATCAGACAGCTGCTGAGGCTCCAACCAGAGAGGAGCTGTAGTGAGGCATATGCTATCATTGCTCATGCACACACACATTTTGCATTTTGAATATATATATATATATATATATATATATATATATATATATATATATATATATATATATATATATATATATATATATATATATATATATATATATAAATATATATATATATATATATATACATATATATATATATACAGTATATAATTACATACGCATACATATATATGTGTGTATGCTGATACACTGCCACCTGCAGGTGAGTCATACATTGACCAGTGACAACATCTACAATATCATCTCTCTGATGATGGGTCACAAATATATTCCCAGGCCTGACATTTTATTTTCAACATTCACCTCTACTTCTAAAATGTTAATACCCTGATACAATAATATTAGACTGAGACAGGCAAGTTTAAACTGGACAAGCAAACACACATGTGCACTCACCCACAAACAATAAATAGATGAAGTCATGCATGCAGCAATATAAAAAACCTAGTAAACATAACACCCCCTCAGTATACATTAGGCTTATTTGCAGTCACACACAAACACTTTTCATAGCTCAACACGGAGATCCAATTTTCCTAACGCCAAATAAAAACCTGAATTAACTATGAAATTACAACAGGGAGGATGTTTATAATTTACTATACATCACAGGGTTTGTTATGTTACCACCCCCATCGCCTCGGTAATCATCATTACTTTTATTGTAGCTGTTAGCGTAGCATCATTAGCATACTGTATTGCAGTGACTGAGGGGGGAGACCGGAGGTGGATTGAGCTGTTCATAATATTGTCATCCTGGCCTAAAACTATTCCTACACAGGAGACACAATTACACAATTTTACATCTTTTAATATCTGTTGGAAATTACAATGTTCCAGCTTCAATCAAATTCATGAGGTGTGCGAGGTGCATTGGCAGAGTAGCTTATATTTATGGAAATCAGCCCATGAAAATTACATGTGATTAGACATCTCCCTGAGCATAGTTAATACTCTTAGCAGCAAATATTATGCATCATTTGCATGTGGAATCCCATACAGTGAGTTTTGTCTGGGGATAGATTTTTGCAATAAACACAATGAAGGGATGAAAAGACTAGCTGATCCCTGTAAACAGAGAATGAAATTTGACCTGATGATGGGTTCCTGGCCATCCACTGTGATTCTCAGGAGTAGCAACTGCAGCAGAGAGAGGGAGAGAAAAGTAGAGGGAGACTGACTGAGAGAGGGAAGTATTTTGATGGTGAGAAACATATACAAACAAATGTGAACAAAACTAACTTAAAATTCAGACAGATGAGCAGACAGTCTGAGCCACCGAAGCTGTAATATCAAAGAGGAGCAGAGGGTTGAGCCGGGCAGACGAAACAAGCCCTACGATAAATTGACAAATCCCAGCGCTTGTGCTCTTGAGAGGATTGTGCTTCATTAACAGATAAAGACTGGAGGAGACAGAGAGGAAGAAAGAGAGGCGCGAGGGGAGATGGGTTCGCTCTTTGTTCCTCAGTCTTTACTCATTTCGCTATTATCTGCTTAAGGGGAGCTTCATTTGATGACATGACCTTTGAGTTGCAGGAACATGAATTGACAATGAGCACAAGTTTCCAACAGTAGGCTGATTTTGCTTCATCTCCTACTAGGAAGGGTGCTCTCTTGTCATAACCCCCCCACCCCACCCACCCCCCCGCCATGGCAGAGATAAATCAAGGAACGTCAGTGTGTGTGTGAGAGAGAGAGAGAGAGAGAGAGAGAGAGAGAGCGAGAGTGAGCAAGAGAGACAGTTTAAATGTGTCAAAAGAAATAAATACGCTGTGTTCACGAAATGCTGTATCCAAGCTACTGTAAACAGATGATCTGCTGCTAAATTAAAACAGATTTGCAAGTTGCACTATAGGCAAAAACAAACACACATATCACTTTCAATATAAGTAACGAAATGCACCTCACTCTTATGTTTGACGTATTAGTTAGAAATTTCAGTAAATACAGTTGTTTTCTTTCTAGTGGAGAGTTAGATGCCACACATAGATTGATACCACTCCCATATCTGAGTGTTAAATACAAGGCTATCTTAGCTTAGCAAAAAGAGACACGGGAAACAGGCAGCAAAATCTGCTTTTGTCACCTCTAATGCTGAACAATTAACATGTTATATGACATTTCCTTATAGAGAAAATTTAAAGTGTGAAAACAACAATTCACTGTTTAGCCAAGATATGGTCCGCCACATAAACCCCTGTAAACCTCTGTATTTTCTCAGCAAAGATCATTCAAACAGTAAGTGTACATCGGGCACTTTTCACCTCGTCAGTCCTAGACTCCATTGGGAATCTCTGGAGAAGTCAGAGGTCAGGGCTTCAGACAGACCAGTCCAGGCACAAACCCTGACTTTATAACCTGCACAACAGCTGATCAATAACCAATATGTCTGCTGGCCAGGCTCAGGGGTGGTGGTGGACTGTGGTAAAAAATCAACATTTAGCCTTCAGCTTAGTTTACAACCTGGGACTTAAGAAGAAAATGTAGGAGGCTCTGTTCTCTTTACATCAGCAGTTTTCTTTGCTGTTCCCTGTCAATGGCCACATTTGATTTGATGACATTACTTCCTTTAAGGAGTGAAACCTGGTTGGGGCCTAGGGTGTTTCCAACAGTGTATGTGCAGTTCTGGAGAGAGCTTGAATTTTATGGCAAAGTGTTTGAAAGTAGGGAGGGTGTTGAGAGGATGATGAACAAGGGAGTTATTTATACACCTCAGATCAATAACCATTACAATTTTAATTTTGTTGCAGCAGGGGTTAGCGCATGTGTGTGCATGTGTGTGCGTGTGTTAAATAGCAAATGGGGGGGTGGGGGGTGGGTGGGTGGAAGAAGGAGAGAATATTTGGACTATGTTTCCCTTTCCACAGTATTTGCAAGTACACATACACACATTCATTTTATGCTCGTGTTGATTTTCAGCACTGCACAGCCTTTCATTTTGGTGATGAATGGAAGGCTCAGGTCTTGCTATTAAATCAGAGTTCCTAAGAGAGATTCACATTGATATCACACATCTTCTATAGAGGCAGGAGCAAAATACATCACCTGTATACAAGACATCTAGCAAGTTGGAAACACCCATGGCTGGCAGCTGGTAAGGCAGCCCTGTTTTTACCACTGTAATTATGTAGCCAGTGGCTCAACACTTAACCATGCAGCATATTGCTTTTTATATGCTGCAGACGAAGGGATAGTAATGTTGGTATGTAGGTTGGTCCACCTCTTTGCTCCAAACTGAACAGATTCATGTAATTTCTATCATCCTCAGCTGTACTTTTGTTTGGGGCTAATTGCCAAATGTTAGCATGCTAACATGCTAAACTAAGATGGTAAACATGGCATGCTAAACATCAGCATGTTGGCATTGCCACTGTGAGTATGTTAGCATGCTGATGTTAGGATTCTGCTCAAAGCACTGCTGTGCATGAATACAGCCTAGCTGAGCTGCAGCATCACTGTAGACTTGGGTTAAGAATAATGTTGACGTTTCACAATTTCAAAGAACTGAATGTTTGTGTATTGACTGGGATAATCTACTTCCAGAGGTCATGTCTTTTTTCTGTAGAGTGTAAGGAATTGCCCATGAGGCCCTCTGGTATCTGCCTCCATCAACAAATCCTATTTAGCGAGAGTATGTTTCACCACTCAGCCTCCAATCAGTCCTGCCATGATCCTCTATGCTCTACCTAACCCCTAATGTACTGAGGCCTGGGCGGACAGTGAGTTAATTGGCATTTTGTTTGGCACAGCGATGGAGACTGCATGCTAAATAGAGCCGTTCCCCGGGTAACCCACATTAAATGCACTGTAGTTTAACTCATGACTTTCATCCAAGCCCTGCTTGACAGGTAACAAATGTTTGACGGTTGATTGTGTTAGCTGGGAGAAATGTCATGCGTGGGATGTCAGTTTCCCCAGTGAGCTCTGAAATGTCTGGAAAACACCTAACAGTCGCAGCCCTGAAAGCTGATATTGACTGACGAAGTTGTGGTTTGGTCACAGCTCTGCCTGTAGACAGAATGTAATCACGGCGAGTTATACTTCATCTCTGACTCTCTCTCATTCTCTCCCTGATCAAACAATAACTCCGCAGGGAGTGATAGACACACACTGAGCCCACCTGTTCTCTTCACCACACTCTCACAGCAGTGTGTGTGTGTGTTTATGTGTGTGTGCTTATAAGGATGTTGAACTCCACACCACAGTGATGGAGCAGAGACATATACACAAAAGCAAAAAGAACAGTCCACCCACCAATTAAAAAGGATAAACTCACAATCACACTGTCCACTGACATCTAGGTGGGAATGAATCTGTGTCCAGCTGAATGCACGCACGGACTGAGGATGGAGAGAGGATTGAGCTCTTCACCATTCCTATCTCGTAGCTGCAGCCCCACCGGCTCATCCATCTCCATTTCCAGCTCCCTGTCGTCGTGTCTCCAGCACCAGCTCAGCCTTAATCAATTTAATTACCAACCACAGAATAGACCCCGGACCTATCTACCTTTCTGCTAAACCTTCTAGACCCTCTTCAAGCCTTTGCTCTAAACACCCCTGCTCCCACCCTCACCCTGCCTGGTAGAGCTTCATGGAGAAGCACCTGATTATCTGATGCAGTAAAAACAGAGGAAATAGATGGTGAATAACAGCAAGATTTCACTAATAACAGCTGGATTCCTTATTGTAATCATCCATAGGGTTTTCTTGTTGTAAAGTGCTTTCTTATACTTTCAAACCCTGCCCAGTGATCTATATTATTATATTACATGTTTGCGGACTAGTTGAGTGCTTATTATACACATGCAATCTGCTGTAAAAAAAGTAAACATATATGTTTTCAGCGAAAGTTTTCATCAAATGTTTGAAATATACATTTTAACAATCAACTATTACTATAAGTAAATATTAAATGAAACCGTTTGACAAATATTAACATTCATTTACAATATGCAGTCCTTGTTAAACACCCAATAAGAGAATGAACATGAACTTGGATGTACGCTCCTACAACCTACTGATTGTCACAAAGGAGTCAAATCACATTCCTACCAGGCCTCTAATATATGAAGTGTGGCCAAGCGAGGAGAGAAAATTAGTCTGTGATTTCTCTCTCTCTCTCCCTCCCTCCCTCTCTGACAATGGCAAGCTAATTAAAATCCTGGCATTTCATATTCATGACTAATTACCTAAACGAGATGGCAGCTCCAAAGTGGGCTGCTCTTAATTAAGCCAGAGAATTTGAGTTACACCTTGGTGCGGAGGTGTGTGTCAGTATGTACATTTTGTCTGTGTATGTGTGTGTGCATGTGTGTTAGCATCAAGGCAATATTCATCTTGTCTAGTGCCCTGGCATTTTCCAAGAAGTTGACCCCTGTCTCAGTGGAGGCAGAGGGTAAAGGTCATTTAATGCTGACTGGATATACTGTACAGTACACACCATCCGAGCTGTTCTATCTGCAGTTTTGCAGCATTTTATGCCTGGCTAATTATCAAGATACATTTTTTTTAGACGACAGCTTGTGTATGTGATGGTACAAACTGTGGAAAACTTTTATCAGTGTTGGCCTACAATTGGTGTTGCACTGAGACCATACTTTTTCATAACAAAATTGGGGTTGGGGTTAGATGCTTATAATAAACTGCACAACAAAAATATAGCATTATAATAGCATCTTAAAGATAAACTCCCAATTCCATCAACTTTTTGTATGAGGACAGTGTTGGGGGCAACAATAAAACCAGGGTTTTTAAGTAATAACTGATTTAAATACAGCTTACTGTTACTGACTTGATAAAGCCTGATTTCTATGATAATCTAAAGTTGTTTCATAATTATCCACTGAACACATTTCTAGTGCTGTACTGTAAAAGTGGGTTTTTATGAAGGTTTTCACTGTGCTTTGTTTGGTTTTTTAGAAAATGTTTCTGGTGACATGACAACATAAAAATACAACATTAATAATGAATATGAATATGCATTATTCATACTGTTTATCTATTATATATATTGTTGATGATGTCAAGGATTTAATACATGATACTGTATGTAGAATGGAAAACCTAAATTAATACAGTGAAAATCAATATGAAAAAAATACAAATGGTAAAGTTAGTAAGCTGATTTAGTGGATGTAAACATTAGTAAATCAGATTTATAAATGACACAGAGGTCAAATGTCGGCGCTGCCTCTTTGTCTTGGAAATCTTTGTTGTCAGATGTTGCTGTGAATGTTACAGGACTGATTCTCGACAAGAAGCTGTGACAGTTTGTTCAAAAGTCAACGAAATATTTTCTCTCTCACACAAGCAAACACAAGCTTTGTTATACTCAGTGGAGAAGTTTGGGCCATTACACATCAGGTGGTGAGGTGAAGATATCGGCGAAATAAGCACTGTAAGAAAGGTTAAAGAAAGATTTTTTTATTTATATGCTTTCTGGTTGATAGTTAGATGTGAAGATCGATACCACTCTTTAATCCAGTGTTAAGGAAGCTACTTTGAAAGCATAGCTTTACAAGCTACCAATTACTTTACACTGGAAAAAGTTGAACTACACCAAAGCTACTCTTGAGAGAAATCCATCTAGAAAAAGTCAGCTTTTTTTTGTATACAATAATTGCTTACATGTTGCCATTGTGATTCAGGAGCTTTATCCATGATGACGTTGTAGCTGTGGCTTTTTGCACATGCACTACACAAAGGTCAAGTGCGTGGTGTGGACTACCTGACATGTGCATTGCCTGGGTATGGCTTCACAGGGGTCAGGATGAAAGAAAAAAGGGGGTGGGGCGAGTCAAAGGGGATTCAATTACAAAGCAATGGTAAAATAAAAAATTCCTTCCCATTTTATGGCCCAAAATTCTTTCTTATTTTTGATAGATAATGACACAAAAACTGAGTAATTTATACTTGAATCACTATGCAAATATGAATGTAGAATTAGTGTTGATTATGAAGCTATAGCAAGTTGCAATCGAAGGGTTGATTGAGCAACTGTCCATCATACAGGTGTAGTTAAGGAAAACAGAAGGTGCTTCTGTCATTCTGTTGTCTTTAAGTCCTGTCTTGTGTGCCTGGGTGAATGTATTAATTTGGTGTATTAGGGTTTATATGTGTGTATCCCTGCGGCAGTGTCCAGCATGACCATTAAATCTGAAAAGAGAGTCTCTATTTTTTCAGCTCCTCAACAGATTAAACATCTCCCTCAGGCCTCAGTCTGCTCCCCACACAGCACAGCTTAGACACACTGTTCAATCAGCAGCTCCCATTTAGTCATAGTACATCTTTTAGATTGACTGACACACACACACGCACACACGCACGCACGCACGCACGCACGCACGCACGCACGCACGCACGCACGCACGCACACACACACACACACACACACACACACACACACACACACACACACACACACACACACAGATTTTCCACGGTTTTATTTACTGTACTTTTGAGCCAACAGAGAGTCTCAGAATCCTAGCATTGGATAAAATGTGATTCAAAACAAGCTTTTATTAATTTACACAGACTCATTTTAAGAGCGTGACAAAAGCACTCCTTTGTGTGATCTTTGTAAGAAGCAGAGCTCTAGAGAAGCGGAGCGAGAAAAAGAGAAAAGTGAATAAAGGATTAGAAGAGAAAGGACAGGTACATATAACTTTTCTCTTTCTGATTCTAGTAATCTCAGGAAAAAAAAATCCTCTTTCATTCTTTACAAGATTCCCAAATCTTAGATAAATCCACAGCAAGACATTAGTACACTGCAAACCCCTCTCTGCCTTTAAAGAGATTTGTATCCTTCAAAGCTTTCAGAGCCTGACTACTTTCCCGTTCTTCTGTTTAACAGATGCTGAACTACACAGCTGTAAAGAAAATAAAAAAAAAAATAGGCTCCAGCCTATAATTTACTATCTGTGCATCGGAGCTGTGATGAAATGATGCAGGTATGAAGAAGCATGAGGTGATTTTGTTTTGCATGTTTGACAGTACAGCTATTAATTGAAATGCTGTCGAGCAAAAGTCAGATTTTTTCACTTCCTGAAAAGAAAACTTTGGTATTAATCCATTCTCTTCTGACATAGCCAGTTCTTTGGTTCAAAACACTGAGATTTGCATGTGTTATTAGCAATAAATTCATGACAGGAGACATGGCAATCAACTGAACATGCAGCTTTCTTTTGCACTTGATTAATGGAAATGAATTGAACATATGCATTGTTTCTGTTTAGTGACCTTTGTCATGCCCTGAACACTAGAACCTCTTCAGTACAACAAAGTATTGCATGTGGGTGTTGGGTTTTCACATAAAGGTCTAACTAACTGAGCATCACGCTGTTAGCCATAGGGGAATAGGATGTAGATTTCCATCTACTGATTAAAGGACGACTAAGGCTTCTTGCTTTCATTCTCTATATCACAGTATCTCTGCATCAATTCCAACAATCTTTACAGTATAATGTGACCTCCTCTCGTGTCTGTTTGAACCCAGGCATCCTAGTTAATGAATTAAACCTTCCAGGGGTCCTCTGTAATGAATGGAACCTGAGCAGGAGAGCGCTAAGGAGTCGAAATTATAAAACCACATACTTCCTTTATAAAGCAGTCTTATTTGGAGCTTACGGAGATTACTGGGACAGTTTTTCCCCTTCTCCATGTCTTTTATGTCATTAGCAAGGCAGTAAAAAGCCTTTTTGAGGAGAGAAAAGACTGACAAAGTTGGGATTTTCAACTGTGAAATAAGTGATGGGTGTTTTCAGTAGCTGGCGGGTTGTCTCTATGACAGGAAAACAGTACAAAATATACACACAAATAGGCGCCTGGGTTAAAAATGAACAACCCACATACACAGATATGCGCACACACACACACACGGCTCCGAGTCATAATAGCTAACTCTAATTTCACATGGGGGTATATTCTATATTATTATAGCACAAAACTAGACTAGTTGAGTGTTGGTGTGAATGTGTCTCTGCATGTGTGAGTGTGTGGTTGCATTTGAGTGAAAGGTATTATCCGTCAAATGCTATTGGCTGCTGAGGCTGGCAGACTCCAATCCACGTGTTTCTGCAGTGTGTAGATTAGCACCAGGTTAATGGATATCCTGCCAACGTGGTGCGCGCGCACACGCGCACACACACGCGCGCGCACGCACGCACACGCACACACACACACACACACACACACACACACACACACACACACACACACACACACACACACTTAATGCCACAGACTGTTGTGCAATACTACCAAGACAATAAAGGTACAATAAAGGATGTAATTTGTTATGTAGAGGCACACCTGGAGGAAGCAAACAACACACAAACAATGACAACAGTGAAATCAGTGGATGGAGATAAAATATGAAAAGGAGGAGCCAGAGGGAGAGCGCTGAAGTCGTAGAGTCTTGTCAACTGCATGGAGCATAATCTCCAAGGCTCCATGCAGATGGGATGGGCGTGTGTGTGTGTGTGTGTGTGTGTGTGTGTGTGTGTGTGTGTGTGTGTGTGTGTGTGTGTGTGTGTGTGTGACTAGATTTACTCACTTCATGTGTATTACATACTGAACAGAACATTTATTTCATCACATCACAGATTAAATTCAGGATCTGATTACATCTCCCTCTTTTTTCAGTCCTGCTCTTTTACTCCTCGTCAAAGAACAGCTTTTTCTCCTTACTGATTATACAGGAGAAGGGATTATGTGTGATTTTGTTGGACAGCACAAGCAGCTTGCTCCATTGGTGTACAGTGTATATATTTTTTCAGCCATAGATAGATAGATAGATAGATAGATAACCAGTGAGGATTCTGACTTTTGTTTTTGCACGGGACATGCAGCTTTAGCCTCAGCCTTACAGCATGATATCATGTGTGTAGCCACAAGTGCATGTTTAAAAATACCTTTTACAGTATTCTTGATTTAAAATTAGTCAGCTGTTGAAGCGTCAGCTGAAGATGTCATTTTCAGCCAAGTCATAGTGCAAATGTTAGCTTAATTAGCTAGCTAGCTACTGCCGATAGCGGCCGCTGTTATTTCAGCAGGCAAAAACGACGATCGCATGCTAGAAATGAGAAGAAGCTTTTGTATCCATCTGAAATTCAGTAGTGTTTTACAAAATATTAAAAATTATGCCACTTTTATTATGATTGTGATTGTTTTTAAATTGCAGTGCTTATGGTTTTTCTGTCACATGTGCAGACACACATGTAAACTCACACAGCCACGTTGGTCTTACTTCGTATAGAAACTTGTCATACACCAGGCCTAACAATATTGAGTATATCAGTGCGGAGACAGGAACAAAGTGGAAACCGAGGTGCAATGGAGACGGAGTGAAGGCGGAGGATCAGTAGAGCAGCGCAGAGTGAATTTACAGAGGGAACATCTCTCCTCTAATAAAGAACGCGTTCTCCCTCCGCCTCTCACTGCAGGCGTAGAGGCGCTGGCTTTATTGGTTCATATCTGACTGACTGCTGAAGCCACAGGAGGAGTCTCTACGTGAGAGTATATGTATGTGTGACATGGGTGGTCAGCATTCACATGATATTAAAACCATCACAATATCAAACCTTTCATACAAAGAGAAAAAAAAACGTGACAAACTGACGGAGAGAGCACATATGTGCACATGACAATAAAGGAGTTTTACTTTTTCAATTTATATTTTTCATCTTTGACATGACAAGGGCCTAGGAGGTGAAACTGGCTTAGTTTAAGGTTTAGACTTAAAGAATATCTCCTTTGATATCCCAAGTGACATCCTGGTGTGCAAGTGGTTTAATTAAGCAGGCATCAGAGGCTTTGCGAGGGGTTTATCCTGCCAGTCAACTTGGCTGTTATGACTGCCAACCGATGGGGAAATAAAAGGAAACACATGCACACAGGCACACCTACCTGTGCTGTGCTGTTTGTGATGTGTTTGTCCTCAGTGTCTCTGTAGATGCCTGATGGCAGTTCCATAACCTGGGTGATGAAAAGATGGACAGACAATCAACCAAGACTTCATGTTAAAAGTCACCTGGGCTTTTGTCAGTTTTGAGGTCAGTAATAGGAAAATTAGCAAGGGTGCTTCTCTGCTCACAGTGTCGCTCTCTGTAAGTCCATTTACCTCCGCTCCTCTTCTTCCCTGCTGAATCCGATTACTCACTCTGACTGTTTTCTGTTTTTTCTGTATTCTTCCCGTCACACTTTCCTTTCCTGCATTCTTCTTTTACATGCTGATCTACTTTTTCCAATTATCAGCACCAGAGTGGAGGAGGGGTTGTTCCAGTGTAGCTGAGGTATTTGTGTGTGGGTGTGTTTGTGTATAGTGTATAGTGTATATGTGCATCCGCTCAAGCATCCACACCTCCCTCGTCTGTATCACCACTGAAACCAATGTGCAACCATGGGGAAAATTAATTTCTTAATACGTGACCCTCCTCTCCAACCTGCTTCCTGCCTCCATACCTGCCTGTTTCCTGTATCAGCTTCTCTCTCTGCTACATGTACATACAAAACACACTTCTTCCTCCTTATTCCATTTATCAACAAACTTTCTGCTCAGGCTTGAATTCTATCCTTAGTGTCCATTACTATTCACCTGCAGTCTCACCTGGCTGCATACATCAAACGAGCTCTCTTTTCCAAGGAGCCGGCTGGCTTTATTTGCCCTACCTCTGATAGAATTTCCTCGCTGTCAGGAGACTCGAGCAGTAAAGTCAAACACCAATCTGGCAAACGTGTCCTTTTTACAGGAGCACATTTAGGATTTTCCCCTGGCGCATATACACTGATTGGATCTTTTGTTGGTGTGGCAAGTCCTGCATGCAGATGACATACACACAGACACACACACACACACACACACACACACACACACACACACTGAAGGATTACACTAAAAGACAAACCAGTCCTTCAAATTCCTTCCAGCAATCACTTCTAGCATTCAAATCCAACATGAGATAATAAAGCTTTGTTATTTCGCTGTGATCCATTAAAGAGAAGATTACTGCTAATGCGCCACGTTGTACTTTCAAGATGACTTTTACTACAACAACAAAGTACAAACGGGTGACTCATGAACATCATGGAGGCAGAGCTCAACAGGCTTTTGTGTGGAAATTGAAACATACAGTATCTTGGTGCAAATGTGACTGTTTGGAACACATTGTGTAAAAGTGGACAGGTGAAAAGTGAATCATGCTGGAGTGGTTTGAAGAGAGTGTGCCAAAGATTTTTTCTTTTTTTTTTTTCCTTTTAAGCCGACACCTTTCCCCTTATTTAGCAGAAACCTTTTACAGCTTTCTCCTCTGCAAAAGAGAGTCAGTGTGAAAACTGAACTGAAACTGACTGAACACATGACAGTATAATGGATACTGAATGTGTTCATTCAGACCCACAAGCTTACATTCTGTATTGTGAAAAAGAAAACAAATGTGTGGCCAAAATAAAAAATAATAAACATCGCAATAAACACACAGGACTTGAGCAGCGCATCGATCAGGGAATCCTGTTGAGGACAAGAGCAGGAACTGTCCATTGACACAATTATAGGACATATTGAGTTTCTCTACTTCATTACAGGGACTTAATCTTCTTTTGTTAAGAGCAAGTTCATTCCTGAGAAAGACAAATTCACACTGTCCCCACTTCCATCAGTCTATCCAACTCATACCTCGTCCTCCATTTCTCACTCATTTCCTTTTGTACTGCATCCATTTTTCTCTATCACCTTCTCTCTATCCCGATCCGTCTCTCCTTTCACATGGATCTTTCTCTCTTTTGCTTTGTTCATCCCAAACTTACTCTCATCCATCAGCCCGGTTGGTTGGTTCTTGTCAGTGTGTCATTAGCCAGCAGCTCTAACCCACCCGTCCTCCACCTTTACCCATCTTCCCATATGTCTCAGTAGTAGAAATTGTACCGTCTTCTCTTCTCTGCCTGAACATATCCATCCGTTGAGTGTTTCTGGTGCCACCACACCACCAAACAAACTTCGGAAGATCACTGAGGCACTCAGCAGCAAGTGATGCTTTGCTGTGTGTAGCTCTGTTGCCCTGTGACGTCTTGAAACCTTGCACGTCTACTGCATTCTTTATGCCTCTGTAAACACTTGACACAGACTGGCTCAGGGACAAAAATGGACTACACAAAAAAGGTTACATTAAAATTAAACTATTTATTACAACTAAAAAGGTGACACAAATAAACGGGGCGTGGAAACCGGCAAGGATAGCCATGACAGCAGCACATGGATGAGTCGCGGGTGCGCTGAGGTGGTGTTGTATGTGCAGAGGCAAAAGATGATAGTTTGAACAGAACTTTTTAGCCTGGAAGGCCCAGGTTAACTACTTCAGCTGACGACCCTTCCATGTCAACCAGTTGCCTGCTGAGGTTGGTCAGTGCAACCTCAAAGATCCAAGAGAGCGGTGTGGGCGTCGCACGCAATTAATGTCATTGCTTCAACTGTTCCATGTACAAACAGCTTTCAATTAAAAAACAATTAGATTCAGCCTTCTGTGTAGTTTAGTGAGCTGACCAGGACACTAAAACCCATCAATTAGGTGCTCCAAATGGGTTAACTCTGCTAAACTGCCTCAGATTAAAGTGTCCACCAAGTCGAAGGCAGAAGAAGAGATGAAGACCAGAATCCACAAAATCTACAGATTCCACACAGGCAAACATTATCATCATTAAACGCATAAGCATGCACAGTTACAGACATGTACAGTATTCACATCCACAACACTCGCTCGCATTCATTTCCATAACAGCAGAAAGATCGCTGACATACGTCTGCGACTACTTTAATTACTCACAGTAATTAGCCAGAGGCAGGAGCTACCAACGATGTTCTTCTCTCTCTGTCTCACCCCTCTCTCCTTCTCTGTCTGGATCATTCGCTCTCCGTGTCTCAAGTGCTTTCTGGCAGTGTGTATGTCAACCAGCACACCAGTGTTGTATATAGAGCCGCACACTCCTACATTCTTATATTACGAGTGACTGGTGTGATTTAAGACAGCTTGAGGAGTTTGCTCCCATGATAAAGTGACCCTTTAAACCTCGTATCTCACACATGTTAAATCCGCCAAAACCCCCACCCCCCCACCCCCCATCCATGATTTCTTTGTTTTTCGAATCGTCACCCACACGGTTTTGGGAATTTTTGTCTTTCAAAGCCGCATCACATCAATGTGAGCAAACGCGTTTCCTCCCTGTCTGTTCAGTCAGCTAATTGAATTTGCAGCTGACTTTTAATTAACAGCAGGTCTGATTTGCATAAAGTCAGATCATTTGCATGTGGTCGGCAGCCCCTCCCCCCTACATGTCTGAGTGCCTGGCACAGAGCCAAGAGCATGGGTGCAAAGCTGACATTGGAGAGAGGAATACGTAAGGAGGGAGGAAGGACCGGATAGAGGAGGAGAAGGTGAGGTGTCTGCCAACAAAGGAGAGGAGAAACAGCAGATGGGGGAAGGAGAAGACAAATGGGGGCAAACAACAACTCATGCCACGAGATGGCACATACGCAGTTACACAAAAAAACAAATGTGTGCACAACATGGTCACTCACCCACACAGCGTCACACTGGCACAAATATCTCCACAGATTTTGCAATCAAGTTAGCTAATTATTAAATCAAAGGGAAAAAGCAACACAGCGCATGCTAAATAGTTATACTCATCTAACAAACAGGTGTTAATTGGTGGCACATTGGCTATATGCAGATGAGCCGGTGGATTTGATAACAAGATCCGACAATGAGGTGGAACTCATTGCATTTGTCGACCAACACCAACACTAGTTTAATACAGAGGGACTTATGTGGAGCACATGCACTGATGTAAGTGTCTGGCAAAAAGTTAGCATATAAAAGCGGAAAAAACAAAACTCAGCTTCTAGTTAAAGGTTAGATATATGACAATGATAACTCCAAGCAACCCCCTCCCCCCAAAACACTGACACCCTACTGTAACCAGCTCTTGCATATTCATGCAGTAACACATTAACCAGGATGTGCATTCGTCAAAACGCCTCCTGTCCAGAGAGCTCGCTCTGCTCCGATACGTCCCATCCATCACTCTGTGCCAGGTCTGACCAATGACCATGCCCAAAGCTATTAATGCCCATCCCATAATGCTTAGTCGATTGCTCCGTCTGTTTACAGTGTGCATTAAAACAGCTGGCACAGTGCAAACTTGGCACATGTGCACGAGTTCATATACTCAGTGTCATGGCATTATCGCCACATTCTGCAAAACATAAACATCCAAATTACAACTACAACTCTGCATGTGCACAAAGCCTGTAAACAGACACAGTGCTAACCAACACAGGTTCTCTCTCTCTCTCTCTTAGTCGCCGGACTTCATTAGTATCCAGAAAGAGCACAACTCATTAATGAATGTCATTAAGGCAGGCAGTGAAGTGCTGGGTGGCTGCCAACAGGACGACTGCTGGGTGGCGTGCAGGGAGTGGACGAGCCGCAGCCAGCACCAGTAGAGATGCAGCTGCTTCTGTCTCGGTTGTTCCCGGGGGAGGAGCAGGGAGCTGGAGAAAAGGACTATGAGAACGTGGGGGGTCTCAACTCTTAAGAGTTGAGGCAACGGGTGTGCTAGAGGGCCAGGGCCACGGGTGTTACACAGGCGTGTGCCATCTGAATACTGCGGAAGACTGGGCATGGCAGGCGCCATTTTGAGGAGCGGTGCAGAGAGGCACCATTTTGAAGTGCTCTGCATGGGGATAACTGGCAATTCTATTTATAAAAATAAAAAGAAAAAAAGAACCAAACCCTCTCACATTACACAAACTTATATGCCATAGTTACATGTTGACACTTGAAAGGGTCACATGACCACATCTACTCAATAGTAGCCATGTATATTTCAAGTCATCTCAAATGGACTGAAGCATTTTGTCTTGTTTCTAAGCTCGAGTTGTTCAACTATTGAACTACTTTAAGCTTTCAAACATTAAATCCAATAACAGCGATTTCACATTTGTTAACCATTCCTGGCAGACTGCAGTGGCAACTACCTGGAGGGGTGTTTTGTCACAGAAATGTGTGATCATCCAAAATGTCAATTTCCTATAAACTAAAAAAAAAAACCCAACTTTGATCAAATATGAAGTGCTTTAAACAAAATCAAGAAAATAAAAATTGTAGCCATTTTTACTCGACATCGTGTTTTTGGCTCCGTCTACATTCTGCTGCTGCTCTAGTACCTATGTACCTCGGGACGCTGACGTCTGCACATCCTCTCACTGATCCGAGGCCTTGACTGGAGCTCAGGACTCGTCTTCTCCCACCTCTCTTACTGAGGAAGAAAACATGCACTCATGCATTTAAGTGATTAGTGCTAATCAGCCATTGACTGACCTAGAAGGCAGCCATATTGATTTCAGAGGCTAATCAAGGAAAAGCTTAATGACACGGCAATTAAAGTGCTCCACTATGTGAATTACACCTGCGATTAAAAGCTATGAGGAGCTAGTGTAGTAAAAATGATTTAAAGTATGTTTATGGTCAGAGGATATGAGCTGATGAATTTAAACAGTTTGGTTTGTTCATCTTTTCTTGCATCGTTTCTCTGCAGAGTGGGTCTGCAAAATGTGTTAATGGGAGGAAAAAAACGTTCATACAGTAGTTTTAAAGGAAAATATTCAGCAATACAGAAAATGGCATAAAAAACAGAAAGTTAATATTTACAACTTTAATCTTTATTTCTTTAAAATAAGATAAAGGAAAATTTGTTATTATCAATAATACAAGTACAAAAAAATGTATCAGAACACAGAGGAATATACAGGACAGAGCATGACAGTGACAGTTAAGGGAATTATATATTGTTCAAACAGACAAAGACCTTGATATATTATGGAAAATAGAAAAAGTGGGTCGGTCAGTGGAAGAATAGATTTTTTTTCCTGAATAGGGAAGGGACAACGACTGAAAAATGTATACTGTAAATGTAGTTAACTTGGCACCAACAAACCTGCTCTCTTTCCAGTTTCAGCCAACATACGAGCAAACGTTCTCCAATAAATAAGGCACTATGACGGGCCCACCAGCAGGAAAAGTATGCGTTCGTTTGTGTGAATAATCTGAATAAGTGGACCGCGTCTGATGGCATATGTTCACATTTTATTTCGTGCATAAATACTTATTCATCTTAGATCACTCTTAAGATATTTCTATTAATAAACAATGACATTTATTACTGGGAATTTAAAAAGGATGTCAAGGCCCTGACATCCATATTTAACATTACACAAACATAGAACAGTTAAAGCAAAACACAGCTTGTGACAAAAAAGATAAACTCAAACATATGATGTGCTATTTGATAACCTTTTTTTTTTGTTTAACTACCGGGCGAGAGCTGAATGACTGTATGTGGGTCACATGTTGGCAAAGTGCTGCCCGGCCCCTCCCCAACATGCTGTCACTCACAGATCATGTAGTGATCAAGTGCATCGAAGAATATGACAACTTCGCACACACGCTTTGATACAGCTGTGTGCATAAAGAGAGAAAACTCTGCTTCTGTTACGGCATGAATTCTTATAAACACTGCTAAAAAATATCAAACTTGGAAAAAAAAAAGTAAAAGTTGACAAGATTAACATGTTACTGTTTAAGGCAATTCTGACTGAAACATGTTGGGTGTCAGTCTGTTCCGTTTGGCGGATGCTGAAATTTTGGCACCACACGTAAAAACCAGAGGTTAACTGTAAGATCTGGAAGCAGGTAAAAATCAAGCTGCAGCACATTACGAAGAAGCAAACGTCTCTTCACTCTCTTTGTCAGCATTAGTGAGAGGATAGTGTTTGTTAACGAGGCAATAAATTGACATGAACTGTCCATTAAGCCGCCAAAAAATATTGAAAATAAAGTCTCTGGCAGGCCTTTTTAAGTTTCTATCCCACCTGTGAGATGGGGGCTGGAGTGGAGGGCTGGAGTGGTGGGAAGGCTGTCAATGAAGGTCAAAGTCTCATAGCAAATGAATTACACCCAGCTGAGGTCAACTGCGGCAGGGCAGGCGGCGTCTACATCTCGTGGGCGGTGAGATGATGTTCTGGGATACCATTGGCATGAGCCACCACCGTGTTATTCTCGTTGAGGCGCCTCACGCGGTACATTTCATAGTGGATGCTGCTGGTGATGTCCTTAATGTTCTGCATATGGGTCCTGTAAGAAACATACATATACAGATGCATAAGGAACCAGTAGATGTGTGACAAACGCTCACATTTTACAATCATATTGAATACACCCCTTCACTCAGAAATGTGGTTCTTATTGTCACTTGGATGTTTGAGCTTCACTGTGCAGAATGATGTATGAGCAGAGTTTGACACAGGAAGAATGTTTTCACGTTTGTCTGTTTAAGGAGGAAACCCTTAAATCAAGTTTAGCGCGAGCAGCGTGAGCAGCAGGATTATGCAACTTGCAGAAGCGCGATGTGGAAAGCTGGAAACTTCCAGTGCAAATGGACTGAGAATGAACTTTACAGTGAGGTAGGAAAGATCTCGTCTCCAGCAGTTAAATCTTGACACAAAAAAGATGTTTTGTGTCTCAATTTGATATTATGTCATAAACCATGCCTACAGGGGATCTTTAAACAGACACTGACAGTGACATAAGGCTGTATTAACACATATTGATATGCAGAAATTCACTCACCTGATGAGGAGATCCCTTAAATAGGCAAACTCACAGTGGGCTATGTTCTCAACTAATAGAGAGAGAGAGGGGGGAGTTAAAACAAAGGACCAAAACAACAGACAGTATGACAGCTGTGAGCTTTGTGACTGGTTGCTGTTGAGATCCCTGAACAGTCCACTAGGTGTAGTCAGTGATCTCAGTGTGTTTACCCTGCAGACACAGAGATGCTGTATGTCCTGTCAGCACTCAGATGCCGTCGACTGCCGCATTTCTCTATTGCTAACTTCATCCACTTAGAGTCACTCTGAGGAGATAAGACTAACTACTCAAAAAAATCCTGCCAGACACGTGTTTGTGTGCGTCTGCACAGCGCACTCTGCAGGAAATGAAACTTCCTTTATGAGACACTTGATAAGAGGGGTGGTGCCGCCTGTCTAGAGTGGATAACATAATTAAACACTGAAAGATGAATCCTGCAGCACCACTGGCCAACTGATAAACTGAGAAAGTATAACTCTTAAAATTAAAAAAAAAAAAAAAAAAAAAAGCCAAACAAAACTGACAAACTACTATTTGTCTATGTTCATATTATTTAACTATCACACTACACCCACGATAAAGTCTCTCCTCCAAAATATCTTATTTTCTACATCAGTATCGACCATGTATCTCTTTGTGAAACATGGCTGAGGATGCATGGGGCACCAAATAAACAAATCAGGCCTCTTCAGACTGTGTGTGCTGGAGGCCTGAACCAGCTGCATGGCACATGACACCAGTCTGAACACTGAATGAAGCATTGTTTTATTGACTGACTGACTTAGTGAGGGCTTCGTCTATCTGTTGCCTTCTCAACAAAAAACACTTCCTGTTGTGTTCCTACTACAATCAAGACACCAGAGACGTGAGGTGCATGTCAAACTACTGAAGAACTGACCACAAACCAATCACTCTCAACCTTGTACATTTAGAAGTGTGTTTCATTATCATGACACTTCCAGCCTAATTAAATGCAAACTGACAGATTCCGTCCTGAAACTGTCTCTCAAAACAAATTTAAACAGAAGAACAAACCAGGGGAAACCGGACTGAAAGGGGAGGAAAGAAGGGGAGAGAGCTGTACCTTCAATGGTTCCCCACTTGGTCTTCCTACCCAGCAGCCTCCTGCCATTGACCTGGTACTCCTGGTCACTGCCCACCACAGCAAATGGGATCATTTCCTGCTCCATTTAAAGGTCAACAGACAATGGAGTCAGATATCAGTCAAGTCAAGTATGTATAAAAATGGGACTGAGTGGATTTAGGGTGACAGTGCTCTGTAGACAGGCATAAATAAGAATGACTGGGTCACAATTCCTGCCATAGAGGCTATACATCTGTTACAGTCAGTCCTTTGAAATGGTCTCCTCACCCTGATCTTCTCATTGATCATTCTGTCCTCTGCATCCTCGTCAAATTCCTTCTGAGGGTAAACGTCAATCCCGTTGGCTCGCAACTCTTCCCTGATCTGGTGAGAGCATGTTCAAACGTACACAGAGAATAAACCTTTAGTTTTGAAAGGATACAAAGTAAGACCTTTAATTGCAGGAGTAATTAGACAGTCGTGCTTGATGCAGTCTCAAGAGAAATCAAACAAATGTATCTAAAGCTGCACAATGTACAGATTAATGTCGTATTAACACTAATCTACCTACTAATCTAG
This sequence comes from Seriola aureovittata, assembly GCF_021018895.1. Taxonomy (NCBI): domain Eukaryota; kingdom Metazoa; phylum Chordata; class Actinopteri; order Carangiformes; family Carangidae; genus Seriola; species Seriola aureovittata. The sequence goes on along the minus strand of NC_079380.1, from coordinate 15,657,781 downwards.
TCCAAAAGTTTGGGCATAGTCATTAATCACTGTCTGTATACAAACAAAGCAGGAAACCTCACAAGACAGATGCCTGGTGCATAAACCTGTGCACGCACCAAGTCTACCATGCACACGCACACACACACATATATATATATATACATATATATATATATATATATATATATATATATATATATATATATACACACACACATACACACATACATACAAACATACATACACACACACACCAAGGGGAGTTTAGCCACCTCACTGCTAATGAGAGGAGGAGAAATCCTGAGATCCTTTAAGACGATGCCAGTAAAAACATACAAATGAAAGACTGGAATGTACATGTGGATTTAATGGAGGTAGAAAGGGGAGAAAAACTGAGATAAAAGTCTATTAAAAAATAAAGAAAAAAAACAAAGGGTTGACAGATATTACCTTCTTTTTGAAGAAGTCCCTCTCCTCCAGGGTGAGTGTATCTGCCTTGGCAATGACCGGGACAATGTTGACCACTTTACTGAGACGTCTCATGAATTCTACATCAAGAGGCCGCAGACTGAGAGAGATTGGGAAAACGGACATTAGAAGTAGAAACCTGAATGTGAAATTGTAACACCAAACTCTTCCACCAGAGGGCAGATGTTCATAACAATTTTCCCAGATGGAAGAACTACTGCAACATATTTACAGTTCCAACTGTTCACCTTCCATCCATGACCTAATCGCACTATAAAGTGTTTGTGAGCAGCTACTTGACGAGACTGAAAGGACTTGTGATCGGTTTGAGGAGTGCAGGACTTTCCTGCAGTTTACTGAGAGCATCTGCATGTGGTTAGAGCAGCATATTCTGGCCTGGCTCACAACAACACTTCGAAAAAGACTGGTCATTATCAACAACTTGTGCACTGCATGTAAGAGCACACTCAAAAAGACAAAAGTGCTAAATTGATTGCACGCACCCAGACACCCACACAGACTCACTGTCTCTCTCGTCCTTCCTGCCTCTGTCCCATTAGTCCTTTTAAAGGCAAACCCTGAGCAGCTGCTGGCCACACCATGTGACATCTGCAGTGTTGGATCAACATGAAACAGTGCTGATGGGGCACAGAGACAGGGGGCCATTTCACACCGGCCCCCTGCCTGAGTAAAGACAGGCCATGACACAAAAATTAATAGAGGTGCAGCACTTGAACGGCGCTCTGTGATCAACTGTGGGTCTTTGTGTGTGTGTGTGTGTGTGTGTGTGTGTGTGTGCGCTCGAACAAGGCTGACAGTCCACAGCTGCTTTCAACATTTTCCCAAGACCCGCTGCTGCACTCGACTGGAGTTACACAAATGCAAAAGCTATAAAATGCACGGTGAATCTATCAATTGATGGACACATAAGACTGTGTGTACCCCTCCCCCTGATTTCTTCTGCTAGTATACCCCAACCCCCTGAGCTCCAAACAGTGAGGGGCTGAACCAGCAGAGTGTAGAGAGGGAGGGCAGTTTATGCAGTTCAATCAGAGACAGATGTGTGTGTCTGTAAGAGATCCAGGGAGAGAAACTTGGGACACTGTGCTGCTTCAGGGCCTGGCGAGAGCAGCCCATCTTTCCAGTGTGTGTGTGTGTGTGTGTGTGTGTGTGTGTGTGTGTGTGTGTGTGTGTGTGTGTGTGTGTGTGTGTGTGCACACACTGATGTTCTGGGATATGTTGCATCTTGCTGAGCAGAAATGTGTGGGGACGTGTGTGTTCAATATGAGGGATAAGAAAGCAGAGACACTGCTTCACAGTGAAAAGCTTCAGAATAAACAAAGGAAATCTGTATCAATGTATGATCTGTTTGCACATGCCCAACACACTGTTGGTAACAATAGAAGCTGTTCAAGTTCCAGTTGATGTAATTCTGTTGTACTGTCATATAAGTGAAAGTAAGGTCACGCCAACCCTGGTTATTTAATGACTTTTTATTTAATGAAAAAAAGTTACTGTTTGGAAATACACTTACTCTGGCCGAGCATTAGATGAAAGGACTGATACACAGGTCTGTATGCTAGACATGAATCTACCACCAGCAACTGGCTAACCTAGCTTAGCACAAAGACTGGAAACGGGGGAAAAACAGTTGGCCTTAATCTCTTGTTTCCTGCACATAACTTAAAAAATAGAAAACTGTCATTTTTAAACTTCTTTTTTTTTACAAATTAAACCAACCTTTAACCTTTAGAGTTGTTTCCAGTCTTTATGCCAAATTTTGTGTTCTTTCTCATCCAAGAGCAACAGAGGGCAGCACCAATATCCTTTTAGTGTTGTTGTGTTGGGGGGGCTGACAAATAAGTAGGGATTAATATTCAGGCTGTCTATCTCTATGTGCGTTTTCTTTTTTCAACTTAAGTGCACTTGTTTGTGTTGTGTTTCTATATTTAACCATGTTTGTACGGGTTCTTACCAGTGTCCGGTTGGGGGGATGAAATATATGCAGCAGTGAACTCTGGAGTCTGGGATCCTTTTCTTCCTGTTGATGTTGATCTCCTCCTGCAGGTACGCCTCATACTGGTCGTTAATGAACTTCATGATGGGCTGCCAGCTGGACCACAGCGGGGATTGATTGAGGGAATGATGAGGGAGGAGGGGATAGGAAGAGATGGAGATAAAAGAGGAAAGGCCGAGGTAACATCGAGGTAGAAAAGGAAGACGAGGGGTAGATGGGTAGAAGGAGGAAGAGGGAGGGGCTCAGAGTGAGACAAACAGAGAGAGGAGGAAGATAAGGATATAAAGCCACATAGCACGAAGAGGAAAAGTAAGACAACAGGAACAGTAAGGAGAAAGGGAGGGGCTTCTGGTTAAACATAATTCATATCTCACAGTTCATATCGTTAATGCAGTGATGGTAAACATACCAGTTCTCATTGTTGATCTGGTCTCCAAAGCCTGGTGTGTCAATGACTGTCAGCTTCATTCTCACTCCCTTCTCCTCAATGTCTGCACAGACAAAAACACATCCGAGGTCAGTCAGTGCCAGCCCACTGTACACCATCACACTAAAAACAACCTGTGCACTTTCTATACAACTACTGTTCCAGGTGTTATAGATGTAAATTTATTCAGAAACTGATTCGGGGAGGATTATTTGTGGTAAAAGGACAAAAGAGCTGCCAACTTTAAAACTGTTTGTTTTGTAAGGTTATGAATACATTCCACGATAGTTTGAGCACTAATGGCAGTCTGCAATTAAAGAAAATTAGATTCAAAGAAGGGGAGGAAGAAAAGTAGAGTGAAAGAATAATAAGATGAATGTTTGGAATGACTAGACGAGCACTTTACTACGGCTGACGGATGATACCGTCTGTGACAGAGGGAGGGTGTATTTTGGCTGGCAGACCTACAGACATAGACAAACAGAGGAAAAGAATGGACAGAGAGAAGAACCGAGTGGATCAAAGGAGCCATACCATGACTGATAGACTTGATTTCAATCGTTTTGGGAATCTTCTCCTGGGCTGTAGCCAGCACTGACTTACGGCTGACTTTAGACTTGAACAGTGTGTTCATCAGAGTAGACTTTCCAAGGCCACTCTGTCCTGTAAGCAAAAACCATCAGAGAGGCAGAGAGTGAGACAAACACACACACACACACACACCTTAATATAAAAAAACACTGTCATAATAAACCCAAACACGATTCAGTGATTATTTTCCTCTACAGTTTAAAACTCAGGATGACTCCACACTGAAGCAGTGACAAGCTGCAGGCGTCTGTCTGCACAAACACTGCCAGCAAATCCATCAATATGCATGAGCACAACCCAAACACACCATCAAAAAGACAGACTGGAGCCAAGGTAAACCTTTTTTTTTTTATGTGCACTGAGTGACCAGACATATAGGAAATCTTGAGTGTTGTGATGCAATTCAATTCAATACAAGACTCCTGTAGTAATGCCACCTTCAAGAAACTTGGAGTTTAATATTTTGGGTGACACATTTGGGTGATGTCACAGATAATATACAATATTAATACTAACTTTGTTTATATAGCTCTTTTCTAAACAGTTAGAAACTGTTAAACAGTAAAACAAAGAGTAAGAATCTTGAAATCAATAGATTACAAGAAGAATTTGAAAATATAACACACAATACAACGGTAAAACAATGAACACACACAAAAATAAAACCAAAGAAGGATAAAAACATGAAATACAATTAAATATGCAACATGACAAAGAATGGATTTTATTCAGGTAATATTTCAAATCTCTAAATATGAGCTCTTCTTTTAATTATAATCATTTGCAGATAGTTTTCAACTAGATGGTCACATGAATGGTTGCTGTTCAGAGTAATAATGCTGTCCATCTGGATAAGACAGCCCGAGGGTATCTTTATGGTAGAAGCTGGCTGTCCAAATGTCTGTATGGATGGGACAACCACTTGCCTCTGCATGCGATCACCAATCACAGGTTAATGAAGAGGAGCTTGGCGGGTACCACTGGGCAGCGGACATTCACAGTTCGGCTTCAGGTTAAATCAACAGCGAGAACTTCACCCGCTCCAACACAGTCGCATTCACATTGCAGTCGGCAGCGAGTTAATGCATCAAATACTGAGAGACGACAGCTGCAGATTTTATTGGATGAAATTCATCACCACATGCCAAATTTGGACTGTATCTACTGTAAAGCTTTAGCAGTACTCTACAGTGTCCACTCTTTCTGTAACAGCTGTATTTCCCAAAGCGTCTTGGTCCAACATTCTTTCACTAACTACCATCACAACGGTGATGTGGTGCCAAAATCCCACGCTTGCCTCCTGCATGTGGTCATAGGGCAGATTTTGTTTAAAACTGTGACAAGACTAAATTAACAGCAAAGAAAAACTGTGACGAAATATCTTCATAATATCATTGATGAAAAAGATCAAAAATCCATTGATCAATAAAACATTTTTTCAGTTCATCCATGTCTTTTTAAGTATACACAGGCTGCATTTTCCACTCTCCCTCCTATGGCACCAAATTCTGTCCAACTAGAATTATATAGTTGTATGCCTCCAGCAACCAGTCAAGTTGCAGGTAATACTGTCTCTATCTCCACTTCTGTTCCTGAGTTACAGCATTGAATACTGACCAGAAGTATTTCTGCAGAGCACTATGATGTCAGTGAAGTTGACCTTTGAGTATTTGGATATTAAAAGTCATCACAGGGGCTTCAACAGGGACTCCAGGGACTCCTACCTGCTCTGTTGCTTTGTGATCATACGCCTACACCATTTAAAATCATACAAATTAAATATCTGAAGCATACTCTTAACCATAAAGATACCAACCCATTCATTCAATTTTAAAAAGCATAATTCCTGGCTGCACTCCTCTCCGTTTTTAAGTGATGGAATATAATTGCACCTGAATGCAAAAACCACATGGAGACTGAGTGTGTTCAGTTTTGTTTACCACTGCCTCCACAACTTTGCACAACTCAGTCTCAACCCCTAAGGCTGCTTCTTAAGGGAGCCTTTTTATTTGAGGATGAAACACAGACCAACCGGCGCAACATCACCCAGAGGAGACATGCAGCAGGGAGGTGGCATGGGTTTTATGGTGGCCCGTCTACTCTAGAGGTGTGCGTTTGTGTGTAATTAGCTCCCGTTTTAAAAAGGTGTGTGATCACCGTGATGAGGGCTCAATGAGAAAGAGTTTTAAGTCCTGCTGTGTTTGGCTGCTTATTAAAATACATTTGAGGCCTCAGTTTTCTAACAAAACTTAATTAGAGAGAAAACAGTATCATAGCTGAATGACAGGACACGGTTTAACAGTTGGCTGAGGTCGTTTTGAGATAAACACACAAGATAACAGGTGGATACTTGATGTGAAATGTAGCCTACACTTGATGACAAGGCTCAGAATGAGAAAGTGAATTGTTGATTAAAAATTCCCCCTTTTCAGTGTACAGCCAATTATTACATCTGCAGCCCAGTAATGTCAGGTTTTGAGTACATCCTTGAAACAGCTTTTAAGTCATATTTTATTAGTCATCACGGAAACATTCATCCTCACTATTTGAGAAATCCTAGAAATTTAGGAGCAGTAACCATCCACAACCCAGCAACAAGGGACCAACTCCAGCCCTGAGGCAGGTGCTTTAGCCAGAGGCAATGACAGGAATGTTTCTGATACATGCATGTCTCTAGTGTGTGTGAGGGGTCAAGATATTTTCTCTGTCTGAAGTCTTTGTCATACCCATGAGAACATGTAAAACCCCAATTAGAAACCTGGTTTCATGGTCAAGAAATCAGCAATCTCCAGGAGAAATCTATCTGGGGAAATAAGGTTTCCCCAAAATACATGTATGCAATTGAAGTTTCTCGTTTTCATCAGCCTACTGAAGAAAGCCAATTGTAACCTGGTTACTTTAGCGAGTGTGCACATGCTCTGCTTACCCACAACCATAATGTTGAGCTCAAAACCCTGCTTCATGGCCTTCCTCCTCATCTGCTCCAGAATGGCGTCGATACCCACGTAACTGAAGTCCACCGCGGGGCCACCGGCCTTCTCCCCATACAGGCCACCCACTGCTGGGGACATCATAGCATCGGGCACCACCGCCTCAGACATGGCACTGCCGCTGTAGCTGGAGATCACTTCTGGCCCTGATTTGATAAGACAGAGAAGAAGGTTAGAGGAGAGCTGCTGAGGTGCACCATGGAGGGATTAAGCGTATGGCGAGAATGGGGGTGGAAGAGTAGTGACAGATATATGTCCGATTAGCAATGGCGAGAACGTGAAAAACAAGTAGTTTAGGTAAGATGAGGAAGCAGAAGAGAGAGGTGCTTAGCTGAGTACGGTACTGGAAAACATCTGCACAGCAAGAACTCCAAGAATCTGAGTTTCTAAGAACTCATCACTCAATCAAGTTACTGTAAACCGTCAAGCTGCTTATAAACTTATTAAAAACTACGTCATGATCCATGAAATTCACCATGTACACAATAAATAAATAAATAAATAAATAAATAAATACTCTTGGGAAACTGCTGTTCTTCATTGCTTTGGATGAACCTGCTGGAGGAGGATGGGTACTGATAAATGTGTTTAGTTGTTTTAGCCTGTTTTCTAATCAAACACCATAGACACCTTGTAAAAAACACCCTTGGACTTTCAAACAGAGGTGGTGGCTGGTCTCACGCCAGCAGAGACTCTTGACTCAACAGAAAACCCTTAGGAAATACACTCTGTAGTATTACAGTACTTTGCACTTGGCAGGAGGTTATCCCTGGAGTTTGTTTTGCTAATGATTAGCTTAATGTCCTTTTGTGGAATGCCTGCAGATGTGTGTCCAATCATAAGCTAAATATTCAACTTTTAATATGCTCACTAAGGTCTGTACATGCAGAAAATGGCTCCAACAATGCGTTAAGTCCGTGTAGGTGAAGAATTTACAGTGTTTATGTCTGTGTCTGTATGTCCAGTAGTTTAAGTAGCTGCCGCCCCTCACAAGGCCTCCCTTTCCCTCGCTGTCCTCGGCGCAGTGGTACTGTCCTGTTACTGCGAGAGTGGAAAAGAGAGAGAAGGCTAATTCTGAAACCTGATACACTCACCCTGCTAGCCTGGCTCTCACACACACACACACACACACACACACACACACACACACACACACACACACACACACACACACACACACACACACACACACACACACACAACACACACACACACACACACACACACACACACACACAAAACGCATATAGAGTACACACGTCGTGGCCTCATACACACTCTGCCTTTCCTCCTTTTGATCACATAGCTGACCTAGCTGGCACACACAAACGTGAACGAGCGCATATACCGTCAGCCCACACCGGCTGCCAAGAATTCAACAGCCATTGGATTCCAGCTCAGCCACAAATCTTACTCCACAACACTTGTCCTGCCACACGGAAAAGGAGTCCAAATTATTTGCTAGTTTCCCTTGTAATTCCCCTTGTATGAGGAATTAAATCAGCAGGGAATGGCACCACTGCTGGTGGGAGCTCCACATTCGTCAAACTGGCACTGCATTGATTAATGGATGAGAGTCAGTGAAGAATAACACTCCAGTGGAAACTCAACACTAGTTCATATTCACCATTGAGTCTTTTATAATGTGCTCCATTGTGTGTGTGTGTGTGTGTGTGTGTGTGTGTGTGTGTGTGTGTGTGTGTGTGTGTGTGTGTGTGTGTGTCATAGAGACCCACCTATGGAAGCAGCTCTCCTGGCCTCCTTCACCACTTCCCCATCCTGTTCCAGCAGTCAGTCAGCAACTTACTGCAACTCACTGCCCTCCACCTCTCCTCTGCACCTCCCGCATTCCCATACCTCAGCCAGTGTCTTTTTCTCTCAACCTCACCCTTTCCTCCCCTCCACATAGTGATTCCCTCCTGTCATCAGTTTCCCCTCTACACTTCATCTCACAGTTTTCCCATTGTATCTCCTGTTCAACTCCCCATTATCTTTTCCTCCTCTCTACCGCTCTCATCTGGCTTTTATCTTGAATATTATATTGGTTGTCGCTTTTACAAAGTCCCTCCTTTTGTTACCTTTATCTCACCTCACACAACTCTTGTTCTTTTATCCTCTGGTTGCTACTGTTCATGTCAATCCTTCTCTCTCGCTGCTTAACCAGTGCTTCTGTGACGTATGAGCTGTAAACAGAGATGTTCGCCAGGGGCAAGCACACGTTGACAAGCGACTGCAACAACGGCGCTTCACCTAAGGCAGGATACCATCAAAGCTAATAGACAGTAAGTGAATAAGCTTAATGGTCAACACTTGAGATACAGTGTCAGCCTCTGTTCTCAAATATCACCCAACAGCAGCTATGCCTGCAAAACACCAAAAAAACAAAAACAAACAACAATCCTCCTCCTCTTTTAATACACTAAATAACCTGAGCAAACTGAATGTTCAAAATGTGAGACATCCTTTTAGAGCTGAAACGATTACCTTATTAATGGATTGGGTGATTGACAAAAAAGATTCAACTACTTTGATTATCTATTAATTGACAAACACTCACCTTGAACAGTAATAAATGATTAACAACATAATGAAGTGTGCTCTTGAGAGTTTTTGACTGAGGATCTGGTCCCTCACCTCTGGTCAGTAGTTCAGTTTTATGAAAGCTTTATGTGTACAAACCGTCACAGTATCTGTATTTGATATGAGGTCTTGTCCTCAAACAAGAGTCTCATTTCCTTCTTTGAGAACAGGGTACTGAGAACAATGCTGCCCACATCTATTGTATTAACAAGCTGTCTGTTCTGTGTAACAAATAGTAAACACACACTATTCTCCTAGTGTGGCTGGAAAAATACTGAAGCCACCAAAAGACAGTTTCGTGAAGTCGTCTCCTGCATCTTAACTAGCTGGTTTCCCAGACAGAAGTGAGCAAGCTTCAGAGAATCATTAACTGTCATTCATGAATACACAACGACACCGCCCATCTGCGCAAGTCAAAGTAGTGTCAAACACTGTAAACTACTTGGCAAACACACAAAGTCCTGGACCACTACTGTGGGAAACCCAGATCTATCCCACAATGAAAATAAATCACTTTCTTTACAGGTAGTAAAGTGTTCCAGTCCTGTGTCATCAAAATAAGTAAACTACAAAGACCACAGTGTAGCGATGTTAATGCAAGAATGTCAAGCTGTGAGTGAAGCGCACCGTGTCAATTCAGTTTTGAGAGTGTATAAAACCAGACTGGTGAAGGACTCAGAAGTAGCCTATTATTGAACATCTGGATACACAGACCATTTATCAGACAGGGGTATTCAGTGCCCCCTGTTCCTCCGTGATGTCCTGCCAAACAGGTGTTTACTGACCAGTTGGAGCACGACCCTATAACTGTTAAAAAAACACATGAAAAATGTCGGGCCCTGGTGGCTTACCAGCAAGTGGACATTACCCCAACCCTATCAAACACAGGCCAGTCAAAACACCAGCCTGACTCAAAAATCACAGGTTCCTGCCAGGTTAAATAGGGATATAACAAACCACCTTCAGCAGCAACACCAGGTATTTGAATATGTTTGGTGGATGCTCTCATTCAAAATGATGTGGTTTTGTTTAAACACTTTGGCAATGAGTTAAATGAGCCTCTCTCAGCTGCAAGTGAGCACTATACACAATTTCTCATGAATCAAAAACATCTACTGGCATCACCTTCAGCTCTACAAGGTTTTCCCCTGTATCAGGTCCAGTTATGGGATGGCACTGATAATATCTTTCCTTTGAGTCTGTAAGAAAGCAAAATTAATTTTAGAAATTGGAAAGCAGAGAATGACTCATTGGACTTGCTGTGATCCTGTTTTCAATTATAGGCCTTGAGGAATATTTTTTTTTTTTTTTTGCTGCTTCCAGCAGCATCAGATTACTTTTTTGTAAATACGGCCTCCAAATACCACAAAACATTTTGGAAATGAGAGCAGGGAGGAGAAAGAAGCATGAAGTCAATGTAAAAAGAAATGATGTAGTCATGAAAAGGTGGAGGAAGGCAGGAGTGAGAGATAATGGAGGGAAGCAAAAAGGAAGAGGACCATGAGGGAGTGGGAGGTAAAAAAAGATAAGGTCAAAACAAGGAAGACAGAGGAAGGAGTGTAGAATGGAGGAGGGAGGAAAAAGGAAAAAAAAAAAAAAAAAAAAACTTTGAGGAGAGTAGAGTTTGTGATTTATTCCACTTTTGTGCCTGGGGCATTCCTCACTAACTACACACAGGCCTCCAAACAGGGATGTAAATACAGTTGCAACCAGCTAAACGTGTCCCTATCTGTTACATGTCTTTTTTAAAAAAGGCACAGAAAATGCCCAGAACTGTGAAGAACACTGTGACTGTGTCGTCTATGTTTAGCGGAGATGTGGTCAGAACCACCGAGCCATGCCGCAGCTGCCCAGGGTGTTGATCTTGACAGCGTGGCGAGCAGGTCAGGGGTCATGTTCCCAAGTTTAGGTTGGAAAAGAGCTGTGCTGAGGTTAGTCACCCTCATGACAAACCAGTGGTTTGACCCTCTGTACAAAACTGCCTTGAATCACTGGAGAGGAATCCAGAAGAAGCGTGCTTCTTATCTAGAAGTGAGTCACTCACTGAATTCTTAAAACACTGATTCCACAAATGATTTCCCTTTAGACACTTTGAGGACTGTGTAATACACTATGTAGAAAGTACCAAGTATTTTCGATAATTTAAATGAGTCGTATTATGTTTTACGTTTTCTTCATTTTGCTTCTTATTATACAGATTTACACCAGTACAGTGCTCTGCTTGAAGGAAAATGTCATTTTTAAGTGTTTACATATCATTGTTTAAAGGATGAGGCATCAGGATGAGCCAAACTATTGTTTATGCGCATTAATAGAGATGGGCTACATTTATTCTTTATTGTTATGATACAGAACTTCCAACCATAATCATTCAACTACCATGCCAGATTTCTCCAAAAGTGAGAATACATCCTGAAATACAAGATAATAAACAGGTGAAAGTGACACTGGCCATGCAGGACAAAGAGATGCATCAACTAAACAAAGTTTTCCATATCTAAACAGATACTATGGCGTGATATATACTCACTAGCTATGGGTATACCCGTATAATCTAATGAAATCTAATGCAATCCAGTACAACAGCTCAGCCATAAATTCTACCTTTACAAAGCTATTTCCTTTTGCATATCACTTAGCCCTAATTATAATGTTTTCAATTAGCAAAAAGGTAAATGTGAATTGTAGATTATATCCACCAACATTGGGAGCCCTGAATTATGACTACAACATGTACTCTTTGTGCAAAAATAATGTCATCTTAAAGCAGGCCCTCTTTTTGTGTCAGGGCATTCACAGCGCAATCTTTTTAAAAAATTAAGTACAGTACGTTTGAGGGAGCGTAAGTATCCACCGCCAAGCACAATCCCTCCTAGCGGGGAGGCAGCTTGAACTCAAGTATTTTAGAGTCAAGTCATATACGGCTTGTGTGGATCTCCATGTCAAACACACATTAGTGGACTAATCCATTAAATGGGCCGTTTGCATCTTTGCTCTGGTCTAAAATCTTTTTATGGGCCCTCTTTAAAAACATCTGCTCTTTTTGTCCTTTATTTACATTCCCAGACAGGACAAAGGAGGTTTCCAGTCGAGTCTCGTCTTAACAGGACTACATTTATTCTGACCGTGACCCAGATGCTTCTCCAGAAGTGTGTAGGTTGCTGCAAAGCTTATTCACTCTGATAAAAATCAAAAACGGTTCTGGGAGGCCTTTACAATCATTCTCCGGCTTGTTTTTTTTTTTTTAAACTGTTGATTTCCCACAAGAGGAAGAGATGGTACAAAAACAACTGAGAAACTTGTGTAGAGAGAATGAAGTGCATGTTGCCATTAAATTACTTTGAACTAGGGTTCCAGCCCTCCAGCACAGACTCAATTAGATACTCCAGACCACATGGGTTTGTGATAGACCCAGGGGACGGACATAAACACGTGTGCGCGCACACACACACACACACACACACACACACACACACACACACACACACTTTTTCCCACCCTCTGACAGTGAATCCCTTAATAAAAGGGGGAAATTGGAGTGGTGGCAGTGCAAACATGGTTTGTTGTGTTATTAAAGTCACAGTGTTTGTGCAGCAAGGCCCAGTTCCCAGAGTCCTCATCATTCAGCTCCCTGGAGAAATGGGCCCTTTCACCCCTGCAGGGTCCAACTTGCTCATCTTGTCACCTGGCATCGGACAGTCTGTGTGTGTGTGTGTGTGTGTGTGTGTGTGTGTGTGTGTGTGTGTGTGTGTGTGTGTGTGCGCATCGGTCTGTGTGTCACATATGCGCATGATTTCTTCAACTCATTAGCTGTGTGTATTTCATACATGTTGCATGTATGAGAAATACTCGTCACCTCTCCAGACCTACAGACCAGTCCTTGTCCATCTCTAACATTCTTACTACAGTCTTGGTAGTTTGACTCTACAAGGCCCAAGTTGTATCCATGTCAGTGCAAGCAGCTTCAGCAGCTAGTGTTACTTTGCAGACAGTTGAGAAATGTTTGTAAATTGCAGTAATGACAGTAGAAGCCCACAGGTTTGTCTAGACTGCCAGAGGAATGTGTTCAGTCTCCACACTGTGGTGGTGCACAAGAGAGCTGTTGTCTTTCTAGGTTCTTCAACTTCCTCTGACAATATGCAACTCACACAAAAAAAGGTAGCATTAAGTGCAACAATGTACTTTTTGCAAAGTTTAACCCATATATTATGAAAAAAAGAGCAATTAACCTTATGGATTAACTAACCAATCCAAGGCTCATTTATTCAATTTCTAGCTGAACATCTACAATTAAGGAATGCAATTCTACCACAGTACAACATTTTTCACATAAGTGTGCAATTGACTTTAAACCTCACCAAACAATATTCTAGCCCAAAGCAACTAAACATTAACCCTTAAGTGTGTTGACACAACAGCTAAATGAATCAGGAAGTTGCCCATTTACTGAGGCTCTTTGCAAAGCGGCTTAATAATAATTTAGCTAGCTATTATCTGCTAGCTGCTCCCTGACAGGAGTTGTTGAAGTCATTAGCCCGGTGGTGGTAGCTAACCAGTGTAGTTCTTTATCTTAGTGCGGGGGTCAAAGTGTATCAGTGAAACGGTTGGCTGACAGCGGGCGTGGGTCCACAGGGCCAGGGGGCTCAGGAATCTGACCTCTGTCCTCACAAATGCCTCACCTCAGGGACACCAGCCAGAAAATGTCAAACTCATATAAAAGATTTTCCCATGCAGTTGTACGTTGTCATACAGCGGTTTCATAAAGACATATCACTAATAATCCCTTTATATGGATGAATATCAGTATATTTAAACAAATACTGTTCATCTAGAAATATTTCCAGATCCCATAACATTCGAGGACTCATGGCAGGTTGTAGTTAGAAGTTTTAGAAAAACACATCCCAGATTTTTAAATGACTCATGGAGAGGAAAAGGCACACTGTTGTTACTAAAGTCAGTGTGACATAAATAGCTCTCCACACTGTGCCGAAAAAGAAAAGGTATACTTGAATGTTTGGTTTAACTAATTAAAAGGTGCATGGCATCTTTTCAGATCAGGATGTTAACTCATTCAAAGAGGCCAGCTTTCTTTCAGTGTTAAGATTGGAAAGGCTTGAGGTCTCCAAGGCCACTAATAAAATATTTCACTGTATGTGTGAAGGTGCAAAAAAACACACGTCCATCATTCTATCAACAACATTACCAGAAGGAGTCCTAAGGCTCTCTGACACACTCCACAATCTGTGTGTGTGTGTGTGTGTGTGTGTGTGTGTGTGTGTGTGTGTGTGTGTGTGTGTGTGTGTGTGTGTGTGAGTGTGAGAGATATAAAGCCTGTCACTCTGGTCCTCTCCAGGCCTCAGGAGCAGTATTTATGGACTGTGACTGACCCACATACAAAGCTGGAGAGTAGAATAGCACACAGTAACATAAAAAGATCTCACTACTAACTATTCTAATTTGATAGGTTCCAGTAGGTGCACTGTGTGATTGTTTTTTTTTTTTTTTTAAATTTCAGTTCTTATTTTCTACCATTTGTCCACATGAAATGCAAATCTTCACACAGACGTAATGTTTGACACTGTGTACACTATCCTCTCCAATTTGGGATTAAGCCCTACACATAAAATAGTTACATCAGAGTATGTCCTGGTTTACATTTGATCTGTACTTGACAGATGAGGGGCAGTAAACTTGTCTCAGGACAACTGAATGAAAACATTTTTTCTCTAAACATAACTTCTTAACCTGAAACTTTACAACCCCCACAAAATGCATGCACACATGCACATCCACACACACAAAAAAAACCTCAAACTATCTGTTTGAGAATGTACAGCATGTCAACTTACACATATGAAACCTTATCAATTTTACATTTCACAGCTCCAGTTACATTCGTGAAATATTTTGCATTTCAAAGTTATGATTCTGAATTCCATAACAGATACATAATCTTACAGCACTGACTTATTTGCTGACTCACAACATGCACAGACACACAAAGACGCACAAGATACAGAAGGTAACGATGACCTTTTCAGAGTCCCATCAAACACTGGTGAAAGGCCACTGTCTGTTCTCGCTTGGCATTGCACAGGGGCCACAACAGAGCTCCTTTCAACAGCTTCCTCTGTGTAAAAGTGTGTGTGTGTGTGTGTGTGTGTGTGTGTGTGTGTGTGTGTGTGTGTGTGTGTGTGTGTGTATGCTGGTGAGGCAAACCAGAGGCTGGTGACTCTCTGAAAAGGTGAAGGGTGGTTGCTGTTTTCCATCGGGTTGATATTGTCAGAGAGCTACGCCTTGTGTTCCCCAGGTCAACCCTAGACAACAAAGCCTGGATAATACAATGCTCAGGGCTCAGCTTTCCAGCTGCTGCCACATCGCAAGTTCACCAAGAATTCACGCTCTCACCACTTAAACACAGACTGACTAATCAGAAAAGCAGAGATGAAAGAATAAACATGAAAGAGAAACTGAAGCTGGACAGGGTCAACAAAATGGCTCAAACTGAACAAAAAAAGAAAGAATACCCTTTGATTTTGGTCAAAATCTGATACCTAGCGTTTCCCAGTGGAAAGGAATAAAGACTACTTTCCACCGATTACCATTAGCTATGTGGATTCCTTTACTCTACTTTCCAAAGCAGACACTCAACTGAAAGATTCCCTTCCGCACTTTCTGATGTCTACCAACCACATGTGTGGAGCTAACCTTTCATGTTGCTGCACACGCACACACACACACCTGAGTGCTTGCTGCTGGTCTAGTAATGACAGAACGCGTCCAGTGTGTGGACAATATCAGGAGGGGGGGAAACATGAAGAACACAAAATGTGAAGTTAAACAGTGTAGGAGCTGAAACACAATTTTTACATCCCTCTGTATGTGTGTGTATGTGTGTTATGCAAAGATAGATTGATTACAAAGCTTGCAGTTTACAGAGCAGACACAAACACACAAACAACATTTAGGGGATGAAAAACAAAGGAAATGCAAAACTTTAACAATGGTAATTACGCACAAGCAAGCACACACACACACGTAAATGGGAAACACAAATAACTAAAAAGCTTCTCTGTGAGATTCACACCTATATCTGAACTCAAAAGAAACAGAAACAGCCACTATGTATATTTAAACAACAGGAATATTTTGACACTTTCAAACAGCATGGCTCCTGAGTGGATAAGGAAGGCATGCACAGATATATATCAAGTATATGAAAACAACAGATCAAATCTCTTCTTCCATGGAAGAAAATAAACAAACCAGATAAAAACACAATGAAAGAAAAACATTCATCCCCTCTACTTACAACCACCCTCTTGCAAACACACACATACACACAGTCACACTCTCCCAGTATGCAAAACACTCACCGTGTGTGAAGTGTGTATATGTGTGTATGAGTCGTCCCCTGCCGAAGTGCAGCGCTCCAGTGAGAGGCCAAACTCTGCTGTGGCTCTGGAAGCTCCCTGCCTGCCCCTCCCACCTAGGCCTGTCATGTGACTCAGCATGCAAGGCAACAAGACACACCCACTTCCTTCAAATAACCTCCCCTCTTCACCAAAAGTAGAAGGAAAAAAAGAGAGAAAAAAAAAACTTCCAACCTCTATGCACCATAAAGTAAACTTTAGCAGAGATTGTGTGGAAGTGAGGAAGACAGTGCACGTGTATTTTGTCAGAAGCAGTAGAGGAAGAACAATTACTTAAAGAGAAGATGGGTTACAGAGAAAAAAAAAAAAAAAAAAAGGCAGGGATTATGTGTGTACGTTTCTACACTGAGACTGAGTGCAGCCTTTGAGCCAGCTGAATGTCCCTCTCCTAAACTCCCAGGATTATTTACAACCCTAATTACCTGGCCTGACCCTCTCATCTCCTCTCCAGGCTCTGCATTCACCACATCCCACTCATTCCTCACACACAGACCTGAGACACTTCACATCAAACCACTGGGATTCCCTTTGATATTACATAAGGTGGTGCTTTGAATAATTTCGCTTTTAGTTCAAGATACTAACAAACACTTTGGACTATGAGTCAAAAGCCAAGTTACACTTTTAGAGGGAGCTGTTTCATGTTTCAGGCAGTCTTATGTGATGCAGAGTGAGCACAGGCTATGAAGACATTTGTTCTTTCTGAAAAGGAGAAAATGTTGGAAAAGCTGGGAGTAGAGGTATTGCATAATTCCACCACAACTAAGCTGTTTTGGCAATATTCAATAACATCGACACACACACAAATGCAAATCAAAATAAAAACATTTCTGGCATGTTGTAAAAATCAGTTTATAATCACTGCAAAGCTATGATCAATTTCAGAGCGAACACAGCAACATTTGACAATGCACTCATTTGTAATCTTTTAAAAAACAAAAGCAGTAAATAACGTCACCAGGTTTTCAAGCATCAATACATAATATGTTAGAAGGGGCAGCCAAAGATAAGAATGACAGATGTAAACGGCCAAAAGAAATTAAAGCTTAAAAAGTTCTCAACAGTTGGAGATTTCTGTTGAATAGTCAGAAATGCAGCCATCACTTATTTTTTAAAACCTGAGAACAAACCAATTACTTTGTCCGATTACTGTTCTTATGGAGTATGTATATTTGTGTGATTAAAGAGGAGAGGAAACAGCTGTCTTCAGCCTCACAGGAAGTGTAATTATACACCAGTGCAGGGCTTGAGTGCAAACACACACACACACACACACACACACACACACACACTCTAAGGGCAGCACCTGCATTCCTCGAGATGAAGAGTCATGTTCCTGAAAAAACACACACAACAGGCTGCAAAGATGGATTTGTTTCATGTCATTACACAGACTTAGTTGCCGGGATGAACCCCTTCTCCGGGTGCACGTTGGCACCTCAGTGTTGAATACCTGCTACACCCAATGCAGCATTTATACCATACCCATCCAACCAATCTGAAGCAATGTCATGGACCTTCAAAATTCTGCACTATAAACACACAAGATAAAAAAAACAAAAAAACAACAACATATAAACACAGAAGACCGTGTAAGTGTGATCAAACCCTGGTCTTACCAAATATGGAGTTAAAATAAACCATTGTACTCAGTGTTACAAAGTGGGAAATGGTACATCTCCCCCAAACTAAGGCCCCCTCTCTTAAAACCTTTTTTTCCTAAACCTTCTCTTTTCATTTCCCTCTCTCTGAAAATCTATTTAATCAATAAAACCCCTTGTTTTAAACTGAATATGCATATTCAGCTTTAGAGTGATACTAAAATGTAGATAGACCTGACAGGAGTTACTAGTGGGTTTAGAAGCTACTAGAGGGAGCTTTCTGCTCTCAGCAAGTGGGGTTTTTAAAATCACCTCAGCAGCAGCCCCGTCTCCGTGTACTTAACAGCATATCCTCAGTTGAGTTTTCGAAGCCTAGATCTTCTTTACAAAAGCAGTTTACGATGCAGACATGACCATAGAAGGATATTACACAAGAACATGTTACTCCTACTGTACAGTATATCTTTACTGTGCCAGAGATAAAACAAGCCACAGTGTAGTGAACTGAAAAAGAAAAAAAAATGTAATCGATCTCACAGACCACAGAGGCAACCAAATGCAACATGCCTGTTTCCTCTTTCATTCAAGTCAAAAACAAAAATGAATGCCCAAATTAAGTCAGTTTACTACAGTATCCTCATCTGTGATTTTGTGTCATGACACAGTTGCTCTCCTGTTTAAAAAGAGAGACTGTTACAGGGCTGAACAGCTTTGTGCAAACCATCACTTGCCAACTTGGAGCTCTAAACACAAACTTTTCCTCTTGCCCGTTTCCCACATCACCGCCTCTCTGGAGCCACTCTCTTTATGTTTCACTAATAACTTTCTCTCTCTCTGTGTTCTTTCTATTTTACACCAAACCCTTGAGTTAACCCTTTCTCTGAGCTCCCCAGAGTGTAAAACTATGTCGCCCCCATAATCACTGACGCCCAACATACCACATTCACTGCAAACTTTAGCTCTGTGTCAACCCTTAAACTATGAAAGCTGACACAGGACTTTACAGATGTTATTAATAGGTTAAGATGGACCTTTTGTGAGAAAAAAAAAAAAAGATTTTCTTTCCCTCCCCTTCCAAGTTTCTTCTTAAAGACGCTGACTCCTGAGTGAACCCTGCATACATGCAGTGTGAGCCAACCGTCATTTGTTTGATCCGACATAACTTGGCGTGCTCCTTTATTAACAGAGTAGCTGCCCTGCTGGGGACATGGTCTTTTCCAGATAAAAAGATCTTCATTTTGAAGAGACAAGGTATGTGGCGACAGAAAGCCAATGGCAGCGGCTGATGTTTCTGGGCCACGCTGAGCCAAGATGGTGTCATGTATTGGCAGGCGGAGTATAGGGCTGCCTGGCTGACCCCTGACAGCGTTCCTTGCAGCTGTCCAAGGTCTTTCATAAGACAGAAACATGATGGATTGTAGCAGCATGAGTCACTGGGTGCATTATATTAAGTGCATTACTCGGTTCTCTTTTCCATCTACAGAAAATGTACAGTGAAAGTTATGAAGTTTATGAACATTTGTGAATATATTGTAATTACATCAAAGGGAAGACGGGAACACATTATATCAGTACACTTGGAGGAGTGAGAGATAAACTTGGGTTGGTCAAATCCTGTTTCAGTAGAACAACAAAAAAAACACAAAACCGAATGTTCTGAAATATCACTGAATGTGTGATCTTTAGCTCCACTGCATGTTGAGGAGTACAGCAAGAAATAAACAGACAAAACAAAAAACAATAAAAAGACAGCGACCATAGCATCATTATACAGCATCACTTGTATGATGATCTTGTGCTGCCCATGTGAAAGATGTGGGTGGTGACCACAGAGAAACTAAATGTTTCCTTTGTGTGTGTTTTTTTTAAACTCCCTCTCTGCCTTGCCCAAAGGGAGTACCAAAGCCTCCATACAGGATATCAAGATAAACTTAAATGTGTCTCTGTATACTTGTGTGTATGTAGGTGTCAAATGAAACCAGTTCTCTAGGAAATACTTGCTACTTATAGCAAACAGCCGAATGAGACCACTCACTGCTCTGAAAACAGTGTTTGCAGCCTCACATTGGCTCCTCACGTTTAACCATGTTATGTGTGTGTGTGTGTGTGTGTGTGTGTGTGTGTGTGTGTGTGTGTGTGTGTGTGTGTGTGGAGCTGGACAGCTGATCTGCTATTTGATGTGTTCGTAATTGTAAATTATAACAGGCTTTAAATGCAGTGCTGAAACAAAGCTTTTACACGCTCCAGGCTTGATACCTTCCAGGTGAGTGAAGCCAACTACCTGTGCGACAGCGTCTCCTGCTGGTTGCTGGTAGGAGTTGCAGCAGTAATTTTAACTGGTCCTCGTTCTACAATCACATGAGAGGTACAGATACGAGTTCAACATACTATTTTTATTTGGTATCAGTGATTTTTTTTAATGCTTATATTTTGCCAACAGTCAAACTAACATTTTGTGATGTAGTGATAATTTCAAATGTCTTGAAAAGGGCGATATGAATTTTTATACTCAATATAATATAAAAATAAATAAATACATTTAAAAAACGAAGAAAATATCACAAATATTACAGGCATATGACTGGTTACTTTTTCCTTTCTTGAATACAGAAGGAAATTTGATCCAAACAGCTATATTAAACTTCCCTGAAGTAATGCTCGTTTCAGTTTCATTTACCAGGAAACTGTGACCTAAAGGGAGTTATGACTGCTCTCATACAAACACAGAGATCAGATACAGAACAGCAGCAGACTTACACAGGTGAGTGCTCTTATATTATGATTGCTAGCTGTTCATTTACCTTGGCTTCATTTAGCTCTGTCTGCTTTGTGAAGGTTTCTTTACTTAGAAAGGCACAATGCAGCTGACAGGTTGTTTGGTTAGATCTGGAGTAGCTTACACTGCGCTCAGTCAGTCTTCCCCTGAAACCTTTGTTGTGTCTGAGAACCATGTATCTGAGTAAACTTATGAAATAGAATTGAAGAATAAATTCAGCAACAGATGCACATATCCACCAACATCCACTTTATAGCCTTTAACTACTTTGTTTCAAATTAATTGAGTTATGATTACTGATTAATCAAACAGGATTAACAGAAAGATAATTTGTGATTATTGTTTGACATTTCTCAAGTTATATCAAATGTTATTTTTTAGTTTGCTTAGAGTTATAAAATTAACAGTTTTACCTCACTGTAAAAAAAAAAAAAAAAAAAGAAGAAAAAAAGTGAAAATGTCAGTTTTTAACTTAATAACTTTTCAATGTTTTACAGGATAATGTGGATGTCACGAAGAGTCACAAGTTGCTGTGTAGCTCTGTTCCTTATCCTGACCTCTGTGTCAGCTGTGAGAAAGCTCAATTCAATCAATGATTTGAAGGAAATCAACTTTGGCAAATCTTTGCCCACGCACAGTCTCCTGCTGCTCCACTGGTTTGCCAACATTGTTGAAATTGACAGAAACAACGTCATACATTTCACCTTTGATCCAAACAGAGATTATGGCTCGCATCATTATGGCAACTATGAGAGGCTGCTGGACCGACTACCTCCTGAACACCAGTACTACACTGTTGGCAATCTCAATGAAAACACTGCTGAGGAACTTCCAGATTATGTCGTGGATCCCCCCGCAGGATATGCAGGAACAAACATGGACCGGATCATCTTCAGAGTTAGGGATCAGAACACAGGATGGCAGAGAATAGACCGAGTGTACCTCACACAGCATTATGATCCAGCTCATACGTACGAGATCAGTATTCACCTTTTAAGAGAAATCAGAGAGTTTTCTGTAGGACAAAACCAGCGGTCACTGACGTATCTAAGAGATCGCTTTGAAAGAAACGCTGATGACTTCCAATTACAGGACATCAGTAACACATGCGGTCAACTTGCTTGCCTTGGACTGCTGCTGTTTATTGTGCTCCAGGAAAAGTACTCCTCTAACCAATTCAACAACAGACCTCAGCATGCGGCAAGAAGAAACACAGACACTGTTGTCAACTTTTCAGAAAACACACAAAACGCCCACGATTTTGCTGATACTTCAGACAACGGCACATGCTGTCCTTGTGATAGTTATTTATTGATTTTTTTGTTAGTTGTTATTGGGATTGTCATTTATTTATCAATGAGAAGATGACAAGAAAATGTTCCTAAGATATTGTCTAAACCAAATTGTGATGGAAATGCTTTTCAATGATGATGACCAGGAAACCAGCAGGACTTAAGATGAGTGAGAATCAGGCTGTTATGACAGCTCAGTACACCTGGTTGAAGGCAACAAGTTGCTCTATTATCCTGTCGTATGCTTTGTTCTGAATCCATGTTTAATTAATTGTGTATTATATTAGCTTATTTTGTAAACACTGTTCAGTTATTATTGACATGTAGGCTTATTATGACATGCCTGTGATGAATGATACAAATACTGAAAAATCACTGTCATGAAGGGCTGAGAGCCTTAAGGGTTTTGGTTCAGCCCAATCAGTCAAATTTATTCCAGGGTGTTTTTGCACCTATAACTTGTTTGCTCTGGTCTGAGGTCAATTGATAACTTTGTAAACTTGAGCATTTTCCCCTTGGTTAAGTTTCTTTTTACAGAGACAGAAATCCAAGTGAACCAAAATGCACCGCTACAAACCATGTGAAAACATTCACTTTTCTTGTTGGTCAGATGTTGTCTGAGGCAGGAGCAAGATATTAAATACAGGAAGAAGGTCCTGTGTTTTGACTAGTGCATATTTCTGAGAGAAACATTGCTATGCTTCATTCTGCAGTAAACTGTTACCAGGGGTGGGAGTAACGAATTACATTTACTCATGTTTACTCATCAGATCTTCAAGTGCTTAAAGTGTGTGTGTAAATAAACCGGATTATGTGAACCGTGGATATTTTATTTCATCTGGGGAAAAAAAGTATTGGAGCGTTGTTCTGCTGGCTCTGGCTGCACTACACCTGTGTGTTAGGTTAACGTTATGTTATCCTATGGGTGAGAGAGAAAGAGGAGTGACCAAAAAAGCGAGTGTGTCCCTCATTGAGTTCTTTTTACCAACATATAAAGCAGCAGCATCAGACACTGAACTAAATGACGCGTTCTGTCTCTCTCTATGTGCTTGTGTGTTGCAAACATCAGTTATATGCGATTATATATGTTACACTGTGGCAGGCAAATTCAATTTAGTATTAATTTAATATTACAAATAATAAGTAACTACATTAATGGGAAAACGAGTCAAATATTGTCAGACCGAATCTGAGGTGGTCTGGGCCACATGTGTCCACATTCTTTTAGCAGTGTAAACGCAAATGCGTCCTGGGCCACACTGAAGGGCCGCCTACTTGTGTTTCATAGGCCCTCTTAAGACCTGGTATTAACATCCGTCTCAGTGATCCGATCACAAGTGGACAGCTCTCAGTTCGTCAGTTCACACCTGGCTTTAAAATGCATCTCCACATGCGTCTTGATTGACCACTTGTGATCGGATCTCACTTCCCTGCTTTATATGCAAGGCTGAAAAATGAAGTGAACACGGAAGCACCAAAAACTGCACTTCTTGAATGGCTCCAAAAGCCAGTCAATCCCCATAGACTCCCATGTTAAAATGCCCAACTTTACAGCAGCAACAGTTTTTTGGATGGCGATGACGGAAAGGCCCACTCTGAACTTCAAAACCACTCTTCAGAAACCCTTGGGTGACGTCACGGAGGCTACGTCCATCTTTATTTACAGTCTATGGACCGAGCAAGTGAGAGAGAGAGAGAGGGGCACGGCGGGGTTACTTGCATATCAAGCGGGGAAGTGAGATCCGATCACAAGTGGTCAATCAAGACGCATGTGGAGACGCATTTTAAAGTCAGGTGTGAACTGACGTACGGAGCTTTGCACTATGATCGGATCACTGAGGACGCGCGTTAATTCTAGTGCTGATTGATTAAGCTTATTTTAAACATCATCGCGATATGAACTTGTGCAATAAACACATCGCAAAAGACCGGCTGAATACACGATGAATTAGAAAAAAACACATTTTATTTACTGTCCTTCATCACACCACCTGTTCGACAAGATTTAAACACGAAGAAAAGCTACAACCCCCCCCCACCCCACCCCCCAGCAACGTTACCTGCAGCAGAGAGAGAAAGACCTTTGTCTGCCCTTTCCCATTCAGCTTCGCTTAGCAAAAAACTGTATACACACTTCAATATCTGTTCACTTATCTCAAGTAATATCGTCATCGTAAAATTTAACAGTGTAATTTCACATCGCAAATTTTCCTCATATCGTGCAGACATACCCGCCATGTTATTTGACTAAAGGTGCATGCCGGGTCTGGCTAACACTAAATCCTAAAATTGTGAGGAGCGCAATGAGACAGAGAGGCAGAGTGGACTGGTTATATTTTGCAGTGAGAACCAACAGAGAAGCTAGATTCAGAGCAGGTTAAGGAGGACTTTGCGGTGCATGAGATACGGAGTGACATTCAGACACGTATGTGCAACACTGTACAACAACTACTGCGTTGCCTGGCAATGTAGCGTTCTGTCTGTTTATCAGCTGCAGTCACCATTGAGTTTGTTGTTTATACATCTCGTCTTTTTCTGCTGCTTTATTCTTTTGTTACTTCTGTAATAAGTGACACAAGTGGGTTCTGCCGCATACCCGGATACAACGTACACCTGGCTACCCGGAGCCATTTAATTCAAACTGTAGATAATAACAGTGCAAACTCTACTCTCTTTGCAGGCATTGTCATAAAGCTGTGTCAGTGATTCTGCTTTTTGAAACAAACTTCCTTCCTGTAACCACTAGCAATGCTTGTTCCCCCGGTTTCATTTATAAGGAAATGAAAATTACAACTGCTCATACACAAAGACAGAGAACAGAAACTTAAAACCAGCCGACTTAAACAGGTGAGTGCCCTTATTTTCTCATAGCTTTTGGTTTTACCTCAGCTTCCATTCAACATCATTAGTGAGCTGTTTGTGCCTAGTCTTGTTTGTGAATGTTAGACTTAAGCACAATGCATCTGACAGTTTGTTTTATTAGATTAGGACTAGATCACTCTGCGCTTAGCCAGTCTTCTCTGAAATCTTCTTTTCACACATGAGAAACACATTAGTGTTTCCAAATTCAACAACATATAAATACATCCACCAACATCCCCCTCATAGCCTTGAAACATTTAACTTCTTTGTTTGTAGGAATTGTGATTATTGATTAATCAAACACAGGATAAATAGAAAAATAATTTGCTATTATTGTTTGTGTTATTTAGTTAGTAGTTGTTAGCAGTTTACTTAAAGTTATAAAACTGACATTTCTACAGTTAAACCAGACAAGTTTAATTTTTTACAAGTCTGTCTTAAAACAACATTCAGGCGTTCCTCCTGTTCATACTGACAATTAAGTGATTCCTTCCTGATGCAACAATCTTAGTATAAACTCCACTCTTTCTTTTATTTTTTATTTTAAAAGTATATTTTTTTATGCCTTTATTTGATAGTACAGTAGATAGACAGGAAATGGGGAGGCAGAGAGAGGGGGAATGACATGCAGCAAAGGCCGTCCAATGCGGGACTTGAACCGGGGCCAACTGCACGACTCCCCTAAACTCCACTCTTTGTTTTACTATTCCTCTGTCAGAAATAAAAGCAATAGCAAGGTAACACCGTCTGTTGAAGCACAAAGAAGGAAGTTTATACTAAAACGACTAACTTTGCAATGCATTCACTGGTTTTAATTTGGTAAGACTGCTGAAACCTAATTTTAGCTTCATATGAAATATATGTTTGCAAAGAAATAATCCCTAATATCAGCCCAACTGCTCTTGCCAGTATTAGCTGGAGGAACAATAACAAAAAAATGTTTTAATTCTATCGTTTTAAGACCGAGTGGAAAAATTGTGAACCCATGTTTTGTGAGTTAAAATGATGTCATCATTGAAAATCCTAGAAAATAAAATAAAATTATCAATCATGAAAATAATAATTAGATGCATCCCTTATGACTAATAAATGTATGGATTGAGAATGTAGAGTACAAATTGAAAATTCAACTAAGGATTTTTTCAATATTGTTACAGGATGATGAAGATGTCAGGAAGAGTCACAAGTTGCTGTGTAGCTCTGTTCCTTACCCTGACCTCTGTGTCAGCTGTGAGAAAGCTCAATTCAATCAATGATTTGAAGGAAATCAACTTTGGCCAATCTGTGCCCACGCACAGTCTCCTGCTGCTCCACTGGTTTGCCAACATTGTTGATATTGACAGAAACAATGTCATATACTTGACCTTTGATCCAAACAATGAAGATTATGGCTCGCATCATTATGGCAACTTTGAGGGGCTGTTGGAACAACGGCCTTACGGACACCGGTACTACACTGTTGGCAATCTCCATCAAGACTCGCCCAGGCGACTTCCATCTTATGTCCTCCATCCCAAGGCAGAGTATACGGGAAGAAACAGGGACCGGATCATAGTCAGAGTCAGCGATCAGAACACAGGACGGCAGAGGATACACAGAGTGTACCTCACACAGCATTATGGGGTTCCTGAACATCCGGGGACATATGATCCAGATCATACCTACGAGATCACGACTAACCTTTTAAGAGAAATCAGAGAGTTTTCTGTAGAAAATCGGCAGTCACTCATGTACCTCAGAGATCGCTTTGGAAGAAACGCTAATGACTTCCAATTACAGGACATAAGAAACACATGGGGTCAACTTGCTGGTCTTGGACTGCTGCTGTTTATTGTGCTCCAGAGAGGGTACTACTCTAACCAATCCAACTACAGTCATCTGCAGGCGGCAAGAAGAAACACAGACATTGATTTCTTTGGCAGCAGACAAAATCATGGGAATGCTAATACTTCAAACATCTGTACAGGCATCTGTACTTGTATTGCGGTCATTTTATTTTTGTTAGTTGTTATGATTGTCATTTCTTCATCAGATATGAGAAGATGACAAGACATGAGGGAGAGCAAGTTGCTAGATATTGTCTAAACAAAAGTGTGATGGAAATGCTTTTCAATGATGACGAAGACATGGAAGCCAGCAGGAGTTAACATGAATGAGAATCAGACTGTTATGACACCTCAGTAGACCTGGATGATGGCGACGGGTAGTTCTACTATTCTGTTGTATGCTTTGTTTTGCCTCCATATGATGCATTAATTGTGTACTTTATTTTCTTCATATTGAGACATAGGCTTAGTATGACATGCTTGTGATGAAAGACCAAATATTAAAAAAATCACAACTGTTTGCATTGAAGCGCTGGGAGTCTTGAGGGATTCAGTTCAGACCAGTCAGTCAGCCAACTTTATCAGACTATAGGATCATAGTAAAAACTCAGTGATCAGCACATCTTCTTCACCAAGAGCTGAAGGAGTCATCAGTGATTGAAGGTGGTGAAGTGTTTGTTCTGACTGAAAACCTGCAGAAGCTGACCTCAAGAGACATCTGCTGTAAATAACATTTGAATGGCTCTTGAATTTGTTTTAAATTTGTTTTTGTTTTTTTTTGTTTTTTTTTTTTTAAAAACAACATGGCAGTTTTAAGCTTTATTAAAGGGTTACGTGTAAGGGGTTGTATTTCGCCAAAAACATATCTGGATATTTGAGCTTTATATTTCTATTAAAAAAAACTGCAGTTAGGTAATAACTTCACAAATTCTGCTCTGGTACAATCATAAACCTACAGGTTTTATTCTTGCAATAATGTCATGCTCCAGCACATTGAATCTAAAAGTAGTGACTAATTGCTGCCACATCCTGTGTCTGATAAACATGAAAAGAATTTAAATAGCTCTGATGTATAAATGAAACAAATGAGTGAAATGTGCTATGGCCTCTTAAGAACAACCTTCTGTAAATATATATTAGCTTTTGGATATATAAAAAAAAAAAAAATCAGGAATGTATTTTACATGATTTGTATTCTTTCTGTAACGTTGAAAATGGTGCATTTATATACCACACACTGCTTTGTTTGGTCTGTAAATAAAGTCTATAAAGCTGACACATTTGATCATCTCTTCATACCATTTCCTCAAGAAGCCCAGGTCAATGTGAAGAAGAATTCAAATACAGAGGGAAACTCTTGTGTTGGTCTTTGTGTTGATGAATTTACTTATTCAAGTTCAGTTAGAGCAGCAACTCGCCATTACTTTCTTTATTGAGTAATCACTTTAATTATGTTTTTAACTAATCAATTAATCATAGTAAAAGTAAAATAATATAATAATGAAACAATTGTAATAATGGCAAAAATGTTATCATCAAGGTGACATCTTCAAACTTGTTATGCCTGGCCAAAAGTCCAAAATTCAAAATTTGTTTATGGATGGAAATATATTGGGGAAAAAATTGTTTAACTCCAATAGAACAAACTGGTCTAAAACCACCACATACTTGGGTTTGAATCCAGCTGGGACCTTTTATTGCATGTCATCCCTGTTTCTCACTCCTGATTTCTGGACCATTTTACTGTGCATCCATCTAATAAAAGCAAAGTTCACCACATTTATTAGGCCAATATTGTCACCACAGGGTGCAAAAAATAAAACTGACAATAATACATTTCCCAACATCTCACTACTTTTAGGCAATGAAACCTCAAATTAGATTATCAAGAGTTGTGACACATACTGTATGTACTGAGGTACAATAAAAAAAAAAAAAAAAAAAAAAAAAAAAGGATAGTATAGAAATATACAGAAAAATGCATGCAATAAAAGAATCAGGTTCTGTAATTTGAAACTGATCTGTGATAAGCAAATACTAGTTAATAATAAGCCAGCCTCTATTACAGATCTTGTAGTTCCTCACCCTGCAGTAAAAGGACACAGTCACTGTCAAACCTGGACCTGCACAGGCATGTTTCAAATCTAAACCTGCTCAAAGGAAAAAAAGAAAAGAAAAAAACTCACAGAATAAATCTTTCTAAACAGCTGTGTCAAAACTCCTGTAACCACCAGCAATGCTAGTTTCCCCAGTTTCATTTACAAGGAAAAGGAAACCAACAGGGAGTTTAAACTGCTCTCACACAAACACAGAGATCAGACATTCAACAGCAGCTGACTAAAGCAGGTGAGTGCTCTTTCTTCCTTATTTCTGCTTGGTAAAGATTTCTCTAAAAAGGTGAAAATAACACTTAGACACAATGCAGTTGACTTTATTTGGTTGGAGTACTCTGAACCTGGCCAGTCTTCTCTGAAATCTTTGTTGTGTCATAAGTGTACTCTTTCACATAGAAGTGAGGAACACGCAGTAGCATTTCCAAATTCAACAACAGATACACCTAGCCCCAACAACATCCACCTTTAGCCTTGAGACATGTAACTACTTTGTTTAATATCTTTCCTTGGAATTGTGTTATGTATTTGTATAATGAAATAGTTTATGGCGTTAAGTGGTTGTTATTTATCAAGTCAAAATACCATTATTGTTAAATTTGCATATAACTATGGATTTGACATTTTTACCTTTGATCTATAAACCAGATTTATCAATCGTGACAATAAGCATTAGATCCATCCCTTGTTACAAATGCATGTACGGATTGAATAATGCAGCCAGTAACTTATTCAATATTGTTACAGGATGATGAAGATGTCAGGAAGAGTCACAAGTTGCTGTGTAGCTCTGTTCCTTACCCTGACCTCTGTGTCAGCTGTGAAAAAGTTCAATTCAATCAATGATTTGAAGAAAATCAGCTTTGGCCAATCTGTGCCCAATCACAGTCTCCTGCTGCTCCACTGGTTTGCCAACATTGTTGATATCGACAATAACGATGTCATATACTTGACCTTTGATCCAAACAATGAAGATTATGGCTCGCATCATTATGGCAACTTTGAGAGGCTGCTGGACCCACTACCTCACGGAAACATGAGATACCAGTACTACACTGTTGGCAATCTCCATCAAAACTCACCCATGCGACTTCCATCTTATGTCATTTACCCCCCAGCAGGGTATGAGGGAAGAAACAGGGACCGGATTATATTCAGAGTCATGGAGCAGAACACAAGAGGGCAAGTTTTGCAGAGAATAGACAGAGTGTACCTCACACAGCATTATGAGACTTCTGAGAATCAGGGGACAAGGTATGATCCAGACCATACGTACCAGGTCACTACCAATCTTTTGAGAGAGATCATGCAGTTTTCTGTGGGGGAAGACCAACAGTCACTGCCAGAGCTCAGAGAACGCTTTGGAAGTAACGCTGATGATTCCCATTTATGGGACATCAGAAACATATGGGGTGACCTTGCTAGTCTTGGACTGCTGGTGTTTATTGTGATCCAGGAAAAGTACTCCTCTAACAAACATAACAGATCTCAGCGTGCATCGAGAAGAAATTTACAACCTGATTTTGTTGTCAACATCCCAGAAAGCAGACAAAATCACATGGAGGTCGACACTTCACAGATTTTTGCAAGACTTCTGCATGATGAGAGGGATGACGCACTACTTGAGGTGACGACCAGCAGGAATGGAAAAGCCAGGATTGTTTGGAGAAACATTCCTAAAC
Organism: Seriola aureovittata; assembly: GCF_021018895.1. NCBI lineage: Eukaryota > Metazoa > Chordata > Actinopteri > Carangiformes > Carangidae > Seriola > Seriola aureovittata. The sequence continues at coordinate 15,627,140 of NC_079380.1, read as the reverse complement.
ATCGTCTAAATAATGGAGTGATGGTAGTGCTTTTCAAGAACAATGAGGACCAGGAAGCCAGCAGGATTTATGAGTCCATTGGGAACAGAGAATCAGGTAGTTGTGACACCTCAGTACCCCTGAATGAAGGCCTTCAGGTCCGGCTGCATAAGGTGAGAATAGAGTGCTGCTTCTGGAAAAGGGTGGGAGAGGAGATATGCAGAGGACCTGAGTTTAAGAATCCCAAAGCAGTCGATATAGCAGGCTACAATGCAAAACTCCAACTCTTTGCAAAAGATGGTAAGGCTTGTGCTCGCTTATTCGTTAGGAAGACTTTCAGTGAGTGGAGGTCAGAATTTAACAAGTCTTGGGTTGGGTTCTATACCTCTGCAGATAAAGCCACACGTCACTATGAATGGTGGCAGTGGCAATGGGCAACCAAATTCAGACCTAGCGCTGATGTTGAGAGCTCCTGTTATGACGTCTATGAATATCACTCAGGTATGGCAATTTCCCCAGGAGTCCAAGCACGATTCATACTCGTGGATGAGGAAGTTAAAGTAAGCACCCCAAGCTGGAGGTGATGAAGAATACTACAGATACACTATAGACAATCTTTTTTACAAAATGTTTTTTTTTTTTTTTTTTTTTTTTTTTTTTTTTTTTTTTAAAAAAAAGGTAAATTATCAGCCACATTACAAATTTGAATTTATCCTTGCATGATAATTTCTGATAAAATTAAACAGTGTTCAAACCAGTGATCTCATTATTCTTAGTTAGAGTCTACCCAGTCCATAATCAAATAGCATGAGAGTTTTAAAAAAGTTAAAGAATTATTTGTGCTCTGCTTTGTTTTCTTCTAGAGATAGACCGATAAATCAGACCCGCTCGACCTGTTCATACAAGTCAAGCAACCAGCCCCGTATCTATAATTAAACATAAGCTACACAAACACTCATTCATATTGTATTTATGCAGGGTGGTTTTCTGAGGTAATTTTACATAATGTACTGTCCCATTGTGATGTGCCAACCACTCGCTCCTCAGCTCTCATTACTTGTTGGTAATTGGGGTAATCATTTGTCCTCCATCTGTCCTATGTTTTTGCTGTATGTATTCACAAAAAAAGCTTATTGGGGTTTTTTTGTGGGTAACTTAAATCACCCATCTCAGTGTGTCATGAAGTGCTCAGAGTTGTCAGGGTTTTGGTGGAGCCCTGCCAGTCATCTTAATTTCAGACTACAGGATCTGACTAAAAACAGCACATCTTCCTCACCAAGAGATGAGGAAGTCATCAGTCTAATAATTGATATAGCCTTTGCATGGACTGAAAACCTGCAGACTCTGACATTTGCTGTAAACAACATTTGAATCAATCTTACCTGCCTGGAAAAATTACAAAACAAGATCAAAAACAATATGGCAGTTTTAAGTTTTATGATTACACAGCTGGACATTTGGAGCTTTTACCTATTTACAAAATTGCTGTTTGTTAATAAAAGCTCTAAAGCTCTCTAAATGGCTCTTTTTGTATATCATAATGCACTGCTCTGGCATGGTCATAAAGCTCAAGGCTTTATCCATGCAGCACAATGTCATGCTCCAGCACATCTAATGGTAGTGACTCACTGATAATTAAATCCTGTGTCTGAGAGATGAAGAGAATGTAAATGGCTCCGATGGAAAAATGAAAGAGTTAAGCTAAGCATCTATGGTCTATTGAGGAAATCCTGCACTGTTGTTTAGTATTATTTCTGTAATGTTTAAAATTGTGTGTTTAATAAACCACATTTCATGTGTCAGATCCATGTCAGTGTTTATTTTAAGTTTGAGAAACATTTACCCAGGTGAGTGTTTGTGTTTGTAATAGCATGTGTGCTCCACGCAAAACACACGCCCACTTTCCAGAGAGATCACTTCCAACCCTTGTTACATGCACAAGTCCTTGTTTCTAGCCAAGTCCCAAGGAGACCTATCAAAAGGCCTTTATGTTTGTGTGGAAGAGACAAGTAGTGTTTTAATGTGCTGAAACTAGGATAGCACTCAGCAGGCCATCACAAGACCAAACAGATCATAAGATAATGAGTCATCATTACAAACTGTTGAAGATTCAGCTTTAAGGAATACTAATCAAAAGTTCCCTCCCTAAGGCTGATGGGAGTCCAGAGCCAAGAGTTAATGACAAACACACACTGCTTTGTAAATAAGAGGTCTAAAAGCTGACACTTTCGATCAGCTCTTCATAGCAATTCCTCAAGAAGTCCAGGTTACTGTTAGTCTACAGAAAACATCTTATTCCTGCTACACAATAAAAACATTCAAACATATACAGGGACTCTTGTGTTTGTTTTGGCATTGATGAATTTACTTATTCAACATTGAAGTGACAGTCTCCATTCTGGGTCGAGCACTGAACCAAAACACATCATCTGTTAATTCGGTTTTAATTTCGTTACGCTTCCTCCAGGCCCAGCCTTAGTTTAACTGAGGTAACTGGGTCAGTTTGTGTACATGAAAGTCACAAAAAGAGTTAAGGATGCAACAAAAAATTATTTTTCATTCTTTTCTTTTTGATCATTTAATTATATAAGTAAGTAAGTTAGTAAGTTAGTTATCCCAAGTCCTAAACTAAAAGGTGTTTAATTTAAAATGAAATACAACTTTTAAAAAGCTGGAACCAGACTATCTGGCATTTATGTGGTTAATTAAACAAAATCTATGATTTATCTATAAGTAAAGTTGTTGCTGATCTACATTCAGACTACATGACGTAAGTTCTTCTTTTTGCATTCTTTCGCACATATCACATAATGTTACAGTCACAATAATGCTTTACTATCACTGATTATTAACTGCACTTTTGGCCTGCCAGCTCACAATGCAAGACTTCACAGTTCAACCAAAGAATTGTGTATAATAGTTTCTCAGTCCACAAGCTCATTCGACACAAAACAGAGCACATTGCATCATGTTGCATTGCTCTACTTCCAACATGTCCTTTGCTGAACGCTCTACTTCATGCTGTAGCCTGGCAGTTAGTGGATGTAATTTGCACCAATGCATATTTTCAAGTACCTCCTAAGGCACTTAACCATTTTATAAATTCAATAATGCACACATGTAACACCAGACAATCTCAGCTCTGTCAATTTTCTTTCAGCTACAGGAGAGCTCGGCAGTAGAATAAGTGCCATCATATTACACATCACAAAAACTTTAAACTCAGACTTTAAAATTTTGTAGTTTCGGCGATCTTTCTCATGGCATCTTTTCTAGTGGTTACAGAGTTGGCACAGATTGATAAACTAACCACCACAATTCTTTTAACTCATTTGATGCATTATGATTTTTTTGTCTTGGCATTTATGCAATTAACACAATCCTGCAAAATAAATGCTATAAGGTATTCTATTAGGATGATGTTGAACTGCACTGCAGCTAAAGATGAGCCAGGTTCAAACCTCTTGATAGAGATCCCTGTGCCAATACAATAGTCCCAGTGAAATAAATGAAGAGCGTGTATTTTTATAAGAATCCATATCAACTGTCCTATTTGTTCTAATGCAGTTGGAAGTTTCTAGGCCTCTGTGTGTGTGTGTGTGTGTGTGTGTGTGTGTGTGTGTGTGTGTGTGTGTGTGAGAGAGAAAAGTGCCACACCCTCATCTTGCTGCGTTTACCTCTGATAAAGGAAGTCACAGCTCACATGCATCAATGTTGGCACCAGAAGATAACTGAAAAAAACATTATCTCAGTAAAAAAACAGCTATCCCTTTAGTTTCAACTGTTTGTGGATCACACAGTCAGGGATGCAAACTGCTAAACCCAGTCATCCTTATTTATTGTTAGGTCAGTTTGTGCATCTCAGAATAAAGTGCCTTTTACCAGATATTAAACTGACTTTGTAGTATGTATCGCAGCAGCTAAGACAAAATTAATCAAGGTCAAGGTATGGACAGGAAACTAAGATGAGCTGTGTACAGAATGAATGAACGTACGTGTGTGTGTGTGTGTGTGTGTGTGTGTGTGTGTTGTGTGTGTGTGTGAGAGAGAAAAGTGCCACACCCTCATCTTGCTGCGTTTACCTCTGATAAAGGAAGTCACAGCTCACATGCATCAATGTTGGCACCAGAAGATAACTGAAAAAAACATTATCTCAGTAAAAAAACAGCTATCCCTTTAGTTTCAACTGTTTGTGGATCACACAGTCAGGGATGCAAACTGCTAAACCCAGTCATCCTTATTTATTGTTAGGTCAGTTTGTGCATCTCAGAATAAAGTGCCTTTTACCAGATATTAAACTGACTTTGTAGTATGTATCGCAGCAGCTAAGACAAAATTAATCAAGGTCAAGGTATGGACAGGAAACTAAGATGAGCTGTGTACAGAATGAATGAACGTACGTGTGTGTGTGTGTGTGTGTGTGTGTGTGTGTGTGTGTGTGTGTGTGTGTGTGTGTGTGTATAAACATGAGATCACATCCTGTGGAAGCACCACAAGACTGGATACAGCTGCTCCCTGTTACAGCCAACAAATCAACTGAAACGGAGCATGTCATTGCAGCACCTTGTGTTTTACGGCACAAAAACAACCAGCTTAATGCATATCAGTATATTCATCAGTCTCTCTCCCCTGCACATGAGCACAGACACAAAAATACAGAGGCCTAGAGGCAGGTCGATATGGAGGTAAATATAAATATTAAATTTGACCTGTATAAAATATTCACAGACACAGATTAAAGCAGAATTTGAAGTCACAAAAAAAACACACGAGAACTGTAAATAAACACAAACCACACTAAGACTTACATTGAGGCTTCAAAGTAAAGTGCAGTCACATCCAGCCAACTCCCAAATTTAAACACGAGTTTAGATTTTTGTTCCACAAGTTCTCACATTGTATTCTACAAACACTCCCATTTTGCAACATATTTACATTCATATGGATCCCCATTAAATACCATGTAGGCCCTGAAACAATAAACTAATGGGACAGCCAGAGAAACGCATTGAAAACAAACACTGCCTGTGTCCCATGGGATACAGTGCTGACACAAGCAGCAGCACAAGTAAACAACAAAGAATTAAACTGAAAAACATTCCCAGTTTTCCTTTCTAAACAATACAAAATATTTATGCAAAAATAAATACTTAAAAAAAAAAGAAAAGTTATGCTTGAATGCGTGCGGTGTGTACTTGTTGAGGAAATGGAAAGTAAATTGTAGTTTTGGGCATGTCGTCAAAGCAGTGTGGTCTGTCGGTTTAGCTTTACTCCCAAATAACTGGAGGTTAAAGTGGCCTTTTCTCATTTTGTTGTCTCCCTGTAGAAAGACTTTACAGGAAATCACTCTCTCACACACATTTTACATCTCTCTCCGTCTTCTTTTCTCCCTCTTCCCTTCTGCCCACTAACCTTCCTTTCTCCACCTCCTATCTTCTCCTTGTTTCTTCTCAAGATTTTTTCTAGAGCGACCTCCCTCCTTCCCTCCCTCCCTCCCTCCACATGCACGGCTGAGGAGGAAGATGGTAATCTGAGCCAAATGTGGCAAATGTTGAGACTTAATCCTCTCACTTTTCCTTGCTTATTTCCCTTCAAGTAACAAGACATTTTGCATGCATATATGCTTTCTGTTTCACCAGTGGTGGCGCATAGGAAACTACAGAAAAGAAATATCTTTAGAAAAAGGCAGAACTAAAATTAAATCCTTAGCTGTTTGCAAAAGAAGTGCAGTGTGTATTGAGAGACACAGAAAGATTACACACACACACAGAGCATAAAAAGTGGAAATTGGAGGCTTTCTATTTTTATGTAGAATGTTTTATGACCTCCAGATTTGGAATGTATCACCTCCCAGCCGCCTACGCCTGGATACTACTCCACCAGTGAGAGCAGCCCATGAGCACAGCTGTCTCCAGATAGCAGTGTTACACACACACACACACACACACACACACACACACACACACACAATGATGAGCTGTTCTAATCGGATAAGAGAGGGAAGCATACAGCACAAATAACCTGCAAAAGTGTCTCTGCATACATCCAGGCACAAATGATCACAATTTTTCCCACCATAACAAGAACCAGTCCCAAGCACAACTTCGATTGAAGTCTGCTTGTGAATTAAAATGATAAGATAAAGCATGCCACTGAAAATGGAACATATGTGCTGTAACCGATGCTCCTCATTCCTTTAAACCCTGCTAATGGACCCTGGACGCTGCAATTCATTATACACCACAGTAACACAGTAAAGGATGAAATTAACATACTCACAGTTTAGGTATTCACAGGAATTCAACTAAAATGCAAAGTTTGTCCTGAGGCTGGTGCTAAAAGAAAGGTCATGGGCTAACCTCAAATATTAGCTTTCATCCACTGAGGATGAGGAATATCCGTAGTGTACTTCATGGAAACCCAGCAATTAGGTTTCGAGATACCTTTTCATGCACTGAGGTGTTGCTCCAGAGATTACATGGGTGAGAAAACATTAGGAATCACCCTCAAAAACTCACACTAAATTTAGTTTCAGTCAGATCAGAAGTAATCTCAGCATATCTTGTTTCTGAACCAACATGCTGGATGGATGGACCGACCAACCGTGCCATCATTACACCCTTTTAGATCTGGAGGCAAAAAAGTTCCAGATCATATAAGGCTTTATTTTGGGATGACGAGATTACATGAGTATCAGGAGTCTTGTTCTTCCACTCTTGACCTGGTCAGCCTGAGAGGTTAAAGCAACAAAACAATGACTCACTGGTGTGCGGTATCTTACCACAGTTATGGAGCATTTCTTGATGTTTCGCCTCAGTAAAACCAATACTTATTGTGCAAGTTACTAGAAAAACATCTGATGCTCTGTTCAAGTTTGGCATCATCTATGTACCACATGTCTTATGTTAGTCAGTAGTGGCTCAAAGTAAAAAAAAAAACACCTCTGCACTGACCAGACAAGGATCATTTTGCTTTCATTTATAACTTTGTATGTCATATATGTTGAGCAAACAACAGAGAAAATTAAATCACACAAACACTGAAGTCAAAAACACCAGCAGTTACTAAACTTGCAGTATCACTAGCATCTTAATAGTAACCGATTAGTTGATAAAAAAAATATAAAGCTCTACAAAATGTACAGCTGCCAATCTCACACAATCTGAATTCACAGTGATTTTATCCTATACTTTAAGTCTGAATCCAGTGGTTGATTCAAGTTCAAGTGAGCTGGGCTACTCAGCTGCTTGCCTGTATGAGTTCAATGTTAACTGCTGTCCTGGGAGCGTCCCTGCGATTCTCATCATCACCCTCTCTGACCTACATTCACAGATCTAGACTGACAAGCTCACACGAACTCATGCTTGTGCTCGTGGTACTGCTAATTCACAGCTGCTTTTATGTGGAATAAAAAGGAACAGAAATCTCGAATAAATACAAAATAAAAATCAATAAATGGTTCCAATTTGTGTCATACTGAATTACAGAGCCCAGTTTGAAAGTTAAACTCAACATGAATTAGACAGTGTTCAGTGTGTAGATTTGCGCAGACTGTGGTTTTAGAATGACGAGAAATATACTTGAATCGAGGTAGTGTGTTTGAGCATACATATACCAAAGCTCAACATCAGCGTGAGTGTGTTGCAAGATAAGGTTAAAATGAAATGGTTATAAAACAGGAAAGGAAGTGAGCAGCAATGAGGTAAAGCAATGATCAGATGATTTCATCAAAACATAGTTGCTGCCAAACTGTTACAAGTCATTAGATTTAGAAAGATAGGCCATGTTGAAACTGGTTACAGCAAAATTACCAAAGACTGTCAAGTGGCACTTCAATCAAAAACAAGTAGACTGTACAGGCACAGGCTAAAATGCTTCCTTGATAAGTTCACTTCATTATAAAACAGTTAGTATAGAAAACATGCTGTACTGAGCAGGTACTCACTGTCTGTTGGTCGGGCTGTGGGGGCCTCTGTGACTGGGGGCGACTGCACCCTCTCCACCCGGGGCTCTGCTAGGGAAGGCAGGGGAGCGCTAGGTGCAGGAGGCAGGTGGTTGTTGTTCTCCATTGCACTGTTTGGCACCAAACCGTCTGGCTGTCTGAAAACAGGCATCTCTGGCCTCCTGGAGGCCCCCTCAGCTGGGCTGAGGATGGGGGACGGGGGCTCTGCTCTTCTCTGGGGGGGCTCAGGGATCCGAGAAACTGGGGCAGAGGACAGCTGTGCATCCATCCTCTTGGGAGGGGCAGGGGGCTCATGGGGCCGTGTCATGCTGAGCTCTGCCCGCCTGTTTGTGGAGCTGGAGTTGGAGGAGCTGTCCAGAGCAGAGCTCCGACTGCTCAGGCTGACCTCAGGTCGTTTGAGGCCAAAGCGGGCGATGCCAGCACTGGGTGAGTTGTCAATTTGCTTGGAGGAGACCTCAATAGAGATTTCTGTGCGGCGGGAAGAAGCTGTGTCAGGGTTACGACCCCCTGATAACTCAATGCGCCTCATTCCGGTCTTTGGAGAACGTGGATTAGAGGACTCGGAGGGGGAAGATCTGGAAGAGGAGTAGTCGGAGTTGCGAGAGCTCAGGTCGTAGCTCCGCTGGCTGGATGTGGAGGAGGTGGATGAGCGGAGAGGGTTGGTGGTTCGACGAGACAAGGGTGAGGGGTGTGTGGATGTATCCGTCTCCTCCACCTCAAATGACCGCTTCAGCGCTGGAAAACACAGAACATTTGTGGTTAGACAAGAAACAGAAGAGTCTCTTGGCCTATACAGATACTAAACTAAAAGAAAACAAAACATGATCGACAAACTGGAGAACAAAGGGCCTGAGGCACTTTCATTTCTTTTCGGATGCAACAAAATGTTTGATACTAAATACAAACTGCAGTGCAGCTACTCAACCTGTATGTACCTGTACCCATCATGTCTAGGTTTCTTCAGAGACTTGTTGCAATTATTTTCACAGAGATGGAAGGTAATGTTTAGCCCTGCTTGATTTGACAAGGTGTAAATCAAACGTGAATAACTTGATTGTTTACAATGTGTTAGTTGTGTAGAAACAAACGCAGCTGACGATAAGACGCAGTGAGAGCCAACACAGTACGAGGGAGGCCCCGTTTAAACCGACTCACACCGCGTGGCAACGACATTCAAATTTTACACAATGGTCATCACACCCAAGCACTTTGAGAACATTTGCAATTGAGCTGATGATAATTCCTGTTAATTTTACAGTGACAGTGACAGACAGTGAATAGCCCAAAATAAGTAAACTCCACTGGGCATGCTAATCTTACCGGATTTAACACGCTTCACGTAGCCCGATAGCATGGCGTTTGCGATTTCAAATCCGCTCAGTAAAAAAATATTCCTATGTTCCCACCTGGTAGAGTTTAATTATATTGTAAGGTAAGAAAAACATCTGCCACTGACCGAGGAGGAGGACTCTAGTCAATTGTCTGGCTAAAGATTTGATGAAATTACACCGGCACTTCCTTCTTCTTCTTCTCAATATAGTTACCCGAACATCTCGCACACCTGTTAGCATAAAGACTAGCAGACTGACCACGCCCCGTGAGGGCTCTGATGGATCGCGCGACCCCTAAATTAGGCTACTATATTTCATACACTGATGTAACAAACTAAAACAGGTAAATTAAAATATTATATGCCTAACTTATACTTTTGGAGTGCATGTGTCCCAAAATAGGCTATAACTCTTTTTTCCTTTTACTTTTCGTCCTTTATGTTTGGATTTGTATGTGGATAGTTCACAGTAAATGACATACTCTTGAAAAGTTAACAGAAAAAGAGAAAGGACTCCATTTAAAACAGATTTTATCAGTTGAATGCCAATATTCCACCACCAGGTCCATGTCAGATGAGAGGGTGACACCCAGCTCACCTCGGCTCAGCCCAGAGAGCGGAGCAGCAACAAGTCCTGGAGCAACACGGCACCTGTCCCAGATAAACACCGGAGCCTGCACAGGCTTCTGGCCTGCTTCAGGGCTGACAAGCCAAGCACCAGCATGGGAGAAGACCCCTCTTCCTGGAACTCTCTGTTTTCACATCCTTGATTTGTTTCAGCAGGTTTTGTGATGAGAAGCAGCTAATGGTTCGCAGTGTGCACTGAGTTCAATGTGAAACACTGGTTTAACTGGGCATCTGCATCAGTGAGAACCTTTAACCTTTCCAATTTTCCTCTGTAATACTTTGATTATAGAGGCAGAAAATATTTGGTCACCTGCTGTCAACATTTTCTTATCTTCAGTGCGATTATGGGAATTACAGGTCAGCAATTGATGACAAGTTTGAATGACAGGTCAGCAATCCCACTCCATGTCTGCAATTCCTACACAAAGGAGGCTTCTCCAATGCTGATAATTTGAGCAAAGCCTCCTGTGTATACCTTGAATGAGCACACACTGACAGTGCATGCTTGGATATCTGCAGCCCTACTGAATCCCACACTACTTGAACATTCAGTACTTTTAGCATGATACTGAATATTCAGTACTTTAAATATGACATGTACCAGTCACAATATTAGCAGTAGCACTTTGCATCTTAATGGAAGTGCTCAACATTTGGGTTAGCTTTTGTGCAGAGAGAAAGATGAGCAGACTGATATCACTCTAATATCTGGATGCCAAAAATATAGCTGGAGTGACCGGCTGGTTATCTTAGCTTTGCATAAAGATAGGAAACAGGACTAACAGTTAGTCTGGCTCTGTGCAAACATGAGAGATGCCACCTACCAGCACCTTTAAAGCTCACTAATTTGCATGTTAAACAAATAAGATAGCTACTCCTTTAAACCCTGGTGCAACGTCCTAAAATGCTTGGGGAGTGGTTTGCCATGTTCTCATTCCTGTGTGTTTACTGTATATGGCAATTTTGGCACTTTCTTCATTACACCATTGAGAATGACAGGAAAAAATATGAAGAGAGACGAAAATAAAAAGCATTGTGACTTCGATTCACACTCTGACATGTATGTAGTGTACATCTCCACCATCACAGATCATTTCAGCTGTCTTTGACAATAAGGTCTTTGTGTCGCTCAGAATGGAATAACGTAATTTCATTAAGAAAAAATCTGGCCTTGAAATTTTCTTGGAAGACAGGGATGTCAATGTGTTCTGTCCTTATTTAAGTGTAAGAAATATGCAAAGGAATGACACACTAGTCACAATGAAGTTATATGTAAAAATCCATTGTATGCAGAGGTAAAGGCTTGAAATATCTAAGAGTTTTGTGTCAGTAAGGACAGGAAACGAAGCACAAATGCCTCCAATGAAAATCACTTGGGCTGCTCATGGATGTGTGATGCTTTTAATGGCAAGCTTGAGCAGTGAAAGTAAGAGGCAAAGGCATATTCACAGTGCCACAGGCCACTTGAAACTCTGTTTGACTGTGATTTTGATATAATGACCTGTTTGCCGAGAATTGCGCTAACTGTGTGGTGACACAAGAGCCCAACACAGTGAAGTCCTCACTGACACGTTGGAGACACAGGCCCCGTCAGTTATTATTCAGTGTCTCTCTGTAAGTGTGTGTGTGTTTAAACACAGCTGCAGAGTAAAGCAAACACAGCCTGGTCTGCCCTGGTTGGAGCCAAGCTCTCTGCTTCTGTTAACGTCACTGCATGATTAGGTGTGTGTGTGTATGAAAGGGGATAGATGAGGAGGTCACACATTAATATCTCTATTTTCTCTATGGCACTGTTACTTGCCTCTGTGCATGTCTCAGTGATTGTCTATGTGCCTGTATGATGGCATACAATGCTGTATATTTGTGTCTGCATTACAGTGTGTGTGTGTGCACAGGTTTTTATCAGTTTGTGTTTGTGTGTGCAATTTCAAGGACAAAGCCATTTGATCCAAACTTGCTGTACTCTGCTGCTGCTATGAGGTGATAGCAGTGATCAAAGACCTTCCAACCAAGCTAAGATAATACTAATGAGCACCAATGTGAACCAAATGTTAACCTCTGTCTCAGGCTCTTTCCATTAGCTCTCCCTTCTTCCCATTACCTCTCATTTCACCTGGAATTGAAGTAAAATCTGCTTTGAAGATTTCTGAACCCCATTCATCTTGGACTCAGTAAACAATATAGCGTAAACTTACTCGCAGACGCTACCGCCAAATAAGGAAGACACTGTAGCCAAACATGATGTTTTTCAACTATAACTCAGATGTCAGATACGGGATGAGTCCATGTAGTGTATTGAAACATGGTTAAACTGGTAGAAAATCACATGATGTTGATACTCTGTTCTCCAGTGTAGCATGTACTGTATGAGCACCACATGGACATTCTCTACGCCTCTCTGAGCATGACAGTAGATGAGTCGGACGGGTCAACAAGATGTAGTGCTGACTTTTGTCTTCAGCTCTTGAGGGAAACTGAGAATCACTGAATCACGCAGGCATTTTGTCAAACTGATAATTAAACTAAATTTGCTTCCAAGAGCTACAAAGTACAATCTCCAAACTGTGACTAACGTCCCAATCAACCATCAAGGGTAAAAGCTATGCTTCCACTAAAGTGATCCAGTAGAGTTTTTCACCTCTTGTGGCATTATGACACAGTTTTTTAAAGTTTTTTTTTTTTTAATTAGCAGCACCTGTTTGTCTTGTGTGTACACAGGAAGATGCAATACAGTAACACTGTGTTCTTGAATAACACTGAATGCAAAAATACACTTTTGTTAGACTAGAAAACTCCAGAGGGCACATGTAATGTGCTGGTATGAGGGCAAGTTAAAAAAAAACTTTCGGTTAGTTTTCATTGTTAGTGAAGGAGAGCGCCAGTCCATTAGGTTCAAATTGTCTTCACTCACACAAGGGATTCTCAGGAAATGAGGCACATGTGTAATAGTGTTACTGTTTGCACGATCTGCTTCAGTCTTCAGTGCTTGCTTGCCTACAGCCATATCAGAACTGTATTAAGTTGCAAACCCAGGATTTCCTACTGCCACTGCTTCATATCAAAGGAACACAAATTACAAAATACAGGGTGGCTTTTATTGTGAAGGAGTCATAAGAATTCAATTGAATTTGTCACTAAGTAAGCACTAAAAATGCATTGAAAAGACAAGTTTTTGTGAGTAATAGAATATGAAGGAGCATCCACTGTAAGATGTTTGATGAGAGCTTCAGGTGAAAGGCTGCACACCTTCCACTACTTAATAAGGTAACCAACTGTTTTGATTGCCTGCTCTATAAACAGATATACCGGTTGTCCTTCTGTTGAAATAGCTACTCAAGGAGTGTTTGCTGTAGTATTAATCCACAGTGGCCCACCATCCACAGCGTTACCACAGTAACCACAGATTGCTGATAAAACAACCAGAACTGAAATCTTAAGGATTATAACTTTATGGCAATATTTTAAAACGCAGCCAGTTTGACATGTTGAGCGCTCACAACTAGAGTCACTTACCCTCTTCTCTCTGAACAAAGGTTCTGCAGTTTACCACAGTAGCCTAAATAAGCTCTGCATGTCAAAAAGTGCGTTGGACCAGCTGGCATAAGAGCATCTGGCCCAACTCTCTTTCCTGGAGGTGTATGTTACTGTTGTCAAACACACTTTCCATTCCCTGCAGAAACAAAAAACAATTTCTACTCAATATACGAAAGAAAATCTCTCATCACAGCCTAGTTGTTTTTAGCAATAGCATGGAGCCCGTTGATAACTCTTGGGTCTTGTCTGGGGTTGGCATCGGTGCAGGTTTCGCTCCACGTGTCCAACAGGGAGAAAAACAGCAAGGAGTACCTTAAAAGCCTAACAAAGACCTGCTGTGTTCGCACTACCCCAGAGTGACCCTTGGTGCTTCCTAGGAGCACGGATGCTGCTGGCGTCATTAGCAGGAAACCCGTTCTAGCTGTTGACTACAGAGAGACCTGATAATCCTGATAAGGATGGAGACCCCTGAGCACGGTTATCATTAGCTTCTGTCAGAGGACGCTTCCTCACACACAAGCTCTGTCAGCGAGGCTCCTCGAGGGGTTTTGTCACAAAACTGAGACTTAATGGTTAAAATCAATTGCACATTAACCCCCGTACAGCTGTTCTTTGACAACCAGAAATACTTCTACCAATGGTCCTTAATAACACAGTTTCAGTGCATTACGTGTTACAGAGCACCAACTGACTTACAGTCCCTGAAAAAATCCAAAGCCACAGCTAAGTGGCAGTTGGATTATAATAACAGTTTTCATTTTGAAAGGCATTTCAGTTCCTACCATGATCCTTCGTCAAATTTTTCGCCGTCACCATTAAGGAGTTTTGTCCTCTGAAATAAGGTGTGTTCCCTAATTTAAAAGAGATTGTTAAAACTGCTCTGCATATGATTAAAGAGCAGTAAGTATAGCAGCAACCTGGTCGTAAACTGGAATGACAAATTCTATATATGTTTCAGGGTAAAATGTTTCATGTGGCCTTTTTATACATTAGAGTAATTAAGAAGCACTTGTGGAAAATGAATTCACCAGACAAAGCAATAGAAGCTCTGTACTGGGATCAAGAAGGTGCTCTATATTTTTCAATACTTCCCATATATGGTGATTGAATTTAGCTTTATCTCATCACTGACTGTCAAAACGTTTGTTACAGTGAATGGTTGGTGAGTGCCATGCAGGCCGGGCCCTATGCAGATCTGTAAAAAGAGGCCCGGCTGTGCTCAGATCCACTCCTTCGCTGCCTACCCCGACATTTTCACCCACCACAGAAATCTGCTCCTGTGGAATTTCCTCTCACTGCACCAGTGAATGCCCTTCACATGCAGCTTAGAGATACAGAGAGAGAGAGAAGAGAGAGAACTGAGAGAGAAGAGACTCAGAATCAGAATCAGAATCATTACAAGCCAGATATCTGGTCCATATTTGGGTCATTAAACTACTTAATGTATACTGTCTGCAGTCACTCATTAATATACTGTAGATGTTTTTAACGCGAGAAGGAAACACAAGCGGCTGTTTGCAAGAGAAAAGAGAGAACAGGCCTCTTTCAAGGAGCAGTACAAAATGATGCTGTATGAAACTGTGTGGGTGCGTGTGTGTGTGTGTGTGTGTGTGTTCCTTCTGCTCAGCGGAAAAGGCCCAGTGGCT
Organism: Seriola aureovittata; assembly: GCF_021018895.1. Taxonomy (NCBI): domain Eukaryota; kingdom Metazoa; phylum Chordata; class Actinopteri; order Carangiformes; family Carangidae; genus Seriola; species Seriola aureovittata. The sequence goes on along the minus strand of NC_079380.1, from coordinate 15,612,061 downwards.
CGGTCAATGATCTGTGTGTTTGTGAGGTCACAGCTGAGGTCATCAGCCTCATGGGCAAGAAAATCCCATCTTCTGTCTCTCTCAGCTTTTCACAGGCGTCATCAGCAAAAAGCATGACAGAATGAATCACACTCGCTATCCAACAATGGTGACGTGGCAAATACACTCACTGTTAGACTAAAAAACTGCTCTTCCTGCTGTCATTCACAATTTTACTGTATAGATTACATGTGGCGTATTGCACAAATAAGTGTCACATCCAATGATAAAATGATCCATATTTTCTGTGGTGCTTTAAACAGAGATCTAAACATTTCACAAGCATATGATGTGAATATATTTGCATAAATTCACAATTTTCAAATAATCAGTATAATCAGGTGATAGTCACGCCTGTGAAAAGCAAGGTTCATCGTGCATTGAATAAAATATTGATACCCTGTAGTGTGAAAGATCCATGGTCAAATTTTCACGCACACTTAAACATCACTGGGTTAAAAAGCTCCCCAGTGTGAGTCAATATAACACCAACTCACTACTGGGTTAACTTTACCCATTACCAATGAGTTTTGACTCAGAGTTAATGTTATTTTTATTCTACAAGATCAAACAGTCAATGTGTTGGCTGATTTTCTACCCATAATATGTAGTGCACAGAAAATTCAGCCGTAGAAAATTGCCACAGATGTTTTCTAGATACAAAATAAATAAGTCTTATTCGACACTATAAGTGTGGTTTGTGGTCTTTTCCATACGTAGTCCAAGGGATAGAAAATCCTACCAAAATGACCTGACTTAAATACTGTATCACCCAACTAACATTAAACCCAAACTAAGTAACTTTTGCTGGAGTCACTGTGGTCACAAGTTAAAAAATGAGGCATAATGGTAAATGCTAAATGCTAATAGTGTAACAGTATCTCAAGTAGAGAAGAGTTATTGAGTCAATGAAGTGGCTGTATAACAATGTCCATCTAAAGTTTGCTAACATTAGCCTCCATAAGCTATTGATCATACCAGACCAAGTAAGGCTGTGGCAGCAAAAAGTGTAGTATTAAAATAAGAGTTTGGTTGTTTCTCAACTGGTATTTGTGAGAGGAATAATTTCTTATTTCTTCTTTTTAAAAGCTGCATAGTCCCATTTTAAGATTAGCTGTCGTACTTGATTGCGATACAGCACATTGAAAAAGTCAGTGTAGCATGTTAATAGTCACCATTTTTTTGAAGGACGTGTCCTTCTTTTCATTATGACAATGGCTTTTTTTTCAAAGCAAATTTCAAATGAAATCTCCCCTTGACTACAGCAAGCTGTGTCATATATGCCTTTTTAAAAGTAGTTTAACGCAATATTTTATGTGGCTAAAGTGGAATTATTGATTTAAAATGTGCCATTAAAAAAAAAAGCTCATCACAAAGCTGCTCAGTTACAGTAAGGTGAGTACTTTTCCGACCCTAATGCCTATCTCTTGGTGGGCTCTTGTAGGACTCACTGAGCCACACATGGCCAAACATCATGGTGCATGGTGATGACATATAGGTATTACCACACACTCAGCCCAACCAGGGGCAACACACGCCATTGACAATCACAACAGTAGTCCATTATGCTGGTCTTACACATGAGCGAGGGACGTCTAAAAGCATGACTTTGAACCACATGGTCGAAGCACACTCCGTCACCCATGATGCCTCTCTTTTCTGAATGCCACTTATCTTTCTGCTCTGTTGCACTGTGTAAGCAAGCAGCTTAAAGACTAAAAGAAAGAGAGAGAGGGAGAAGGAGGCAGAGAGATTCACCGTACATACCACAAGCAAACTGGTGTTGACAGAGGAGCAGCATCGGACAAGTGTGGATGCGTTCCTAATGGCTATGTGTTTGTGAGAGACAGGAGACAGATAGTCAGATAGACACGACAGGTTGGGGGAGAGGTGTTGGACTGTCAGCCCCTCCTTGCAACCACCAGCAGGCAGGCCACGGGGAGAGGGGCCGAGGATGGACGAGCTGCTGAGAGAGGAAAAGGGAAAACACAGCCGGAGGACGAGGACGTGGAGGAGGAGGCAGAGGAGTGGGAGGAGAGGGATGACAGGGGGAATCTGTGGGCCAGGGGGGAGAGAGATGAAAAGGAAGAGGAGAAGAAGGGAAACAGAGGGGGGGTAGGTGGGCCAGGTGTACAGCTGTATTGGTCAGTTGCTGTCTCCTGAGTGCTCAGCATACAGTATACAAGCAGACTCATATGGCCCTCTCTGTGATGGAGGTTGCTCTAAAGAAAGGCTGAATCAGTTGCACACTGAATACAGTTTCTCCTTTTGACACATGCAACCACATCTTAGACTCAGACACATACATGGCAACCATAACAAACACACGCCCATGCATCTCAACAAAAGTTAAAGAGCCATAAAAAGTAACACTTTAAACATTATTTCCCTTCGAAAACACCACAGCTCACCACAGACGTCAACGAACCCTTCACACTCCTTTTTTCCAGATCTGCGCGGCTCCAATCAAACATATGGAAACTATCTACAGTGTCCTCATGGCAGGGTTATAGAGTGCCTCGCTCCACATAGTGACAAGAGGAAGAAAGACAGTGGAGCAGCAGAGCGCAAGAGAGAGAGAGAGAAACTAACCTTCAAAGTCTGATATGATCCCTTCCAAGTGAGCGTTGACAGTGGAATCAGACATTTTGTGGAGCAAGTGTGTATGTGCGTGTGTGTATAATGCGAGAGAAGAGGGAGCAGGGTTCCCTTTCCCCAGCAAGGAAAAGTCTTCCTGAGGCGCAGTCCCGCTTTTAAACAAATCCCAAATTAGGAGCCCGTGCAAGAGAGAGGAGGGGAGGAAAAAAAAAAAAAAACAAGAGTTGAGCAGCTCACTGATCCAAACCCGCTCCCTATCTCTCCTCTCTTTCTTAAGGCAGCAACTTATTTTTCTCTTCTCCTCCTTCTCAACTTCCAGAGCTTGGAATGAGCGAGCGATGACAACCCCCCACTCCCTCCTCTCTTCTCCCTCTCTCCCTTTAGCTCACTGCAACCCCCCCTTCCCTCCATACCTCCCTCCCCTTCTGCAGCCGTCCTCTCAGACTGGCTCCCTTGAAAGCTCTCATTTTTGACTGGGTCGGTCAAATTATATGCATGCTAACATTCAAACACACTTCCTGTAGGCTGGATGACATGGCTAACACACTCTGGGCAACTGATGAAACACACAGATAGTCATTACTGAGTCATTACTTGTTTTTAAAATCTTACAATGTTGAATATGCCAACATCAGCATCCTATAAGCACATACATCAATGCATACACTCATAGTCAGATAGAAAACAAGACAAGCCTCCATTCAATCTTATCTTATAGTACATGGAGTGAGAAGTTACAGTTCATAGAAAAATAAATCCAGGGTGGAAACAGAATCATACTATGGACTAATATGGTCAGGACAGGCTCACACAGGCAGTTAGTAGATCATCTGACAAGCTCAGTCGCTCTGGAGGCAGACATCAATAAATAAGTAGCCTAATGACTTAATGACCATGTGAATGAGCCCCTGTGTATGGGGGCGGAGGGGGAAGGGTGGACAGGGGCGTTGGTCAGTGTGTGTGTGTGTGTGTGTGTGTGTGTGTGTGTGTGTGTGTGTGTGTGTGGTCCAATGAATGTATGTCAAGATGGTACCATGATTATGTACAGTTGAGCACATTCACAGCAACTCCTACCTTAATTGAAAAACAAAAGTGTGAAGTCACTTTGATTCTCATCCTGTGTGAAAACTTGAATTACCCAGTGAGAAGTTGCCCTGAGGCCAGTGAAGCATAGTCAGACTTTATCAGCTCCAGGCCGGCGACAGAAAAACCACTGCATCTGGCCTCTGCACCAAAATGAGCCATTTATTAGTGACTAGACAATAAGCACTAGTGTGTGTGTGTGTGTGTGTATGTGTGTGTGTGTGTGTGTGTGTGTGTGTGTGTGTGTATGTGTGTATGTGTTAGGAGACTCTCTCCTCACAAGGCTCATAACTCTCTTTTCAAATGGCAAAGATATACTGCTTTCAAAATAAGGGCAGCCCTGAGAGAAAACACCACATGAGGCAAAAATTAGAAGACAAATGAAATAAAAATGTGTTTGGATAGATGATAGAACATAGAGAGATATGGAAAATAATTTGGGTTTAAACTGTGATAAATCATTCAGGCTGTAAAGCGACAGAAGAATTCCTCAATAGCTGTTATCCAGTGAGTGATTTATCAGAAGATGTTTGGGACTGAAACCTTGCATGTCTGCCAATTTGCTGCTTACACTGGAATCAAAGTTTGCATTTTCTGTTGATTTAGGCATGTTTACCGATCATAAACACAGATGTGCGCAAGTGCACAAACACACACTAACACAGATTTCAAAACAAATATGAGGCTTTACTGTACCAAAACCTGCAATCTGAGATTAATCTTACACCACATTTCCACGCCATTGAACCATGCAAAGTATGTAACCAACAATATGTGTGAGAAAACACTTGCATCGTCAACAAATATTCTCGGTTAACATGAAAACTGGGCCTTTTCCTGGAGGCCAGCACAGGTGCCTGGGATGCCATAAATAAGTAAACATGACTTTTGACATGATTGTTGGTTACTCTTTGAAGGCAAGGTGTTTTTTTCTTTGTTCCCTGTGTGAGAAGATCAAGGTGTAGGGTGAGTGCATAGTTCAGAGTCCATGAGGACAGCAGAGCTTTAATCTCTCCCGCAAAAGTCTAGGGCCGATCTTCCTATTCATAATAAAGCCCCATCCAGATATACCTACATCTATAGTATAGGTATGAAGTATGAACCCACAATAGCTGACACTGTCACTTCCTCCAGCAGAGGTCAGTGTTGCACCTATAAATACAACCTGTTAGCTTGGTTGCAATGTCAGTAGCATACAGTAATCTGATCTTGCAACAGATAAAGATGGCGACACGGGGAGAATCCTGCTCCCGACACATCCTCACCCAACACAGTGTGTTCTGGCCAACACATGTGTCAGTTTACACTGATCAGTGGCACACACTCATATTCACACACACACGCACACACACAGAAAAAACTAATAAGTGCACAGCAGATGCATGCAAAAATATGAATATGCACACACTGAGGCAAGCAACACATACATGCACTCAGCCCAACACCCAACCATTTCCATGACACTCACACACACACACACACACACACACACACACACACACACACATACACACTGAAAAGCACACTTCCTTCCACTGCATATCCTTGCAAGCCCCAGCATGCCCAGACAGTGCTAATCCAATCTGCTGTAACAACTGTCACACTGGGAGAAGACTAGAATGTTTTTTTGCCCTGATCTATAAAGAACTTCGTTCATATCATTGCAATTATGCACTCACATTCAGTATATTAGTTATATAGGATCATGTTATCTAGTTGTGTAGTAGGCCTTACCGTAAACACACACATTATTATCCAAGATTGACAGATGTTCCAACTGTAGGATTTTCACCTCCCTCTAAAAATAGTTTTGACAATAGTCTATTCTTGTTGTGATGATAACGAACACCTGTCAAATGCAGATAATTCATCTGTTGTGGCCCCACATTTCCTGCAAATTAGTGTATTGTAATGTATTGGAATAGGCAGCTGCTGGTGTTATATTGCACTGCAGCGTATAGATAAAGAGAGACAGAGACAGCCGCCCGCCACTTAAAGAAACCCAGATCACCACCACTCTAATGTGGGACCTGCCCTCCTAAGACCTGAAATATGAGAGAAGCAGAGTGGGAGGAGAGGAGGATAACTTCTATAAACAGATGCCAGGCCGGCGTGGCAGTTGCTAGGGCAATGCCAGGGCAACGACGGGTTGCGAATGTCAGCGGTCGACCACCAGAGTCACAAGCTTGCGCACGCATGCACACACAAAGACACCAATAGATCCACATGCCTCGGCGCCAGTCGGCACCCTCCCCTGCAGGCCGGCCTGTGCCAGTGGACAGACATCCTGAGATCTCTGGAATCTGAGATGCAGCTCCAAGAAATAAAATGTTTCCAAACCCACACTGGGCAATGAAATGCATGGATACACCTGAACTGTGTTATTCAGGAGTACAGCTATGTTAACAATGGCCCTGAAGACTTTATTCAGTTTTCAAAACCACATAAGGAGCAGATGGCAGAAATAAAGGAAGACAATACAGAAAACTTAGTCAATACTTGTGCATTTTTATATATGACACGTTTAGAAAAATAAGTTTTCAGGAGGTGATTCAAAAGACTGAACTGAAGTGACGTTCTTATAAAAACAAAATGTATGTCATGAAGAAGTTCAGCAATCTGTTGTAAATTGTGTGTTACAGGAAATACAAGTATAACACGCATTTAGCATTTACTGTGAATGATGATCACTGTTTCTTTTCACGTCATGTCAGGTTTAGACTGTCATTGTTATTTAAAGATTATCAGTACCAGCTACAGAGGAAACCCCAGCTTCCTGCTGAGCTCATCCTAAAACAACAAAAGCTTTGTTGGCCGCGATGCAGACAATTCACCCATGAGTCAGGCTGTATCAAACAAGCCATCTGGAAGGGGTAAAATCTGCGTGTGTTGTGTGCTGGCAAGTGCGTGCAATGTTTGCATTCATTGCGTGTGTTCATTTGTTCATGTGTGTGTATTTCGGATGTGACTAGCTAGTTACCGCAGCTCTGTTTACATGGCAACCCCCATAATAAGCAGCTCTACCTGCATGGCTCGGGACTTCAGAGAGGAGAGATGGATGGACAAGATAAGAGAGAGAGGGGAAAAGGTGGGAAAAGATTCCTCCCCAGGTAGAGAGGGAGAGAAAGACAGACAGAGAGTGATGTGAAGTGACACTGAACTCCCATGGCTCAAATGGAAACAAGGAAGTAGGAAACCTTCTGTCTGCTGTGTGTGAGAGGAAAAGAAAGAAACAGAGAGACACAGAAAGAGAGCAGCGCTAGCATGACTAATGGAATCATCAGCACTAGTAGTGTAAACATCATCTGAAAAATGTCTGGCTTTCACTGCAGCACAGTACTGTGCATTCAGCTAAATGCGGGAACGCATGGCAAAAGAAAGCACCGCAGTGACAGTCCAATATGTATTATTTTTGCTAACAAAAGAAAATTGAACCCCCAAAGGTGATGAAGGTACCAGTACATATATTGTTGCAAACACAACCCTAATGTAAGAGTCTGTATTATTTGCAAAACTGTAAATGTAAAAGAGTTGGTGTAGAAGGTCAGACAGTTTCACAATATTACAGGCACAAACACACACACATAAAACCCCCTCATGTGGCCCCAGCGTGCACATGGTGAAGTAGCTTCCTCCTAAAGTATATGGACAGCTGTAGTGACAACAGCTGCCCTAAACCAAATGTTAAACAGCAGCACCCAGCCGGGCTCTGCTAAATTTAATCAAATACAGCACCTGTTGGAAATATGGCTCCACTGCACTGTACACACATATACACACGCAGGCATACCCCCTCAAATGCTTTTGCTCAGTGGTTGGTTTTGCAGTGAGCGCTGTCTGTATGTGTGAGTGAGAGTATCGGCTGTCTGCACACATGCTACTGCCTGCAAGTGTGTGTGTGTCTTCCCTCATGCATGGGGTGGGATGGCTTGGTAAATAGAGAGAGCAGCTGTCCTCCATCAGAGATGACTCTCAGTAGGCCTCTCGCTCCCTCTCGCTCTCTCTCTCGCTCTCTCTCTCTTGCTTTCTCTCTCTCTCTTCATCCCACCTCCACCCTCTGCTCCATCTCTCCTCTGAGTAATAAACACTGTTTAGTACATCAACAAGCCAGCATTGATCGCCATTCTTGTTGTTCCCCTTGCACATGCATATTGTTCTGCTTGGCACACTACCATGGCAACTCAGCCCACAACACCAATGGTGTGTCACCAGGAAGGAACACGGCCGTAATTTCCTTCAATAATATGTCTCTCCTTAAAATTTATACTGGGTGGTAATCTAAACATGTAGGCCGATAACACAAGAAACAGCAAAACAACACTTGTTGCCTTGTGTGTGTGTGTGTGTTCACAACCTCACAACTGAGAGAGGTTAACATAAAAAAGTATTTTGAATTGCTAAACTCAGCACCTCCACCTGGTGGGAGAAGCGTACATTACATATGAAACAGACTTTCTGCACAAACTCAGAACAACATCTTTAACAGAATTTACGAAAAGGTGGTTTGAGGTAATAATCAGCTAAAATAAAAGAGGCTACTTTATAAGTCATGGGTCTGAGATTTCAGTCCGGGCTGACTGTGGCTGCGTCACACAGACTTTCAGCAAACATCATCAGCTGACCTCGCTGTGACTGGAATGAATGGGACACGTCAGCCCCTTTACGCTCCATTCACAGTCTCTGTGTGGCTGATGGACGGTTTCCGTTGAAAGCATCATCACCGTTGATTCATGTGGGAAGAAAACACAGGAAAAAAAGAGAGTCTTCCAAATCAGCCTCAACACCAGAGTGGGAGGAACATTAGCGAGAAGTGAATTGAATTGATTTGGCCAAGGTAGACGAGAGGTACTTGTCTGCCATGTGAGCCAGTACGAGCCAATACTTTGCCACAAGCTGTGCACACACACACACACACACACACACACACACACACACACACACACACACACACACTTACTGCAAAAGACAAAGCCTCCGGAAAGAGATGCCTTCTATTTTTGTACACAAATAGACAAACCAACTACACACTAAAGTGTGAATACAAGAGTTCATAAGAATACATTCACAACATTCACACAAGACATACACAAAGTATGTCCTGCTGAAGCCATTACAGCTCCCTGGAGGAAGCACCTGGAGACAAGGGGCCACAATGAGAGAGAGAGAGAGAGAGAGAGAGAGAGAGAGAGATACCTCCACACGCCACATTTCACACACTTGTCAATAATCTCACTTACATTCAGATTTCACACAGTCAAGGTGCTACAAGCTATTCTCGGTCACAAACACAACAACCACATGTAGACGTACATACACGCGCGCGCACACACACATGCACAATAACATGCACATGCTGCTGCAGCCACTTCACCATTTCCACTCCAACTGAGGGTTTTTTTTTTTTTTTTTACGCCAATAAGCTTTTTTTTTTTTTTACAACACTCACACTAACACTCATAAAAAATACCATTAAGAAGCAGCAGACAGCATTGCCTCACTGATGACTTTAGCATAATGTACAACACACACACTCACTCTCACACAGAGACAAACTCTTATCAGTTCAATATGCATGCTGTTGACAGCATCCAAAAAGGGAAAATAGCATCAGAGGGAGCGTTTGGAAAAAGTGAGGATTTTTATTTGCAAAGTCGGCCTTAATTTGCCAGTGGGCTGAGGCAGGGCTTTCTCTGTCCTGTTAGCTAAAGGAGGGACTGAGTGATGGCCGAAGCGGGATCAGAGCCACAAGGGACAAGAGTAGTACTGTTCAAACAGAGCTCTTTCCTGTTTTCACACCAAAGAAGAATGGGAGAATGCAGATGGAGAAAAAAAAGAGAGAGAAATGTCTAAGAAATAAGTACTGTTTCTGTGTCACTTCACCGCAGCATCAACTCCTCAGAGGGTTTTTTTTTTCCTAGATGCCCTATTTTCATGTAGCGAACATTAAAATGAAAATGGGGGAAAAGACAGGCAGACACAGACAGGAATGGGAAAGAGACAGTGACTGAGCAACAACCTGTAAAGACAAAAACATTTAACGGGAAACAATGGGACAGAAGGGGTGGAGATGGTGGGCACAAACAGAGACTGAAAAAACCTGCAAACATTACAGGCACAGAACAGATAAAGACAGATAAACCAAAACAGGTCCGCTAAGCTGCTATACAAACCCTGCAGAGCTCCCAGCTCCAGCTCCAAACCCCAAAGAAAACATGCAGTCAGCAAACAGGACAGAATGAGAGAGTGGAAAATACCATAGAGGGGAAAATAGAGGCAGGCTCTTACAGAAAAGACACTCGGTCACAGTAAAATAGCTGATTGAAGAACCTTAAACTACACACTGTTTTCCATTCAGGAGAGAAGCTTGTCCTCATCTGGGCTGAGAGTTTCCGGAGAGTTTGTCTTACCTGAGAATTTGTCCCCCTCCATAACCAGATCACTCCCTCCACAGCCACATGTAGTGTCTGCTCTTTGACTCAACTCTCTCTCTCCCCTCTCTCTCTCTCTCTCCCCTCTCTCTCTCTCCCTCTCTCTGTCTTTTTTTGGACTTCCCTTTCTCTCGTCCCTCTCTCCCTCTCCCTCTGTTCCTCTTCCTCCTCTTCTTACTCTCTCTTTCCTTTTGGGCTCTCTGTTCTCCCTCCCTCTCCTCAGTTTGATTCCTTCAGTGTGTCTTGCTAATGAATTCGGAATTACGACATCCCCATGTGCTGATCATATGTTGCATTTGCCTCTCTTTCTCTCTTACCCTCTTTTTCTCTCTCTTACCCTTTCTTTCTTCAGAGCAGACCAAAAGACTGAAGCAGCATTGTGTCTTGAAAATAGAAACCATTAGCTCCACCATGTGACATGGACGGACTAAAATAACCCGCTGGACTTGCAAACTCCTCTGCCAGCTTACTTACTTTATAATGTTGCTTGAGTGTGTGCACTGTCGCCTTGATTCATTCCATAACAAGAGATACTTGTCAAGCTGGTGTGAAAGACATTCCCTCAGCTACTTCTAAACTTCCTCATGATGAATCAGATACAGTTCAGTCTTTGTAAACGTGTGAAAGGACGATAGCCTGTTGAAATAATACTGACAGGCGAAAACAATACGGGTCGGAAGCAAGGGAGGAATTTCATCAAAACACACCTCCCAAAAAAATGTTTTCAAGGACCAGCCATTAATGCAGGAGAGGCGGTGTGCTTGTGCCTTTGTTACTGGTGAGGAGAAAGGACTGACTGAGAGAGAAATAAAACCAGAGTGTGTTATGTAGATTGGTGAAACTGTGCTCGGTCTCTGTGTTCAGGAAACTCAGATGACCTTTCGAGCTCTGGCACGTCCCTCACACTGCGCCAGGGGTCAGAGGTCACATGGCAAGCGTCTGAGCTCTGATAGAGAGATCAAACACACTCAGACATGTCAGTCTGGTGTCTTGTGCAACACACACCGCCACAGTGACCTCGTGTATTGCATGTTGACCTGTGTTTGTGTATTCATGTCATTTATATATGTCTCCAGTTATATCATCATTAATCCTTTAATTAAATCCAGCTGATGCATTGGGTGATGAAATAAGGACAATTTGCGCTTTGGCGGCCTCAAATGGCCAAAATATGCAACTCTGGCCTGCAAGATGACATGCTAAGTTAAGAGTTGACAGCTTGGGGGGAAAGATCGACATTCAGCTGCAAAGTAAGTTTAAGACTACGAAATGAAATATCTAAATTAGAAGTAAATGAGATGACTCTCTACAACGTATACATCGCTGAGTCCTTATCAGCAGATGGAACAATAGTATAATAAAATAAATATGAATAATGTTAACATCACTTCATCACTACTCAAAGAAATAAAACAACATAAAACAAGGTGTTATTTCACATTGTAGAGATGCACCCCTCAGATATACAATACTTATTGTATGTTCAAGCGAGTGTGTGTGTGTGTGTGTGTGTGTGTGTGTGTGTGTGCATCCATGTATGCATATGTCCAATAGAGCAGGATCTGCTGACTCCCAGATGGGAATTAACCACACACAAATTAACAATAGGCACAGTGTTAGATAGACCTGTGTGTGTTTGTGTGTGCATGAGTTGAGGTTACAGTAAAGCATCCTCCCAAACAGCCGCCGCAGTCGTAAATCTGCCCTGTTGGCAGATGTTTTGTATGGTTGTATGGGGCATCTCGCACGCACGCACGCACGCACGCACGCACGCACGTACTCAAACACACACACACATACACACACACACACACACACACACACTCGCACATGCCCTGTGGCGACTGCATCAACGTCAGGGAGGTCTGCTGACAAGCAGGGCCTTATCCTTAGCCGTAAGCGCTTCCCCCAAGACCGGTGTGTATGCACTTATGCATATCTGCATATGTGTGTTTTGTGTGTGTTGGCATGCTTGTGTGGATGTGTATGTATATGATATGTGTATCTTCACAAGTCTTTCATGTATATCACTCTGGTTTACAGATAGTAAAACACAACAGCTCAAGAGCTCACGACGCTCTGACAGTAAACACACTACACACACAAACACACACATACAGTAAGAATGTAATGTGGAAGCACAGTAGCTACAAAGCTTTTGAATGAGTTTAAAAAATAAATCCGCCTGTAAGTCACCATTTGAGAGTGTTCAGGGACAGACTTGTAGTTATGTATGTTGTGTGGATATTTCTGATTTGTGCTCTCATAATTTTCTCCAGATGTTTTGGCAGATTCAGAAGATGCTTCAATTCCAGGTCAAATCAAATGAGGTTGCTGCTCTCTCATTTGCTCATAAAGATAAACACCCAATAATAAGAGTGAGCTGCAATGAAAAATATATAATATACAACTACTCAAATATAACAAAATCTCACAAAATCACTGATTGCACTCATGTTGCTGCGATGTGTTTGCTGTCTCTTGGCCTGTCAGCTGTGGGATGAATACACATCCTGGGGGCTGTTTCACAAAAGAGATCTGAAAGCACTAATTATAGACAAATGGTGCCAGTGTCCTGTTTCACAGTGATTGTAATTTGCATACTGGCGATACATGTATCCAGTCCTATAGTCCTCTTGCCTGCTCATGCATTTTGGTTAGAGGTGTCAAAGTAAACAAAAAAGGAACTGATCTAAACACAGCCCCTCTAATGGTGAGTTTGTGCCTTCACATGCAGTCTACAATCAGTGTATGCCAAAACTGTAAGTGTGTAAGTGTGTGTGTGTGTGTGTATATGTGTGTGCGTGCGTGTGCTTCAGTCCCCCTCCTTTCTCTCTGCTGTCTTTGTGCTGATGCTGCAGACGGCGTTGGCTCTTCCCACTGGGAGAAGATGCTTCAGTGGTGAGCCACAACTTCAGCCCGTTTGCCAATAGTGTGTTAGTTACACACACTCTCACTCACACATGCACACAAACACGAGTGCCCACGTTTCTACCCACTTGTTTTTTTGTACATTTAAAAAAAAAAAAAAAACAGACGGGGAACATCAGAAAGATGTGATTTTAGAAAATATTGCAAATGCTGCAAAAATATTTTCAAGTTTGGCTGAGGTGATACTCTTTGTTTTCTGTATGCCTTTGCTATACCAGGAGCCCAAAAAATAATCAATAAAAAAATGTGGCACAATGGATATTAATAAATGTATAAATAAATGTTAAAGTGATTGCAGGAATCAGTTAGCATTTTAGCACTTCCAGTTCCCTCGTCCTGAAGTCTACGGGTTTTTTGAATGGGTTTTTGGTTCGACGGCTGAAAAAAGGTCTGTAGTTAACACAAGCTCAAGACATTTTCACATTTTATTCAAAAACATAAAATATATAAGTAAATACCCAAGTCATGATTTCTTCAAGCTTTTACATCTCTTAAAATAGGCCGGTTTCTAACAAGTGTCTAAATGAGATTACGGAGGTTGTCGGGGACACTAAACGTCGTCACACTGAAATATGAAAACCGATCTACTCACCATTCCGCCTTTTCAGCCTCGTTGTATTTACACTCGTGTTTTTGCACACTATTACTAACTTTGTCTGAGGAAAGGCTTTTGTAGAAGACGTAAGAGCTAAATCAAACTGCACAAGTTAGAAGTTTATTGATGGGGACGTTGAAGTCATGCGACTGTGGTGTAGTTCATTTATTAGCTTTTTACTTCTGCTGATTTCTTTTGATGACTTTTGGGGAACTTTGTACACATTCACATAGACAACAGTGTGTGCACCAAGACACAAATGTCTTCTCTTCATTGCAGGCCACCTTGCTATCCCTCTGTTTCTAAAACTGTCTTTATCACTGTGTCTGTTATCTGCTGTTTACCCGCTATATGGACAGGAAACAGTACCTGCTCTGCCCTCAGTGTTGCCTCATCTCTCTGCTGAAGGTCAATGACTCTGACTTATATAATGCTTTACAGAGATGGTGAGCGTTTATATGGAAGCTGGAAAAGGCAGTGCATTCCCAAATTTGGATGGATGAAAGATAAACAGATCAGTGAATGGACAGTCTCCCCAGACTGTTGTACTAGATGTATGCATACATGTATACATGCATGTGCTGTATGTACGGATGGATGTACTAATGGTCAGATAGATGAAAATGCCAAAGATGCAGTCTACTTACTGGGACTGGTGATGCCAGATCCCTCTCTTTCTGTTCTTCTTGCTCGAGCGCTGGCTGATCTTGCTGTGAAAGGAAACAAGGACAAGAAGAACAAAATGAGTAACCTCATGAGACACTGTGCTGCAATCAACAGATGTACCACCAGGCATTCATCAGTAAGAGGCTCTGCACTTCTGATGATGCCAACAGACTCGCAGAGGATCCAGCCTAGGAGGCAGGTTTGGTTTTGTTGTTATCAAACTGTCCCATAACTGGAAATTAGTCTTACAGCTAAGACTGAAACATTTACCGTGATGTGTTTTTTTTTAGTGCCAGTGTTAAATAACACGCTGTCCCTGAAGAAGCTGGTTTAAAATAACACATCCAATACTAATACTAACACTGCAACGAAACATGCACAAGAACCAAATGGAAAATAGCCGTTACTTCACATTCTCCTCAAGGCCGAATAATCTACAGTTGACATGTGGAAAAACAAAGTCAGCCAATGTTTGAAAGATCGCTATTGTTGCCTGACCACGAAGAAACTGACTCTGACTGAAACAAGACATTTTTTCGGTCTCAGTTTGTTTTTATTTTTATGACTGTGTGGATGATGTGGAAATAATTCAAGCCAAACTTGGATGTACAACAAAATGCACGAAGTAGGGCAGTAACAAAACTGCATGGTGCAGTGTGACAATTCAGCAGCTATTAATGTTTTTTGTGTATTTTCAGATGGTCAAAGGAACCTGCTGTTAAAACGCTTTGGCAGGTGGTGAATCATCATAAGAAGCGCCCAAGCAGGATTTAGATTATTTTTTTTAAATGTCAGGTAATAACAATTTACTTCAAGGGAAAAGTCATGGAAAACCATTGTTAAACACCAGCGAGCAAGTCAGTGGAACAACTCCAAGTGCTCATCACAGTAACAGCCAATCTGAAAGTGTAGAATAATCTGAGCTGTTAAAACAGAGATCAGGGCATCTTGTGATATTGATTATCGTCTTTTCAAACAAGTTTCTCTAGTTAACACGCGAGTGCTCTAACCAGGGTTCAGTGCACTTTGTGTTTGGAATACCAAAGAGTCTACATCCTCAATCACTAATCTAACAGCTCCCAGTGCCAACAGCTGAGTCTTACACGACGCTGGCTGGTTTAGAAATCAGAGGAATGTCTCTTCCTCTTAGCTGATGGTCTACTCCATGACACTGCTGGAATGCTACAGATAAATCGTCATTGACTGACTGTGAGTGTGTGTGTGTGTGTGTGTGTGTGTGTGTGTGTGGTGGGGGGGTGGGGGGGTGGCAAGTATGTGGCAATATGAAATATTTATTTAACTCTTGGATAAAGTCTCCTGGGACTGACATTCATGGTCCCTAGAGGATGAGTCCCACATGGTGACCATTTATCTAGCGCCACCATCAGGTTCCAACATCCTTTTGTCTGGTATGTTTGATCTGCAATACTAATGAGCTTTCCATCACCTTCAGCTGTAGTGCTAATTAGCAAATATTGTGAACATGGTAATCATTATATCTTCATAATATCAGCATAACACATAACATTTCATTATACATATGTTTCATGTGAATGAAATATTAATTCATATGAAAGAGTAGATGAAACTCTGTCGACTTCACTGCTTGATCCCGTGAATGGTTCAATAAGACAAGTGATATCTTTAGCTCAACTTTTCCTGGAAGAGGTGATGGCACCACAACAATACGCCACATCTCTCTGACATCAACCACACACTCTTTCTTTTCTTCTCTCCACTTCCTCTGTCCTCTGTTCGTCTCCCGCATCGACCCAGTCAGTGCTGTTCAGATGAGGTAAGCTCGTCCGGTGGCTGATGAGTCATTTGCCTCATCCTGTTTTTAAGTTCTTAGAAATACTTCCTACCGCAAATCATTTGACAACATGACATTCATTTTCTTAATGCCAGCAAATATAGTGGTTTTCCGCCTGCGTTGTCACTGGTTTTAACACAAAGACAGCTGGTCCGAGGGAGAGGGAGTGAATGTGTTTGACTGGAAGATGTGAGTAAAGCTTCTGTTATCTGTGCGTTTGTGTGTGAGTGAGAGAAATACGCTTAAGAGTTGGAGGTAGAGGAAGACTTTGAAGTCATTCACATCCTGAGAGATAAAAAGTCAATGAAATAAACTACTGTAAGTGATGATGAACTGTGCAGCCTTTGCTTTGCTTTTCTCCTGAAACTCACTCCTTCAGTATTTCGGAATGTCCCCTCCTCTCATTCTCTCTGTTATTTCTGCCACTACCAGCCCCAAGAGACACACGTGTGTGTGTGGCAGGTGAGACCAAACTAATCAAGTCCAGGTTTCACTACGCTTGCATCTTGAGTGGTACAAAAGCACAGCATACTGTATGTGACATCCAAATGTTTTGATGAGAACTCAAAAAAAAAAAAAAAAAAAAAAAATCAATCTTTTGGTAACGCATTTGCTGTATCACCTGTAACCCTGTTTCTCTGATTAACATCAGCCTCACCATCTGTTTCAGGTTAGACATGATTAGCATGATAATGTGCTACCATATTATTCTCACTGGTAACACAGATGTGTAAAGCAAACATTACAGATGCCTGTGTTACATGTAAAGAGTGACAATAATGTCTATAAACGCAAAATCTTTGCATTGGCTCATTTCTACCCCTTTCACACAGCTTCTACTCAGTTTGCAGGAAGGGGAGATTGTGAATAAAATTTGGCAGGGGAGGCTGGATGCTTTGATGAGTGGACACCCTCATTATTTTGAATTCATGTCATGTAAAGTTAAGAATCATTGAATATAGGAAGGACAGTTAAAATAAACACATCAGTGTGTATGTTTCCAGGTCAGAATAACCAGCAGAGCACCTTGTCAAAGCACTGAAGCGGAAAACAGGTCCATGCCAAACTGATGCCAAAAGTCCATGTCCTGTTGTTAAGAATGTCTGAACTCCAAAACAGGTTAAAATCAGATTTCAGCCAAAAATGCAGAAATAACAGATTAAACTGACAAGACTCGCTACTGCGTAGTGGAGGAAATGCTTCCTGTGTCTCTAGTGGCATCCCCGTCTTACTGTTTAGAATAATTAGAAGCTGTTTTACAGTAAATACCAATCTATACGTGATTTAAATGTCAATAAAAGATCTGCTTCTGGCTTCATTTTTGAATCAGAGAGGAAGTCTTGACTCATCTCTTCAAATCACCAACCGGGCGTTCAGACCGTCAAAGATGAAATAGCAGGAGGCATACCTTTTTCTTGCTTTAAGTGCAAATCATTAATCTGCCATGAGCCATGTGATAACACCATTGGTCTGTTATGCGAGTGTGTACATGGCTACGTGTGTTTAAGGGGCATTAAGTGTATGGAAAATGACAAATAAGAGCCAGCCAAGTCTATCAAGCCTTGCAGCCAAAAAGCATGTCTGTGCCTATTTACTCTTCTTGGCTCAAAATACAGCTTGAGAGAGGTGAGCTGAATACACCCAACTATATACACACACACACACACACACACCCTTGCAACACAAAGTACTTCAATCAGACCAAGCAAAGTTTACCATTGCAACAAAGTAACACGCCACAGAAGTCATAATGACACCACAAAGTTGAGTCGATAAGATGATATTTGGCATTGATGTGATATTCAACATTGACGGTAGCTGTGTATTTTAAAGTGAGGGCAAACTACTGACAGATAGAAAACAAATATGCATTAGCCAATCACAGAGAGCTGGGATACAAAGTAAAGGAGTTACACCTGAAAAGTTAAACTGTATGTCTGCACAAAGGTGTGTGTATGTGTGTGTGTGTGTGTGTGTGTGTGTGTGTGTGTGTGTGTGTGTGTGTGTGTGTGTGTGTGTGTGTGTGTGTGCAGAGGCTGTAGCTGTACTCACCTGCTCAGTCTTGTCTGGGACCAAGTGAACACACGCATATATACACACACACAGCACATATCACTGCTTCAACAGGTTTCCTAAAAATCTCCGGCACTATGATCCATGTCTTTTTTCCCCTTCAAGGGGATTTGTAATCTTCTGAGGTCATATTTGCCTTATGACACTGTTATGTACAACAGAGGTCATTGCACGCACATGATGCATGAAAAGAATGAAACCAGTGTTTTTGCCAATGGAAAAATCCTAGTGCTGCAGGTCATACTGTGGACCAGAGTACCAAAGTAAATGCATTGCTGACAATGTATTTGCTATAGGCCTCAACTGATTGATGTCAATGGCAGTGCTCGTTGAAGCTGAGTGTGTGTTTATGTGAGTGCGTGTGTGTAACGTGACCGGTCAAGTGCACGGCCGTGCCTGGACAAACATGTCAACTGATTAGTTAATGGTCTCAGATGACTAGAGACGGTAAACAGAGGGGAGAGGCTGCAGCACTTTAACGTACTTGAAAACACAAGAGCAATTTCACACACTCACACATAAATGAAGGCCTGCAAACAGATACATATTCAAGGGTTGAGTGATTTACAAAACATACACTACAGTGCATGCTCTGTCTCTCCCCAACGCACAACTACCTGAGATTTTTGTGTTTACAAAAGGAGGCTATGCCATTCGTATTTGTGCAGGAGGGCAGTGGAGGTGAAGGATCTTTACCTTCTCTCCCCCCCCCCCCTTTCTTTCCTCCTGTTTTACTTCCGCCCTTCCCTGTGGGGATAGGTGTTCTTCTGATCAAAACATGAATTCCTCCTGTGGCAAGCATTTTTGAAGAGTAGCTACAACAATGTGATGCAATTCTTTTTTTTTTTTTACCTTATTAAAAATAACTGCTGTGATTTCATTCTGCCCGCAGCTATAAAGTTTTTCTTGGCTTTTATGTTTTTTTTTAAATATTGTATTTTAGGCCTCGCTTTATTACAATATATATATATATATTATATATATATATATATATATATATATATCTGACAATATGAATTCGTCATATCACCTAGCATTAATGGGCAATTCCCTTTACAGGAATATTACGATGTGCAACTGGATTGTATCAATGTCTGCTCAACATCTGGCTCCAGTGTGTGCTGATTATTTCTAAAGAAATCCCTAAAAATTCACTGTGTGAAATGAAATGTTTCATTCTGATTCAAAACTGAAGTGTAATCATAAGCATGATGATCATGGTTTTTGATTACATTAAAGAAAATCTTGATAAATTTTTTCTCTGTCCATATGTTTATTATTCATTTATCTCTTATACTAAGCATATGTCAAAGATATCTAATGTTTTCATATCAAAACCTTGTTATTTTCTCTAATAAAATGTTGTGAGACAGACTGAATGGCCAGACAGCCATTTTTCTAGACTGTTTTTACAGCTCATATAAGGTCTTTACCTGGCTACATTGTTAATTACTAAGTACCACACTAACATACACACACACACACACAAACACACACTGACAGACTCATACACACTTGCGGTCACACGTAAGGCCATGACCCTGAGCTGCACTCCTCTCAAATGAATAGCCCTTGTTCTGGCGCCAAAGGTATAAACCGGCAACACCTTTTCCTACCTCTGTACTTTCAACACGCATCTATTCCTCACTCACCACGTTCATTGAAAACTGACACCGGTTTGCCAAACACACAGCCACTTTTCTGTACTCTTCACAATGCAAACGCGAGCCCAAATCATATCATATAAAAGTGTTCTAACAGGACAGGATACCATGGCAGTCTATAAAACAATACTGGTGTGGCAGATAAGGATCAGCCTTCCTTCTTGCGAGGCTGTTAAAACCCACGGAGTCTGTTAAATAGTCCATAGAGCTTTATGGGTTGAAACCTCCCACAGGAAACATGTAGTTACTGTACGTGTCACAGGTGGGCAAGTGAGAGAGTGAGCGGCTTTACGTATGTGCATGTTCAGAAATGTGAGAATGATAGGGAGACACAGATATCAGGTTAACCACGGCTTCAAGGGGTTTTAGCATCTGCATGTTTGCAAGGAGGATTTAAGTGTAGACAACTAAATAAACACTTATATATTGGTATGCATGAAAACACTGTGATAAATGTAATGTAGATGCATTTATCATAATTATCTAAATTGTTTCAATACTGTCTCTGAAGTAACATGTATTTAAACTGGTCAAATTGAAATTAAAACTAAAGTATGCCTCATTGGCTGAGTTCAGCCAATGATAGATAATGCTGATTCAACTCCAAGGTATTCGTAATGTTATAAAGACTGGTTGTCCTGAATACATATTTGTTACAAATGAGATTATCTTGCTAATTCAAGAGGGTTATCTCCACTCCACTGAGCTCTTTGAACAGATGTGAATCACTAACACTTAAACCGATTGCTAGTTGCAATAAAATATTTATTCATGTCATGACAGGAAGAGTTGCTCCTGCCAAACAGTGGAGTTGTTCTCTTGCATGGGCTGTGTCTGTGGCTTACTTAAAGATTAGTGGTAAAATCCTACTAATCCATTCTATAGGGTAATCAGATGATGGTGCAATGAACTTGAATTTGAGGTCATTTATAAGTTTGAAGTATTTTAACTAATCCGGGTATTTGAAATGGTGAAATAAATGTCCATGTCCTTGCACTTTATCATTCTAATACCCACATCTAGATGTCAGCACACATGTTCTACCACACATCAGAACATCCTCGAGCCTGCTATTATCTTTTTACAGGCTCTCTCCTGGCCTCAGGCCCACAGTACAGGCAGTCTGTTGTATCAGTTGACACCCCCAGCAGCAGCAGCAGCAGCCAGCCAGCCTCACAGAGCTGCATTCTTGGCTGCAGATAATAAACACAGAGCAGAGTGGACACTTCAGAGCAGGCTCCACACGGCTGAGAGGGGAGGACCATACACAGCAGAGACAAGACATAGACTGTCATAGACAAGTCTCCTGCAATCGGGGGAACTCCACATTACTGAGTGTATCAATGAAACTGTAATGAGTACAGTGGTGTACAATGTGGTCAGGTTATAGATAATTTAAATGCCTGTGAGCCCTGTGCACAACCAGATGTGTTTAGTGATTCATAACATAGTTATACAGAAATACCTGTCAGGCAAACAATCAAATTGACCATGGGAAGTTAGCTTGGTTGGACATGCTAATGTTTAGCTTAATCAACTCCTTACAGTTTTGCTTTTGTATTTTTGGTTTTGAAATCACTAAAATAAATATCACCCTCCAAACCTTTTATATATAGAATATTTATTGCAATTAAGCTCCACGTTAGAGAACGGTCAACTAGCAAGAAATTCAAAACCAGTTGTGAAAGTGAAAACTTCAGAGGAGAATAGTTCAATTTTTTTTGTGTGGCGCCAGATCATAAAATACATTATCTCAAGACACTTGACAGGGTAAGGTCAGACCTTACTTTATTATAGAGAGAAACCCAACAGAAGATGAACAAGTTACAGTTTGGCTTTTTCTAGCTAACAGGAATGGGTACAGCGAACCATAAAATCAAACCATTTAAAATCCACATTTTGTCATTAATTCATTCCCAGTCTTTAACTAGCCAACAGATGGGTCCTGCTTCCCTACACTTTCCTAACTGGCCTCTGATGCCGTTTTCAAAGTTATGCCCTAAACTCAAACATGTAGCTCCATGACACTGCTATTTTAGATCATACCAAGCGGAGCACTGTACATGCATGTCCACGTGTTCCAATACCTTTATTAGTATTATTATTCACAGGCTTCTAGGAGGCCAAATTGAGGGTTAGACCGTCCTCAGCATGCTCTGCAAGATGACAGGGCAAATATGTCTCAACACAGTTTATAGCTTGACTTTCAAGTTACCATCTAACAATAGCTTTAGGCTCCAAATCAAAGCCTCACTGACTCTCCAGTATAAACAGACTAAAAGCCGTAATGCAGCTCAGAGTGAGGCCTTTGTCACACAGGTACAAGTAGTGGAATTAGGTGTGTATGTGTGTGTGTCAAGTACGACATGAAAGCACATACCAGTAGGAGTATACTTGGAAAATAATGACTCAGTGTGTGTGTGTGTGTGTGTGTGTGTGTGTGTGTGTGTGTGTGTGTGTGTGTGCGCGCGTGTGTGTGTGTGTGTGTGTGTGTGCGTTGGAGTGGGCTGTTATTCATATGGGTTACTCATTGATCCAGACGACTTGAGGGAGTGGTGTGCAAGGCAGGGATCGGCTCCATGAGCAGAGTTCAGCTGCGAGGGGTTGCATGAGTGAACACAGGCACACATACACATCTATTCATATATACAACCCCCTGACATGCACACACATTTTTACGCATAAGGTCTAAAACCCAAGCCTCAAATGTGCCAAATGCATAATCAGTCAGTGTGTGTGTGTGTTTGTGTTGGTGTACGTGTGTGAAAAGGCATTTGCGTACAAAACATACACACACACACACACACACATGCTGACACAAAGGCCGACCTTCCTCTCTCAAAGTCATCCCTCCACATCTCTGATGCCTGTCTAAACACCCCTACAAGTTGGAGAGGAGGGCCTTTACACACATACACACACATACACATCATACTACACACATGCTTTGTTATTAGACTATTCCCCGAGTGTGGCCCTGACGAAGAATGTGACAGCTCCACACACGTCGCACGGCAGAGGAAGAACACACACGCACACACAGGAGGAGGAGAAGCAGCATGACCCAACATGCACTTGGCTCCGATAGAAAACCGTCCGACGCTCCATCGCACAAAGACTCAAGGAAGAGGAGCCGGGAAAGGCGGCATTCCGGGGGATAGGGTTGTGTACACTGCACTGAGCCTGAGCTTAGAGAGAAGGGGGGAAGGAGGGTGAGGAGGCACAGAAGAAGATGGAAGTGATTGTAAGCAGCTCTGGAAAAAAAAGGGGGGTGACAGAGGGGAGGAGACAAAGGAAGCAGGGACGAGGAGAAAGAGGGATGTCACATGTACCTGTAAGGACGTACACAGTAGTGATAGACTGCTTGTGTGTGACAAAGCAGCCCTAGTGGTTCATGCAACCATCCTTCAAACAAACTGCCTCAGCCCAAGCGTCAAGGGAGCAAACATTTCTCTGCTGAAGTGTCTTTGGGCCAAGACACTACAGAAGACTTTACCTGCACAAATCAGTACCACCACAATTCAGTCTTCCAGAGATTTATGATGAGCTGCAAGCCATCTCATATCAACTCCATAGAATACAATGTCACAAAACAACCACAATCAGATCCAGACAGCCCATGGATGAGCCTAACGAGTAGGCTTGTGTTGATTTGATGCATCATTCATCAGGGTATTAGTGGGGAGGAGTGAAGGAACTGCACCATAAAACCGTCAATCAAACCAGATTAACAAACAAATGGTCTTATAATTGGAGTAAACAGAAGGGTATTATAATATTACTATTTTTCTTCCACCAATTTAAAATTCTGCAAAGCACTCAGGTGTTTTCTCTGTTTTATTGACACTCAAGATAAAGATATTTAACTTTCTTCTCTGATCTGCTCTTTAGAGCATAGAAATAACTCAGATCATGCCTGAGGACTTTTAGAAAAATGAGCTCAGCTCTCTGTGCCACCTCTCTGTCATGATGTCATATGTGTAAAGCTATATCATCTGGCATTTTGGAGTCCAAACCTGCAAGAAAATGTTTTATAACCGCACCCACAGATTCCATGTGTGGGCCCTTTTGAAAAAAGGGGAAATTCAAAAGCTGTTAACATCACTTGTGGAAGTGCAGAAATTAATCATGTAGGCAATTCATTGTCAATGCTGTTAAATATTTACCTGAAATAATGTCAATCCTTTCGCTTTCTTTCTTTCTTTTTTTAGCACTTCAAATCACTGTCAAATGGGCACCCACACACCAGTATTTCAACAATAAGTTTAACACCAACATCAGGCTGCAACTACAGTTCGATATATATATATATATATATTACATATCAAGACAGATAACACACGATTTTCCACGGCAACACGCTTACCTTGATATGAAGATTTCCTCATTGTTGCGGATGCTTTCCTCTCCTTTTTTTTTTTTAAAGTGGTATTTCAGTTTGAAAATCTTATCGGTTGATGATTCCCCCCGGTTTCTCAGTGTTTGTCAAGGACACGTTCTCATCCGTAATTTTTCCTGGTTGTTTCTTTTTGTGCTCTCCCCTCTTTCCTGCTATGCCACTCCTTGACCGTCAGCTTTCCAAACGCACCTGAGCGCAGGTAAACTCACTGCTTACTGAACTTCCTAAACTTAATTCCCGTCTTTATTTCCACCGCCGACCACTTGGGGAGACAGTCTGTTGGGAATGAATACAATCACACCTGCGCTCCTGACGCACGCCCAGTCCAGGAGCGGGAGTGGTTTACTGTTACTGGGGGGGCCTTCACAGATTAAAGCTCAGCTGTCTGTGAATCACATTTGCAATGGGCTTGTGGTCTGAAGCAAATTCGTGAATTGGACAGAAATGCTGACATTCAGCAATGCTCAGGTCTGGTCTGTTGTGCAACATTTAAAGGAGGAATGCCCACGTGTGAATAATTGTCCAACAGATGACCAGACACAATAAAAATAACTGTTGGAAATCCCTCTTTTTGTGTGTATGGTATAATTTATCAAGGAACACGCACCCATCACCAACAAACCACTCCATATGTATTGTGTGGACAGGCTTGTGTGTGTGTGTGTGTGTGTGTGTGTGTGTGTGTGTGTGTGTGTGTGTGTGTGTGTGTGTGTGTGTGTGTGTGTTGGAGTAGGGAGGCAATTTGTTAGTAGTATAAACATTGTGGGTGGGTGGTGCCACATGTTGTTAGCCCACATCTATTCAAATGTTCAGCTGTGCCCGCAGCCTTTAACCTTTTTAAATTCCACATGTCAAACTGTGGCAACCTGCTTCATGTTATTAAGACCTGAGTTCACATCTAGCTACAGTTCTGAGCTGCAGAGACCTCTTGTGGCTGCTGCAAGGTCTCATCCTCTCTCATACTCTGGTCTGTCCTCTGCAGCTCAACGACAGCTTGGACGCATCAGTGATCTATATCATCTGGCACATTTGAGGGCCCCTGTCCAGCTCCGGGCCAATCAATCATTCATTTGGGTGTGGAGTGATTCAATAAAGGATAGAAAGTTCATTTAAAGTATGTTCCGGTCCGTCTCTCAAGATTTTTCACAAAGGTAACATTGGCATGCAGGGACTAAAATTACTATGCAAGCATTGGCAAATGCTTTCCCTCATTAAAACGTTAACAGAAACAACCAGCTTTATTAGAGCTTCACTCACTGGGTGTTTATTAGAACAGACTTAAGCTCAAACAGAAAAAAAATAATTGTGCTCTGTTCTGAAGTATTGTTTTTCAGTAGCTTCATTCACTTAGAAAACAGACCTTGCTGATGTTTCACATGGTGTTGACACTGAAACTTTACAGAAATAAATCAGCACTGACAACTGTAGGCGGATGTGTGAGATGTTTGACCCAGAAAACCAACCTACATACTGAATCAGATGACAGTAATATCAGTCAGAGGTAGAGTACGTGCATGCGTTGTTAACAGATAGGACCCATCCAGCAACAACTTTCGTGTCAATTATTCTGTGGTTGCTATGTACAGGTACTTATTTAGTATCTTAAAGCCAAACTTTTTTGTGACTTTTGTTGAATAGCTGCAACACATAATAGGCATTTACAGAAAGATCTTAAATGCAAATGTAGCATAATGGTAGGACCAGTGGCAAGAGGTCATAAAGTTTCTCATTCTGAAAGGTTAATGCAGATGTTATACTGAACACATCTGAGGACAAGAAGGAAATCAAAAGCTACTTTTACTGATCATAGCATTTCAAAGTATTTCTATCCATAAGTTTCTGCCCAGAGGGTTTGAGTAGATACAGGATGGCTGGATTAGCATTAAAACAGAAATGTAGTAGAAGAAACATGTACCTGAAACATGTCTTGCTTAGTCAGTTTCCTTTGTGTTCTGTAATGCTTCAAATGTGAGATGCCTTAGATGACAATATCAGGGAGGTATAACTGTCTGGTTGAACTAGAGAATATACCATAACTGCTGATTCAGATGTTCAGTGGCTTTTGTGTACCACATGTATCAAAAAGTGGTGGATGCAAGAAGCGACCACAACTGGAGGATTCGAGGGTCCCACTTCCCTATGCTAATATACTAAGTTGTGTGAGAATCATTGAGTCAAATCAACGACCCACCAAAAATGTAAAAAAAATGCTGTACAGAGCTGTTCAGTTTAGAGTTTTATTTTATTTATTTATTTTATTTTATTTTTTATTTTTATTTTTTTTATCAATTTTAACTAAATTTTCTTGCATTATCAGACAAACCCCTGTTCATAGTTAATAGTGATTTTGTGATATGGTTGGCTGTCCTTCTTGAGAGTAAAGCTGTTGTTGATGTATTGTTGATGAAAAGAGCAAACCAATGTACATTCCATCAATTTGTATATGTAAATAAATACATTTTATCATTTAGCCACATACTTATTGTGACTGATTGTGACAAAGCAACTAAAACTGAAATAAAGTCCTCTATTTTTAAGATCTGTTGTGTATAATTTGAATAGAGAACCATGTCATGGTTGGAGGAAAAAAAGTCAAGGTCCGGGCCAGAGACTAAGTCTCTTCACCAACACTTAACTTTCTACAAAACTGCACTTTTACTGGAGTCTATAAAGATTCAAAAAAGAAGTCACTGGAGATGATCCGAGTCCAATGCAATAGAATTCTTTCACAAAAATAAAGGGGAGATCAGATACGGATCCGAACTGAAGACAGAGAGCCTGTGCACATTCATATATAGTTCTTTGTTAGGTGGGTTCTCCACCTATTTTCTAAAGTGAACCTATCACCGCCTTGGGAGCAATGATGTCCAGCCCCGCGTGGAATTCCCCAAACCGGGCCTGCCAGGGTAGCGTAGCAGGACCAGGTGTCCGGAAGCCCCTCGTCCACCCTATCTAAGACTCCTTAGGCGTGTAGTAGGACCAGTTGTCCAAAAGACCCTCCACCTCCCTTAACCTAAGGCCCTCATCTATCCTCAATATGGGCCTCGCCACAACTGCAACTCCAACACCATTGCTCCCAGGGCCTTCAGACCATTCTTTTTTAACTTTATTCCCTCCAGGTTCCATTCTGTAACAATCTTATTTCAGTAAAGGCTGGTTCACATGAGTATAGCTATTCCATTGGATTATATAAGTTTAACATTCAGTTTATTTATAATGCATAGTATAGTAGTTTAGAAGTTCAGAGTGGGCTGCTCCATCATCGCCATCTTGGCAGTGCCTGGCTCCGCCTAACTCCTGGCTAATCCAGAAATGGACAAAGAGGTGGGCATCTTTGTAGCCGTTTTTTTCGGTTTATCAATTATGCATCACTTTAAGCCTTAATAAACTTTAAACTAATGCAAAAATTCACCCTCCATACAGATGACATGAAGGGGGGAAATATCTATAGCTGCAGTTTTTTGTATCAGGCTGTAAATATGTTTATTTCTACTGTATGGTTGGGCACTGTAACATGGGAGTCTATGGGGATTGACTCGCTCTGGGAGTCAGTCTGTGGTCATTTGAGGAACTGCAGTTTTTTTGGCACTTCCATGCTAGCTTCATTTTTCACCCCCAGAGGTTGCCACTTGGTGGGTATCAGCAGCAGTAAGTCAGGCATTTAAAGGGGCTATTTGTAAGTTTTCTCTGCCTGTTTCTTGCTGGGAGCAGGTGGTGGTGATGGTTACTGTTCAGCAATAGCCATCATTGTGTTTGAAATACAAGAGGATATAATACACCACCTCTGAACACAATACTTCTGGACACTACAATGACTCACTATCAGATAGTGATGAAACAGGCTGGCCAGGCTGGGGCTACCTAGTTAACATGTTGACTAGGTATCTCCAGCTAGAAGAAATGAAGTGATAGAATCAGAAAGCAAAACAAGAGTTAACACTGGTGTTGCTTTTTACCATTGGCGACAGCATCTGGCAAGTAAAGGTGTGAAGTTTGATGCTGAACTTGCAATGATTTTTCTAGACTGGTAAGTAAAACTACTAATTAAGCTGTTAATGCTAACATCGGCTATGTAGCAATAGCAAAAACTTTTTAAAAAAATAGCTCCTATAAGTAAAAGGAAAGATTTTTCAATAAACCATAAAACTCTTTGGTGTTTAGGGAAAATGAGTGCCAGCTTCGGTGTGTTATAGGATAGGCTTCCTGAAATACCCTCATCAAAAATGATCCAAAAAGTTTACAAGAAATACATGCTGTACACATTACCAAGAAGCTGTTACATTTACCTTTAAAAGGTTGACTTGACATTTGTGGCGGGACCTACTCCGTGCTATTACATGTAAGGCCATAACCGCATCCTGTCACTGCAGTGAAACAAAGCAGTCTATAGGTCTACTTTCCACATATGGCTTTGACCAGAAAACATAAGTGAAAAATAGTATAAGAGAGTGAATGAAGGCGTACTTAGAGTACGCAAACTTTTAAACATAATATGACTTGCATGGAAAACACTAATCAGATAACTTCAGAGTTTGAAACCAAACATTTTGACTCCAAACCGCTTTTCATCCCACACCTGCCTACACTTCTAAAAGTACCTTGTGAATGTCAAAGTTTCCGCTCATGCTTTTACAAAAAACAGCTTCTGACAAATTCTGTAAAAGCTCAAAAACATGAGAAGTAAGTAATGAAACCTCATTTCAAGTTAACTCTTCAATTACTTTACCTTTGATCAGCAGCACCTGCTGGTATCGGTTCATTAAACTTGATACTGGGTCCTCTCAGAGGATACATTAAAATAGCTCATCTGCACATGTGGCTTCACAGTAAAAATGATATATCCTCTGGTTTTTGTAAACATGATTCACAGTGCCTATTGGCCATGTAAAAACGGTGGCAGATTGTTATTTCTTACTGTGGCATATAGTATTTTTGTACCCCAGGTTCTGACATACCTTATCATTTTGTGTTTCCTGTTGCAAGTTATGACAGGTATAGAGACCGCTGCAGTTGCACAATCCAGAGTTTCCTGTACTTTGTCTGTATCAGTACAAATGGGAGGATTAAATGGAACATTTAAGTTGAACTCTAGCTTAGAACAACTGTGACATTGTGGTGTAGACAGGCTTGGCTTTTTGGGGTTGTAAGTCTGCTTGAATAGTTTTTCTTGTAAAAGGTGTCTCAGTTTCCGTTTGTGCATTGCCACTCACCTCAAAACAGTTTCCATTTCTTACTGGACTACAAGGTGCTGTAATTGCACCCCCTTCACACAGACACGCACAGCAACTGAGCACTCGCACTAGTGTACTCTTACCCCACAAACGTGTAAACACACAATTCACACTTCTATGTTTCGGGCGATCTTTGCTGCTTTGTCAAGGGGAAAAAGTCACAGCTTGTGACCACACAGACTCACCGCACAAGTAAACACTCGCTTTTTTGCATGCTTTGCATTTGCCCATTTTTTTCTGCCTGACATTTTAATGTTGACTCATACCGTGTCTCTTGGCCCTGAAGAAGGATGAAACTTGTCATGATTTATGTTGTTTGCACTGTTCCTTGATTTACAGTGTTTGCATAAGCGAACACATGCACTAGGCTCAACTTGGCACAGGTAATAAATTATTGTACTGTTTTTCAAAAGCTTGTTTCTTCAAATGAGGTTCAATGTCGACTGTGACTTGTAGGGAAAAAAGCATTAAAAAAGATTTTAACTATTTAAATTTGAACAAGTAAAAGAAGCAGCGTGTCAGGCTTTACTGAATTAACTTCAAACACCACAGTCACAGATGGTCTCCTTTGTGGTATGTGGGATGTTGGTGGCTAACAGTAAGTCAGTGGAAGTGGAAGTTTACAGTATAACCTACAGGTGTTACACCACCTGTGCACCTTTTCATTTATTCACATAATCCCAGTGCAGTTTTGCTGCTAATTGAGTCTGAAGTTGAGACTGACAGAGAAGGCTGAGCTTTCCTCATAATTAGAAAACTTCATGATTCCTATGCATAAATCCAGCATTGCTATCTGCTAGAGAGTGAATGTTTTAATGGTCAACTCAAACTATGTGTCTGATTAACCCCTTGACTGTACAGAGTGAACAAAAGGCCATTTTAATCTGGTGCACCCTGGTTTTAAATATTTTCATCATAAGATCACTCAGACTTCCAAACATTCCTCTCCATTACTTTCAGGATATAATACCAAAGAATTTACTTTCTTAATTTCCTGTTAACCTTGTATTTCCTTTTCAGTAATTTGAACGAGATTTTAAACTTTTAACTGATTTCACATAATTCGATTCCCTTTGTCTTTTCTTTCTTTTTGTTTTTGTTGTTTCATCATGACATGATCATTAAAATAAGAATATCCACGCATCCTGTTATATTCCATATGAGTAACACTTTAACCCCCTGTATTTAGCATTTATAAGCACTATATAAACATTAAGTGGTTTATAACATACTATAATGTAGTTTTAAGGTGATTTGTAGGTTGGGGTTATCTATATAGAGTATTTACAGCACTAAATAAAAAGGCTGATTAAGTTAAAAAATTGCTACACATCTCACAAATTTATTGTTTTATATATGCAGATGGAAAATTACAGTTATTACTGTTCAAATCTATAGTATCTATATATATTGTACATACGGCATTCAAATGAACCCCACTTTTATTAATTCAATAAATCATCTGCAATGCTGTTATAAACTTTGTACAAAACTATAAGAAATTACTGAAATTAGAGGAAAAATATTTACATTAAAAATACATTGCATCAAAAGATACAATCCAGTTTAGATTTTTTGCCACTCAAAGACTATTTTCAAAGTCGTGGAGTTGTGTTATGCAATTTTATACATCATGCCAAACCATTTCTACATGATCTTTAGTGGCAATCCAGCTTATCTCATGTTGTACCTTTTTGCAAATCACACACGTTCTTGTCTTAAGTGACTTTCACCGACATACACTCAGACACACACGGACCTGAAGAGATAACAGATTATGTTGGAGAACATGGTGAGTTGCCACAGTTCTTCACATGCATCACTTGTACCTCAGTGGTGGTGCAGAGTTTAAGGATATGGAGTTTCAGGTTGCTTGCTTGCAGGCAGACATCTTCAGTGTCTGAGCGTTCCACGCATTTCTTCATAAACATCATTGGTGGTGACACGTGTCGGTTTCACTGTAGAGTGTAACTTCTTGGTCTGGTAACAACAGAAATTGTTGTCAACATGTGATCATACAATAAGTAGGGCTTCAGTTTGTTGTTTGCTTTTCTCTCAGGTCATACTTTACCTTTGTAATATTACAACTTGTTTTGGAAACATTTTAAAGTGACATTTTCACATACTATATTTTTCTACATTTTCTGGTCAGGCGTGTTTTAAAACTTCATAATATCAAATATCTGACGCATTTAAATGTGAACTGACACCAATAATGCAGTCTAATACATTAGCCTTGCAATAATTCCTATCTTCATGAAGACTGACTTTATAATGTTCAGATTTTTTTTTTTATTATTTATTTTGTCAGGCTTTTTGTGCCTTTATCGTATGAATAACTGCCTTATTCTGACAGATGGTTCTATTATTTTGTATATCCCAATATGTATCCCAATATGTATGTGTACACAAATAATAGTGTGTTATACAGAAACAGAGTTCAGATTCTGTTTATGATGAGTACTGTTGAACATAACAGGAAAATGTCATGTTAACAATAACAGGAACATGGAAACAGTCCCTGAGATTCCATCCCGTCTTGTGAGTCAAAGCAAGAGTACAATCAGACAAAAAAAGAGAAACACACGCACACACACATTAAATCGGGAAATACCTTAATTAAATACCTTAATGAAGATCCATGTGAGGGCGATCACGATGAAGCAGAGCAGCACAGCAACAGAGACAACAACACACACCAGGACCAGATTCAGATGTGTTTTTTCACACTCCTGCTTTGCAGCGCCAGATGAAGGAGATGGATTTGCAGACCTCTCATCTAGACATTAAGTTGGGTTATTACCAAATTGTTTTCCAAGTTACATTATGATAACAAACACATGTTTGCTGTCTGGTTTATGGTCAGAGGAAAAGTTATTTTGAATGAATGAAGCCCATTATTTATGAATTGCACCCTAATGCCATCCTTTAGTTGTGAGTAGAGTTGTGAGCCTAAGAATGAAATGCTTAATAACACTGCAGTGACCAGAAATGCATATTGTACTGCAATATCAGATATGCTAGTGTAAAAAATATATTTTTAAAATCAAATATCAACATTTTTGCAATTCACCAAATATGTAACAACATTTCACTGTTATGTTAATAGATAAATATATATACATTTATTAACACACAGACTCAAGCAGTAAAGGTTTAATGTTTATCTCTTTTTCTTATGCACCCTAATGTTATTGTTTGTGGCACTGGAATTGTTTGGGAGTATTTCGTTTGCCAATTGCTTCAGTGGTTTTCCATTTTGAGTGAAATTCTTGCATTTCCCTAATACAACAGTGTTTCAGAGGAATTAGCAAGCTTAAGCAGAAGTTTACAGTTTCTGCAACACTCTTCTGTTGGTCATTTTATACCTGTCACCTTTGAATTTGAATACCTTTGAATACCTTTGAATTTCTTACATCAGTAGCTTACAGTTACAATGCACAGTTGACCCACTTTGTAAAGCGCATGTCGCGCTGCTACATGCTTGTGGAATGAATCATTGTTATATTGGCATTGAGAACAAAGTGCGTCCAGCTGAATGATTGCAAGGTTCATTTTTTAAGCTCCATAGTTTTTGTGGCAAAATAAAAAGACTTATGAGGCCCACCTGTCACCACCAGGAGTATAGATCCATTGCCTTCCAAAACTTTGCTAACAGCATTGTCGATCTCAAACATTTTGAAGACGCACCAGTATGGCCCTGTGTCAGCAGAGGTCAAGTTTTTGATGAGAAAGTCCATGTTGGGAAATGCTCCATTTAGCTGAAGTCTGTTGATGACTTCTTTGGCAATGTTGTCTTTATTTGATTCTCGGTTCTTATAAAAGATTTGAACCTCCTGACTGAGACCCTTGTTCAAAATCACATAAGTGGCTTTTTGAGAGGTCCTGCACTGGATAGTGATGTCTTCTCCAGATTTTCTCCATACCACTCCATCTCTTCCTACATATATAAACAGAAACAACAACTAGTACAGTTATCCAATTTCATCTCAATTTACTCTTGACAAAACTTTCACATACATACAGTTCATACATTCGTACTGTAACTACTTGAAAACATAATTGCTTCATTTTTTTGTCATCAAACATGTAATCAGCCTTACCTGGGTCACTCAGGACTGTGCAGGTGAGACAAAGGATGGTTAGGAGCTTTATCCAGGCAGCAGACATGCTGACGGTGCAAAGTTGTCGTGAGTTCTATCTTCAGTAGGAAATGTGTGTGTCTTGTCATCTGTATTAAAGGTAGCATGTGACCTACAAAAGGATGTGACAGGAGAACTACAATGCAGGAAGTAACTGCAGTGTTAACAAAGGGGGAAAGGCCTCTTTTGCAGCGACTGCGCCTTGAGGTTGATATTTTTTTTTTTTCTATGGTGAAAAGTAGAGCTTTTATTCAAGCTGTCACAATAATAAAAACAATTCCCAGGACAGACTGTGTATTGATAAACATAACTGTAGAATATCTATTTTATTCCACAGTAGAGTATTTTATGTAGATATGCTCATGTGCAGACAGTAACAGAGAGAATGCCAGCCAGTGCCATGTTTCAGATATGGGTGGAGAAACAACTTCACGGGCTCCAGCTGTTGCACAAGACAATACTCATATAAAACAAGTAAGTAAAGACAGCCTGCAGACCACAGACATGCTGACACTGAGAATAATATAAATGTCACATGCAAACTAAGTTCTTAAAAGGAAGTGTTACCAGTGGGATTCAGTCTCATATCAGGATTTTTATTTTCATTTTTTCATGTGACCTTACTGTGTGTGTGAATGAATTTCAGCTAATTTGTGAAATTCTGTGCGTTGCAATGTGAGAATGGTAATTCTAATCTGAACGAAATAATACAAATAAAGTGATTAGTCGCAGCAATAATCTAGCATGACACAGTCACACACACACAAAAAAAACTTTCTCCAACACATTTTTTCTGAGCGAACATGAAGATGAACATTAGGCTGTTTTTCAATAGACCTGTCTAAACCATCAGGCACACGGAAAGGCATTGTGATTAGTTGATATGTTTTTCCAGAGCTTGTTTCTGTGTCAGACACCTGTTTTGCAGTGCCCTCTAGTGGCTGGAAAATAAACATGTCTGTCAACCTTTTCACAGTAGATGAAGGATGTGTACAGGATCTTAGCAGTATTTAAACGTTTAATAATAATGATAACACGCTATAATGTAGTCGTGAGCAGATGAAAGTATTTATTAATGTATTTATCGGCAAAAGTTGCCTATGAGTTGAGGCTGGTGTATAAACAAGTGAAGAATGACAATTTTAAAACATAGTTGTAATAATGCAAAGTATGTCTTCACAGGAGAAGATATGATTGTTAACAAATACTGTGTATTATAAAACACATACAAACCGCCTTAAAACTACATATATTGTGTTACAAACCACTTATTGTTTATATAGTGCTAAATACAGGGGGTAATGATAATATAAACTGCATTGCTAGCTCAGTGCATACATACAAAATAAAACAATACTCAGTTATATGAAAACAACAATGTCCTGTTCACACTGTCAACGATTTTATACAAACTATTTTGTTGGTAGAATGTACTTAAGTTTAATTCCAAAATAAAGAAAGGAATAACAAAATGTGACTGATGGACTGACATTTATGAGCAAAGAACAAGCTCTTGCAGTTAAAATCTCCACAGAAGCTTCTTTATAAACCAGAACCTGAGATTTGGGACAGTGTGCAGCAGACAGTGAAACTGAATGTCCTTGGAAACCTGTTTCCTCACTACTCCACAGCGCACGGTAAACCATGAAAACCACTGACAAAAACTACAGTGATGGTGGTAATGTTGCAGCTAGGCTGTTGACAAAAACAAGTCATCGGTCCCACAACACCCTAATTCTTGCCTCCCTTCATTGGAGTCTAGTAAAATATAGAATTAAGGCCCCGCATGGCCTGGCCCCTGCTTATGTAATCGACACGGTGAGCTGTTATTCAAGCTGTCGGCCTTGCTGATAAACTGATCAAACCTTATTATCTGTTCCCCATTCTTTGTATAAATCCAGAGGTGACAATACTTATATACTGAGGTTGTAGCTCCTAAACTTTGGAACAGCCTTCCTCTTTCATCAGATCTGCTGAATCTGAGTTTTAAAAGGCTGCTTTTAAACTCTTATAGGTTATCCTTTTTTATAAATACTCTGTTGCCTTTAGTTTAGTTTACTTAACTCTTGACATAGTTGGTAGTTGAGAGTTGGTATTGAAACAAAAATATCCAACCGTATTGTCAAAAGGCAGGTGGGGCATTGATGACATATTAAAATCACAGTCATGTACCTACAGCTGACAAGGCAGAAGTACACACGATAACCAAAGTAGACTGAAACTGAGATGACTTCAACAAACTCCATTAAGTTGTCACTGTCCTGGGAGAATTGTAAACACAACATCAATAACATCAATATGGGCTTTTACAGTCTTTGGAGATAAATAAGACCCCCCACCACCACCACCACCCCCCCTGCTGTCTCTGCCTCCCTCTGGGACAGAATGAAAAAGTCCCAGTGCATCCCACTGCTCTTTGCTCCATTAGTTCCCTTCCTCCAGTCTCATTCAGTTAAGGAGCTACAAAGTGAGCTGGAGCAGACGCTGCAAGGAGGGCCTTTTACGCTGCCTTTGTCGCTACGGAAACGGCCCTGTCCATTTGCCAACCAGTGCTTCCTGTGTAGTGCTCCTGGTGGGTGGGTGGGAGGCGTTACATTTTTGAGACTGCAGGATAATCAAGAGGATCTGTCTCTGGTCACAAAGAGGACAGGAAGAGTACAAAAATAGATTGGAAGAATATTTAATCATTTTAATTTTGCTTAATGCAGACAATACAGCATATTTTACCCTGCTGTTTTCTGCATGGTGTTAGGATACTGAGCAACATATTTAGCAGCGTATTTCCTTCAATCCCTCTTTAGCCTGCCCAGAGTAGTTGCTGAGTCAGTGTGGTATGACTGAATCAGGGTATTGATTGACTGATTGTTTGCCATGTCTCACAGAGATGACTCACCTCATTTCCCCAATTCGTTTCCACACTGGCATATCCTTTTCCTCTTCAGAGATCTCTCGGGACACACATGGCCTCATCTGGAGGGCGCGTAGTATAATGGCCCTGTCAATACACTGAAGTCGCAAATGAGCAAGGACACTTAAACATTCAGCACAGACATCAGTTAAATAACTTGGCATATGGCTGTGGGGGAGGAAAATGGTAATCTCCCATCTTTCTTGAAAGATTAGCAGGATCGTCAATGGGGATAGAATAGAGAGTCTGGTTTTACTGATTCACTGACCAGGACAAGAGAGCAAACTGCTGTGTTGCATTTGCAGCCAAATAATGCAATTGTCCACCCAACATTTTGACCTAAAAATGAACACTGGGTATCACTGGTAGATTTTTTTTTACTTAAGTAGAAGTAGCAATACCACAATTTAGAAATAGTCAGCTACAAGTAAAACTGCAGCATTCAAAACATTACTTAAGTAAGGGCACACACATGTTATTAGCAAAATGAAGCTAAAGTGCAAAAGTGAAATTACTCACTAAACAGCAAAAATGGGTTTGTCATTGTTACATTATTATATGTTATACTGTTGGATTATTATTAGTGGATTAGTGGATTAACATGTATGTGACATTTTAATATTGTAGCCAGCTGCACTTCTGTATATCTTCAGCTGCAATGTAACTAGTATCTGCAGCTGCCAAATAAATATAGTGGAGTAAATGTATAAAGTAGCTTAAAATTAAGGCACTAAAGTGAAGTATAAGTACCTCAAATTTGTTCTTAAGTACAGTACTTGATAAAATATACTTGGTTATTAAACGCACATACAGGTAGATCATATGTATAGCAGATGCAGACTGAGGAAAGCACCAGAGATCCAGCCTGACTCTGTGTCCTAAGGTAATAATAAAAGACACAGGACTTTCCCTGTGGGTACAGCGCTTACAGAAAACAAGCCTTCATTGACTGCTCTCCAACATCCTGGCATTTCTCCAGGGCAGGAAGTTCTTTTCCTGATCTTGAGTGACCTCTGCATGCCTTACACTGCAGATGAGGGCCGAAACACACCGCTGTGCCACAGCACTCTTCACAGGCTGCTCAAGGTTTGGCTCTGAAGGAGTTCGAGTTGTAGCTCAGGAGGCAGAAACAGAGAGAAAAGCCACTGGAACTATTCTGACAGTAATTTTTTTTTGATTGAGACCTTTGTGGCTGGTATGCAGACAAAAGGAGCTAGCACAATATATTTTAAGGATACCATTTAGTTAAACACAAGTTGAGCACAATATGAAAACTGTCAGAGAAATATCAAACTCAGATCAGAACAACCTGTCAAATTATTTCTTGCTGTCAATTCCCTTTAACTTCTAAAATCCTTGAGTCAATGAAGATAAGATTTGTCATGGCTTAGCTTCAGAGAACTATCCCACTGTGATGATCTGCCTTCTAGACCCCTTCAGCTGTACAGTAAGAGGCTTACAAATAGTCATCAAGTCAATACACCACCATTCACAGAAAAACTATGGAGCAAAGACAAGATGACTTAAAGTCCAAGTGATCGCAAGGTCATGTAATAATTAGATGTGCTCTTCATACATGTAGGTAAATCTGCTGACAGTGTTGAGGTATATTGTGAGCCCTAGTTCATCTTGTTTAAATACAGCTTATTAATTTGAGGACTGCACTGAGGTCAAATTTTATTTTATTTATTTCTATGACCATTGAAATGTCCAAATTACCCTGAATGACATGTGTACTGGCTGTTACTAATACCAGTGACCTCTCCGTTTTGCTATTACAGTATCCATGCTGTTAAAAAGCCATATGTTAATTACAATATGTGGAGCTATTACTCTAGCTGTCGAATATATGCATCAAGATGGGCAATATAGACAGAATAAATGCACGAGCTGTAGGTAATATTTCCAAAATATCCCTTTTTGTACTTCACATAAGAGCAGAACAAAGCCCTTCACTAACATTAACTTTTTTTTAACTTTAAGCCCAACAGGTCTAACAAAAATCAAAACAGGAACTGGTTGGG
The DNA here is from genome assembly GCF_021018895.1 of Seriola aureovittata. Taxonomy (NCBI): domain Eukaryota; kingdom Metazoa; phylum Chordata; class Actinopteri; order Carangiformes; family Carangidae; genus Seriola; species Seriola aureovittata. The sequence goes on along the minus strand of NC_079380.1, from coordinate 15,573,467 downwards.
AGTTATTGTACTGCATCCTCTTTGTATGTTCCCAATGGTACTTCAGAAGGAAGTGCTCAGATTAAGACAAGCATTCCCAAATAAAGCAATCTGTAGGAGTGCTATCAAAGGTAACGTTTCATAAGTAACATTACATCTTGCATGAATCACGTTTCACCTTTTGAATCTGACTTGTTTAAAAAAGCCTAACTCTGAGTGTGAACAAAATGCATCTCCTCTCTTAAATCAGAAACACTGTAAAGACAGCCAAATAACCAGTGTATGATGTCATGAAAAGATAGGGCAGTTTCTCTTTTGACAGAACTGGCGGCAGCTTTCATGATTACTTTGGCTGGGCAGATTTCCAGTCCCGGAGCCTGTCTCTACTCTCAACGGCCACAGTCTTCAGGCTCCATCTCACTGAACATAAATAATGTTCAGCACAATGTGTGGAGCCATTTATGCACATGGAAACTGAAAAGGAGACTTTAAGTCTACATTTTTATACTTTATGTTCCTTTATCTACATTAAAGTTTAATTTTTTTTTAATATTCAATTCAGTATGATTAAATACTCCTATTACTACATAAAAAAAAGAAGAAGAATCAGCCCCAGCAAATTCATATCAATCTTTATTGTATTTAGAAATCCACGCATCAAATCTTTTTTATTATTTTTTCCTTTACCATTTACAACAGGGAAGAATGAGAGACAAGCTAAACGTCATGCCTTTCCCAGCAGGCGCGATGCACTACAGGATGGGCTGAAATGGAAGGAGGGGGGGAGATACATAAAGTGCTTTTGTCAACAGTTTTCTTCTTTTAATAGAAAAAAGGATCAAAACAAAAGGTTTGAGGGTGGAGGGCGAGGACACGAGGGTCCATGGACGTGACAGCATGAGTGCATGTGAATTAGGGAAGAAGGTGACATGATGATGAGGAGGAAGAGAGTGGTGGGGGTATTTATCTTTAAAAAATAAAAAAAGCGTTTGAATGAAAAAAAACCAAAAAAAACAAGTGGTCTCAACCCAGGATAAGGCTGGACTTGCCACCGGGTGGGTTTCTTCGGCCACCTGCGGCAGCGTTGGCACCATCCGACGGGGCGGAGGAGTCTGACGTCTCCCTCTGCTGGTCTTGCTCCTCATGCTCCATCTCCACATCGTCAGGACACTCTACAGGTGCTACAAAAAGACAACACGGTCATCTAGAGCATCCAGCTGTAGCTGATATTTAACTTAATGCAACTGCGGACGGTTTCTGGATGACAGTATATGTGATTAAGCTCCACAGATAGCTCCGCCTTATAACATCATGTTATCTGGCAAACAAACTGAAAATGTCCTCAGCAGTTTTACAACACAAAACAGTGACATAGACCATAGATACAACCTTAAAAACTCTTGAAAAAACTAGAGAATATGAGGGGAAAACACAGTATTAGTGTTCTTTCAGCTTTCCATCTACCATTTGTTAAAAAATTACTTTGAGAGCAATAAAAAATTTACAATTTAATTAATTTAAATATACAATTTATAAGTCGCTTAACCACCCCACAACATGAAGTTCACTGAAGTCAAAAGCTGAGGTAGAAGTTACTGCTAGTCTGCTAAACTACGTGAGTAACATTTTAGCAGGAGTAGTTAAGCTGTTTTAATTACCCTTGACTATATTTAGTAATTATTTTCTTTATGAGGGACTAAAAGCTAAATCACCAAAATGTTAGTTCATCAAAGTACACAGGATTTCAACAATAGTAAACAGCTGGGGGTAAAAATGAAGCAAATTTAACTGTAGTCAAGCCTAGCTATCTCTCCAGCTAAAAAAGAAAATTGGCGTTTTTGACTTGTTAAAACTAACGTTAATGTTAACTGATCCTAACTAAATTTTGACTTAATATGTAGTAACTGCATTTCGACTTTGTAGGCTGGAATACATAAGTGAGGTTAGACGGGTCTGTCATGAAAATACAGTTCTAAAGTATTGGGCTCTTGTTGTCCATTAGTGCCTGAATTGCTGTAGAATCTGCACAATGAAGGGGACTTTTTAACTTTATGTCAAAAATAAGAGCAATGCTTTACTTTTTCACAGATTTTTTAATCTTTTTAGACAGAATGAAACTCAACTCCCATATATTCTCTGCCTGACACCAGAGGGAGTGGAGGGGCTGCCGTTACAACTGCATTACAGTTTATAAGACTGGTGCCAGGGATATTAGGACTGCACAGCCTGATGAAGCTCACATATTTAAACTATCTGTGCGCCAGCAAGACGACGCACTCCTGTCAACTATCCACTTCTGGCTGACCTACTCTGTGTGAGAGCAGTTTGCTTTTAAGAGATATGTGGGGAAACAAATTACTAATCACACTGTGTTGACAAACTGACTGAGGTGAAGAAAAAGTTTTTGATAACATATAACCATTAATACACGTATATAACACTTGTGCACACACATTCCCATCACATTCAAAAGCAAATAAGTGAGCTTTGATTTCTGCATCTTCATAGTGATGTGTGGTCAAACCCTCCATTATCCGAGGAGCCAGCCACTCTCTCACAAACATGCACCTGGAGGTTAATAAAAAGCTTTTCATACTAAGTGAAGCCTGCCAACAAGGAACAGCTGCCTGACTACAGACCATCATGCCATCATGACAGGGAAAAACCACTTCAAAGAGATCATGTGATGTTCACTTAGAAAGGGAGAGCATGTGTACTGTATCTTTAAAAAAAGTTTTGGTATGCCAGCAGCATATGGGGCAAGACCAGTAGCCACAATCTGATCTTTTAGAGGCGAGGGAGAGTGGAATTACCTGATCTGTTAGAGTGTACCATGGAGCTATTCACTGAATAATCTAAGTCATGCACTGCTGTTTAGACATAGTGAGAGTGTGACAGAAACTTAAAGGCCTTTTTATAAACAGCGGAAGAGTTGAGGACACTTACCATCGTTTGCTTGTTCTTGGCCATTCTCACCCTACAATGAAAGCACGAGACAAGAATATCAGATATCCTCACTGAAAAAAAAAAAAGACCCTTCCTGTATTCCTTTATCTGAATCCTATCACTTCTTCTTCTACTGACAACACAGTGCCCTGACAGAGTCTGGACAACATTAAAAGATTTTCATTGCTGGCAGATATTACAGATCCTCTGCCGAATTTTCTTGGTGTGAGAGGAATAGTAACTTTATTGTTTAAATTATGTTGTTATTCATACCCCAAAGACAAAAGAGAAAATAATGTACAGAAAGATCATTCTTAGCACAGCCAGGTCATTCCAGTGAATAATGATTAATGACACCACTTCTGAGCTTTCTGATTCTTTAGATTTGATACATTTCTGAAAGGTAAACCCTGTCTTTGTTTATCTAATGGATTCTTGACTAATGACTGATATCCTGTTTCACTCTCTTTATACTTCATTCAAAATTCCCAGTTAGAAAATTCCACCCATGTCTTCAGTGAGGACTGGCTCATTCCCAGAATAAAAATTAAACCTCCACAGGGATTACAAATGTCAGAGGAGAATATCTATCAAACATCCTGGGCCAGTTTCAAATAGACGGATAGTCCTCCATCCCCCACTGAATTTTCCACTGAACTGTTGAGAATTATACTTAATCTATGACCATGTGCTTTTCAGCCCTAAACTAGGCTGTGGCTTTGTTGTGGAAACAGCGTCTGTCAGACTAAATGAGAAGTACCTCTCGTCTCTGGTTCCAGACCATGGCTGCCCCAGAGTTGTGGATGGTGGTCAGTTCCGGCTGAGGGTTCTTGGGGAAGAGAAGAGGCTGCTGGCACCGCCTCAGTGGGGCTGAGGGCTCCCCGCACAGGGTCCCTGTGGGAGCCCCGCCTGGGAAGGTAAGAGGCAGATGGATAGAGCAAGAACTTTATTAAAAGACTAAACCAGATGCCTTTTTTTTTTTTTTTTTTTAAACTTTTTGGCTAACAGATTATATTGAAGCTAGATGGAAAACACAACAGACAAATGACAAAACATGAGTCAGGTTTCAAAGCAGCAGAGTCATACCATATGGACATTAATCCAATTAGCTACAAAGCCACTCCAGACCCCATGTTTCTAACCCATAGTCATCACAAGATTCATCTTCTCAGATTTGACAAAACATCAGCTTTATGGGGGAATTTGACTGAAAATAACATAAGACAAAATCACTGAGAATCAACAGGAAACATCACCAAATCCGCTCAGGCGTCTGCAACAGACCCAGAAACACAGCGGAACACTTCCAGGCAGACGACCTGAATGCCAAAACTCACATAACCCTGTAACGCCTGCATTCTCCTTCAGCAGAAAGAGCATTAAACCCAGTGTTTGGCCCACTATGGGGAGGCAGGCTGTGCTAACCCAAGCCACATAAGGTAACAGCCCTGCTCCAGCCCCAAGGGCCAGGGAGGGGACAGACTGTCTTTGTCATGAGGGGAACAACTACTGCTGAAGAAGCAGAGGAGTGGCCATTGTTGTTAATAGAGTGAAGTGAATCAGCACTGTTCAGCGCCTATTTCATTCAACAAGAGCTCCTCCACTGCTGGCTCCACATTTCTGAATCTGCTAAAGTCACTGGACAGTCAACAGCAAATAGCAAACGGAAGAAGATTAAACTAGATTCATGGGCTAGACAGTGATTCATTATGTTATCATCACTATAACGCCATCTACTTAACCTTATAGATCTCCTGAGTCCATCATATAAATGCATGATATCACTGACCTTACTGGTCAACAAGCTTGGAGACAGGAACAGCAATCATGCTGCTGCTGGTAGTCTTGGCTTCCTCTCTGATTACAGACTGCTCATCATGTGGCCAAAAGCTGAGGGCAATTGAACAAACCAACAGCTCTGGTATCTTTAAAACCCAAAATCCTGACCAACAACCTGCCAGAGACTCTGGCTGAATAACCATATGACTATTTGTCAGCATAAACATAATATCAGCACATTCCTGCAGTCATACTGGTTCTGGTTTTTAAACATTTTTAAAAACCCTAACCAAGCACCAGAATTAGCTTCTCACATTTAAATACTGCCTTGTAAAAACACAGTTTGTACACTCAAATAACTGTCAGTTCATCCGAATAAAAAAATAAATATTTTCCCCTTTATTTCTGGTTAAGCCAGAGTTTTATGTTTATTTATTTTCCAGAGATTAGTACATATAAGATGAACTAAATTTAATTGATCAGAGCATTAAAAGATGACACCTGAAAAACTCCACAGCAACATCTCTTTCCAGAAATAATGTCCAGGTTACTTTGGATAATCCACAGACTTTGTTGTGAAAAGTTTTCATTGGAAATACTTTTACAGAATAAACAATCACTACGCAATCTGGTTTATTCCTTAGTAAACAGGACATTGTCTTGCCTTTGTCTGAAGCTGTCATGAATTAAATATTTGAAGTGTACATGACCAAAAACTACAACAAAAGTTGTGCTTGCCTGCTGAGGACAGACATTCAGTGATCATGAAAACCAGCTGTCTGCCGGCTCAGTGGTCAGAGAGCTAAACTATGTAAAAGCATGTGTGTAGTATGAATCCATCGTGGGACGTGTGTTGCATGGCCCCCTATCCTCTTATTTCCCGTGACTCTAAAATCAGAAAAAGGCAAATTGAAAAGAACTGTTTTCCGACCTCTAGTTAGTGTACATAATGTTGGCAGACCCTGTGTTACTATAACAAAGCTAAAAGCTATTCCAAAGGGTAAAGCATAAGAACATACTGCAAGACAGTATTCACAAACAGGCATGTTTTAAGTATATGAGAGGAATATTTGACTATTTGAAAATGATCTACACAGGACAGCAGCCAAAGCAAACAAACCTGTTTATCTGCACTAGGAGTTCAAACCCAGGCCAGACAGATGCAACACAATGCTTATAAAACCTGCTATTGTAATAAACCTTGCTCATTCAGGCAGAAACAGATGTCCTCATCCAAACATGGTCATTTCCTTTGTACTGTTGACAGTATTTTCTGATTTATCGGTTGATAAAAAGAGATATCCAAAATCCCCTTTGTGAAAATCATTGACTCAACAAAATGAAACAAGAATTTTGAACCTGGCTTTATCTGATGTTCAGATTTCTGTTCTGGAAATATATGCAACAAGTGCAATATAATTACATAATGCATCACTTGCAAATTTAACGATAAAATTTCAGAAAACTTGTGACACAAACAACATTTGTCTTAATGTAAGAAATCAACTGGGAAGTTTTATGGTGATATCTATTAGTTAAATTTTTTACTCTATTCACCTGTAGTGTCTTGCCTTAAAGTGGGACAACTGAACTTAACCTAGACCCAAATGAAACAATGGAAACAGAAACAGGTTTTACTGTCAGCAACTGCTGATTGTAGAGGTCAGAGGCTGAAATAATGATTTTAGCGTGAATTCGTCATAGTCCACACACCCAGAAAATTTGATAAACCATGTACACTGTTTTCTACAAAGTGGCCAGTGTGAAAACAGCCTTGGCCTGAAATGGAATCCTACTGCTGTAAGTTCTGAATTTTCCGCTTTATGCACTTTATCAGATCTTTGAGCCTTACCAAACACTGAAAAAATGATTTCCTTAATTACAAGCAATAAAAATAATGCATACTTAAGAGTGAATTATGTTTTGCTCAAGGTTTACTTGGATTATTAAAAACATACAGGCAGGTACAATAATGTCAGCCAACAGTAATTTTTCATTTAAGCCTCTGTGGCTCTATGTTTGCAATGACCTTGACAACTTAAAGCCATTTACAGGTCTCGTATCCCCTGCTGCTGCATTTGCCTGCTCCTCCTCATGTTCTCAAAATAAAACTTCCCTCATGTCTACAGAAGGCCACACATTTAACCAATTGACACATTTTTAACTGACCTATTTCTTTCCAGTGAGGGCTGATCCTCATACCCATTTAACAAAGCCTAGCTTCAAATTACCCTTATCCAGTGCTCCAGGGCTTTTTGGCCATTACACTCGTGGGATGTTCTTTCTGACAACCTAAATGGAAAAATACTAAATAACACTCCAGTTTTTATCTTTTCCTAGCTCAAGTTAAAGGAATTAATTCCATGGTGTTTTTTGCTTACTTAAGACTTCTGGTAGTTCTGCCTTCTTTTGCAGGATAGAACTTGACTTTACATAAGTGCTTCCCTGGTGCAAAACTCAAACTACAGTTAATGTTATCTTGTAAATCAAAACCATATTGTTTTCATTCCTTTGGCCCTGATATTATCACATGGAAAATGAACTAAGCTAGGTTATATTGATATTAGACTGAGTTACTAGGTGGATTGTTCCTCCGATGAGCATGGGGGTCCTCAGGTTCTGCAAAGATGCTAGAGGCCATCTTGTTCTTGCGCTGGGGGGTCGAGTTGTCGTCTGTGCCAAAGGTGAAGCTGGAGTCCCCGCCTGGCGGTCGTAGTACCCTGAAGAGCAACAAATGATGAATTATAATATCAGTTGACTGACATCCTGCCGACCATGCTCCCATCCCCCACTCTTTGGGCCAATCTAAAACACAAGGCCTTAGTGTCACACCGATCAGCTGAACAGCAAAAAAAAAAAAAAAAAAATCAATACTCAAATAAAACATGAGGATGCCTCAAGCTACTTACAGCCTTCTCCCTACCCCGCCCTAACCATTTCAAACACATAACACACACACACACACACACACAAACACACACACACACAAAAAACACACAGGCTACGAGCAAGGTCTCCCCTCTCTAAGCCCCGGCTGTCAGCCTGTCAGACAGACAGTCACAATCTCTGCCCTGCAGCTGACTCCAGTCGCATATAATCACAGAGTTAGCTGGCTAGCTGCTGCCTCTCCTCAGCACAGATTCCTTTGCAGTGACACACGAGGGGTTGGTGTCAGTTCTTGGTTGCATTGTTATTCCATTTTTCAGAGAGTAAATCCAATTCGATGGCCTTTTTGGGTCAATCTTATACAATAGAGGTGAAAAGTCTGAGGTCCAAAGTTAATGTAGGTCACCTAATAGACTGTTCTAGAACAATATAGAGAGCCTGCATGCAGACCAGTGCATGGTAAACAATGCCCACTTTCCACCGACATTCCTTCCACCACAAGCTGAACAAAAGGAACACGATAATGAGTAGGGAAAACCTTTTTCCTTGCTGTGCTGAAGGACAGTTGGGGTGGACGATAGAAACTGATGTGTTTGCAGAGCCCCTGCTGGACCCCTCCCTCTTTTTTCCAGCAAACTCTCCTCTCTTCAGAGTCCCTGAAGCCACCAGCTGACACACCGAGCAGCTGTCCAAGGGCCAGGCGGACAGATGGAGTCCAAAAAACAACTCGGCTCTCGAAGCAGAACTACAAAGAAAGCAACTAGAGGAGGAAAATCCACACCGCATGGACTGTTCTGAATTTTCTCAATCAATTCTTGTATACACACTAGTGTCCGTCACACTTGGCTGTGACAGTAATGCTTAAACCAGACTTCACCTCCCGGCCAGAGAGGATGAGCTCATGCTTTCCACACGGATTGCGACGGGAGAAAAAGCTTTTAGCTGCCTGGCAGCAGACCCCACCCTAGAATGAAACTGCAAATAATATCAATGAAATGGCATTAATGTTTAGAAGCTGAAGGACAGCTTCAGGCAGGTGGAGCTAGGGCAGATAGAGCTGAGCTCCAAAGCCGAAGATGGCATGTCTGATAAGGCAGGGTAGGAGGCTTTTGATGGCCTACTAAGATTTTAGCCTAATTCTGTTTAAGTTGCTGCTCTACGGATCCTTTTGGTCAGCCAGCAGCAGAAATGACCAGCAGCTCGTACAAGGGGGTTTAAGAAGCAAAAGCAAAGAGCTAAGGAAAGATTTACAGGCTTAGCTAGCTGAAAGCCCCCACCCAGGCCCCGGCATCATCCGAAAACAGCATGCGACTTCAAAACGCTTGATGACTGACTGAGATTTGACATGCTCACTCAGCAAAGGCTATAAGTACTAGTATTGCCTAAAAACCTGATTCAGACGCCCTAAAATCATGCCTCATTATTGAGGCTGTCATAATTTAAAAGGCATTTTTCTTTGCATTGTTTTCACTGAAAAGGAGGAGGAATGCATCCAGACAAGACACATCACTTACTGGAAAGCTATGACTGCGTGCTTGGAGGATGAGTGGTCTTCTTAAGGTCTTTTTTTCCCCCATTAATATGAAGCTTTAACAACTATTGTGCGTTAAACATATCTATTGAAACCACAAAATGGACATTATCAAAGTGTCTATATACTTCATTTATCCTTAACTAACAATGAACCATATCAGAGATAATGACATATGCAGACCCCAGACTAGTCTAGGATTCTTCCTGTAATCAATCACATATTTGGACTCTGGCTCATTATCTGTTTCTTTGGTCCTGTATTGAAAAAATGGTACAAAATCCAGAGTTAACAGATTAGGTATAACAGTATTCACAATTAAAACGTGCAGCACTTTTAGAAATGACAGCAGGACAAGAGCTGTGACTACAAAAAAAGTTATTTTGTAGTCGGCCACAGCCAGTTGAGGGCTAACGTTAGGTAGCTGTGTCCATTTCTCCCAAAAAATACACGGAAAAGATCTCTTCGGCACTGGGTTTCTCTCTTTCCTTTCTTGAACTCGCATGCCTAATTATTGTACAAAGCTCAGACAGGCCAACCAAACTAACTTGATGTGGCTAAAGGCAATGGCGCATCAGTCACCCAATAAGATTAACTTAATTAGCAAGACTATGTGACAGTTTAGCTAAATCCAGAAAAATCCCTTGCCAGTCACCAGCGGGCTAATGTTAGGTAGCAGGCTGCCTTGAAGCAAAAGCAGAAAAGAGGCGTTTGCTAGCTGAGAGGCTTGCCCGCATCCCACTTCTTTTGTTCCTTCGTCTAAGGTTTTCAGCTCCTTTTACCTGGAACTGCTTTTAGCACCAGGGTCCATTCCTTGAAAGGTGGTTGTCGTCGTCATCTTTAAGGACTATTTCGATAGCTTGGCAGTAACAAATAGTCAGTGAAAAACTAATTGAAAAAATTCCTACTCCTTCCCCGCAGAGATGCGACGGGATGTAGACTCCACCCGACACTGAAAAACATATCGACGACCAGATCCGTTGGTTCTGCGGTGCCAGCCCACGAGACCCAGCCCACCAGCGTTCGACCCGCTCTGATTGGACAGAACATCACAGAACTCCTCTCTCATTGGACAGAACCTCAGAGCTCGTCTCTCTTGTTGGTGGCAGGTCTCGGCTGCACGTCAGTGATCAGACTGTGGAGTCCAGATCCCTCATGGCCCCTTTTCTGCCATCTATAAGCCATCAACATTAATTATGACAATCTGCAAAATCTTGGGGCTAGCCTTCAGTCTTAAAGCTCCCCTACAACCAAGTTGGAAGATATATAAAGAACTATTTGAATAACTAGTCTGATACAATTTTTTTTTCCATAAAGAAGTTCAATTACCTGCTTAGAATTTTTTTTAAATGACATCTACACCTCCTGCCCAAAAAAAATCTATGAATATGCATCACATTTGTTGGTGTAAGTTGCCTATTGGGATAGGATTTAAACTTTTTACAGAGAAGCTTTTCCCCTTCAACAGGTGCAATAAAAAAATATCTTTGGGTTAAGCAGTGATCACACTGCACATAATTCTTCACAGTGCTCAAGGACCTCTAACAACCAAGAGAAGCAACAATAACCAAAACACAAACGGACATGGACTTTAACAAAAAATTAGCAGTAAAATGACTATCTGAACTTGTGCTCCTGTCATAGTTCTACAAATTTATTTCATAGTGGTTGCATTTCTTCCCAGAAGATGGTCAGACAATTACACTGGAGAGCCAGACAAAAATAATGAAAGTTTGGAAAAAGACAATAGCTTTATTTTAACAGGCATCTTAATAGACATGACAGACGTTTATTTAACTGACACATCTCTTCAGGCTTCCCAAAATTTGAAGCTTGGACTAGTCAAATGATTAATCAAAACATTTCTCTACACATCAGCTACTATATAAAAAATGTATAAAATCAAACATTTTTCTGAAGAGGACAGACAAAATGAAAATCCAGCCCCATTCCCAAACGGGACATACCGTTAACCAAGTGATAGCCAGTCCCAAAATAGTACACTTTAAGAACAGAATTGCTGGACACTGACCAAGCCAAACCCAATGACATTTGACCAGTAAAGTCCACTTTATTAATTCACTCACTCTATCATCAGTCCTGTCTGTCTGCAACCTTGGAAACAAGCCCTTCAAACTGTGAAGGGAAGTCCTTAACATCTACCACAATACAGCATGAACAAACGAAACCTGAACTCAGGATGATCTCGATGTGGTTTATGTACAAAAAAAGAAAAGTAACAGGGGCGAGAATGAAAATACTATACAGCAGTTATGTGTGGCAGAGAAAAGAGAACTTCTTCTGAGTGGAATTCTGTTGAGACAATAGGACGAGTTGCAAAGAAGCAGCTGCTGTGTATCACAGGCTGGGAAGGTTGGTGGTGTTGAGGAGGAAAATGGTGGCGCGTGTGGTCGATTAAATCAGGCCTCCTGTCTGTTGTTGAAACACATCAATTGTATCTTCATCTTCCATTTCCAACTGTTGAGAGAAAAAAGTTATTTAACCATGTGTGTCACTGTGAATCCTTTTAAAAAGTAAAAGGTGTAAATTGAGAGGAAATTCTATATAAAGTAGAGAGACAGAGGGAGACATGTCATGTCAAGATGTTACAATTATATGGTATGTGCCAAAAGTACGACAGTATCATCTATACAAACACAAATTTGTCTTTTGCTTTGGGAAAATGGCACCATTTCAGCCAAAATGAAATGCTGTATTAGGCTTTGATGATCACAGCATCGCAATAATATGCAAGAACATGCAAGTTGTGTCTACTTCAACCCTGAATTGCAGCGAGAACATTGGCCTCTTTCTGCAGTGTCACACTCAACACAAGTAAGAGGACACGCAATTGAGTTTGGTGTTCTCCGACAGTCTGAGGCATCTGCATGCTCTCTGTGATAACATGTCCTTACCCTCAGCCTACATTTCCTATCAGACACACTAGTCATTGAGGGGGCGATCTCCTTTAACGTACTGACTGTTTAATCCAATCAGTGAGTGTCTGTCCTACAGTTACATTTAGCATGACTCAGTCAGAGACTGAACTGATTCTGAGTTGTGTGTGTGCACATGATTTTATTTTCAACACGTATTTAACATTGCCCACAAGAAAAAAAAAAAAAAGGGAATACCACAATTAAGGCGCACCAAGTCAAGCATCCCCATAAAAGGGCACAGAATGCATGAAATATGCATACCTCACTGATTAAGGCTGGCAAAAACACATCACCACGAGTTATAATGCATTAAATATGTTTACAGGCAACAGGGTGCCCTGTGAATGTACATTTTCTAAGCACACTCCTCTATGCTGTAACTTGTTTTGAGTAGCTAAACTCATTGTTTTAAAACTTCAAACTTACCTGTGCTGGTGTGTCTGTCTCATTTATTGGTTGTCCATCAAATCTGAACCTGATTTGCCTCATCGACAGTCCCTAGAGAGACAAAGATATAAAAGCTTTTATAGTAAACCAAGCCTGAACCCTCCCATCTGTCTAGAGAAAAAAACTCATCACCATACTAACCAGGTGACTTTTAGCAGTTCTTTGAACATTTAACAGCCTAACAGGGGGAATTAAGAATGATTCAAACAATATGTTTAAGCGCAAGCGATCAACAACAATGTAAAGGAAAGGCTTTCAGTTTCAGTACAGATTCTCATGTGGCAGTGGCTGTGATTGCCATTTGATAGCCACATTTTACAATGAAAATATCATACCCTCTCAAAGTCAGATGTGAAATTCCTACACAGAAAAGATGGGTGTAAATCCTGCAAGTTTACAGACCAACAATGATTTTATCACCAAAAATAGAGATTCACTCTGGGAGACATGCATAACACCATTGATCTTTGTCTTTGCTTTTACTATAGCTAAGTGGGTCTCAACAATGGATGGCGTAAACACTGTTACTAAAACAACTATTACAACTAAAAGCCAAGAATAGAATATGCAGTAGACTATTTCAAAGCATATATTGCCTTGTTTAAAGTATGTCTGCTGAAATATGAGGGTTATTGAACCATTCTAAGTTTTACTGTCTCTTGCAGTGAAACACAAATGAAGGATTAATGAAAAACATCTGGTTTTCACTGTCTTTTTAAAAATGAGCTGCATGACACACATCTCTTTTGCCCTCCCGGCAGTCCAAGGAATACACAATATCGGTATTGGATTTTCAGTCTTCCAGAGAGTTGAACCCTCATTTGACTTTCAAATTAAGAGGAATGTGCTTCATTGGATATTTTTTCTTAACTTTTAAAGGATAGATATTTCAGAATGTAAAAAAGTTTTTGTCTAACCTTAGGGTTGTTTGTGTAGCCATGCGATCACAGTTGCAATCAAGATTACTGCGCAATTTTAAGAACTGAACTGGCACTCATTCCGATGTTAATTCATTAGAATTCATAGGCATAAGTCATAAGAAGTCAACATTCCTGCATCCAATTAAAGCAAGTAGAGAAAGGACAACTTCATCTGATTTAGATCATAAATGCTGATGGAAAAGATAAAGTGGTCTGGTTTAGGATGAGAGAGGGGTATGGCCTAAGCTGTGTTCAGCTGTTGAGGTAAGATTTGCATTGACCCTCAAGCAGGAAGAGAAGACCTGTAGAGCACAGCTGGGTCATAGCCAGTAAACAATAAACAATAATTCTTTCAGGAAAAAATGACTGAAAACATAGCCGTGATGAATAGCTTTTAAATGAACATCATCTGGCTTTTATTTTAGGTTTGGCCTTTTACTATACCACTATGTTTTTGTATGTGATGAGACTGTTGGATACAACTTCAGTATTAGGGACTCAGGTAGATCTTGACATGTGTAACATATTAATCTGTGAGCTCTAACATTTAGTAAATATCTGCTGTCAACTGAAGATTCATGTCAAATAAAAACCACAGTTAACAGATTTTGACCAGGTAATTTATATGGTAAGTGGTATATGGTAATTAAACCACTTGTTTGCTCGAGGTTAACTTTACACTGTAAACCAAAAGCTCCAATTACCAGTTACTGAGCGCATGCTTGAGTGTGAAAAGGCTGAAAATGACTGCTTTTATAACCTTTTGTTTTGTCCTCAAACAAGATTAAAAATGTCCATACTTCAAAGTTGTTGCTCTGAACCATCAGGTAATACCAATAATTATTTCCATATGATGTAAATACAGCATAACATAGCAACATAGCTCTTAAGCCTTGCTCCGCAGTTGGAAGGAGACTACTCGAGTAAATGTTGTTCTTTGATAAATATTTAGGCGTACAAGATCTCTGCTATGCTAAATATATTCCACTCTGATAGGCCTTTTAAATGGCAGACATTTTGACATAGCAGGAAAAAGTTTGTGTTAATAAGACCTTTAATAGTCGCTGTATTACAGTCAGATGTACCAGTTCCAGGGCCCCAGAAATATGCATGCTGGCTCATTGGCACACTTGAATGTTAAAAGTTAGGCAAATTATAAGGATGGCAGGATTTTTGTTATAAATTTACAAGACGGTCTTTAGGTGTCCTAACCCAAACGCTAACTCAACATATTGCTCATAAAATCCTATAAGTGAGTGGGTGTATTACATGAAGTAGATGTGTTTGATAGTGGAGGTGTTACATCCTTTCATCCACTCCAAAAGGATTAAAAAGCTAAAGGAAACAGTTCCTATCTAAACAGTACAGACTCAAAACTACCCCAACTCCATTTAAGGCAAATTCAGTGAAATTCCAACAGTTTTCTACCCACAACAAACCACTGCATGTTCCACTTCAGTTTCAGTGGTGGTTGATACACTCCCCATGAAACATTACTGATAAACAGATTAATAACAAATGAAAAGGGGACTGGGAGATATTTAACTTCTATAATAAGCTTTCTTCTTTGTCTTTGTTAACATTTTACTTAGGGGTCAAAACTAAACTAAATATCACAACAATTGTTTTATTTATTAGACCTGTGTTTAACAAGTCAATATGTCTGCTGTAAAAAAGGTCTATTCAGCTTTAGCGCATCCTGTGGAATAGCTCTGCACCCCCCAGCCTGGGAACCACTGGTTTAGGAAATGAACCTGGAACATCATCCTGAATGTTCACAGTCAACCGGTGATGGCTCCTGCACGCTGATATTGTGCCATGCCCACCTGTCTCTCGCAGTAGGCCTTCATGAGTTTGATGAGTGGCGTGTGTCTTTTGATCTTGAATTGCACTACAGATCCATCCTGACCTGCTACCTTCAGGTTTATGTGTTCGTTGTTTTCTGTCTTGACTGCTTCCTGAAGGACAGAGGCAGAGAAAAGCACAGTTGACACAGATGTGCAAGGAACCTGAGCTGGAATACTGATTCATTGGTTAGTTGATCAACAAAAAAATTATCTGCAATCTCTGATTTTAGTCAGTTTTATCAAGCAAAAATAGCACACTGATGACAACTTAACAGACATGAAGAACTTAATGTTTCTCTGTTATTATAAACCAAACACTTTCACTTTTCATATTAACCAATCAGTTTGGGCTCTTGTGACTCATGATAAGCAACTATTATTATTAACATCTCATAGATTAAATCTAGTCTATGCCGGGTGTGATGCTATTGAACTGTAATGCATTATACAGAGAGTTGTTTCTGTTATTTAGCCTACCCTCATTGATTTAAATGAGGTGGACAAAATAATAGGAACACCTGTCAACATAACGCATTGTAGTATAACAGCACCACAGACTACATCCTCAAAAATGATCAAACCGAGGAATCAACATCTTTAACACAGTTTTAACAGTTTTGAACATTGAAACCTTGCTGAACAGATGATTTGATGCAGGGCTGTGGCATAATACTGTATATTAGTCTTAGCTGAGTGTATATAGTTTCGACCTGTAAAGATATTTGTTTAGTACCTCTGGTTTACTAATAAGCTGTTGATGACAATGCTGCAGATATTTTTGCATCAACATGATGCATGTTAAATATGAAATAATTAATTCACGGCATTCCGCAAAAAGACATCACCACGTGGTTGTGCTTAAGTAAACAATTTCTAAAATGGATTTCCAGAAAATGTATTCTAGTAAAGTTTAAAAACTTTCATGGAGCACATTTTCCCTTTGTTTACATTCTGTTTCGGCGTCTGCAAGATCAAATCAGTACAAGCCACAGCCTGACAAGCAAATAGAGAATCAAGATAAAAAGAAAATACTGCAGTTTTAGAGGCAACTAGCAGTCCTTACAGGTATATTGCTGCTGAGTGCACAAACTTCCTCCAACTTGCCCAAAACAACAGGCACACACGTTGGTAAATGGGGGTATGCACTGAGGATGACACCAGCTGGCTGACTGTGTGATAAAGCAAAAAGCGATCTGCGCGCCTGTGGATGCGCGTTCACAAACCTTCCGGTCTATCAAAGTAGGGATAGCTAGTAGTTGAATTTGAGCTCTCAACTTTAACAAGGTAAAACAGAAGACGTGGAGATGTTTTTTTCTATGAGCCCATGTGCCACAGATCCGGTGAAAAAAAGTGGTATTTTGTCACAATATGGAAACACTCACCTTTGGTTTTTCATCAGCCATGGTCACTCTTTTGGCGCTTCTCTACGCTGCCACACAAAGAATACGAGTACGCGCACGTACTCGTCCACGTTTAAGTTTTTCGAACCGAACGTGCGCGGCCACGCGTCATTGCGCGTTCACTGCATTGATCACTGAATGGCTGCAGGTAGTCACGAGGTTAAAAGCGCAGCCTGTGCATGGGCGGGAGAGTCTCCATGCGCGTTAAAGAGGCACGATCAGCATCACATGAACGCGCACAGCGATGTTTTGCTTTTTGTTGTCAGCTTTAGAGGGGCTGTATCCCACAACATGCACCTGACCGCACAGCTGACCTCTCATTAATGCCGGGCGAATCAGCCACCATCGCCATACAATTGATTACAATTACTGGGAATGTAGTATTTGCACTTTGTTTTCCATTTCTTTTCTTCCTTTTTCCTTCTTTCTTTTTTTCTAACCCTATAAATCCCAGCGGCCATCTTGTTTTTTCTGTCTGATAATGAAGATGCACTAAAATTATAATTACGAATACTTAAAGAAAGTGTGTATTTGCATAACACTGATTCTTAACAGATTCCAGTGAAAACATTTGTATGTGTTTGCATTTGGATAACAGAACAACTCCCCATATTCATTACTTCCCTTTTGTAAGTAAACCTGGTTCCCCAGAGCTTCGAGGTGATTGGTTATGATTGAGTGATTGATAATATTTATAGATCATGCAATTTTTAGTTATCTATCTGTAAATCGGGGGGAAACTTTACCACACCATGAGGCAAATGGGCAAAAGCAGCAGACAGAAAAACAGGCAGGAAACAGGGCAGCCCTGCAGTGTCGTCATCACACACGCGCCGTTAGGACTGTCGGCTGAATGACTGAGGCGCGTAAGCAGCAACGCACCTGTAGTTCATGGCATGAGGTGTTTATAGCTGAAAAGTCAGGCATTTTTATACTTTATTGTGTTTGAAACATTGTTCCCTGATGGAGGAGGTAGACGTCGAGCCGGCAATCACTGTGAGTAACCGCTATAGCCTACTTTTCTCTCTTTATTGCCACTGACTAGCATTGCTAAGAAGCTAACTACATCGCAAAAGCCTGTCAACTAATCTAAGTTGAACAAACACGGACACAACGTGTGTCAAAAACATTAAGAATAATCTGAAAGATACACATGTATTCGCATAGGTGAGACCTAAGAGCGCAATAGATTCAGTGCTGGAGGACTTGGTACAAGACATAAGAGTTTAAGTACATTTAGTAATAAGTTGAGAATTTGGCTTGACTACAGAAAAAAATGAATGTGAAAGCTACGACTTGCGATCAGTCATGGGAAAATGGAATATTTACATCACCTGTTTCACTAAATAATTGCAGTGTAATGACCACGTCTCTCTTTAAATGCAGAATATTCCTGCAGCCAGTGATGGGAAGCATTTGGGATTTGCGTGGGGTCCTGGTGATATCCTTGCGTATGAGACCCTTTACAAAGCATCAGGTGTGTGTTGACAGTAACACAAGCTCCTTCTCACATTCTCGCCCTCTCTTTTGCTTTATTTTTACTAACTGTCTTGCGTCCTTCGCCCTGTGTTTTCAGGTGCTAAAGGGTCAGGTTGCTCCTTCATCCATGAGGTTAGGAAAGACGAGGATATATATTCCCCTATTTTACGCAAGCTCTTCAATGAGTCGCATCACATCTTTGTTGGCCTGCAAACGATCAGAGAGGACCTTCCAAGCAAGAACAAAAAACCACAGTAAGTCTTCTCATCCTTTGCATGTCACGGTATTGGTTCCTGGTGACATAAATCCTAGTTTCAAAAGGAAAATCAAGCACATACATATATAATTACAAAATGATAAATGATTGATTTCATGATTTGCCAAACTTGTCTCCGTCTTACCTCTTAGATTTGTCAGCATCAGTAAAAACTACAGATCTGTGATACGAGCTTGTATGGAAGAACTTCAGCAAGTTGCAGGTCAGAATTTAAAATGTCAAAACTGAAATGACTTAAATGGCAAATTATAGTTTGGACATTTTAGCCTCAGTGCGATTTCTGTGGGGAAAGTCAAATGGACCTTTTTGTCTTTCCTGCAGTTTCTACCAAAGATGCACAAGTGGCCATGCAGTATGGAAATCAGGTATGTGCTATATTTTGTGTATATAGACAAAGACATTACATTCACTTTTGAAGAACAGACTAATTCACATACAGGATAACATATGTGTATTGAGAATAGTAAGGCAATAATTCAATATTAACATTATCATTTTTTAGCTGAATGGTATTGTTGCAATTTAGTAAGACACAATCCTGTGGTATACCACTAATTTATGTAAACAAAAAATATTCTATTTTTAAATTGAAGACACTTACACGTCATAGTAAGTAAAGGGACTCTTGATACTAAGGTGCTAATGGTAATGAATAGGAATACATATACATTTTTTTCAACTTTTGGATTCATTTGTCTATAGTGACACTGTGTTAACCTCAGCCTCTGTTTTGTTTTGTCACAGGTTTCCATTCTGTTGGCCATAGAGCTGATCTGGAATCTGTGTGAAGTGCTGTTCATTGACGCTGCTCCTGGTTAGAGTTTGACCTTGTGTTTATAGTTAATCTCCGCTCTTTCTTTTTGGAATACATTTTATTACTTCACTTTGAGATTATGAAAGCACCAAAACAAATAAATCAGCAGTGTGTATCTGTCTGTGTCCTCAGCGGGTTCACTGTTGCTCCACCTTCTGGACTGGGTAAGGTTACACAAGGCTGATGTGGATGAGAAGGCCAGAGAGGTGCTGCAAAGCGAGAGCCCTGCTGAGCACCACGACTTCTGGGATGTGGTAGGTGTAGCACATGCACATATTAATGTCTTTAAAATTTGGTATACACACACACACACACACCAAGTTCTGCCTTTTAATGAATGGTGCAAGGTGTGGTGATGATTTTGAGCAGAGATGTTCCCTTTCCAAGCACCATCAGACAGACACACATTTCCCTCCTCATTGGTATTTTGTCTGTCATAGAGCACAGAGTGAAATCATAGTTATTACATGTGTTGTGTCTGTGCTGTGCAGGTGGTGAGTTATGTGCTGCAAGGCAGGTTGGAAGAAGCCAGACAGATGCTGATGAAGCAGGCCCCCCTACAGCCTGCTGCCAGAAATATGTACAAACTGATGGACACTCTGCTCAGCAAAATGCCCTTCTACAATGTAAGATCATTTTTCAATGGTTTATTTTATTGTGCAGCTTTAGACTGCTTTGGTTGAACGTTATTCAATTTCATTTCATACTCGTGAATACCAGAATTATTGCATACATGTTATGTTTTATTTGCCAAGAGGGAAAGGTGCACCATAGAATTTACTTTACTAATCAGTGCTGACTTAAGTAACGGCTTAAAATATAATGCAACTCAGCAGAATTTCACCTCCAACTACAGCCTTAAAAATGACCACAGAGTCGGGGATGTACAAAGCTGATCCTCAGGATTTGGTATCGTGGTTTTGAAAGGCATATTGTAAATGATCTGTATTGGCTATATTGAGATGCCTTTGATGATGGTGTGAAAGAATGGCAGTTTACTTGAAGATATCACACGCCCCAAAAGAGAGATATCACACAAACGTAGCTCATAAACCAGCCTGGGGCAGCTTTCACCTCTAAACTTTCTATGATGATAATCCCTCAGCCTGGTGGCACCCAGACGTTAACAGAGTTTGATGTAAAGTGGAGACACTGGCACGAGGAGGTGGACCGCTGCCTACAGGACAACTCGTTTGCCAGCAACCAACACCTGGAGCTCATCTGCAAGGTCAGTGACCCTGCGGCCTCCGTAGCCCTTCCTGTTGTCCATTGACGTCTTATATGTGTACTTCACCACAAACTGTTGTCTCCAAAGGGATCATAAAGTTAGATCAACACCTCTGTAAAAGGTCAAACAAAACCTGAACATTAGAACCTTTATGGAGGGAGGATGCATTGCAGGACTGCTGTATTAAACAGCATTCGTTTTAGCTAGGTGTACCTGATAGACTGGCAACTGAGTGTTTGTAAAATAATGTCTGTAGTAAACTGTGCATGCAATGAGAGGTCCCATTGTCTAACGCATTGCAATATACCATGCTGCTGTCTAAGTTATCCATAGGTCTGGGAACCTATTCTTCCAAAATATATTCTTATGCATTTATTTGCATTTTATTGTGATTTCAGAGATTTTAAATCTTAAACTATTATTCGAACACCACATTAATCTCTTCCTATCTGTTCTTGTTGTTAAATCTCAGATCCTAGTGGGGGATGAAGACACGTTGCTTGATCACAAGGAATTGCTGAGCACCTGGTACCACTTCCTGGTTACTAGACTGCTGTTCTGCCACCCCACAGTCAAACCCACTGAGTTACATTACTATGCACAGGTACACTACACAAACTCCTGCTGCACCACTCAACATTCATATTCTCTCCTGCTTGTGTCCTTGTTATTTACTCTGTGTTAATGTGTTTGTGTGTGTATGCTGCAGTCATGCATGACCATGTTTCTGGACTCGAGGAGCGTCCCAGAGCCACTGGACAGCATCTTACTGGCTGCCTTTGAGTTTGACATTCATCAGGTCATCAAAGACTGCAGGTAGGACATAGGATTTAGCAGGGTGCACAAACATTTTTCTTATTTTTTAAATTCAGGAAATAAGTCGAGTAAGTAATAGTGCATTGACAATTGAAGAAAGGCTTGTTTTTTTTTTTTGTGTGTGTGTGTTTGCTGCAGGGTTTGTGTTAACCTTCCCTTCAAAATAATTTAAAAAATGACTTAGCCCAAACTTTTGCATACAACTGTACCTGTTTATCCCAACAGTCTATGATGTTTAACCCTTTCAACACGCTATTTCCTAATTTCCCCATTCTCTCTTCTTTCAGCATTGCTCTCAACAACTGGTGGTTTGTGGCCCATTTGACAGATCTCTTGGATCACTGCAAACTCCTGCAGTCTCACAACTTACAGTAAGCACTCTGTTTGGCTGCATTTCTACTTGAATACACTTTAATCAGCTAAGATTTACCAAATCTTTCTGCTGTGTGTTCAGCTTCGGCTCCAACCTGAGGGAGTTTCTCCTGTTAGAATATGCATCTGGTCTCTTCACTCATCACAGGTATGGTTATCTAAGGTTCAGTATGATATTTATATTTATGGTATGGAAATTCTACTAATTAGTGTATTCAAATACTTTGCTCCTTTTTTAAAGGTTTCGCTTTCAAAAGTATGAAAAACAGCTGAAAATTCTGATTATTTTTCACAAGTTATGTTTTTCTGATTAATCAGTCAACTCATCAGTTCAGCGTCTTAGATAGCATCAGCAGAGTTGAAACATGGGCCAGCAGCATCATAATAACTGCCTATATGATGTTTTTGTGTGTCTTTGTGTTAAGTCTGTGGCAGTTGGCTGTGGACTACTTTGACCACTGCCCAGAGTTTGGCCGTGTCTACCTGGAGCTGCAGATTGAGCGTGTTCCTTTAGACACAGAGCGCAAAGCCCTCAAGGTGCTCAGGATCTGTGAGCAGCGACAAATGTCAGAACAAGGTAGCATTTAATTCTCTGTCTCTGTTGCATTCTCTGTCCAGCTGTGTTGCACAAAGGAAAAGGCATCTGTTTCTCCAGTGCAGTAGAGACTTAACCCTTCAAGTTTTTGTCTTTATTCAGTGCGCAGTATCTGTAAGATCATGGCTATGCGGGCTCTAAGGAACAACAGACTGGGCTCTGCTCTGTCCTGGAGCATCAGGGCCAAAGATGCTGCCTTTGCCACCCTCATTTCAGAGAGGTTAGTTCCCTTAACAACACACTTATTCTTCAAGCACTTTGTTGTGAGGTTGCCTCTTTCCAACTGGTTTTTAATGTGTGTGTTTCTGTGTGTGTGTGTCTGTGTCAGGTTCTTGCAGGATTACTGTGCTAAAGGGACCTTCTCTGATCTTGACCTGATAGACAACTTGGGCCCAGCAATGCTGCTCAGCGACAGGCTCACTTTCCTTGGTATGGACAAGACACACACACACACACACACACACACACACACACACACACACACACACACACACACACAGCAGCATTGGTAGCACTGCTCCACGTGTGACACAGCCACTGCAGCGCACTCACAAGTTGGATTCATACGTCAAGTTATCGCACATTCAGTAAAGGCAGATTATGCCTTGGACCACTTCCCTTATAGTCTCTCTTAGGCTGTCACATGATACTCAGACATACAGACGTGTATACGCACATAGATACAAATTCAGCTTAACGCAACAGCATGTGACAGTTGGTTTTACTGGAGGAATATCAGTGAGAAGAGATGAACCATTTAAAAAACATTCTAAATTTAGATTCAAGTACAGTACATTCAAAGAAATGGCTTTTCTATAGATTATTATATATTGTCAACTCTGTTAGTTGAAAAAAGCACATACACAAAGTGTCTGATGTCTAAAGCCCTGCAGGAAGAGCAAAGACAAAAAAAACTGTTAAGTAAAAGCAGATTAATTGTAAATAAGAGTGAGAACAATACACACAGATGAGAGGTAACACGATACAAAGTTGTCAAACAGCACTTTTACACTGTGTGATTACACCTGCATCACCATGAGCTTGCTAGTGATCAGAAACTGTGAACAAGGGCCAGTGTTACAATCTGAAAACTTCTTTCATTTCCAGGAAAGTACCGTGAGTTCCACAAGTTGTACGGGGAGAAGCGCTTCAGGGAGGCGGCTAAGCTTCTCCTCTCCCTCATGACGGCCAAGATCGCCCCCCGGAGCTTCTGGATGACTCTGCTGACTGACGCTCTGCCGCTGCTGGAGCAGAAAGAGGTCAGTCACCACAAAGTGTTCAGTATACTGCGGATGGGGACAAAATTGTTGTCATTCTAATCACAATATAGATGTCCAGTATAACCAATGTAAATTAATTACCTTTTGTAATTTCTTTAGACAAAATAATAATGTGTACTGAAGATAAGCTATTTTATTAAGACACAAAAATTGATTATATCAAAATAGTGGCTGATTCATTTTCTGTCACTCTAATAATTAATTAATCAATAATTGTTGCAGCTTTATAATAAATTGCACTAAATTCTTGTCCTGATGTACAGGACATACATCAAGTCCACATCAAGAATAAAAACTTGATATCAGACTGTGATGAAAACTTTTTTCCAGTGTGATGAGATTTCAGCTGCATAATTGATTCTGCTTAGTCATTGGCTCCAAATAAAACTGCATATAGTTTTAATGTGATGTAAAACTGTCCTCTGCAGCAGCTGATTTACAGCTGCTTCATCCATTTATCTGTTGATTTGTGCACATTCCTGTCAGGGAATTGTTTTATAGTGTCAAGAGAATTTTGTTCATTACTCCCTTTCCTGCAGTGCATGTCCGTGACCGGTTAATAAACATGTCTTATTATGATCATGTGGTTTAAGTCACAAGTCAAGACTAAATCTTTGGGTGAGACATACTCTTTTTTTGTGGTCTGAGTTGTGATCTGCACAATGTCATTCATGTTATCCCAAACAGAAACAAACTACGGTGTCACCTATTGTCATGGTGCAGATTTGAACACACGACAGACTCAGCAGTCCACATTATTATGTTAGATATGGGGGACACAGTAGGCAGGAGCAAAAGAAGAGCTGCAGTGCTTGCTAAAAAGAAAAGGTCAGTCTGTGGTCTGCTTAAATTAGAAGATGGCTTTGTTTGTCTTTTTTCAAGGTGATCTTCTCAGCGGACCAAACCCACGAGCTTATGTTCTGTTTAGAGGAGCTCACTTCCTCACTGAACACCACAGCTCCTGGCACAGACAGGCCCATGC
This sequence comes from Seriola aureovittata, assembly GCF_021018895.1. NCBI lineage: Eukaryota > Metazoa > Chordata > Actinopteri > Carangiformes > Carangidae > Seriola > Seriola aureovittata. Next base: position 15,548,950 of record NC_079380.1, on the reverse strand, counting down.
AGGTATGCATCTCTCACATGGCACTAATACTGCTCAAATGATGGTGTTACTCTGATGCTGTTCACTGTTTGCTTAATATTTGATTCTCTTGTTTACATTTTAAAAATCCTGCCTACTAGATACATATACTAGAAGTTATTAATGCTTACTTTCCCTAATACATGTCTTGGCTTATAACACACAGAGCCAAAACTGGTCCTGTGAAGTGTTGCTCTTACTCTACAGCTGCAATAGAAGGATTTGCCGCAATATTAAAGACATACAATCCACTCTACCTCTGATTCAAGTGTGTTTGTCTTTTCAGGAGGAAGACATAGAGCTGACCAAAGTGGAGCTCCTGCGACTTGCTCTGGCCAGGAACCTGGCTATGGCTATAGTCAAAGAGGGAACAGTGGAAACATAAATGGAGACATTAAAAAGAAAGCTCTTCTTTTGCATTTTTGTATTGTATATAAAATTCAAGTAATCAAAATGTGCTCTTTGATAATAAAACTTGATGTACATTGTTTTGAAACCTGAATTTTTAGTAATCATGTATATGACAAGTTAAATAACTTGAGAATATCAGACATCCATTCAAAGAAATATTTATTTTTTTCATGCAGCGAACAAATGGCACATCATACAGTATGTACAGACCTAACACTCTCCCAAAAACTACACATCACATGTTCACATAACTTGTCATACAACAAACGGTAGGTACACTACATTACATACTATGTACATTAAACACACACTTCTGTACATCCTATATGATGATAAGCTGAGGCTGCCAGAGAGGGGACCTAAGAGGATTGGGTGGACTGATGTATGAAAATTTCCTCATAGCAAAGTTCCACTCCACATTCCACTGCTGCACACTGAAGAGTTATCTGCCTGGTGACGGATTTCTCTTACAAGCTACCAAATTTAAACTCAGGTTTTTCAGTTCACATTTTCTAGGTTCAGTGATGCACTGAAATACTATAACACAAAATAATAAATATGACAAAAATACTCCCAATACTGAAACTGGTAGACAAATAAACATCTTCAAATACAGAACAAAAATATGGATATCCACTGCTAAAACAAAAAACTGAAATGCTGACAGTCTGGGCATATCACTATTACAGTCAAAACAAAAAACTAATCATGAAATAAAACCAGTGTTGGATTCAGACGACTTCATACTGACATACAGTATCCATGATGAAAACAAAATGAAATTAAATATATATGTTGGTTGCCTTACTTTGCCTTTACAGCTCAGTATTCAACATTGTTGGTCCACTCATCTAGCTCAGGGCGACATTAGCTAATATAATTGTTAAACACAGTTTCCTTTACCATGTCAAAAATCCTGATGGCTAAAATAATCATGTAATAAATACATTAATCAGGCCACTGTCTTCCTGTAGGAATGATTATGTGACAGTACTTTTTAATCAACACATGAATTTTCCAGTGTAACTCCATCCTAAGAAATACAAATCTCTGGATATATTCAAGTATATTTTTGCAGGCTGGGTAAGTGTTGATTCAGAGGCTAAATAAAAAAAATGAATAAACAGAAGCACAACCATTGTGTCTAGGCTCTGTTAAAGTACAGGTTAATTTCCTGCTGCAGTGCAGCATTTCAATCTTAGGCAGAGCTCTAATGCATTTATTATCTAAAGTACATTCGGGAAAATCCATCATAATATTAATCTCAAAACCACTGACCTGTTAACACAATGGTTATCTCCCATACCTGTGTATATCTTTTCTTTGTTAGCTATCTGCAGAAAAGCACAAGCTCTGTATAAGTTAAACCTTTAGTGTCTGTTGTTAACATCTCACTACCAGGAATCATAATGGCCAGAAAATGAAAAACAACTGTCAGGAATGTGAAGCTGAAAGTTATTGTTACAGTAACAATGCAGCTGAATTTCCCCACCTTCTCCTCCTTTCTCTCTCTGGGATGCATGTGAACGCACATACACACCCCTTCATGGAGTATGAACCGGTCTGTCCCTGCTGAACGGTAGCAGGCCTGCACGCTGCTATAGATGACCCCATGCCTCTGGTGGGGGGAACTGGTCGACCTCTCCAACCTCGTTGCACAGACGGTCTCCTAGTGTGAAAGCCAGCTTGTAGCGCAGACGCACTTTCTCCTATGAAGACACACACACACGCAGATCTCTATGCGTTATTACTGTCTCTCCACAACTTTTCAGGGCCTGACTACCACCACCACTGACAGTTGTGTGGCTCAGAAACTCTTTGTGCTTTGTGTATATTGCTAGGTCCTGAAGTGCTATGATATCACCTACCTTGGCTGGATTAGCCAGCAACATGATCTGGGTAATGGAGGCTGGAGGTAGGATGGGGTTGAATGGTGCCAGATCTGTTCCTGATGGAGGCTGCAACTTCACCTTCATTGACTGGGGGAGAATGAAAGGAAGTGTCAGTGCTGAATTTTTAATGCCTGTATTAAGGGACAGGTTCACATTTTTTCATAATTTCATTGTTTCCACAGACAGCGGACAAGGATTTAAATGAACCACATTGGTGAAGCCTGGTACCAGCTGTGTCTGAGTTTAAGAAAAAGGACTGTTGATTTTCTCTCCTATCTTTTACACTGAAGTCCTGTTAGAAACGATCTCTTCGCAGCCAATACAAAGAGGAGGAATGATTACAGAACCCAATTAATATTTCAGTGTACATATTGGCATGTGAATATAGTTTCAAGACAGACTTGAAAAAATGCAAACCTACCCTTTAATAAGTTGACAGTCAATGGAGAGAGAAGGGGCACAACATGCAACAAGAATCACAGGCAGTACTTGAACCTAGGCCATCAGGGCGGCCTGCTTTGTTACCATTACAAGTTTTTATCAGTTAAAATATGATATTTAAAATGCAAAATATTTTATTGATGATGTGGATACATAGGTGTTTGGGCCGTTTGGAAAATGGCGTGAAAGCATTTGTGTATAACGTGGATCAAGTCATGTTGATTGTGCACATCTACTGTTTGAGGAAAAACCTAATAAAACCTTTAGCAGGTGAGTGACCGCGACATCTCTACCTTGGGCACAGCAGCTTGCAGTACCACATTGTGAACAGGCAGGGGTGCTGTATTGAGCATGGACACCACCATTACAAGCACATCAGGCCTGCTGGGGGGACAGTCAGATGCAAAGTTGAGCAGCACGCGAACACCATCCTTATCGTAGGCCGTCACAGGCAGCACTTTACCTGAGTACAGACAGGGCGCAGCCAGTCAGGAACAGGCAGACATGAGCTATCCAAAGAGACTACACCCATACATGTAATTTTGTTTTTATCATATGTTATTCCAATAACCAGTTCATCTTTTGCTCCCTCTCTCCCCCCTGTCCTTACTCGGTCTGATGGCCTCCAGAGGGACGTGCACATTGCTCAGGGAGATGTCTGTGGCTCTAGCCGGGCTGCCCTGGAGGGGAGGGTGGCAGGGGGACAGAGAGCGGAACAGCGGGCTGCCCGGGGCCGAGCCCAGGCTCTGGACCTTAGCATGGGAAAGGGCAGGAGAGCTGGGCATTGTACCCTGGAGAAGAGAGGCTGAGGAGGGAGAGCCATGCCCAGTTATAAGGGGAGGTGCTGCTGCAGGGGTTATCCCAAAGCTGCCTCCTCTGGCCGTCATCTGGCCGGACAAACTGAAAATCACATTTTCAATTGTTATGAGTACCTTAAAGTACTAATTTTGAGAAATAATCAGATTAGATTAGTCAAGTATGAGAAGCATAATAAAATGTGTACATAAGAGGAATGACAAAAGAAAATTCAATGGCGATTTAATGACGAAAAGTACAGATTTTCAACTAAACAGTATGTACCTTTTGTGATCTGAAAAGCCCATCATGGCCAGGTCTTGCAGGTTTTGAAGACTGTGTATGCCGGCGGCTGGCTCCACTGGGGGCACCACTGGACCTGAATAAGCCATGCTCATACTACCAAACATATCCACACTTGATGCTGGAGCCTGCAGAGGAGATGAGAGGAACATAATTTAGCTCTCTCATTACACAATGACTAGCAGAGGATGGTTTGGCTAATGTTGCTCACAAACTATTTCAGATGTACCTGCAAGGAAGTCCACTGATTGGACACTTCATTCAACTTGGGTTTTGATTGGCTGCTCAGAGAGGTAGGTGGGTCATTTAGTCCTGAAAGAAGCATTTGTATCATCAAAAAAGACAGTTTTGGACAAGCAGTACTCAAGTATTCAAAGACTGTTTCAGAGTACAGGTTCTTTCCATATCATGGAGACTGCTAAATTAAAGAAATAGTTTGACATTTGGAGAAATACGCTTATTCGCTTCCTGGCAGACAGTTAGATGAGAGGGTTGATACCACTCAGGAAAATGGTGAGCTTAGCTTAGCACAAAGACTGGAAACAGCTAGCCCAGCTCTGTCTGAAGATCAACAAAATCAGCACAGCCCCGTTAAAGCGCACTAATTAAGACATTATATGTTGTTTATTCAATTAGTGCAAAAACTGGACTGTAATAACAATTTGCCATTTTACAGCAGGGTTATATGCCATCGGCTGTGAAACTGAGGGAAAGCACTGCTTAAACAAATTACTACCTAGGGACAGCAGCTCATCATCAAGGAGCGAGAGAGCAGTGGAGGCCTTGTCGAGGGGGGGGTGACTCGGGCTGCTGTTCTGACTGCCCTGGGAGCCGGCCAGGCGCTTGGGAGGAGGAGGCAGGACAGGTATGGGGGAAGCCGTGGGATTGGTGGAGACAGGATGTGAGGACTGGCAGGGAAGGATGGCCGGTTGAGGGGGGCTAGGAGTGTCAAGGCCGGCGAGGTCGATCAGCGTATCTGTGGTGTCTGGTGAGCGACAAAGAGAGGAAGATTGATTGCAGCAGTTGAATTAATCACACAGAGATAGGGCATCTGGAATGTAAAGCAATCGCATTTTTTTTTTTTTGTGTAAAACGCATAAACGTGCATGAGTATAAAATGTCTCACCGCTATCGCTGTGACCAGCTGTAGATCGAGGCTCTTCACTGTCACCATTGATCTGCTGCCCCTCAACTATCTTCTTATAGGAGCTGATGACTCTTGAGAGGTCATCGCTGGCCTGCAGGATGTCACCTGAGGAGTCAAATGCAGGGGGTTAATCGGTTACACACAGCGAAATGTGAAGACAGGGCTTCTTCAGATAGAGAAAACACCAAACTAGCAAACCTAAACTGGTGTCATTGTCCTCTGTCTCAGTGGCCATTTTGAAAGCAGCACGCCTCAGCTTGTCACATCGCTCGTAGAGTTCCTGAGGGCAAATACAAAGGAGGCGCTTTACAGTGTAAATGCAGCTGTGACACCAGCTGTAGTTTCACTAGTTTGTTTATTGAAGAAAATATCACAATGCAAACATATAAGATAACTTTACATGATTTTGTTAAATTAACACTATTGCATGTAACACTATTAAATTACTAAACCACATGGTCACATTATAAGATTTTCAGGCAAATACAGAACATTAACTGCCCTATAGACAGTGAAGACCTTTTGAATTATGTTTACTCAAATTTTACTCAGATCTTGTGAGTCTGGGGGGAATTATAATACATGCGCAGGAGACAAAGAACAGGGACAAAGTGGCTCTTTCTTGGACTTGAAAAATGTAAACCTTATATGCTGTTGGGTAAGGCTAGCTCAATTAAAACTGCAGTGTATGGTCAGAAGCTGGATCCTTCAGTCAAAAAAAAAAAAAAAAGCAAGAGCAGTTTTGAATTTCAAAACGTGGAATGTTTAGTTATCACCTAGAGTAACAGTTGGATACTATACTGACTGCCTTTGACTATTATCGCAAAGAACACTGAAGAGAAAAGAGTTTAAATGACTCGTGCCAGTTCAACTTCTCAGATGATGAGAGTTTGCTTTTCACTCTGGCAGCCATTCTAGTTATAATTCATGTACCTGTTATTGAACAAAAAGACAACTCATTATCATTCCAGTCGTTGCTGTATTCACAATGCTTTATTGTTGTTGCATGGATTTAAACAAAAAATTCATCAAATACTGAAGTGAAGCGTGAACTGGGCGGATAATGTCTCATTGGGAATTTCTTCCCAAATATTCTTACATCCAGTGAATGTGTTGTTCCTTTTTTTTCATGGAACTATTTCAGGTCTGTCCTTGTACGTTAAAGAACTGAATTATACATTCTCACTTGTGTGTGTGTGTGTGTGTGTGTGTGTGTGAGAGAGTGTGCAGTCACACACCTTAATGATCTCCTTGTCTGAGTCAGTGGAGCTGTCTTTATTGTAGTGGGACAGCATCTCAGTCAGCAGCTTGACGTTGATGTTCACCTCCTCCAGCGTGTGCACTCGCTTTGTAACCTTCTGCACTCGTGCCTCATCCTGGCAAAGACGACATGCAACAACGTACTGTATACTACACGTGCAGCTGTTCATGTCACACATGAAGAATATGTATGTCTTAGCTGAAAACATTAACTTATTTTCGTGTGTCCCCATAGCAGCAACCAAGCCAATTAAAAGCAGTGCAAAATGAATATTAGGATGACTGTGTTAAATATTCACCTCTTTCACCATGTTTTTGATTAATCTGTTGGCTTCCTGGAGGTCTTCTGGATTTTTACTCCGTAGAAGCTCGGCAAGCAGCTATACACAACACACACACACACACACACACACACACACACACACACACACACACACACACACAAAAACATCAGTTTGCTTTTGAAATTGCAGAATTTCCTCTACAACAAATGATTCTGCTAAAACTATGAGGGCAAGTCAAACAGCTTTGATTTTTTTTTTTACAAGTCATTTGTGTGTTTAATGATGATGATGATGATGATGATGATGATGATAATGATGATGACTTTAGAAGCAGTAGTGATTTAGAAAGGAGTTATGTGTTCTTCACTTCCCACCTAAAGCAGTCTGGTTGAATCCCAACATTACAGAGCCGTTTTTTCCCCCTTCATTTCCTCACCTTTCCCATGTCCTCGTTGTCAAACACTGGATGTTTAGGTCGTGTCGGAGGAGAGGGAATCAGAGTCCTGTCCAGCGGTAACTCCGGATCGTGTGTCACGAGGCCTGGTGAGGAGAGTGAGGACTGGATTAATGCGATTCCTTTGCAGCAGATGTTTTGTGTGTTCTGACTGATGAAGGGAGAAGAAAGAGAAACATACCCTGTCTTCTCAGCGTCTGATAGGCTTCACCGATCTTGGTTTCGTTGGGAAAAGCAACCGTCCAGCTGTACAGCATCTCTACAATCTTCAGCTTCACTTTCTCGGGTGCACTGTCACCCATGTACTGGAAAAAAGGGGTGATGATAAAGAGGGTGGATAGAAGGACACACAATCAGCCTACCTTTCATTAGCATACAGTCTAAACCCATGTGGAGATCACTCACCTTTGGAGACACAACTTTAATCAGCTCATTCAAAAATCTGTATTTTCCGACTTCATTATGAAACCTTCTCCCGCAGTTCTTCATACATGCCTCCAATACCTGTGCACCAAATATTTATGTGAATGACTTGTTCAGTAGATGAGAAAAAAAAAAGAACTGCCTGTTGACGTTTATGTGCAGCATTTCTTACTGTCAGAGCCTGAAGTGCTTCCCATTCTTGTGGTGAGTGGATTTTGTGGACGAGCAGAGTTACCGCTATCTGAGGACTGCAAGAAGAAATTCCAGATGAAAAACTTTTCCTGAGCCAACTGCCTGGTTTTCAAAAAATGTTTTGTGAGTATTTCATAGACATACCCTTCCAGTTCCTTGTTGATCTGATCACAGAAGCCAATGATATACTCCCAGTCCTCCTGTCTGTTTGTTGGATGGGTGGCTTTATCTGTTGGAGAAAGACATTTACACTATGTTGTGAAGAGCATGTTTGGAGGAGGAGCTGCCCCGGGAGAAGCAGGAAGGAGGAGGGGCTGGCAGTTATAAGAGGGATTGATTTCAGGTGCTAGCCCCTTTTGTCTACCTGCAGAAGAACCCTGGGCTCCTGGTCACAGTTGTTTGACTGAGTGTGATGTGAGTCCCTTTGTTGTTTAAACTTTAGACGATACCAATATTAGTTATGTTCAAGTTATGTTAGTAGTTGCTTATATTATGACACTCTTAGCTTATGTATTTTTAATGGAATTGATACATGATTTATATTTTCTGTTTAATAGATAAAAAACAGCAATAATTGTAAGCCACCTACCTGTTACCTCTATAAATAACCTTGAAAGACTGCGAATAAACCTGTAAAGACTGGAATTGAACTGCTACTTCTCCTATTGTCTCATTGTGCCCACACACACACACACACACACACACACCCACAATGTTCGCATTCACTGGAAACCAGTACCACCACCATCCTACTAGTAATATCCACCCTCATTAACACACTAACTAAACTGGTGTGCTTGAAGGGTACAGTATTATGCCGTAGTAAAAGTACCTAATTTTTTACTGTTTACTTTTGTATTTAGGTTAATGCATGTTTATGTTCAACTGTGCATTAACATGTAAAGAAATTATTTTGCAATGTCTGTTTGCTGTACAGCAGTAGTGATTAGTTGATTAATTGATCAGTTTAACTATTTCAAAGACTGATTATTTTTTGATTATTTTAGTTATTATTTAAAAGATGTCAAATATTAGCTGTTTCTAACTTCTCAATGTGAGGATTTGATGCTTTTCATCTTCACACATGCCATGAAACTGAATATCTTCATATTTTCGACTGTTGGCTGGACAAAGACATGAATTCGTCGCCTTGGTCTGTGAGAAATAACAGTATTTTTTTCAGTCATTTTATAGAAAAAACCCACTATTCGATTAATCAAGAAAATAATTGGCAGATTAATCAATATTGAAAATAATTAATTTAAATTAAGTTACAGTCCTAGTTTTCTGCAGGGGTTGTATTTACTTCTTTTCACCTCAAAAATCAGTAAAATATGTAATTTGTCAAAATATTCTCATTCAATGTTTCATTTTCTAATGTAACGTATGTCAACTGTCAAATACATCTAGTAAAAAGTAGGTACAACCTTTCCCTCTGAAATGTAATGGAGTAAAACTGGAAATGGAAATACTAAAAAGTAACTCAAAATTGTACAGTCCTTAGTAAATGTACTCTGTTACTTTCCACTGATTACTGATATCATCCCACTGTCAATATGGATCCCTGTGAGTCTTGTGATCAACATGACTGTTGGGTCCCAACATGACAATGCAGTAATTGTTGACATCTTCCTCTTTTGTAATTACTGGTTTGGTGTCCATTGTGTTGACAGAGGAGCTCATTCATCACCCAGACCAATCTGTTCCTGCCCTGCACAAAGTATTGCGCTGTGTAGACGGACAGCTGTCTGTAAAGCTTCATGTCACTGCACAGTCACTGGTAAATGTGTCCCACACACAGTGTTTTATTAAAGCTCTCCACCCAGCCTGATACTTAATGCTGCAGACATTGGGTTGACAACCTCCACCAGCAGCCAAACAGCGCGCTGACAGCCTCTCTACAGACGATGCGCTGCCCTATCATCCGCAGCAACGTTATCTAGCTAATTTCACATGTTATTTAATTCATAAAATGGGATTAAACACTCACTGAGCCAAGATTCAAGCGACTCCCCTTCCTGGTACGCCATAGCACTTAAAAACATCGCGTGATGTCACCAACGTGTGCGCGAGAGTCCAAAATTGATGCTCGAAATTATTTACTAAATAATACAAAATATCTAACATTTGAAAAATTCTAAAGTCACGTTGATGTTGAAATTAAAATATACTGAACGAAACACTGTCGTTTTTGTTTTTTTAAAATACTTATTTAATTTTTTTTCCAAGGCATCTGCACGAAATACTAAACCGGGGTCCTAACTGACACTCACATTGTGAAGATGGCTGCCTCCCTGTCAGGATTATTAAAACCGTGGACACCAAGGTAAATATGACATTTATAAAGATATCAGTTAACTACCTTTAAATATCTGTTTAATATTAATGTTAGACGTTTAACTCCTGCCATTCAGAATCAAAACTCTGATAATGTAACTTAACGCTTCGCGGTTTATTAGTAGAAACTAACCCTAACCCTCAGCTGCAGAAAACTATTATTTACATTATTCATATCAATGACATCCAATTATGTCTTAAGCGTCAGTCTTTTTTGTAATGAGCCGTCTAATAATTTAGTCAACGTGTATAATATAGCAACATTTTCCCATCACTTTAACAGTGCAGAGCATAATGTCTGCAGTAAGGTTAATCAATTAATCTGCCGATTATTTTCTTGATTAATCGATAACTTGTTTTGTAAAAAAAAAAGTCAGCCCAATGTAACATCTTTAAATCTCTGTTTTGTCCAAAAACCCAAATAATATCCAGTTTGGTGTCATGTACAACAAAGAAATGAAAATTTTAACATTATATGCAAATATTTGATATTTTTAATTGAAAAATGACTAAACTGATAACTAGCTTCTAAACCAAAATATTTGTTGATAAATTTTCTGCCAATAGAATAATCGATTAATGGTCTCCTCATTGCAGCTCTAATTGTTTTATCTATAAAATCACAGCATAACTTGACCTTCACATATTTCTACAGGCTAAGGAGTCATCACATTTCAAGTCAAAACTCAAAGATAGAGGTTTAAACAATTAATCACTTATGAATCAGTTTATGGACTGGAATGGTTTTGAAACTTGTTAAAGCATGTCAATTATTTTAATCAATCAATAATAAGATAATAATGAAATCAAAGGGAAAGGAATGCCCTGTCCTACACGGGTGCAATAATGATTTTCATCATTAATTAATTTGATTCTTGATTAATTGGCTAATCACTCTATTTAGTCTTTAGTCTGTAAAATGTGAGAAACAAGTGAAAAATACCCATCACAAACTCCCAAAGTCCAGGTGACAAATTGCTGGTTTAGTCCACACCAAAAGATATTCAGTTGCCAAATTGCCAATTCATTTTTTGCCAATAGACTATTCATGAAACTTCCTTGTGTGTTCTTTGTCTGCAGAGTGTTCTTGGTAAGATGGAGCAGGTATAACCCATACTATCTGGAGCCAGAGGTCAGGAAGGAGGTGTACAGCAGACCAGAGGCAGAGCTGACTGCTGAGGAGAAGGAGCAGCGGCAGCTCAAAGTGCTTCGACCTATCAAGGCAGCAACCAGCGGAGTCACCAGCTCTGTTTTCAACGACCCAGACCTCAGGTAAAACAATCTCGGGTTACTGCGGGAGAGCAGCACTCATAGCACCTGTTTAGTCAAAGCTGATCATGTTTGTCTTTGCTTTTCAGTAAATTCATCAACATGATGATGAAACATGGAGACAAGATTTTGGCCAGGACGATCATGACACAAGTAAAACAAAAAAAAAACAGATCTTGACACTGTCTGGTCTCTGAAGTGAGGCTCAAAGATTTGCTGTTGGTCTAATAATATACTGCACTAATTGCTGCCATTACTCTTTATACCAGACTCTGGAGAATATAAAGAGGAAACAGGTGGAAAAATACCACAAAGCTCCAGAGGGTGAGAAGGACAAGATTGAGTGCAACCCCTATGCCATCTTTCACCAGGCTCTGGACAACTGTAAGCCTGTGGTTGGGCTGGCCAGCATACAGAAAGGTGGAAAGTTCTATCAGGTCAGTGATAAGTCACTGAAGTTTGTTCTTCAGAAAAAAGTTTGGCACAAATGTGGCAACAAAACATAAACAAGTCTTAACTGTATTCCCCCCCTAGGTACCCATCCCTCTTACAGACAACAGACGTCGCTTCCTCGCCATGAAATGGATGATCACAGAGTGCAAGAACAACAAACACAGACGCACGCACATGTATGAAAAACTCTCCCAGGAACTGATGGCAGCCTCCATCAAGGAGGGCAACGTTATCAAGAAGAAATATGAGCTGCACAAGATGGCCGAATCCAACAGAGCGTACGCCCATTACCGCTGGTGGTAGAAAGACCCCCCCCCCCCCCTCTGGACTGAAACGCTGTCAATTCAAATGTTCCCTCATTTTGACAGACTGGACAGATGCTGGTGGAAAATTCAGTGACACATTGTTTTGCTGAAACTGCAAATGTAAATAGTAAACAGCATGAAAATCCTTTGGTGGAAGGACTATGCTGTAAAAAGTGCTGTTGAAGAAGTGAAATGTGTATAAACATGGCTTACTGTCACTTTTTGCATTGAGAAATTTTATCATGTACCATAAACAGTGGCGCTCAGTTGTATCGTTAATCAAAACACAATAAACACATTGAACTGGATAAAGGAAAAACTTCCAGAGATTTATTGGAACAAATACATTTGCATTAAATGTACAACCCAACCATAAAAAATGGAACTGAGTGATGTAAAAATGTAGCAACATGGTAAGAAAATACAGAAACATATACTGCAGTCAGTAACATCGTTGAACCCATTTCTGGTCTGAATGTAGTGACAAATACCAAAATGTATGTGTAAATCTTCAAATACTACTAGGAAAAAAAGGATTTTGGGACATATACAAAATTTCCTAAGTCCTGACCATTTTTTACAAATTGTATTTTATTCAAACCTTGAGAATTCTTTCTAGGAATTCAAGTTTTGCTGATTTGTCTGAATGCTGTGAAAGCAAACTTCATATAAAGCTTTACTTATTTACATTTTACAGGTACAGGTTTTCAAAATCAAGTCATTTCAAAGAGGTGTCATATTTTAACTACATGAAATTTGTCCTATGCTTGTGTCTGATTCCAAGGCACAGCTTTGGTTGTAGACCTCAGAGCTGTCGCTGAAATAAACAATAAACAGATGTAACAACAGACTCCAAAGTAAAACTTGAGTTCAGCTACATAGCCTTGCCAGTGCTGATGGAACCTGAATTCAAATGCAAAATACTTTTCCTCTAGTTTAATGCTCATGCGATGGGATATATGTAATGGGTGGAAATTAACTACTCTCCAAGCACCTTGACTACAAATTAAGAGTTTAAGCTCTGTCAAAATCAGCTGTTTCGGATGATCCTGTGCATGTTACATTGGCACAACTTGTTTACATATGAAACTTGTAAATCCAGAAATCAATTCAATATCTGACCTATTTATCTGTAGAAAAATTCAAATATGAAATCTAACCAAACTCTTGGTCTTTTATTTTTAAGTTGAGCTGCAACAAAAAAAGAAAGAAAGAAAAGAAAATCCCTGAATTAAGACAATGTTTTATCTGAGCTTCACATGTCGAGTGGCAAAGAAACAGTCACACAGGAATCCCACAGGAAAAATTAGGCAGAAAATTCCTCTGAACTGCAACTCAAACCTTTTGTAAAACTCAATTCTACAATAAAATATTAAACTAAATATTTATAATATTTATCTTCAATGAATTAAAAAATTGGTCACACAACAATAAAAGGTAAAGCAAAGACCAAATCAGCTTGCATCTGACTGGAATGTTTTTTCCAACTCCTTTAGATTTGGTAAAAAATAAGTTGAAATGTTTTCTCAAAAGAGGAATGCTAGAAAGATTTTTAAAAAAAAACATAAAAAATATCTTCAGCTTCTCTAGCTGTAATCAAACTTTAAAACAAACTCCTTTAAAACAAAGTGTTCCTGAATGTGGCTAAACCTCACGAACTGAACTTCAGCTCCTTTGAACTATTGCACGTTTCACATCCACGGCACTATGTCTCAGTAATATTATCAAACGCAGGGAACAATCCAGCAAAATCAAAGTCTCGTTACACTATGAGCCGCCATCTTCACAAACCCTCCGCTGATTACCTGGAAGGGGTCGCTGTCCGTTGTGAAACTGCTGGTTTTAGACTTGGTGGCGACTAAGCAGAGGTGTCCAAGGTGCTTGAACGTTTCCTAATGCAGCTGCCAAAAAGCTGCTTGGCACCCTAGTCCTTGCAACTGTCCTAGTCCGCAATTTCACTGTAGTAGTACTTGTGGGCGGTGCTGCTGAGCATCCACCCTCCGGCCCTGAACTCCAGGATCTCTAGCAGCAGCAGACGGGCCATGGAGCTCAGGCCCTCCTGGAGCAGGAAGCCGTCCCGCAGCAGGAAAAACAGCTCGTCCATCCGCAGGCCGTTCACCTTCTCCAGCTGCTCTCCGATGCGATGCAGCTGCAGCACCAGGCAGTCCACCTGCGGGGGGGAGGTGGAGGAAATATTCCCTGTTGTCAAATGCTTTAATTACATGAAATTATTCTTTAACAAATATAATTTGAAAAAAGAACAAGGTTTTATGTTCAATGTCATTTCTCTAACTTCAGTAAGGTCTATCTATCTGCAAAGCAATCAGTGTTCAGAACGCAGACAGGGGAACCAATCAGGTTCCGTGTCTTTACAGTGTCACTTCACTGCTCTGTGACTGAGGTAAAAAGGGAGAGGAAATCTCACAACTGTCCGCCCAATGTAATATTATGACTTTATTATAGACACTGTAAATGACATTGTTACAGATGCCAACTAAGTTGAACATTGTTGTTTTTTTAAAATCTGCTTTTAATTTGTTTTTCGTTGGGTAGTGAATGAATGTATTTTTATCAACTAAAAGTGTAAACAATGCTGGATTGGAACCACTTCAGCTTTGCAAAGGTTGGATGAGGAAGGAAACATTCCTAATGTTTGTTAGACCTCAAGGACACATACAATGTGTTTTAATGCGTTTAACACTGAATGTAAATAGTTTTTGTTTGTTGACAGGAAAATTCAAGAGGGAACTTTTCAGATGGGACAGATTTGTCAACTAGCATAATATCAATACCATTGTATTATTATAAGACTAATGTAACATTGTCTATTAACGTATCGATCATTTTACCAAATCAAATGTAAATAACAAAAGGAGAAATAAACACAAGCTCTTCCTTACCTCTTCCTCATTCATTAGAGCATCTGGCTGAGCCAGTCTTATCAGACAGTCATACACAGGATGAACCAGGGCCACCATCGGCATGTTGTTCACCTAAATGTCAAGATGAACATAGAGAGTGTTTACAGCAGCTGATTGTTAATATTGTTAAAAATATTGAGGCAAGGCAACTGCATCAAGTCCTTGTTTATAATTTCCCTTTCAATAATTATAAGTAAAGAAGCGTCGGCTGTCAACACACAGTTAACCCAAGTAAACTGACCTGGCTAAACAATATGCCATTGTAAAGGATGAAACCTGAGTCAGGTTCCAGTTGATGTGAAAATGTACTAGGGCCAAAACTTCCAAGCAAGGTGTTAAAGATAACACATTGATGAAGCACAGGTACAGTATTAGTGGTTATGAGAAGTTTTAGGAAATTTAAATCCACTACACAAGATGTAATCAAAGACATCACAAGGTAACAGCTAAAAGAAAATTCCCACGAGTCATTTTAAAGATACTTTGATACAGAGCAATTTAACAATGCTGCTCTGAATTCATAATTAAAGCATGACAACATGATGAAGTCTGAAATATCTTCACAGAAAACAACAGTAAAGTTGCTCTGACTCTTACTTTGAGGTAGTCAAAGATGTTACAGATGAATGTAACATAGCACACCCACTCCTGCAGCGAGCGCCCCCTGGTCTCCTCCCGGCCCTTGAACTCCTGCTGGAGTCGATTCAACAAGTTTCTCCTGAACACGTTTCCGTTGCTCTGCTTGGCCTCAGCCTGCATGACATAATCAAGAGAGAGAGACACAGAGCAAGAGTCAGGTCAGATCATAGAGGGTGAAGTATGGACAAAAAGTCAGGAAACACAGTGATGTAGGTAAGCTGCCTTAAGAGCCGCCCGTTGCTCGAGTGTTAGGCATTGATAACGTAAGAGGATTAAGAATTTGGTTAACAAGACTCAATCAGATCTTAGTCTTGTTCTAGTTTCTTAAATCCTTCTGCCTCCATGGCACTCATTGTCTTAGCCAGTACACACTGCCTTAAACAAACTACAAAATCTACTGTTTAACGTGATGGACGACCAGCCCCTCAAACTGCCATAAGTATCGACCTGCACAATGGTGTAGCAGATGCGTCCTGCCTCTTTGCTGAACACCTGGTCCTTCAAAGACTGATCCACGATGATGTTGGAAACCTTCTCCAGGTTCACTGAACCTGGATCTAAAGAGACAGAGATGTATTTACAAAAGGATTGTTGGAGATGTTCATCAAGCACACATTGGGTGCTGAAAACAGTAGCGTAAAATGCTGACCTTTCAAGGCTGTTTTCAGCAAAACCTGTGTGTCTAGGTCAAATGACTGGATCCTGTAGTCTTCAGTGGAGTTTTCCATTTTAGATGGCTGCACCCAAATTACACTTGAGAGCTGTCAAGCTGTGAATATCAAACAACACTTTTTACTTTAGCATTTTATATCAATGAAACACTTGACAGGTGTTTTCAAACAAAATGTGACCTTTCCCAAACACAGATTAAGGTTCTGCTTCAAGCTTGGGCACAAAATGCATTACAGACAGAGACCAAAGAACAATAACCACAAAATCCTGTACTGTCATCAAACTGGCGGCTCCCCACAGCTCATTCACTGAGGGATAGGAGGGATTACATGGGCAAACTCGGGTCAACTAAAAGGTCACTCAATACCCCTAATCAACAGATTTAACTGACACCACCTCTAAGAACAAAGTATGCGTTTACTTAGCGATATCTTAAATACCAGCTTGTTAGCCACAAACCCATTACAAGTAGTTAACTGAGGCTAACGTTAGCTAAACGTCAACTTGAGTAACGTTATTCGGTTTGTTGTCGGGTTAACGAGTAACTGTAACGTTAACAAGTTAAGTTGTCTTCTCGTGAACATACTGATAAATATCGTTAACTAACAGTGAATTAGCTAGCGTGTATGCCTCGCAGAAACCTAACGTTAATACGAGTTAGCGTCAAGTTTTATACCAATCTCACATTTATTTACAGTCGCCCGCCAAAAGAAAGAAACGGGAAAACTATATGTTGAGCAAGTAGAAAAGACAGAGCTAATCAGTAACTTACATTTCGAGAATAATGTTGGGAATTTTACCAATTTAACAGCAATTCTTCACATCTAAGCTGGTGTCTCTGGGGTGGATGTAGACGTTACCCGACGCATTCTTTCAAAGCTCGAGTGTCAAGCCAAGATGAATCCCTGCCGTCGTCCACCTAATCAAAACAACGTAATCATGACCGAAAAGACGGCTGGCGAGAATGTCCCTTTTCTCGCACTCGCAACGCCTTTTCACACTTCTTCCGAGTATGAAACGTTTGTTTGTGAGGCAGTTGTATGCTGTTTTATCTCTGGGTAATCATACGCTTATAATCATGAGCATTCGGTGCCGACCAGTGGCCATAGAGCATAACTACACTACTTTTGATTGTTGAAGTATTATTTTGAAAGTGTACACTGCAAGTTTTTGTACGCTATTCTGCATACGACTTAAGGCTTATTTTCAGGTCTGTTTTTGTTCATTGTTGATTTATTTGTATAACACACCACACATCTTTTCTTTGCCTTTCTGTGATACAGTTCTGTTGCCGGTGAAGAAGTGTTCATGTGTATTTTTTTCAGCCCTCTCTTGGTCATAGTGCGCAACTACATCACTGTTTTACATTAAACCATTATTTTGAAGGTTGTACCCGGATGTATTATTATACCATTGTGCCTAATTTGATGTTGATGGTGTTGTGGCCGGCATTAATATAGACACAATAACCTAATAAGACTTCCGGTCAATACATTAAAAACAAGTGTTTTAATACAAGACAAACAATAATGATTAAAATAGCCTAAATAAAAAATTTAAAAATTAAAAAAACAAAAAAACAAAACAAAACAAAAAAGATAACATAAACAAGAATGAATACATAAAACCCCAAGAAAATGATCTCCAACTTGATATAGCCATTGTGCAGGTAGAGTGCAGAAGATATGTGTATGTATATTGTGGTTTGTTTTATTTTTTTGTTTATTTTTTGAAAACATTATTTTTGTAGTAATAGGCTATAATTTACTGGTGGACATTAAATTTTGCCAAAATGACAAAAGATTTATTCATAAAATAGTACTGTTTTGGTTCAAGCTACAGACATCAAACCAAACAGGTAGAATTGAAAAATCAACAAAAAATATGATCGCAAATAGAGGCTCCAAAACAAGTGTAGAGCTTTTCCACCAGCAATTACAACAATTAGTGTTTACTTATTCTCTGCAAACAGTGTTTTTGTTGGATAGGCTATAATTGACAGAGTGGTTAAATTTGTTTATAATCAAGTAGCTTGATGAAAAGGTCAAAACTAGAAGTTTGAGAAATGACTTTGAACATGACCATTAGAGGCGGTATTTGTCAAGTCACACACAATATCACACTGATACTTCCGGTAGCGACATTCAAAATAAGTTTAAAATTTCGACAGCGTGGTGGGCGTGCTATGGATATAAACAGACGGTTGGTGGTGATGCCGTGAAACATCTTGCCGAGATATTTCTTCTTTGACAGGAGTAGTTACTTTCTATCTAACCCGGAAGTAATATCTGCAGTCCATGGCGTGCGATGGGAGTCTGATATTATCCAGATAATGTTGAATTGTGTTAGTCCGGGTCTAGTCCTGTTGTGTAATTGTATTTATGACGCAATTTTACTACAAGGTAAGAACTTGATTCTCTGTCGCAGCGCTGAGCCTCGGGACAAACAAAATAGCTGCTCTGTTGTTTTTAACATAGCTTATGTCTCAAGGTCCCAATGTTAGCGTGTCCTCTACATGTCGTAGCTGCTACTTTATCTGGTCTTTATAACATTTCATGCTTATTTCTATTAATATTATATCATATTATTCTTGACAATTCGATTTTTGTCTATGTATGAATGTTTTGACAATATTGGTGTCAACTACAGTATCTGAAACGTTCATCAAGAATGTTGTGCCACTAACTTCTGCACAGCCTCGTAAAAAAAAAACCACGTTAATGAATGAAATTGATAATATACTGTGTCATGCCAACACTGACTGGGCTTACAAGACACGACAAATTCACATATAATCAGGACCCAGAGCTCTGGTTTTTACATTTTGTAACGTGACAGCTGTTCACTTTGCAGATCAAGATTTTATGATCATTTTGTAAAATATTATTAATTGGCACTGATGAAACTACCGAGCAGTATATAAAGCAGGGCACATCAGCTCTATATTGACCTGCTGCAACATTAAAATTATGTTCCAATAACATATTTTATATATAATAAAGAAACTCTCTGAAAGGGACCATTGTTCATTATGAGTACATTTTGTTGCCAATACTTAAGACTTCTAATTAAGTCATATCAATTTTAAATGCAGGACTTTAACTTGTAATGGAGGCTTTTACATTGTTGTATTTCTACTTTTACCTAAGCAAAGGCTTAGAATACT
The DNA here is from genome assembly GCF_021018895.1 of Seriola aureovittata. NCBI lineage: Eukaryota > Metazoa > Chordata > Actinopteri > Carangiformes > Carangidae > Seriola > Seriola aureovittata. The sequence goes on along the minus strand of NC_079380.1, from coordinate 15,529,568 downwards.
TCTTACACCACTGATGTATAAAAGTGGAGAAATCAGAATAAATACTAATTAAATAATTTGTTAACTTCAACACATGAAAACTGAAGTACCATTCTTCTCTTTGTCAGTTGTACACTTTAATATTTCGGGGTTTTGCCACTGAATAAAAGCTTACATTAACATTACAGCATAAATGATCCTTTATCTCTGTCTGCAGTGTTAACGGGACCCTGAGGTTGTGGAGACATGGTGGGGTATGACCCCGGGGCTCAGGGCACAGCTCTCTCCCCAGAGGAGGCAGCTCTGGCTGGATCAGCCGCTGGGATGGTCACACGAGCCCTCATCAGCCCGTTTGACGTCCTTAAAATCAGATTTCAGGTAACGATGTAGCTGTTTACTTTCTCTTTGTGGAAGTGGTTGGGACTCACCGCTGCAAGAAGACAGCTCAGTGAGGATTCATACAGACTTTGAATGTGTTTGAATGAAAGCAAAATGCCTTGCATCACTACCTGTGACCACATCCAATAATGATATTTCATAGTGTTTAGTGTTAATAGATTGCAGCAGATGATGAAGCAGGTCTCTCAAATACTTTACCTAGTGATAGTTGTGCTCCAAACTCCTAAAAATGAGATGTACACGGAAAATGTAGTTGTAGCTCAAAACTTTGACAAAGTGTAGGCAATACGATGTATATATATATATAATTATATTTCATGGTCTGATATGGAAAACAGATTTGCCACATATTATATTGTAGCTCTTTCATCAGTGGTTGGTTGGTTTACCATCCATGCTCGAAATGTCTCATCTTAGCAACTGAATAATCATCAAAAGTTATGTTGAAAATGCCATCAATAGTGTTTGCATTGTATTTAGAGGTAGGTTGGTAGAGGTAGACAAGTGACCCACACAAGTAGTGACAGTCTACTTCAATACAAGTTTTCTTTGCAGGAGCGATTGTTTGCAACACAACTGTAATAACTGAAGAAAGCTCTAATGCGGTGTTGACACTCCTGTATGTTCATCAGTATCTCTCTCCCCCACCAGCTGCAGATTGAGCGAGTGTCATCACAGAGGCCAGAGGGGAAGTACTCAGGGTTATTTCAGGCAGCTTGCTGCATTCATTCAGAGGAGGGACTCTCTGCTTTCTGGAAAGGGCACATCCCGGCACAGCTCCTCTCCATCGGCTTCGGGGCCGTCCAGGTGGAGTCTTTAAACTGCCTGCTCCCGCAAACAATCAAACTCAACAAAACTCTCCTAATAACAAGATCCCCGTTATTAACAAGATGTGCTTATTTGCGTATGTGTGCTTTGCAGTTTGCCAGTTTTGAGTGTCTGACTGAGGTGGTCCACAAGTCGACACCGTATGACAGCCAGACGGCAGGAGTTCACTTTATATGTGGCGGCTTGGCTGCCTGCTCTGCTACAGTGGTTTGCCAGCCTCTGGACACACTGCGCACACGCTTTGCAGCTCAGGGAGAGCCCAAGGTAGGACACGCCACTGCAACATTTGGCGCTCTGTTCAGTTCAATGCAAGGCACTGAGATGACAGCGTTGTAACTGTTGGTGGGACAGACTGATTTTCCCTAAGACCTTGTATTTCTTTGGCCATGTCTTTCTGTGCACCTAATGAAAGTTAGTAAAGAAAATGTTGTGTGGTCCAGTTTACCTTTGCTGGAGACAACTACCCACATTTCATTATTTTAATATCATTTTTTTTTCTTATCATTTGAGAAGCCTAAGTGACTCAGAGTGGGTATGTTTTTGCTCCCATGTATGGTCAATTATTTAGATAAACTTAAAAACAGGGGTTCTGATGCTTATTGTAGGGGATCAGCAGGCTGTGCATTCAATATTAAAAAGCATTGAATTCAGTGTCCTCAAAGAAGGCCCTTACAAGGTCTTAAAAAGTCTTAAGTTTAAGTAACAAAAGACTTAAATATTTTCCCTTGTCCTCTTTAGACAGTAATGTTTGCTTTAAAATGTCTTTACATCCGTCAGGAGACGTTACACACCTATAAACTGGGATCATTGTGACAGTGGATTGTGCGCACAGGAGGCTGATCAGCCCTTTTCAGCAAAACTTTAAATGAACAAATCATTTTTAATTGGTTAATCCATCCATCAATTGTATGCTGCTTATCTATGTCCAGGGAGCATTAATTAATTCGTTTTTTACTGCTGGGATGTACTGACAAAAATTAGATATTGCCCAGTATGTAATGTTGTGATTCCTAGTGCTGAAACCATGCGATTATGCCTCATTTGTCTTCTCAGGTGTACAGGAACCTGCGACATGCTGTGTCTACCATGTGCCGCTCAGAGGGAGGGCTGACTTTTTACCGCGGCCTGTGTCCAACACTCATGGCGGTTTTTCCTTACGCTGGGTTGCAGTTCTTCTTCTACAATGTCTTCAAGAAGCTGTTGGCTCCACCGCCCAACGCTGGAAAGTCAGGAGGTCAGTGGAGCTCAAGTTTCTGGTCCTGCACATTAGAGCACACATATGCAGTACCCACATTTTGATGTTCTTCAAGGAGGCCTGAGAAGCCTGGTCTGTGGCAGTGGAGCTGGGATGATCAGCAAAACAATCACGTACCCCTTTGACCTCTTCAAGAAGAGACTGCAGGTGGGGGGGTTTGAGACAGCCAGAGTTCACTTTGGACAGGTAAGCTCCTCTACAGCATCTTTCACGTTTTTGGAGCACATATTTTGGGTCTAATGTTTAATCCTTCTAATGTGATCTCTTGTGTCTGATGTGCAGGTGCGCAGTTATAGAGGCCTGGTGGACTGCATGGTTCAAATAGCCAAAGAGGAGGGCGTCCGAGGCTTCTTTAAAGGCCTCTCGCCCAGCCTTGTGAAGGCTGCGCTGTCAACAGGCTTCACTTTTTTTTGGTATGAATTTTTCCTCAATGCCATGCATAACCTCAAGGAGCGAGAGAGAGAACAAAAGACCTCACCAAAGACCTAGAAGAAAGATAATGAAGAAAAAAAAAGAAACAATGGCAAAATCACGCACATATGCTTTGTTCTTTACACTTAACAAACGTATCAACTGGTCGATATTTGGTGGTGGCTTTATTGTGTTTACATATAAGGATTGGAAAACGTAACATCATGTTACTTTACTTTTTTGTGCTGTCATTACACCTGTTGTTGTATAAGCATTGAATTTATTTTAAATGTATTTAATATTTTGTCCTGGGATTTTTAAGGTTTATGGATGCTGGCTTTTAAAAGATACAGTAAATGTCATATTAACATTTTTTGCTCATACTGAACTTTGCACATTTTAAGCTCTGATTATTATTAACAAGTCAACTTTGTTATTGTTGACTCACATTTTCTTGACAGTTACCTCTGGGGTTGTGTGTGTTATTGTGCAAAGACATGATGAACATTTAATATTGACTATATTCTGTATTGTGGTGGACAAGAGTATTCTCTTGATTATAGGCCAAATGCACTGCTAAATAAGAGTTTGTGCCGATGTGTCTGTGTCCAACACTGTTACATATAGGTAATTATTTTTAAAATAAACGTTTTTATAAAGACTTAGCTCTGTGTTGTCTAATCTATTTGAATTAATGTTTTTGCGTGGACTTATGCTGCAATATGAGAATACTAGTGAGTTTTTAGAAGGATGATCCTGTGCATGTTTTGTCTTACAGTACATGATTAATTATACAGTAATGAAGGATGAACTATAGTATACACAGTCACATGACTTTGACTTCAGTGTGACACACACCTGTTTTACAAAAGGTGTATATATAGTAGCTTTAACTTTGGTAAAAGTGCATTATGACTTGCTTAGCACGGGAAACCCAAAGTTTAGTTTGCCTGCATTGCCCTGGAACTTGAGAGGCAAAGCTCCTCGGAATGCAATTATATTAAATATCACAGTTGTATAGTAGAGCTCAATTTTAGGCATACCATGTTTTTTTTATGTTTGTGTGTTGTACATTTGTAGACATAAGCTTTTGTTCTGGAAAAAAAAATGCAGGAAGTTTTATTCTTGCTAGAAAATACAACACCAGGCTAGAAGTCAATTATGAAGTAAAAATTGTATTTTTATAAAGCCGAATCGTAACAGAAGTTATCTTGGGGTATTTTTCATATAAAACATGTCTAAATCTACTCATACTACAGAGGACCAACATTCCCCCATGTGCATGTACATGACAACAAGGAAAAACTTTCTTTTAACAGGAAGAAACCTTGAGCAGAATCTGGCTAAGGGTGGGCAGATGTTTGATGTTTTAAAACTATTTAAAAAGTTTTGCAAATACTTGCCATTTACTTGTCATTAGATTTGGCCGCAGCCCACAGGTTACTATGCTCTCATCACCCTTTGTCTGGAACGGCTCTTTAAGACCCGCCTCCCTCTGACCAATCAGAGCACACTGGGTTCTGATTGGTCAGTTTAAGAACGGGCTTCCACTTCCACTCAGGTCTTACTTTCTAGCATGTGTAAACAAACGTCTGTGGCTATTACAATGGCGTCGGTTCTGTTTTATCAGTTTGACCCAGAGTTCGATCTTGAACAAGAAGATGACGGACCAATCCACCATTGCAATCTAGAATGGAGCAGGAAAACAATCATAGCCACTGCCGGACAGTCAGAAGGAGGAAAAGGCAGAAATGTGGAGATGAGTGCACTGAAAATGAAGTAATTCCACAGTCAGCAGTGGACTTCACATGACAATATTCATAACTTGGAAAACCTGTCTGATTTTTTTCTTATCTGTGGACTCACACGGACTAAAGGATTATAAATAATCGAGGAAGGGATAGCCAACTGGACTTCACCAAAGGTAAGGATTGCAACCTACTCCCTGTCTTGCTGGTTTATGCTGATACATCAGTTGTGATACAGTTATACTTTTGTGCTCATAGTATCTAACGAATGTTGCTATCGCTAGCTGGCTTACTGCCAGCTTTGCCGTGGAGCATATCACCGCAATGCTAGCATGGGCTAATGGTTGTGGCTGGCTTGTTTTATGTTGGCTTTCATGTACACAGGGCAACTACACAGTTGTGCATCTTGTTGTGTCTTTACTGGCTACTCTCACAGGGCTTCATAACACATTGCTGAGAACAAGAAGATGTCAGATGTGGCAGACGAAGTATTTGATTTGGTCTAAGATGCTGGTTGTAGTGTGATATCCAGTGGCAGTGAATTTCATATACAGAACTAGTACAATCTGAATTTAAAAAGACTACAAGAGTAGTACTTGACACGCTAACATGATATGTTGGTGTGGAAGTAAAACAATGCTTCATTATCCTCCCCCCAAAAAAAAGATAACTTATGAAATTAGCAAGTGTTTTTACTTAAGGTATTGTGATAACTTTATTGATGCTTCCTGTGTGTTTTTTATACTAAATATTCACAACCTATATGTTGTATCATGACAGTAGCATGAGACATGCAACTATTTATATAAAAATGCAAAACCATTAACACTACAGGCACTTAAAGTGGTCTCCTCGGCATGTTTCTGTCTTTGAACATGCAAGTGTCAATATGCAATAAATTTTAAAGGTGGTTCTACATCCACTTATGGCTAACTGTGGCACTAGAAATGAGACTCTCCAATGTACAGTATGTCCAGCTCCACAATGATGATCTACAATTATAAAACAGAAATGGGCATACACACAGATTTATACATCTGAAAGAATTGTGTACATATTTCTGTCCTTATCCTGAATCTATACAATTTTATTAATCTGGCCCTAAATCCTTCAAACTAGTCTTACAAATAAGAATATCTAGTAGCCTATGTATGAGCACTTCATCATCTCTAAAATTTGAATAAATACTTTTGGCATAATCATATTAACTACTTTGAGTTAAGAGCTTTACTTACTTACTTATTATTGTTGATTCCATTCAAACAAATGGTTTCACAAAGTTACCATACACAATTATGGATACAACAGTATTTAATTAAATGAATTTCACTGAATACAAAACCCATCAACAGTATGACTACAAATGATACAGCTGAAATGAATAAAGCAGCAAAACGACATACAAACCACATTACCAGTCTGTAGAAACTCAGTTAAAACACAACATCAAATATGAGGGAGAGATAACGAAACATTTAATTCACAAATATTAAAAAGCAGCCTCTGCGGTCAAAATCATGCAATTACATAAGTCGTTTACAGACATCATGGCTGACAGAACTCACTATAATAAATAAACACTTAAAGAAGATAGAGACCTGAAGAAAGCCATGTTCTTTAACATACACAAGCCATTTCATAGCAGCAGCATCACTGGATATGATATTCTTTTTGAAGCACTGACATTTTACTGGTTATTTGATGTCCATACTGTACTGTATATACAAGAATACAACAATCACCTTACACCTGACTGTGAAAACCATAATACTCAACTGATACAGTGGCCAAAAAGAATCTGTCAGTCCCCACCACATATATAGATATGTCAAACCACAAGCTCCAGTCAACAAGGCCAGAGACTCCGATCTTTAAAGTGGAAAAAACAAATTCTGTACATGTAAAGTTTATGTGCAGTGACTGAATCTCAACATATCTTGTCAACACACCCTGAGTTTGGATGAAAACAAGGTGATGTTTCGCGGGATAAAATATTTTCAGGAATGTATGCTACACTCAATCTGACTAATTGGACTCCATACTGTCTGATGCATGGTGCTGGCTGGCTGTTTTCTGAGGAGGAGAGAAGAATGAGTAGCCTCCAGCTGCTTTTGTTAGACTCTCAAAGGGATGCACTATACCTTCAGACCTCACAGGGCTTTTTGCTGTGGTGATCAGACTGCCTGTCGATACCTGTAAAGGTAGCCTGAGAGCTGTGGGCTTTGCTGTAACACCGGCGAGTCTGCTGAGGGGGCTGGGGTCGCCAGGACCGTGAAAAGTCACCTTCACTTCAGCTGGTTGAGGGGGTATTGTGGGATGTGCTGGGGAGGCATCCTCCACTGATCCACAGGTTGAGGGCGTTCACCAGTGGCACAGCCTTGCTCTCATTCTGGCTGTGGACTGGAGTTCCAGGAGAAAAAGCTTGGCAGCTTGAAGACTGAATCCCTGCGGCCTGGATCAGGCAGGGTCAAGGTTTCTGGAGCTGACTTCTTCCTGGGACGCTCCTTTGGCACTGACAAGAACTCGGGGGCTTCAGTGGACAGAGGAGTGGATGGTGCGCTGTTAGGACCGCTGCGGGTGCTGGATGGTAGGGGGGTCTCGGAGATGGAGATGGCAGGGGGGAAGGAGCCAATCTTTAGGTTGGTGGCTTCCTGTGTGGTGCGCTCATACTCTCTTACTTCTTCCATGGTCATTTCTGTTGGGATGGAGGAATTACAGACTTAGAAAAGAGAACTGTTTAGTTTGTGAGGCTGAGTAGGTTCATAATTGAATTCTACAGAAAGCAGTGAAACATTGTCCAATATGTCATGATTAACATGAAAATAGTTGATTGTTTAAGAAATGAAATGTAGATTGGATATGATTATACTATTTAACAGTCCAGTTATTGTTATTTAATGAAAAGTAAGAGCAGGAAGTATTCGTAGGTGTCTAAGTCTATTCTCTGTCGGGTCAGAGATTGTCCTAGAACAGTGATTCCCAGGGTTACTTCTGTTAATATATATTTGTGTTGGTGACCGGAAAAATAATTCTGATCTTAAGAATATTTACAAAAACCAGTAAGTTGCCCATCAACCTCAGTCAGCTGTAATTGGTTGAGACAGTTCAATAAAAATAATGGATAAATGGTTGAAATAGAAAATGAAAAGTAATGTATTAATAATTGAAACATCTAAATAAACACCTAAGGGATAAACAGGTTAGAACGGGTTTTATTTGAAGTAGTAGCATTTGAAGTAGTTAGCTAAAAGTGATGGATAAAAGTTGAAATGTTCAGCTTCTGCTTCTGCAAGTGGCAGTAGAGACACTAGAGAACAAATGTAAACTTGATCAAAGCAACTTAAAAATTGACAGCTATGAAAAAAATGTTTCTATTTCATCCATAAGAACATATTGCGAAAACGGTGGGTAGTGTCAATGGGGGTACCTGATCTTATTGGGCGTATGCACTAAATCAAAGGAATGCTGTTTTGTCTCAAAGATGTTTTTGACATATATTTAAGAGGCTTTCTGAGAAACCTACAGTAGCCCAGTGTCCTATTTTCAAAGAACCATTTAAACATGTCTTCACGGTCTTTATATTGGCCTATAAAAATGGTCTCTTTTGCCATATTTATGCTAAATTGCTTGGAACATGCTGAGTCTCTGATCTCACAATCGATTATACTGACAACTCTGCTGAAACCTATATTAACCAGGGATTCTTCAAACAGAGAGCTACATCAGAACAGAAAGATCAGAGAGGGTTCACACAGAGCGGTCCAAATCCAATACCTAGTGTGCTCCTGAGTAAATACATGGTTACATTAGAGCATCTATTATTGCAGCAGCTATTACAAACCCAATAATCAAGACATATATTACAGGTTTCCTGTAGCACAGTTGCTGGGAAGAAATTGAAATAATAATGGCTTAGTGGAGGTATGAATTGAATCATCAAATAGTTTTCCATAGCAATGGATAACTCATCTATGTGTCTTCAATACCACCACAAGGTGAGATATTAAATTAGACAGCCTCATTCATTTTAAAGATGCTTCACTGGCATGAAATTTTAAACAGGGTGAAACAGCAAACAGTTAAAAAAAATAAATAAATACTGCAATCTTAGGATTAGTTACAAACAATGTTTCCTGAGCCATCGCCTTCACTAATAGACACTTACCGATCCACTCATCCACCCAGGCAAAGGCCTGCCTGTGTCCTAACAGCAGGACATCTCGAATCACCTGAGCAGAATTACACAAAAAATAGAGGAAAAGAAAGTATAAGAGGCAAGATGACAGAGGCAGAAAGGCAGAGAAGGGACAGAGGCAGGAAAGAAGTTGAAGAAAAGAGGATGTATATGAGAACGAGTTAACTCTGAAGGCCAAAAAGAGATTTATAACATTTCTACGTTCTAAATGTTTCTGTTCACCCCTGGAGGAATGTGATTAATATGAGTCACTCCTGGTGTTAAGATGCGAGTAATGGCCCTGCGTGTGTGTGTGTGTGTGTGTGTGCGCCTCGGGCAAGGAGAGGACAGGGACAGTTCACCCCAGGGACAGATGCTTTAGAGGGCTAGGTGAAATGGCTTTGGGAAATAGGAGATATGAAGAATAAACTCTGCAGCCAAGGTAAAAAGAGGAGGTGCAAGGCAATAAGTAGAGAGTGAACAGGGCAGATGTTGTAGAGGGCTGACTTGGTTCATGGCCAACAGAAAATGAAGCGCCTCTGGCAATGACAACGATCCACATGGGTTAAAAAGTTTGGCTTTTAAAAGACCTTTTTATATCCTGACCTTGTGCACAAACTGCTCCACACGTGTTTGCAGGCCCCAGACCTCAAACTTGACTGTGACCAGTTTGTAGGAGCACATGATGGGGTCTTGTGTGTTGATCCATCCTTCCTGCAGGGAGCCTCGGCTAGTCTTCTTTGATTTAAAATAGCGCAGGTCCTACAAGGCCATGAGACAGCGGGTTTAGAAATTCCTCATTAGGGAAACAATATCTTGCTTTGTTATTTCTCATAAGCTTTGCATGATCAACAAAAATCATCTTAAAAATGTTTAAAGTTTTTTTTAACCAGTACCTAATTAAATGTTGTTTTCATGCCATTTATCTCTCTCTCTCTCTCTCTCTCTCTCTCTCTCTCTGTCTCTCTCTCACCCACAGACTCACACACACTCACATTAATTTCCCCCTCCCTGCCTATAGGACAGGATCACCTGCATTTATTACAAGCCTCGTGTAAAGTACAGCCACAAGGCAACACAGGGGGAGTCTCTAATCACAAACTTTACATGCATTAATCACTGCTCCCTATAGACTAATTATGCTGTTGTGCTCATTTGTCTTAGGGTCATGTGTCTGACTGTGTCAGAGTGTGTGCGGGAGTGATACACAACTCTCTCCATGCCTGCTGGGAGAGCACTTGCAGTGGAGATGGTAGAGGCCTGTTGCATTCGACTGTGCATAAAACATGTCATTATGTTTCTTGGCAGACAAAGAAGGGAAAGATGAGGATTGCTTGGTCTGTTTTAAACACATCTGTTACATATAAATATCAGATCACAAGATATTTTACTTGATATTTCTGCACCGGTTTCAAATTCCAATATTTCCCTGTGATAGAGCCTTTATAAAGTGTTGTATACCACAGTGTAACTCTGTGTACACCAAACCTCTAACTAATCATTCAGTTTTACATTTTCCACAAAAAGTAAATCACAAAATGTGACAGTGGATGCAAAAGAATGACATCAGGATCAAATCAGTGCAGTTATCGGTGTGCCCCCATAGCTTATGGCTTAAGATGTCAACCATGTACCATAACAGTGACCTCTCTCTCGTTTCTGGTCATATCTCCACTATCATTATCTAATAAAGGCATAAAATGAAAAATGAATAAATAAATGAAATGAAGCAAGTGGTACCACTACAGGTACCTGTGGCTGTCAAAAATTTATTTTAATATCATCACAAGCTATAGGAAAGAGTATGAAATGCGTATTTTACCCCCTTTTTTTGTATGTATTTATGCCATTAGATGTTTGTGTTGTGCAGTTGTAATCTACTGTTTGATCCACAAGTATTTCCTCTTCCTCTATAAACAACATGGTGTTATTGACACTGTTAAAAAAGAGAGAAATTATTTCTGTCGCTTTTGTCTCAATTTGAATTATTATTATTATTATACAAAGGAAGGTCAAAAAAGAAACAAACAAACCACCAGTATTTACTGGTATTGCTTGATTTCAAGAAAATATGTATGTCAGTATATTTCATTACTATTATTTACGTTCATCGGGTATTGAGCACAGGTGTAATGAGGAAGCGGGATATGGTTGCGGAGATGGTGTGTGCTTGTACTCAATTCACTTGTCTGTGTGATTGTTTGACCCTGATGTAGTCAATGCCATTTGGTCTTGGTTTTTAATCATTTGCTATAATAAATGCTTTTTAACGTTTTAACTGAAGGAGCCAGAGGGCTTTGACTTTTTGGGGAATTTATTCCCTTTCTTGTGGACGCTGACTAACTAACTGTGTTCAGGAGAGCCTGCTTTGAGTTACATTGCTGTTGGATCCCTGCAACGCTTCCTTATTTGTTTTTTACTGAATGTCTTTTATTCAAATTAGGAAAGTGGAATGACGTCCAGTACTTAAAGCAAAAATATACAAATGCTGTTAGCCAAACAGTCGATCATCCATGTAAGACGCTGATCTCTGTTGTGCAGTGAGGTGTGAGTCTGGTGACTCTAAACACATCTGTCTTTAAATCAAATGATATTTACATCAGCCACGTGACATCCACTTTTAGCTCTGGACAGCATTTAGGTGCTATTCTTAGCTCTCGTGGATAAAAGCAAAAGAGCATAAAGCTCAGTGGGAGGTGTGTGTGTGTAAGCAGGGGTGTCAATAATAAAACAGCACTGCAGTGCTGTCATGACCCCTCTTGATTATTAATAGCCCAGTATTTTATGACCATCACACCCTATTAGAGACACACACAAACACACACACACACAAATGCCATATCACCACAGCTAATGTCCATTCCCTCCCCCACACATAAACATTAATTTCCCTCCCTTCCATCACTCACAGGAGGTAGATGACCAGCTGGTGGTCAAAAATGAGCTGGCACTGCTGGGGAGAGATAACACACCTCTCTGTTTATCTGCACATAAATTACACCCCCACCCCCTTCATTCTTCTTTCTGCCTTCCCCCTTCTCTCCCATGTGTGCAAGTATTCATTCATTCTTTGCTCCTGTACACACACACATACACACACACACACACACACACACACACACACACACACAAACATGACAGTGTATCCTGAGGTCAGTGACTTGGCCCGCCGCACCTCTGACTCCTTGTAGTGGCGCTCGGGGATCTCATCATATGCGATGTCCACGAAACAAACCTCTGTCTCCTCCTCTCTGGGCTCGCTGCCAAAAATCTGGGGGATAGGGAACAGTCCGGTGTGTGAGGACAACAAAATCAATAGTGCACTTTACCGGTTGAAAAATGCTGTAGGATGATGTGCTGTGATTTCCCCTGTCACTTGGTGAGGCAGTGGAGGGGAAGCTACACGTACTCTGGAGGTGTTAAGACTCATTTGAGACTGAAGGGTGAAAGAAAATCATGAATCATATTGCACAGGAAAGCAGAGGTTCGAAGAGGTTACTGGGTTTGACAGCAATGACAAACAGATGACATGATGAGCACCTTCCTTTTAGTTTGGCTTTACCCTCAGACAATACACTAAACAAACTGTGAGGATGAATGTTACTCACACAATCCCTCACACACCATGTGGTCACTGATTTCTTCCTGTGTGACTCACACAGGATCAGAAAAGCAATGCCGCCTATCCGCTCATTCCCTGCGTCACAGAGAGTTAATCATATTTCCTGTATACTTCAAACTTTTACACAGGTGTAGCGGAAGGGAGAAAGGCCAATAAGAGAGGTGCAAAGGTTATTAAAAGAGATGTGGGAGAAGACTAGAGAAAGAAAAGAGAAAGAATATCTGTACAAGTGGTGAAGGCGATGGAGGAAAGTGTAAATTTGAGAGAAGGAACAAACACTTCAACTGAATTAATCTACAACACCACTTGTTACCATCAGTTTCAAATGTGAAATCCTGACCATCTGCGAGTCTATCCGCAACTGCCCGGACCCACCACTAAGAGGAGCTGTGTGTCTTCAGCTACCATATGGCTGGAGGCACTATTGCATAACCTTCAGACTTGCCCCTACTGCCGATCAAAGTGTTAGGTGGCACTGAAGGAGAGGTGGCGAGCAAGCAAAGTGCTATAACCATGAGTGGCTTGTCATGTTGCTGTAGGGGAAAGTAAGCACTTGATTTATTTTAAACGGTAGTTATGTTCAAATGCTTTTTTACTTCAGTTACTGTTCTCTGAATTATTGATGTGTGTCTGTACCGTACCTATTTTCTTTGGGCAATAATGTTCCAAAACTTTCAGGCCAATAACTTCCATTAACATGAACTGAACTGAGTAAATTGTTGTTGTGATGTCTGCGACTTTTAGCTGCTGATGGGTGTTTAGTCACAGAACCAGGGATGGTGTTATAGTGTTTATGATCCCTGTGTGTATTTGCTATTGATATTTATCTGCCAGAACTCTAGGTCATATTGCCATAACTTTCCATAATGATCTCCTTTTCAGTGATATTAACATTTCAAGGGGAAAGACATCTGATAGCTCGGAGAGATTTCAGGTGTGTGAGAAAGGAAAAGACATATTTTTCCAGCAAGGCCACTCACGACTTTTCAAACAAAAATAATTATGTCCCTGAAAGACTCGATCACACCGTATGCGTAAAAACCACCCATCTACAGGAATAACTGCTAATTCTCTTCATATCAGTCACTTAATAAAAAGAGGAGAAGAATTAATAAAATTTCACAATTAAATTAAATCCACACAATGACACAATAACCCTCTGACAAAGTGAATTCATCAGATCTGATTTGGAGGTTTTGAAGCAACAAGATTGGTGGATATGCAGAGGGGAAAAAAATGAGGCAATAAAACCGACAGATGTGTGTGCACCAGGGAACTTTAAAAAAGCAAACCTGAAATCGGTTGAAAAGCCATGCACCTTTCAGAGCTACTCACACATCACACAGCTCCACTCACTTTATTGTTGCTCCCTTTGTTGTCCTCGTATTTGGTCTCTATATGGATGGAAAACTTAGGCAGGAAGGAGCACTGGAGAAAAAGACGAGACAGCGAGAAATTGATATGGGCAGTGGTAACTTTGTCCGATGATAATTACATAGCTTAATGTGGGTTTGGACCAGATCACATCACACAGGTCGAAGATTTCTGTCAAGTGATCCACGGGAGGAGATGCGATACTAATTGTGTCTCCACGTCTGTGCATTATCACCCAAACCAGATGAGCAATAGTGATTGTTCTTTCACTGTGTAGATTTACAAAGCATTGCACATGCTCCCTTTCTTCACAAGCAGCACTGCACACACACACACACAAACACACACACACACATACACACACACACACACACACACACACACACACACAGACACACACTTTATCGCCTTTATGGCCATGTTGACTGCCGTTCATCAGTTCTTAAACACAGCAGTTTGATTAGATTAAAGTTTAACACATCCCAAATCCCAATTATTATACAACCAAGGAGTGGAGCACTTGTTACATAAGCTGTTTATGTACAAGTGTCTCTCTCTCTCTCTTTCTCTCTCTTTGTCTCTGTGTGTGTGTGTGTGTTGTGTGTGTTTATGTTTGGCACAGCAGGAAAGAGACAACACGACAGATCAATTTTGCCCTGCAGCAAAGGAAAAAATGAGCTACAGGGCGTGATGCTGGGAGCTCATGCTGAATACATAGGGGTGTGTGTGTGTGTGTGTGTGTGTGTGTGTGTGTGTGTGTGAAAGAAAGGTGTGCATTCTCACTGTAATTACTGTGCACAGTGCAGTAAGTCAGTGCTGTCTATGGCCTTGTGAGTCTTACAAGGAGACAATGAAAAAAGTGTGTATACAGGATTTGTGCATGTGCGTGTGTGTGTTTGTGTGGCTACTAAACTAAAGGCACACAAACCTTCATCTTGAAGGAGAGTTAAATGCTAATGTTGACCTGCTAACATGCTCACTATGACAAATCTAATATGCTGATGATAAGGAGGTATTATGTTTACCATGCCCACCACCTTAGTTTAGAGTGTTAGCATGTTAACATTAGCTAACTAGCACAAAACACAAAGTGCAACTGAGGCTGACAGAAATCAAAGTATCAGAAGGTTGACCTGATGGTGGTGCTTGATGATTACAATTCAATTCATCCCGAAGGAGGCATGAATGTGTGCACCAAAATGTCATGGCAGTCCATCCTGCATACAATTTAAGGGCGATCCATTTAGTAACTGTTGAGATAGTTCAGTCTGGAACAAAGTGGTGGAGCTAATGACTATCAAACCAATAGATTGATTGACCTACTTTACTGCCATCCTGAGAAAACTAACATGCACAGTCTGAGTATGACATGACTTTGTGACTACCTGTTTTGAACAACAAAGTCACTGGCACTCCCACTCATTATCTTTATCTTCTGCACCCACCTCAGGCTACTGATAACAAAATATTCCCAAGCTGAATCGGTCCCATGAGGCAGCATGACTACACAAGCGCCATCAACACAGACTATTAATACTTGTTTAACTTACAAGTAGACCTCTGTCTTGTTAGAGGCTCTTATCAACATTGTGATGATTGCTGATCTGAGAATACTGTGAGTTGCTTTGCCAGCCTACAGCATATTTTTTACAGAGGAAGGGATACTCATTTTCAGCTGCACTCGTATTCTTGACGTTGTTAATTCAGAAAAAGTTACTCATTCACTTTCACATGAGTTGGCATGACCTTCCTCAAACATCCAGATGTTTCATGCATCTGTGCAGTCTCAAGGGAAAGGATCAGCTTGCTGCTGATTTTATGTGTGCTTCACTGATGTTTCCTCTCTGCCTTAGACATAAGGTGGACAGGCTATGTCCCCGATGTCCCTGGGCAAATCATTAGTGCTTTTCTCAGCAACAGTCAATTAAACCAGTTACACCGCTGAGAGCTGTGGGGTTTGTTAATGTCTTGAATGGGAAATTTCCTTGATTAGTTGATATTGACAGGTGGATTGGTGCAGCAGGGATGGAGGTGTTGTGTTGGTGTTACCAAACCATAATGGTGAGGAGAGATCAAGTTGATTTACATTTCAATCTTCAACTCAGGTCATGAGCTCTCGGGTGGTAAATAATTAATTTAATTTCAGATAGGGCTGCAATATATACATTTCTTTTCATTATCAATTTACTAGACAATTATCTTTCTCGATTAATTGTTTACTCTTTTGGTCGGCACACCATCAGACAATAGTGAAAAAGAACATTATTATTTCCTATGATAATTTCTTCAAGTAACTTATTTGTTTGACAAATATAAAAAAGTCAGTTGATCAGGATTCTGATCAGGATTCGTCCCGGACGCCTCCCTGCAGAGGTACTCCAGGTTACTACTGTCTCCTGGGTGCCCTTTTAAAGAGACCATTTTGGTTACATTATTTATATGTACATTCTTCTTGCATTTTCTTTTGCAGTAAGTTCAGTGTTACTCTCGTTTTCCATAATTATGTAACACAAAATAACCATGAAGTCAAAAGGAGAAAACAAAACGAGACACAAAGCAACAATAAAATCTAAATCATTCAGTTTGGATTTAATCGAGGCTCCAAGTCACACTGGGTGTTTTACTGATGTGAAATTACATGCATTTCAAATATGGGATGGTTGTAGGTAAATGTCACTGCATGGAAAATGCTAAAATCATAGACAAGATTTGTTTCATTTGCTGTGAGCACAATCTGATGAATGAAGATCATAATAACAAGCAGACTGTCACAAACACATGCAAATCTCTCTTTCTCCCTCTCTGTCTCTCTCTCACACACACACACACACACACACACACACACACACACACACACACACACACACACACTAACGCATGCACGCTTGTTTTAGTATATTCCTGGGTACCCATTGTTGACATAATGCGCTCTGCGGTTGTTATATGTTGATGCTAATATTTACTCGCTGCATTGCACATGCAGTAATTCTCATAACATTTATGAACAAGATGTTTCAGTATCAAATTGCCATGGATGGTGCAGCGAGGCATTTGTGTCTCCCAGTTCCAGTGACCTTGAATTCCAATTGTTTAAAGGGCACTTCACACACATTTGTCGTCCAGTGCCAGCAGCATTAAGGAAGTGTAGTCACTCTCAACTTTAACCTTCACCACACTCATTTACATTTCAGCTGTTGGAGCAGAGTGGTTTTGTGTGTGATTTTTTTTTTTTGTGTGTGTGTGCATGTGCGTGGGTGTAGACACATTTAAACTACTCACCGTGTACTCTGACCATATTCCCAGCAGAGGCCATCAGTATATACCAGACAGGAAAGTGAGGGGGGCAGATAGGTAGAAGAGAACATGGGAATGAAACAGTATGCGAGAGATAAGAGGAGAATGGAGAAAAAAAAATCATTTAGTTTAAAATGGAAAAAGGACCATTAAGCCTCAGCAATGGCACCCCAGTCCCATATGAGAGGAGCCCATTTTGGTAATGACATAGTCCCCTTTTTTAAAAATCTGTGTGATGCTGATAATTCTTCATGTACTTTTATCACAGACATACTGTACATATAAGAGCTGCATGTCCCTGTGAAACTGCTGCCATGCTGTTTTGCTCGTTGCAGCGCCCACAGTTACTTAAAGCTCAACATAACAATGAAGTGATGCGATATCTGTTGACTGTTCATAGTTTCTTACCTGGCATTTAAAGCAGTCCTTCCTCTGTTACAAGTTTGTTACACTTTCAAGAGTTGTTCGATTGATTTGATTGTAATGATGACATTTTAAATATTATATTAATATTTAGGATGAGTGAAGAAAAACTTCAAAACAGCTGTCTGGTACATCCACAAACACTGACACCACCGTGGCATCGACAGATGATTAGAAAACACCACTTAAAGAGTCAAGTGTTCTGAGTGTGCCGCAGTAACATATGACATAATATCAGTCCTCGATAACAGGTACATTCATATTTTGTGTAACACATCACATAAACTTTTCACAGTGAGATTGCTGTAGCGGAACACGAGTAGTCCACTAGATAAGCAAATAAGACAATGTTATTTATGTGTGCAGGCTTCATGTCATACTTAAGCTGCTGCTGTACCCACTACGAGGCACTGTGCATCAACGTGTCCCTTTTGTATGTAGCAGCTGCAAAGTGGTGAGGCAAATTATTGAGAAAAAGATCAAAACATGTTCCATTGTCGGACACAAACTACAACCTTTATCTTTCAGTTAAACCTGCCTGTCCTCTCTCTCCCCATCACCTCCACCATCCCTCCTGACCTCTGTCTCTCCACCCTCCCTTCTGCTCATGGTGGATTGTGTTGGACAGAATATTACTTCCTTATCCTTTTGACCTCACAGTGATCCCATATAATGGCTGCCAGCAGGTGAACAAAGCCATGTTTGTAGAGAGCTGCAGAAAATGGGAGTTTGTTTGTGTGTGTTTGTTTGTGTGTGTGAGCGTATGTTGGTCTTGTACAAATCAGCAGAAACCCATGTTATTACAGACAGAGACTCTTATTATGAGAGACAAAGGTTTTCTCCTGAACCAATGCTAATTTTTCTTACATAATATAATGTACTGTAGACAATAACGGCATGGATGTGAGTACTTTTGAGAGTACATTGAATGTAAAAGCACAGGGATGTATAATAAAAGCATTACCTGTTATAGTGTATGGATAATAGTTCCAAGCCTTCTCTGTGACATAGAAAATTTTAGGGACGACTGCTCTGGCCCAACTGGGCAGCTTGCTGAAACACAGAAAAGAAGAGTGGATG
The DNA here is from genome assembly GCF_021018895.1 of Seriola aureovittata. Lineage (NCBI taxonomy): Eukaryota > Metazoa > Chordata > Actinopteri > Carangiformes > Carangidae > Seriola > Seriola aureovittata. The sequence goes on along the minus strand of NC_079380.1, from coordinate 15,510,981 downwards.
GATTAGTGAACTGAAGGAGAAGAAGAATAAAAAAAGGGAGAAAAGCAAGAGAACTAATGAGAGAAATAGCGTGTGTCCTGTCCAGTCAAATTAGTTCACTCTTAAAAGTTTCTCTACTTTTTTCCTTTAGCCTATCACCCAGAATAAGCCATGATAAGCATCCAGCTGTTTGCAGCCATAATTGAGGCCATACAAGGCAGTCACGATTGCCCCCGGGGAAGGTGATTACACTGATTACACCCTGTACGTTGCAGTGGAGTCTCACCAGAGCTTGCACAGTGGTAGATCTAGAGAAGGACATGGAGGGCGGAAAATACAGAGAACTAGCTATTACTCAGCAAAAATGGATTCTAAATACTGACATTTGTAGCCAACTAACCAGGCACCATATTGGGTGTCCATTTGAAAAGGAAAATTATTACTGAGAGAGGGGAACAAGTACAAAACCTGGTGTAGCTGGAGGGGAATTGCCAAGTTACAGATGTGAGAATTGCACAAATCCACAGGTGAATAGAGCAGATTTCTTTTTAAAACTTTTGATACTTTTAACAATGGAACAGTAACTCTTGATTGGCAATGAGTGCAGACTGTCCTATCAGAAACAGTTCACTGCAGCCTGACTGAATATCAGTCATCAAGCATGGCAAACGGCATCATTACTGGGCACAAAGCCATCATTAAGCTGTAGCAAATTTCACTTTCAGGGAAATTCACTTTTATACCAGCCACTGATTATTTTAACTCTCCTCCCTTGTAATTCTGTGTTGAGAAGTGGTATTTGAATGTGGAGATTATACAGGGTTGTAAATGAGAGTTTGGACAGGCCACTGGGACATGAAATAGACAGTTCCCCTCTTTGGTCTCCTTCCAATGGCTTCTCAAACAGCCGGGGGGAGTGTCCAGACACAGCAGATTGGTCACATGTCCTAACACTGCTTTAACTTCAAGCTACACACACACACACACACACACACACACACACACACACACACACACACACACACACACACACACACACACACGCGCACAGGCTGCAGCTTTAACATGGTAACAGGTGGTTTGTGGGTGGAGAGAGGCAGGCGTGGCGTCCGACAGTGACTGCTCAAATTATCCATTACTTACACTGACCTCATCTCCCTCAGCCCACACACACAGTAACACTCAGGCATGCATGCCAACACACACACACACACACACACACAGCACTAAACCTTCCTCTCCTTAGAGTTTGTCAATGACACTTCACATTTCCCAAAGGCCCACTTACTTGTCACTTCTAACCACAAAACCTCACCCTTTCTGCCTCTCACTTCGGCTCTCCACGCGGCTCTCTCATCATCTTTGTCTCATTGCCTTCCCTCTGGGAATGAGTGGCTCAGTTGTCTGTGACAGTACTTTATTTTGCTCAGTGTTGACTTTTTACAACAAAAGAAGACATGGAAATAAAATTGCGATGAAATACTGCGAGACAACTGTTCAGGAAAAATAGAGGTGGAGCAAACGGCAATGGCTATCTTTACATTATTAATAAGATTGGGTCCATTATTGCTTTGTACCTCTATAATGTAATAATAACATTAATTGGCTCCTAAAATGACTAAATAAGTTTGGAGACTATTTGAGGTCATAGCTAAATCTAATTAATCCTCTTCTAAGGCTATGCATACTTTCATTTCCTTGTGTTGAAGTTAGTTACCAAGGAAGAAAATGCCTGCCTCCACCTTTATTTATGTCTCTCGTGCTGCTATTCACTGTAAGCAAAGCCTAGTGCAACCCTGTCTCCTAGAAACTGCATTCATATAGAACTAACTTGTTTTCCCAATTATGTAATGAATATAGTCCTGAAGACTTAGTCAGTTGATTTACTTTGGACTTGATATCTGAAGTGTTGGATTCAATATGCCTTGTAAGAGTGTATAATTGAAGTTTTTGTTCATTGCGGTCCTGCCTAAATGCCCATTTGTCCCACATCAGTTCACTTGTTCATGTCGGCAAGTGCTTGAGCAAGACACTGAATCTATATCACCTCAAGTACACGTCTGTGCTTGCCGCTGAATCTGTGCTCTGATCTCTATATGGTAATCAATAGTTTCAAATTACATTACTTTGATAGGAGTTGGCGATATTGATGGATTTGTGCTCCTGCCAACTGTTAGTGTGGATTTATTGGACTTACTGGACCAGGAGATGATGGAGCTTGGCCAGTCATATGCGGTAGGCCTAACTGATTTACTGCTGTAGAAGTACCATGCAATGATTAATGCACCAAAAACTGCTAAGATAAAAGACATTCTGGCCAGGAAAAAGAGAACCAATTAAACATTTGAGTTCTGTATAATTAAGGAATTTGCAGATGGTATTTATACACGGTAAACTCTGTGTCAACTTTATTAGATAGACCTGCACATTCAGATGCCATGCAGTACAACTATTCATCCATAATCTTTATTTTTATTATGTCTATAATGCCCAGTTCTTGTTGATACTGCCATAGAGGCGTTAATTATATTATACAGATATATCTAATAAAATGGCCAATGAGTGTATAAAATTGTATCCCTAATATTAACTTGCAGGCTACTCTTTAACATCCATGTGTCAAATATCTCCAAGCTTCAAAGGTCCCATATTGAAGAAAATTAGATTTTCTGTCTTATTTGATTATAAATCAGGTCTATCTGCCATGTAAATACTTTCAGGACTTCTGTAAGGTTATGATATCACAGCTATACAGTCAGCATCCTCGGCCATGCCTCCAGCACGGCCCACCCAGACCTATCGTCCAGTCTTGTTTTTATGTTTTTCTGGTTGATTTGGTTCATTGGATGTCAGCTCATCCCTTACAATTGTTATAGATTTAATAAGGGAAAGGAATAGAGTGCTGAGCAAGGCCTCCATCTGGATTCACCTCATCACTGTTTTCAAGTCCATGTTCATGATATTTTGTACAAATGTCCACAATATCGTTTTCCCTGCAATGGAACACATAAATGTTTCATGTGTGTGATGAGAGGTCCCATTTAGAGCTCATTCACAATGAGAGCGAGGAGACCATACTTCAGACTGCAAACAGCACCTAATTCAATTGTAATCTACATAACAGAAAATCGAATACTCAATTTCACGCTTATCAAGTTTAACACAGCACATGGCCAACTATGAGCTGGAAAATAAGCTGGCAGAGTAATGAAAAGGGACACCTAACAACATTTTCCCCCTGCTCATTCCTGAAACACAACAGCAATGCTCAGTACAGCAAATCCTTATGATATTTGCCTATGTTATGATTATAACATTTTGATATTAACATGGTGTTATGGTTATCATAACATAAGCAATATGTGACTATTAATACTCAGATATTTATTTTAATAAGAGAGTTTACGGATGTTGAAATGAACGCGTCATTAGACATCTAACTGATAGCTAATCCATGTAACACCCCGGCCTGCTGCAAGGATGAGTGGCAGCCATGCAGTGAAGAAAATGTCACATCATCTTTTCATTGTCAAATCTCTCCTGACAGCTTTTACCACTAGCAGCCTAATGAAGAGGGACTTGTGATAGAATGCTGAGGATTTTTAGTGTGACATGAAATAAAATGGAATAATAGATATAGAATAGATACAATAAAAAGTCTATAATATAAAGCAGGATATGTGGGCTCTGATGTTTCTGTGGTGGGTTAATTAAGTCGTTGTTATGGCAAAAGGAAGGCACTCACTTGTTGAGGTAGATTCGTTTCTCTGTGAACTGGCCTGATCCGTGCTCAGGGTCCTCATACGGCTCATTCTGGACCACCTCCACGCCCTCCCCACGTTCACTCTGTTCATGACTGTGTTTACTGATCATATACAGCTGGCCAATCCGGTACTGAAAGACAGACGGGAGACAAACAAACAAACAAACAAGTCTGATATTAGATGGATTGTTTTATTAAATCTAGTGAGACGATTAAGGTAGGAGGAAAAGGTCATCTTGACATATTAACATTATTATGGTAACAGATTGGCCTTATGGGCACGTATCTGAGGTACAGTTCTGATGAGGCTGCTTCGAATGGAAAAAATATGTTCTTGCTTGAAGTCCAAGAGTTGACTCAACAGTTTAATTTTATAGTTGCCGTAAAAATAAATACAGAAGGGAAAATACCAGGATTACTGCTCTCACCATATGGTCATAACACCTGGGGACAGTCGCCATAGCGAGAGAAAGCTTGGGGATTAGGAGCTTTCGGCGACATAGTGACAAAGGCCCCCTATCAGGTCAGGACCAAGCAGCACAACACTAGTAGCAGCGGCAGCCAGTGGGGTGAACTTATCCTTATGACAACCTGGGCAACACCCACAGTCTTTCACTCATCACTGACTGACCCATTTGGCCCAATGACAATATCATTCTTGGTCGCCTTGACAGACTGGACTAGGGCGTCACATGGCAACTATTTTCCATACATTTGGAAAACGACAAGCGATGGAGTGAGACTCTCCATTTCCATTTGCTTGTAGGCCTATTTCCAGACTGTGGAAATCGATACCCCCCCTACACACACACACACACACACACACACACATACAAACAGATCCAACCAAGGACAGCTATGTTAAGCTGATGGAAAAAAAGACAAGGACTGCCTGGGATGTTGACTTGTGACTCCACATTCAGCTACAAAAAGCAAGGAATGTAGAGAAGAGCAATGTGATAGTGTGTTGGAAAAAAGCCGCCTCAGTGTGTACCAGTAAACAAGCTCAGGTTGTAACTTATATGACGATGTTGGATTATTCCATCTGCTGACCATGAGAGAAAAGCAAAGGGCTGCAACAAGGTATTCCCAGCTGGAATGTTGATGGTGGTGTGTTTCTGACTGAACAGCTGTTGGAGTCTGGCACAATTTTTCTGTTGCAATGAAACAGTCACAGAGCAGGCGTAGTAGAGGAGGAACCTGTGTTTAGTCACACACAAACACACATTTGAGTTTAGATGACTAGTTTGGCATTCTCTGGTTCCAGCTTCTCAAATGTGAAATTTCTGCTCAAATTTTGAAAATTTTAAAATTTTTTACTTTTGGACTGGTGGACGAACAAAACAATCACTTTGTGCTTTAGGATGCGATGGCCATATTTCACTGCTTTCTGATGATTTGTAGACCAATTGATTAATCAAGAAAAGAATTGGTAGATTAATCTATAATGAAAATAATCATCTGTTGAGGCTCGAATCACACTTCAAGTTCATGTACATGCGCATATAAAGCAACGTAGCAGTGAATCTATAAATGATTTGTGCATAAAACAACACACTACCTGCTCAGCACCAAACCACAGACAGACTAAGGCCCCATTCAGACGTCGCATTAATATGCGTCTAAGATGATCCGATCACAAGTGGACAGCTCTAAGTGCAGCAGTTCACACCTGGCATTAAAGTGTGTCTCAACATGCATCTCAAGTGACCACTTGTGCCTGGATCTCACTTCCCCGCTCTAACCCTAACCCAAATAATATTTCAGTTCATTATGAAACTGTGGGGACTAATTAGACTGTGGCAGACAATAGCAATTGAGTAGGCGGTCCATGGGGCCCAGGACACATTTGCATTCACGCTCCTAAAAGAATGTGGCCATATGCGACCACCACCGAATGTGGTCTGAGTGATTGGATCTCAAATGCATCCTCCATGCGTCTTGGCTGCATTCACACCTGTACTTAGAACTGTCCATTTGTGACTGGATCACCTACAACACATATTAATGCCAGGTCTGAACTGAGCCAAAGTTAGCAACTCACTGGTGAACACAAAGAGCCTTTAGCAGCTAAAGAGGCAGGTATTTCCCTCAGCAGCTGACAGAGCAAAGCCTTAGCTAAAAGGAGAGTGAATATAGGTCTCGCATACATCAGGTGACATGAATGCTAATTATGCTCCGTGTCTACTGGATGTGTAAATAAGCCACTGTTTGCTAACATGTTTCGCCACATCAACTTTATAAGGTGATAATATGTCAGCATTGTGTTTACAGTTTGATGTGCTGTCCCCAAATGACCCCCCCAAAAAATATGTATGAATGCAGATTAGAAAAACTACAGGTGGGTCATGATGCTGGAGTGAAGGAGAGTGTAATTAATAATCATCTGTGTAACACAGCAATAGCATTTAATATGTTCGAGGAGATGTATAAGGGGAACACAACAAAAATATTGCTAACGCATGCCAAACACTAATATAGTATGAATAGGATTGACAGAGAGGAATAGCAGTCACAAGCTGAAACTAACCACCAGGGACACAGCATCAGCTACTGACCCAACTAATAAGATTCATCTTTGTCACTGGGTTTGCAAAAGTGAGTTTGTTTTTTCAAAGAAAATACTTGTATTGAGTTTCTATTATTTCGTCTATCATTTGTAATTCATTACAGCATAGTGTATTTGATATACTGTAAGTGACATTTGGGCGAGAGAGATGGAGAGTGGGGAGTTCATGACATTCAGACAGCTAAAAGAAAGAGGAGGTCGTCGTACAAATCAGTAATTAACATTTCCAGATATTCCCGTTTGAGCAGAAAGGACAAAACAGATGATGAGATGAGAGCCAGTCGAACAGCACACATAAATCTCCCTGCTGGATGAAAAGCATCACGGCTGAGTGCCACTTGAGAGGACCTCTGAGCGCCACTCTGATCACACTGATGGCTAGCAACAGCGTATAAACATTAAGCACCATCTTTCCTGTTTCTGCCTCTGCTCATTCAGGGATCAGACATATTGTGTAAACATGCCAGCCATTGTGCTTCCTTCCTCTCCTGTATTCAGCCCATGTCTGCTGTCTACCTGAGAGCTGTGGTTAATGAATGAGCAGCTGTATTCATTGTTGTCTTTAGAAATCTCGCTCTAATGACTAGGAGGGAGAAGTGACCCTTGCTCAGGTTAGAGTTGCCATGAATAATCTCTCACTGGGATCCTCTCTAAAGACAGTAGAGCCATCAGACAGGTTTATGGCTGACAGCAAAGAGAAAGGTGTTGTTTTTTTTTTCTCTTCCACCTGTCATTTGATTAATCTGCATTCTAAATCGCTTCATTTTTTCAATTTCCTTCTGTCGTATTTCTTTTTATCCCCACTCCACCTCCACTTTCCCCCTCATTCAACGTTCTCCTTTATGAACTCCTCACTCTGCCTTCAAACTTTGCTGTTACCTCATTATGTTGTATTTGTTAAAGACATAAACAATTCAGTCACTGTTGCAGTGGACAAGTAATGGCAGTGTATCATCATTACACAATGGCGCTACTCTTAGTAGCACTTATTACAGGAGTTTTAGAGCTAAAAGACCACTTTAAAGAGTGACACTTGCAGGGTGAGCTGACCCAAGAAAAATGCTGAAACCAAAATCACACCTTTGATTTTGGTCCTCTTTTTTCTTTTCTTTCAATTCCTCTGGGAAATCTGAAAGAATAGTTGGACATTTTGGAAAATACGTTTATTTGCTTTTCTGGTAGAGAATTATAGGAGAAGATCAATACCACTCTCATTTCTGTTGAATATGAAGTTACAGCCAGCGGTTCTGTTAGCTTAGCTTCGCACAAAGACTGGGAGCAAGAAATAGTCTGGCAGATAAACCACCATCAAATGGTTGTTTTTAAGCTTAGTTTTTGTATGGACTTAGCAAAGGAAAGTCTTATCAGAGAGCTTTAGACGTGCTTGTAGACAGATATTGATAAATTTGGACAGAGCCAGGCTGCCTGCTTTCTCCTGTTTCCAGTCTTTTTCTAAGATAAGAGTTTACACTTTATTATCCTAAGGGGAAGCTAACCTAGTAACCTAGTATTACACCTCATGTAAATACACTGATAATGCCAATTTTTTTTCTCTTAACTACACCTATATTCTACTATATAAATTATGCAAATTTCCCCTGTGGGATTAATAAAGTTCATCTTATCTTACTGACTCTAGACCTATATTTTAAGAACAATCTTCTAACCTAAAGCTGAAATTCTGCCTCTGTACGTGTTATGAACCTACGCATAGAACGGTTTTATCTGTAATTGTAGGTTGCAGAGGCTCGTTGGAGAGCAGATGTGCTTATCTTCCGAATCTCAATACGCACCACGTGGACCTGTGAAACAAAGACGACAATGACCATGAATACGCTACATCCAAGTATAGATCAAACAGCCAAGTGAAAGTATCCAAGCAACCCCTGTGCACAGTCATCTAAGTGCAGCCCATAGAATAATTCCACTTTCACTCTAAATAAGCATATTTTCCAAAATGTTGCACTTTTCCTCTAACAAGGGGATAATAACAATGTGACAATGATATGACAGTATCAGTTTAACTAAGTAATGGCAGCAATGTTCTGGTTACATTTAAATGTAGTCCCCCACAAATGGGAATTAATGAAACACATCGTGATGTATGGAAATTGTGAGGGATTTCTGCAACCATAAAAAGACCAAAAAAAAAACAAAGATATATGCTGGTTGCCATTTATACATGCATTTGAGTCACCACTGATATATAAAATACTATTTAACGATGAAAGCATTGAGCCTATTTTGTGACTAAAACACTCTTCTGGCTCTCTGTTCTAACACAACAGCAGGTGGTGGGGAGCTGTGGTCATTGTGCTACAGCCAAGGAGTGTGTTAGTGTGAGTGTACGATAAGAATCCTGACAGAACACACACACATACACACATTCACACACATACACACACACTTACGCATATGAGACAATACCCGGCTAAGATGTAATTAAAATTCAACCACAGACAGTAAGTAATTACTGCCTTGAGTGATAAGTATTCTTGGATAATTGACTGTGTTCCCGTTGAGATAAATAGCTTCTGCGTTTTGATGTCCATTTTAGGCTGTGTGTGTGTGTGTGTGTGTATGTGTGTGTGTGTGTGTGTGTGTGTGTGTGTGCTTCTGTGTTTGTGTGTGAATGAGTGAGAGAAAGCAAAGGAGAGGGAAAGATCTATATCTCTGTGCACGCATAAAAACCAGGCAGATGATCTTTATCTAACCCAGTGCTAACACAAAGATGATCAATAAAGTTTCATATTATTATTACAATGTTTGTCCCATTTCATGCGACAATCATTGCGTAATCATTTACATGTGAAATGTTCAATTCCTTTACAATATATTGATATACACTGAGCATCATTAGTACCTGAGAACAAAATACAATATGTGTCTGAGTTGTTCCTCACAAAATACCATCATGTATCATATCTTTGTGAAATCCATCCATATTTTTTTTACCTCATCTGCCCATATGGTGGATGAATTATTTTACATCAGACAGCGCACGCGAATATAAACACCCTGCCTGTCACAGCAGATGCACACAAACAGTGGCCAAAAGGAAATATAATGGAGACATATTTATTTATGCTGGCAAAGGTTAATCCTAATTTATCCAACCATATGCTAACAAACGTATTCCAAAACCTGGACCTGAAATATGTATTTGGAATGAATAATACTGCAGCAGCAAATGATTCTTTAAAAAAAAAAAACATAATTTGACTACATATGGTTGATGGTCACATATGGGCGTGCAGGTGCACAGCACACATGTCGATAAATTCAGCTGCAATAAACTGTTGTAAAATCTTGCAACAGATGAAGCACACAAACACACACTGCAACCTACTGTGCCTTCGGGCTATGAGAGAGGGCTACGTCCATTCTCAAAGACTTGATGAAACATACCAGCATCCTGGTAAACAGTGAACTGCTAGACATCACGCACCAGATCACAGAACGCCATTAACAAACATCATCAGCCGACCATACACTGCCATAAATGACATTTTGCTGCAGGGCAAAGCTGTAGCAGTGGGATGGGAGTCATTAACGTTTAATTTGGTTGAGGTTGTGATGGACATTACTGTGACAATGCTCCTCATGTCCAACTTATAGAGGGAAGTTAAAGTGAAGAGTGGAGCCTGTGAGAAAGAGACACAGTTATCTGTACATCAGGCAGATCTTTTGTCAAGTATGAATTAAACTTTCCTGAAATAAGTGATCTAGAACTGCTCACTGCCTGACCTCAGGAGTCAACTCAATTTGAAAGCAGACAACGGAGATATGAAGGGAGGCCTGCTGGGAAATGTTTATGTGTAAAACTTATTGAGGTGTTCAAGGTGGAATCAGAGCTCACCTCGCGTCAAACAGAGTGACACCTCACCGACCCCCACAGACTGAATGAGAGAGGACCATACCAGCACAACATGCGTTTCTCAGTGTATCTGTTGTCACTGTTATTGCAGGTGTTTCGGACAACTAGGGGATTAAAGCAGCAGAGTCAACTAAAGTAGATTAGGAGTTAATAACTTGTAGCTGATAGATCACATCAGATTTGGTGTTGGGAGTTTTTATGTGATGATATTCATTAAGATACCAATCCTTTGATATCACACAGATATTCTGTATATCTATAAGAGATGTTGATTACTAGATGAACATGGCCAAGACAATGAAACCAATTTCTATAACTCCTGTCTACGCTGAACACTTCCTTCCAACCGAAGAGTAATTCCTTAAATCCTTAGCTCGGACAAGGCTGCCTCACTTTATAAAAAATATTTCAGTCTCAATCTCTAAAACTGTAAGGACTAAAGAGCAAGAACACACACCAAACTCTGCTGTCTCAGCAGAAACGTGGGGATGCTGCTGAGAGAGAGTGCAGTATGACCCACTGTATTAGCTCCATTTGTGCAAATTCAGCAAAATGTGAAGGTGAGCGTTAACTCACCTGTAATAGTATGATAAATTCATATGCCATAGTAGTGACACAGGTGATGTAGGATGATGCCAAGGATTGCAGACTGCTAGGGGAAGCAATGTGTCTCTGTGGCAGCTCAACACTAAAGTGTGCTGTGCCATACAAATGGACAATTGTCTTTTGTAATCCCGTGGCCTCACTTGGGTACTCAGTCATTCAGTCCAGCAGCCAAGAGAAATTGAGAGTGACAGGTCTGAGAGCAAGATAACTTAATGTCAGTGCCTTTTCTTCAGGAAGAACAGGAGGTATTCCTTTCGCATTTTGAATTGTGGTTGACTGCTAACTCAGGTCAAACTCAATTGAAAGGTAGATTCTAGACTCTTTGTAGTGTCAGAAATCTATTGCAATAATTCATTATGCAGCAGCTGATTAAAAAGAAAATTTTATAACAAGCCATTGCATGACATATACAGATGTAGTTAACTGTGCCTTTATCAGTGTAGTTTAACTACAAAGGAAGACAAAATCTTATGGATGGTTGGCTAATTATTTTTTGTGCTTTCTTAAAAGGAAAACTCAAGGTAAAGTTTGAGGTCAGAGTGGGAAATATAAACAACTGTTGTGTCATCACATTAGGGGACCTTGAGGACCTGATATATGTGAAAATTGTCGAACTACCACTTTTTTGGTGAATAACAGCAATATTAACATTTGTATTATTTTAATATGAACTTCTCAGTACACTGGAGGTGAATGGAATTTGTGGAAATCAAAATGAACTTCAATGGATGTAATTTAAACTCAATTTAGTTGTGGAAACATGTAAAATGTCATTATGATGGATGGATAGAAGTGGATGTTAAAGCAGCCCTGATATGCACAGAGAGGTATTCTTGAAGACACCTCCCAGGAGCAAAAGAGCATGTTACATAAACTTTGTGAACGACGTGTGGATGGGTGTAACTTATTAATACTGATCGCTGGAGGTGGGAGAGAGCACTCTCCTGTCGTGTCTCCCTCTCTACCCGTTTTCCTGCTCTCTCCCTCTCCCACCCGTCTTCTCATCCTGCGTTTCTGCAGTGTCTGAGGTCACTGAACCAAAGATTACATAACATCAAGATCACTCACTACGGATCACTCCACTATGCATCATCTTTACTCCCTGCCTGGCCGCACACTGGGTGGCCTGCTGGAGTGATGCGTTTATATGCATGCCCGTATAACAGTGGGAGAAAAAGAGTGAGGAGAGAACGATGGGAGAGGATTGCAGTGAGGTGTCAAAGGGAGTTAAAATAAGAGAACAAAAAGAAGGCCATGCTGCTGAAGAGGATGTTGAGACAGGACTTGATTGAGGATACGTCTGTCTCTCTCTATCCTTTTCTCTAGACACTTTGCATTGCTAACTCTTTCATTCTTCTTAGTTTTTCTCATTTGGCTCTTGTCTTCATGAGACATGCTTGAGAGCATCGTTATATAATGAAATGAAAGCAATGCACCCTTTTACCAGAACACCATTATTATTTCAAACTCCATAATTACACAATTGACAAAATCAAGGTTCTTTCGTATCATGCTACATTCCTGTATAGTAAGGCAATTATTTTTAGTATGACATATTTTTATTATTATTAAATCATCATTGTGCATTTTCCGGTGTAAGTTTGTATGAAATTTGAGTAATGGACATTGGGTTGTCTTTAGGTTGACATTCGTTCCCTGTTAGTGAAATGTCTCAAAAAGCATTGGATGGATTTTCATGAAATGCAGTACCAATGCTAACACACTCCGATAAGATGGTAAAAATGTTGAACATTATGCTTGGGATGAGACACAACGGATCCATTTTAGCAGTTAGCACGGCAGCTAGCAGGTCACTGCTTCTTCTAACTGTGTGTGTGCTCAGTGCATGTGATGACATTGCTCCCTGCAGTTGCGTGTGTGTCCTCTCAGAAAGGCCGACATGGCTGGCAGTGTAAAAGGGATCGATTGCCTTTTTTTAACATTTATTTCTAGTTTTGTCTTTCTGAAATTTGCATGAGCAAATTGTGTTTTTGGCATTTGGTATATGATGTTAACCTGTTGACACCGTGTGATGTTTGTTGACTTATTTACTGAGATACTAAAGTGCCTTAAGTGTTCTACTAATGAGTAGAGCCTGGAAGATGTGATCGTTTTTTGTGTAATGTGAGAAGAGGGTGAACTCTTCTCACATTAATAATGATAATAATGATAATAATTTTTAATTTATTTAACACTTTTCTAAACCCAGGTTACAAGATGCTTCACACAAGGAAGCAACTTGAAGAGTTGGAGACAATAGTGAAAGAGGGAAACACAGTGATCAAGAGAAACTGGTTCACAGCTTGAATGAATGACTGCTGCGTGTTGCCAAAAGATTTTGATCGAATGCTGATACTGGATTAAATCCATTTCCTCATACAAGCCATAGAAGTACAGAGCACACATAAAAACACATTCTACACAGGTGGATCGTGAAGTGGGACATGTATTAGCAGCAATGCTGATCTTTTGATTGATGCCAAAATGGCATCACTGAGGGGAAACAGTATGTATGTGAATGTGCCTCCACATGCATGTGTTTGTGTGCCACAAACACATGCATGTGGAGGCACATTCACATACATACTGTTTCCCCTCAGTTTGATGCTGTACTGATGTGCAGTCGACTGTGACTTAAGAATCATTTACTCCAACAGCAATACACCATATATATCCACAGTATTATGTGTCCATCTCTCACATTCTTCACCTCCACTTTTTCAAAGAACTAAGCCTTGTGTAAGAACCAGGTGGATTTTTTTATAGCCAGTTGTTTGATGAACAAGTCTCCCTCAGTGTTACATAAGCCTTTTGTCCCCTCTGTAGAGTTTCTGGAGTGTTTCAGTACGACTTGAATTTAAGGTTGCTTGGGGAAAACCATCTCATTTATTATGCATAGAGTAAGCACAGTGTTCTTCTTACAGCCCTGCTGAGATAGAAGGAGATGGGGGGGGGAGTAAGCACGGAAAGCAGAGCAAGAGCGGAAGAATGAGAGAGAAAAAGGAATGACAACAAGTGTTATCTTGGTTTGGTCTTGCATACAATATCAGCCTCTACATCTGCTCTTTACTACCTCAAATTTCCCTGCCTTAGTGGAGCCAGATGTAAGCTGGAAAAGTTGTGCATACCCGCTGCTGATGGGAAAGGGCAAGTTGAAGGCTCAACACAGACGAAGAAGCAATTGCAAAAAGAAAAGCCTGTTAGAAACCTAAGAAGTTGACATGATGATAATTAAGACGGAGCTTCACAAGCTGTTACACATGGAAAGCCTCTCTCTCTCCCTCTCTCTCCCTCTCTCTCTGCAGTGTGCATATGAATATGAATAGAGAGCAGCTATGAAAGATGTGTATGGAAACTTTTGGTTTATTTCTGCTATAGAGCAATTCTGTGGAAGAAACAAAAGGTGGTTATGGAGCTAATATATTTGCAGATGTAAGGCTTTTCTGTTTTTCTGTGTTGTGAGGTACTGGAATTACCAGTGTAAATGTTAATGATCTCAGTTTAAAAGTGCTGTTTGGAAAGCTTGGTTCAAAGCAAAAAAACCCCAAAAAACACAACGGATACTTTTGCCATTTTTTGATGGATGACTGACGATTCAAATACGCAATCTGTCTTTGATTTGTATCTATGATTTGTATTATATTATTGCATTTTACTCTACTGAGATAAAGATGGAACAACTATGCTGACAACCAAGGATCTCTGGTTGGGCAGCAATACCTGTGCCAAAACAGGTCCTCATTGTTGTGTAGTCGCACACTTTATTCAGATTTCATACAGCAAAAATGACTAACCGATGTACTTGATAGCAATAATTAGAAAGATAGCTATTGAACAGCTTTTGAGGAATTCTTTCTCAGAGTTTTCCTACAGGACACGTAGCAAACCAAAAGTAGACGGAACTACGTAGAGTACTGCACACAGTGTAAATGTGCATTTTCATCAAGACAGTGCACTGCTGAGCAAGATCAGTGTGACACAATGTCAATGTTTGTCTCTATGATAAAAATGACAATACTGGTTTAGTACAAACAAATGCTGTCATCCCAAATCATCAATCATCAAGGTTGTAAAAAAAAAAAAAATCAACTTACTTACTCATAGATTTCCCCCAAATGCTTTATTATGTGATAGTGTAAACAGGTTGACATAAACTAGTAGATGCATTATTAAAAATTTATATGGATTTACAATCAAATGTTACAATTACAATCAACTTCAATAGCACTTGCACCAACTTTCATCATCACTTTTTTACTATTTCTAATTTAAATGAAAATCAACAGCAAATTTAAACAACAATTAATTAATATTAACAATTATCAAAATAATACAGCTCTCATGATTGTTTTTTGCAATTATATATGATAGCAATTGTTTCTCCTTTATCTTTCCGATTCACCCACACTTCTAATGTCATCTTAGAAGTGGCATCAGGAAAATCAAATCAATAGAGTCACCCTGATCATTAGCTATTCTCCTTGAGTATCAACAACACAGATGTCCACGCAGCAGAGAGGCCCATTTAAGTATCTATCTCCAATCATTAATAATGCTGCTGCTAAACCTCCTCACTGGCTGACCACCCACCACCCCAGCGTTATAGTCTACATACTTATGTTATACAATTTAAGTTCATGCTGCTACTAGCATACAATGTTTGATTTTTTTCTGCAAACTGCAGTTCACTGGCAAGTGAATTTCATGTATAAGCTAAAAAGCACCACACACCACCCGAGGCATCATCCTACAGTGACTTTGTGTTGAGACACCCAGAATTGTGACTGTCAGCCCTAACTTTTTCAGAGCCCCGCGTTCAGACCATCATGGATGGTATGTGCCAATAATACTTCTATGTCAGTCAAGCTGCAGGGAAGTCTGCCTCAGGCATTGACCTGTTTAAATGGGGATAAAAACAAATGTTTAACACAGTTGCAGATGTATAACACAATACTGAAGTTTGTTACATTTACAATCAATTAACTCTAAAATGATCAGTGATACCTTCACCTTGGCGGAGAGTCATGTATGCGGCAGACTTTTTCTTGTAGTAGATGAATCCAGAGCTCACGATAACAAAACCAAGCATCATTCCACACAGTCCCACAACAATTTTAATCCACTCTACCACAGGAAGGGAGGGTTCTAAAATTGTGAGAAAGAGAGGCTTTCATTTATGCGTCGTACCATTTTCTTATGCTTTGTATGATTTTCAACACAGTGGCAAACTTACCCCAGACCTCAAGCGCTGGTTCAGAGAGGCCTAAGTGTTCGACCATGCAGGTAATTTTTTCTCCTGGAGACGGGGTGTACGCCATGTAGGAATGAATCTGGTAGTACCAATCCCCATCAGGCAGCACATCAGAAGAACTGATTTCTGAGGTCATTGCCTGCCCATTCTGCAACCATGTTACTCGTATTTGTTTTGGATAAAAGTGATAGGCGCTGCACACAAGCATGGCAGGGTGTCTATTACTAGACTTCTTCACTGATTTCAGCTTGATAGTGGGTGATGCAACTGTAATTTCATCTGAAAAAAACAAAACAAGTAATAAAAAGTAAAGTAAGAAAAGTAATTAAAAAAACAAAACATCTGTACACCTTTTCTGTTTCTGCAAAAGTCAGAATATAGAGTAGATACAGTAGCACTCAAGGGTATAAATACCATACAATACAGTACTACCAAAATATTGTAGTATTGTAATGTATTTTATGCTATATTCTGTATACTTAAATTCTCACTTTTCATGGCAAATATTTTGACTTGTCAAAGTAGAAAAAAAACAGGTGTAAGTAATACAATTAACAATGGCTGCATAAGTTCCACCTAGACTTTTCCTGCTTTGACAAGTCAAAATGCCTGATGTGAAAAGGGTTTATTTGCACCTCAAACTTCATTTAGTGCATGCGATTTGAAGTAATCTTGAGAAGAAAATGCACTTACCAAATTTTTGGATGAAGCCTATGTTGTCTGTACATAACACTTTCTTTTCAAATTCCCTCTGTATTCTATCAAGTGGATTGTTCCGATTTTTTACTATCTCCATGGAATAGGCTGTGAACCCGGTCCAGTTGCCTCTAGTGCTATTGAACTCCATCATCAATTTCTTGTTATAGAGATTCGTGACTATATACTCTACTTCTTCAAAGTCTCGATCATTGAATATACAACATGCTTGGAACTGTGAATAATTTCCATCTAAGAAAACTGTAATAAAAAGGAGAGAAATGTATTAATGTTAAATGAATTACTATAATAATCACAAAAACCTTTTTACTGGTGCATGCAAGTAGAAGAGTGATGTAACTCACCTGGACTGAAAAGAGAGAAAACCACAAAAAGCCACAAAAAAAGAAAATGAATTTGCATGTTGTCCCACGAGGAGGAAACTACAAGAACAAAGCTGCTCTGATGTGCGGCAGTCGGAGATAAATGCGGCACTGACATGTCAAGAAAATGAAAGAATGCACTCGCCCTTTTGCTCAGTTGAAACTTCCTCTCTCTATTACATTATCGACAGAAGTTAATACTGATTATTCCTGCCTGGTTGGTGTTTCTGATTACAATCACTATTGTTGTTTTATGTTTCATTTATGTTTTTATCAAAAATCCGTTCCATGGTTTAGGATAGCAGTTCTTTGTATGAAGGATCTTCCAGTTGTAATAAAAGTTTAATAAAAGTGTGTAACAAGACAAAAATAACACAACACCACATACAGATGAAGAAAGACACAAACAAGAAATTGAAATGAAAAAGAAAAAGAATAAAAATAATCCGAGAGACAACAGGAAGTTGGAAATCAAACAAACATTAAACAAAAACACTGAACTGGAAATCAGCAGAGGGAGGTCAGAATGGGGAAATATGTCATTGGTGTAATAAAGAAATATCTGTGAAATAAAGAAACCTTACAGTATTCCAGTTACAGATCAAATGGGTATGATTAATTTCATCCAATAAACAAAAAAATCTACAAATATCAAACTATCAGAAATTAACAGTTAGAATAATTTTCTCAAGATGATTCAAGGAGAGAAAGCTCTTAGAAATTGTTCTGAGGTGGCAAAACTTTAAGTCAAAACAACCTCAAAGTTCTTAGCAATAAGAAGTGGACAGCTGACTAAGCTTGCAGGTAAAGTGTTCGCAAGGTATGAGACCAAACAGGAATAACTCACACGCAGTCATTTAGCAGGAGGAAATAAGAGGTTAAATATCTTCCTCCTGGTCCACTGCTGGTTTCAGATCATGCCAGTAAGGTTTCTTACTGGCATGATCTGAATAAGGAACTTTGTTAAAATGACTGATCACAGTGAAAATTATTGTACTTTGCCTTTATTTTCTCTCAAATGATTTCATGCAAGACACAAGTTCACATTCTCCCAACACCCAAGTTTGCTTGTTGGTCTTCAGAGTATTTTTCAGAAATATAAAGTAGTGCAAAAACTTTACCAATCATCTCCACTATTAGAGGCAGCCCAACTCTGACATGAGTCAAAGCACCTAAATGATCACTGTGATGAATTATATATCTGTAGAAGGTTTAAAATTCTGACAATGTTCACATAGTGCTACAATGATTTGACCATATCTAAATATTGCATATACTGCAGACTCAGGCATATGACCCAAAGTAGAATCTTGTGGGACTTGTTAGAGAGAACTTGTTGATCTTCATTGTAAGGTTTGTTATTCAAGCATATCACGTTATATACACTCCAACATACATATCTACGACACAGTGGCAATCGTGTGCGTTTATTTATTAAGAAAAAATAAATGATAAAAAAATACTTCAATTAAACAAGTGACAACACAAATAAAAAAGACAAACCTGGATTGTGTCACGCTTTAAAAGACAGTACAGAAGAGAAATACAATTCAGTGAATTACAGATGTGCGTGACTCAGATTGATTCATGTACATGTTTGTGTATTTTGGGCATTTTTGAGAGGGGAAAGACATGAAATGAATGTCAGTGGCTGGAAACAAACCAAGGACGATGTGATCACAATGCTGTGGCATCTATCTTAGCCACCAGCGTCCGTAATGCCCTGATATTGGTTTCCTTTCACAAAAAAGAAAGCTCCTGCAGCAAATCCAAGAAGTCCAAGACTCACGCCAAGTCCACAGAAGACGGCTGGACCAATACTAATCTCATCTGTGTCAACCTCTGGGGAATACAAGAAAGAAAACTATTTTTAATCTTAAATTAAAAACCCAAACCTTGAAGTGATTTCAGAATTTATTAATTCCTTCATTGCTATCAGGCAAGTCAGGAGGAAATTAAGACACTATAATATTAAGATTCTTAGTTCTTACCCCAGAACATGGTCTGAGGCCTCTCCAGTGACTCATGTTCCACAGTGCAGCTGTAGATGTCTCCTTCTTGTGGGACAAAGTTCAGGTATGAGAAAACATAAAATGTCCCATCGTGATTAGCTAAGCATTTGATGACAGGATACTCCACTGCTACTTCTATATCATTTTTGGTCCACTTTATGTTGATGAGCGGAGGAAAGAAATGGTTGATGAAGCAGACGAGAATGTTTTCTTTCTCTTTTATCACTTCATCTCTGGGGTAGATGAGGATTTCTGGGGCCTCTGAGGGTTAAATGAACAAAGGTTAGTGTTCTTTTGCTTCTTTATGTTTTTGTAAAAACAGTATTAAATGGATGCAGTGTATTTGTCAAAAGCAGACAGTGAACATCACTCTGTTGAGCATCAGTTACCTTTAGTCTTTGTTGCGGCTGACTCGTCTGGTTTCCATCTCTGCAAATCGCTCTTGCATGCAAATTGATAATGTATTGCATATTTGTAAGCCCAGGGAACATGCAAAAATGTAGGGACTCTACTATCCCAAATGACTTCTCCTTTTTTAAAGTCTACATAGTAGACTTTGTCACCATCCAGTGTCACAGATATGTGATTATCACCTGACTCAAAGCATCCTCTGCTGAGACAAAGTTCACGACTTCCTACGAAAATGTAACAATCCATAAATCAGTTCAGCAACATCTGTTGATACTATGATACACATTACTAACAAGTTCAAAGATTTACAAATAAACAATCATTCACATGTGTCTTTGGGGTTTTTTACATTCAAGTTAAAAGATGCAACAGTAGAGAAATAGCCATACTTACTCTGTGCATAGATGCAAACTGCACCTGAGAAAGCAAGTATAAACTTAAAGTACGGTACATATCTCTCGGTCTGCGCCATGTTAGTGTGCAACGATAGCTGTCTTGTTCTTTGTGGTCAGTCATCAACAAGACTTATCAAGGTTGGCTGTGTTAGAGACAACCTTCCTCATTCCTAACAAAATGGGGCACAAGGGGAAATCCAATAACTCCCAGTCAGGAGGAGGAGATGAGTAAGACGACACTTGTTGAATAACTTTCATTGAGAAACTTACTTACATACTGTATCAATACATTTTTTTTTTGGTACATTTTGTATTTTAGTGGCCACAGCTCCTACTACCCCAACTGAGTAACAACGGGGGAAAAAAACAGTTGTAAGTTTGGCTTCTTCCTTATGCTTTGACTCTCTTCACTTCCTCATAGTTTCGCAGCTCCATTGTGTGGCAGTTTCCTCCTTCAGAACAGTAGCAAGTCAAGATCATATTTCATATATTTCCATGTTTGTCTATTTCTATTATTAAATTGCTTTCCTATACTATATATACTATATATACTAGACTTCTTCACTCAATTTGATGATGATGTGTTATTATAACTGAGGTCAGTTTTTTTTTAACAAGACACTTCGAATTTTTATCAAGAGATTAGAGTCGTCAAAGCAAGTTTCATTTAGTTCTTTTCATTAATGACAATGTGAAAGCAGTTCTATATTTTCAAAATGATGAAAGAATAATTATGATAAATAATTCAGGTCTAGTCGTGCAGTCCTTTTTCATTTAAGTGCAGGGCACATCACAATATGGCGCGGCTAATTGGGCCTCAGACGCTGCAATCTGATCGATGGTAATGACAGGAGAAGGGTTGCTCACTGGGGCTCACGGACACTGAAACACTTCCTTTCACAGCTGGAGGCAGGAAGCTGTACAGGAGGCACCCAGGGGAGAACGCTGCACAGTATGGGTAGCAGCTCAGAGAGGTGAGCTAAAGCAAGAGCCATCTGTATCTACGCTTGTGGGAAATTATTATATTGATTATTATTATTATTTATATTAATGTACCAAAAGCAGAGCTCGGGGAAAAAATTCAACAACCAAATAGCGCTGAAAGCAGCTCTTGGAAAAAGTCCCATCACAACAATTTGGAGAACAGAGAATAACTTCAGATCAGTGGGGTCTGCTGAAAAGCAAGAGACGCCTCAAGGAGAAAGAAGAGGATCATGCTGCTGGCCACCTGCACCCATGGCACTGACTAGCTGCCTGGGAACAGTGAGTCAGAGAAAACCAGGCAGGGACAAATACACATGAGCATTTTTTTTTTTTAACACAATAAGCGTTTGTGAAAAAGGAATGACATACAAGGGGAAGAATGCCGTAATCACCTCATATTCCACAAGAAGAGAGGGTTTTCGTTCCATCTCGGTGGGCGATAGAAAAAAAAAAAAAAAAAAGATTGGTCATGTAAAAGCTTGTTCCAACTACTTTCCAACTCTTTGTACACATGTTCACCCACATGAGTTAAGTCAAAGATTTTTCACCGTCTCTCTATCTTTGTTTGTTTCTCTCTGCCAATTGTCCGAGCGATGCATCTTTGTCACAGGAACCATTTTCGAAAAGGTCACATTTACTCGTTCATGGAGATAAAGAGAGGGATTGCTTTTTGTCTTCTCTTCTTGTTTGCTGTTGCTTCAGTACAAAAACAGTAGATATTCAGTATCAGGTCCAAGCACTCGATGCAGGTTTGCTTAAGCTGCTGAATTTGATGTAACTTGATGCTTTATCTGATCATTTTATTTGCAGCAGTTCTACACACTTTCATGTGTGTTCTCTATGACGCCGGTGACATTGGGAAGAAAGGAAACTGGGTGACTTGATAGGAAAGTCTTTGTGTGATTGCGTGTTTCAAAGGTCGTGTTCGGATCGATGTTAGCGCTGCATGAAAAAATGCAGTCACCTCATTCATTTAAATGACCATCCATCAGTGTTGTGCTAAAGCTGAAAGCTGTGGTGGGAAAATACAGGCTTGTCCCACAAAACAGGTTGAACCAGGTTCAAAGCAATGCAATCTGGCAAAATGCTGCATTAGCCACACATTTCTGGTGGTTACTCTTTTTTTTTTACTGTTTATTGTAAATACTTTTTACTGTCATCAGCACAATGAAAGATACTACATGTAGTGATAACTTCCCAGAGTTGTAAAATCCTGACTTCGACTATTATAAACTATTATTTGCAGTGTTTTGATGCTTGATAAGTGGGTCTGTTACTGGATCATATTTCACGCTTCAGTAGTACATCAAGCAGCACGCCCCGACTAACACAGACACTTGCTGTGTTTCAACACAGGGTTGATTTCAGTCTTATTGCCTGATGAAAGACATGAGCCACTGATTTTGAGTCACTCATCAAGGGAGATTTGCTTGTTGAATCTGAATCCTTGGCTGTTGAATCCTGTTCCAAATCTTTTCAAGCAGTTTGTTTAGCGAAGGATCAGGAAGACATCTGTTAATTAAAACTAGCCGTTTTTATTTCACTCAGTGCAGTAGCAAAACAATTTGTGTTTTTTGGTGTAACAAAAGTTAAACTTGATTTTTCTGAATTTCTTTTTCTAAAGATGTTGATAACGCAATTGCAAATTTTCAGAAGCCATAAACGTGTTAATAATATATATTCTTCTTTATCATTCAAGGAAAATCAATTGAATAAATCATTGATGTGCTGAGCACTCGTCTATCAAAAATGGCAGAAGTTCTTACTTGTTGGACAGAACATACTGTATTTGAACAAAGAACTCTGCAATTGTTTTGTTGCCTTTGGAACATTTAAGCCGCTCCACCATGTTTGTTGTTGACAACAGAGTTGGTGAGTTACAGTCCTTAACTTTGCTGAAGCCTGTAGTGTCAGACAGAGAGGCACAAAAGTCTAACCAGACAGAGAACATGAATGAAAGATTTGATAAGGGATTAACTGGGCACGAAGCTTAACAAATCCTGATCTTTTACCAACTGGAACAGGATCCAAAATGGAACCATCTATAGGAACACACACACACACACACACACACACACACACACACACACACACACACACACACACGCCAGCACCAATAAAGTCATGGTAGGCACACGTAAATATAACACAGACCATCTGTTGTGTTGAAGGTTCCATTACCATATTGAAGCACTGAACTTTTTCTAACTACATAGTCGCAGTCCCATGTTCAACAGCTGTTCACCAGATTCTCAGGTCTTTCAAAACACATTAAAAATCATTAAAAATGTGTGAATATTTTAATTTAAATACCTTAATAAGAGTTGACAATTTAAAAGATTCTCTTGCTCTGTTGTTTATTAGGAAAACCAAACAGCTGTGTGGGTCGATTGGGTTAAAATCTACTCCACACACACACACACACACGCACACACACGCACACACACACACACACACACACACGCACACACACACACACACACCCTGACACACATGTTCTTAATACGCACACACAGAGGGCCACTTCATCATCAAAGAGGATTTCTAATCAGCTGTGAGCTGCTGATGTTCCTATAGCAACTAGGGGCACTTGTACCTGTTATTCTGGTATGCACATCATGTATCTGTGCATACACCCACATACTGTAGATGGACGTGTGTGTGTGTGTGTGTGTGTGTGTGTGTGTGTGTGTGTGTGTGTGTGTGTGTGTGTGTGTGTGTGTGTGTGTGTGTGGATGAGAAGACGACCGTTTTTGCTTTGAAGCAGCACTTTGACCCACTGTGGCGTTGGTACAGTGACTACAGAGCCAGGTGTGAGAAGGTTAATGGCACATGCAAACAGAACTGTAAGTTAAACATGTTAATCACGTTTTGGTGATGATCAGGTTGGCAGCTGATTGGATTTATACCAGTGTGGTATGGAATGAACATCTCCTAGTTACCCTCTGAAAGCAAACCATTACAAAGGATCAGGTGGTTATTATGGGGCTGGCTCACTGACTGATGGGTCAAATCTCTTTTGCTAAAGGAAACGTTTTGATTTGGGGTGCACGCATTTGTCCCCACCACGAGCAGAATAAGCCTGCTGCGATGATTAGTGTGTGCACCAGTGTGAATTTAAAAAGGACAATAGAAAGTAATGTGCAAATGCAGATCTGAGAGTCCAAACTTAAATCTATACCAGACATTTTTGTGTTTGCAAACTGCTAATGCTCCTCCAGGCTGCGCACAGTCAAAACACGCGGGTGTCGTTGTTTGTGTGTGTTTTTTATATATACTGGGGGGATAATAGTGTGTGATAGATGGTACTGTAAATGTGTCTAGTAGGATGCAGTGTCACGTTTACCGAATCGTAGCGAAAACAAAGGAACCAGAAAACAGAAATCAATTTCACCACAATGACAGTGTAATATCTGAGAAACTAACATGAAAGAAATTGGATTTATCAACATAAATGGACTGGACAATGACAAGATGGGCAGTGAAAACTTCCCAAGAGAGGAAGATTGAAAGCTGAATGTGAGACTGACTTTCTTATTAAGATGGATGTTTTCTTGAAGTTAGAAGTTGTATTTTTAGCTCGGTAAATTTAGCAACCTACCTGCGTGAATCAGGGTAGTTTTGAAAATGGCAAATGACATGTCACTTCCTATTATCATATAGAGTCTGATTACATATACAATTCATCACTATCCAGAGTGCACAATGTGTCATTATACATTGTGATCACATTATAGTGTGGCATGCCCAGCTGCTCCCCTTCCCATGCTGCATCTCTCCTGACACCTGTCCCATAACTCTATTGACACATTCACAACGTGTCAGCAGAGCTTCTATTCTCAGTAACCATTGTGTCTCCTTGTTTAGACAGGATGCTGACAGTAAATAAGGTTTAGTGGCACAGGAAGAGAGGAGGTGTGTCATGGGCAAAAATGGAGGGACAGACAATTAAGAGTTTCCTGTTCTGCTCAGGTGAATGATGTTAGCTTCCCATTAAGCTGCAGCCTGCTCTGTAGCACACAAACACGCATGCATTGTTCACACCAGTGCTGTCGAAGCAAGTTTGATTCATCCACGGCACAACAAATTAAATAGAAAAAACGACACTTAACATCCCTACAAACTCAGTTTATGTGGACATGATTTATTATTTAACTTGTAATTCCCGTCGTGATGCGAGCAAGTGATCATAAAAATTTAATGTAATGCTGAAGAGATGTGTAGCCAGTGTCTGACAGTGCTCGAATGTCATGTCCAGGTCCTTACTGTCCAAGTCTGAAGACTTCGGTATCTCCAACATATCTGGTTCAAAAACATAAATGCAATGATGAGGTTTTAGCCTCACTGGACCCTTACATAACAAGCTACATTCAGATACCAGGGTATGGCTATATTCCCAGCAGAGGGAAATGGCTTTCTAGAACAGACATAGATGTACAGAGCTTCTTACAGATCATAAAGTGAGGAAATATCTAAGGTACGTTACAGAGCAGAGGACATCACTTAAAGAAATAGTCTCTCTTTTGGGAAACTCAGTCTTGCTGTGAATTAGACAATAACTCAGATTAGCACTAAGACTGGAAAGAGGGGGAAACGGCTAACCTGACTCTGTCCAAAAGGTAACAAAACTCAGAAAATCCAAAAAGCAGGCCAAACTCTGGAACAGGAGAACGAGGAAACTTCAGAGAGACTGAAGAGAAGCACGGGGGAACACCTGGGAAACACAGCAGATGAACTGACAAAGACACAGGGAAAGACAGGGACTTAAATACATAAGGGAGGCAAGGGTAATTGGAAATACATCAGGGTGGTGCAGACAAGTGAAACATCCAAAAGACCTACAGGGTAAATAATTTGAAATAATAAAAAAATCAGAGTCCAAATATACAGTGTCCTATGGGGGCAGATCATAGCAGAGGCATGAGCAAAGTATGCAGAGCTGATCTGAATTAATTAGTCTATTAATCTTTTTCAGCCACGTTCTGCAGGTGACTCATTCCACTAGATACAGCAATACATCAATGAGGCTGCGATTTCCTGGAATTAAAAGCGATGTACCCAGGTTCTTATGAAGCTACAATGTGTGCAAGTGGTGTGTATATGTGTGCAAAGGACTATTTAAAATTGCTTTCTCTAATGCTGCGCAACCTCTGTTTGAAGCTCAGCGCTGCGATGTATGGATTTTCACACAAACAGCCAGAGGCAGCAGCAACAGGGCGCAACAGATGTCAGCCTTTGGCATGACACGGGCTGAGTCGCTGACGTAATGAGAGATTTCAGTTCATTTTCAGGTAAACGCATCAGTGATTCATTGAGATCGGATGGAACAAGGGTCGTGTTTCATTGCAAAAAACTGCACTTAGCTGTGTTATTCAAGTATATCCCAGAACCCAAAGACCATCTACGCACTGCTGTTGTAAGCACCGCTGTTCGCTGCTTATCGCTAATGTGTTTTTCATTAGTTTCTTCACCTGGTTTATCTCCTTGGTGATCTGCTTGTCATTTATTTAACAGTTATTTATTTGTTCCAACATAACATCATAGTCCTCCATTATCTAGTCCTCTGTTGAAGGGTAGGTAGGTAGGATGTGTGGATGGATAGGCGTCATGTAGCGTTATCATCCACTTTGTCTGTTTGAGTCTCCCTCTCTACACTTTCAAGCGGCTACACATGTAGATATAAAAAGATAAAGGGCAAAAGATAAAGATCTAAAAATAATACATTGCTTTGGTATATATAAATATTCTTCTTTGGCTCGGGATAATTTGTCAAATTTCAAAGGTTCTTAAAGTGCCAGTTGTGTCTTTGTTTGGATTTCTATTCTCTTTGCCTCTGCAATATCACCCTGTTAATCGCTATGTTTGACTTTCACTCTTCCCACCTCACCTGCCTTTGTGTCTACCCTTTATCAACTGTGCACCTTAAATTAATAAACATGCACTATGTCCACTGAGTTCAAGTCAATATTAAAGGCTTCTTTGTATCCAGCTAGGCTAAATCACATGTTTAAATGCTTTGCTTGTGTCATGGAGACAAAGGCACGGACTCTCTCTCTGCCCCTCAGGACTCTTTCATTTCTCACCTGTCCATTTGTCACCCCTGTTCCCACAACCTCCAGTCACCGGACCAACTGTTGCTGCACTGCTCTTAATTTAGTCCTCAGCTCTCTACTATAAACAGAAAACTGTTGACCTTCTATGTTTACCAGATCATTAATGTTGCTACGTAGCCATTGCTGTTGGGCCATTTCTGCCTGCTTGTTTGTTCCAGCATGTAACCTTGCCACACAATCGCAGTGAATTATCTTGAAAACTTTATTCTGCCTGCCTTATATCCATGTGAAACTGAGGCTTTCAACATTGGGTATATCAGGCATGTCTATTCTGCACTGTAGGTGATTTATTCCACCAAGTTATATTTAAGATTACTAGAATGTGATTTGGAAGGTTGAGGTTAGAGTCTGGGGATCCTTGTGTGCAATCAGTTCTTCTACTTCTGCATTGTATTCCCACACAAACCATTTACAGGTGAAGTCAGAAAAAGCTGTTATTGCCTATTAAATCTGTAATGTTCTCCTTAACTGTGTAGTTGAAAAATCTGGAATTGTAAAAAGTCTGCTGGTTAAAATGTGAAGTGAGAGAAAGAGAGAGAAACATAGAGACAGATCTATATCAAGTGCCAGGCAGACCAAAGACACAAACACAGTATATGTAGGCATCGAGTATGCAACTGTATTTCCAGCTCTCACTCTGCTGTATAACTTCTGTGGTGCCACTGCTTCACTCATCCAGCGCACCAAAAATCTGAAACCCCCAGCCCACCAACTCAACGGAGGATCACAAAACACGCAAACACAAACACAGTCATGTATTAAAATTATACATTTTTTTATAGCAATCTGGAGACATATTGCATGGATTGCCTGAAATTGCCCATTGTTCCCCAAAAGATCTGCCAACCACAATTAAATGCAATGATGAATGTAATGCTGGTGTTGCAAGACCCCAAGAATGATGCAACCAAACTCTGAAAGAAAGGTTCTCAGCTGGAGAAGTGCAGAAAATGAGCTTTTATAGAGTAGCCATAGTCTGAGACAAAGTGTGCAAGTGCAACCTTGAGAATACCACCAGGGTTTCAATTATCCTCACAGTGGGAACTCATTCATTGTTGTCCTATGAGACAGCAGGCTGGCAGCTGGATAATCACAGAAGTCAGGCAAATGGAAGCAATTCAAGTAATGGTATGCAAATAAATAACCAGATAGACTGCAGGTAGGGAAATGACTGATCACTATCAGCAATAACCAGTGGTGAGACGTAAAAACGCCATATAGAATCGACTGTTGTTAAAAGCGCACACTCACTATAGACAATTGAACCCAGTCCAACAGAGAAAGAAACTAATACAACCTGTGATTGGAAAACATAAAGCTAAATCCAATGGGAATCAGCAAGGGAGTGGCGTATACTCTGCATCAGCACTCACTGAGCAGGTCACATATGGTTCCAAAAAAATATTTGTATCTTACAACAGCTGACTCGAAGTGCTGAACTATGATGGGTGATGGGTCTGTTACTTTGACATTTTTCTTATGACGCTCTTCCACATCATGGAGAGGTAGTATCAGAAGTGGTTTTCAGAGATCTGGAGATACAGTAGCTTCAACACTAGCACTGACTGAATGTGTAATTAAACTCCATTCTGATTTAGACTGCCATTATTAAAAGACAATGGGAGACAGACGCTTCTCCTGTCTTTTTAACAGAGCAAAGATGATGTCGCTGTCCCTTGAACCCACGCTCAAGAGCTCATTACTCAGGAGCTGATCAAGCAAGCAGTCAGAGTTATTCAACTGCTGTTCAGGTGCAGGAAAAGACACTCTCCATTCTTTAACCAGTGAATGGTTAATTAATTGCAGAATAATCTGTATGGTAATTGTTTAGCTATAGTGAAAGCTCTGCTCAGTGTAAACTCAAAATTAATGTCAGGGTGAAGCTTTTATAACTGTATCTACTGAAGTGTAGCTACAGTGCATACTGAAGATATTAGATAACAATAGTAATTTTTCCTTGTGGGAAAACTAGTTCACAGAACACCAGCTTTGAGGCATATTAGAAAAAAATATGTGGAATAAAAACAATAAATTTGAAGACAACACTTGACAGATATATTGGACTCTGATTTGCATTTTGTTAAATATGCCTTTTTGATTGCATGATAGAAAAGATACCATTCATTGGCAATTTGTTTCCACTAGTCGTTTTTCTTTTTTATATCCCAGTAACTTATTAAACAAACGTTGTAGAGAATTAGGAAGTCTGAGGCTGCGATTATGAGCTTCAACTCCATTTTGTTTAGTGTGCATTCACTGTGCTTCAGTTTTGTCTTGCCCGGCTGTTGCTCGCACTGCATAAGTGGATATTTGCATAAAGTTGAACCTTTTGAGCGTGTTGAGCTCAGTGGGGGGTTGGGGATGGGGGCGTGCAGGGCTGCAAAACCACGTCTTGTTCACAATGAATATAGTGTATTTTGTATATTAAATTATTAGATTATTAGTCACAGTGTTGGAATGAAAACTGCCCTAATATTTGTGTAGCCTGCTCCGTGCATACAGATACAAATGCTTCAGAGTATCAGCTAGCTGCAAAACAATTACAGTGGCCACAACAAAATCATGCTGACTTAGGCAGACTCAGACAGTTACCCAAAGTGATCAATCACTTTCTCAACACACATGCACTCTCTCTCTCTCTTTCACTCTCCCTCTCTCTCTCTCACTCCCTCACTCTCTCTCTCCCTGGCTCATCGTTTGACGTCTGGCAGATTATCTGAGTGAGCATGTTTCTCTCCATCTGGTGTGTGTGAGCCAGGTCACTGTCTGGCTGAGCTACGAGCTCCTTGGGGAACAACGAAGGAACAGGCTTCTCAGTAGTCAGAGCACAGAGCCTCCACTCTGGGGACGTAAACAAGTTCTTGGGTCTGGGCCTGAATGTGCCGTGGGGCATCTCGGTATGCAGGAACACAAACAAACATATGGAACCCCCCAGAGACTGGCCTTACACTGACTGGTTGATGTCACCTTAATCGAAAAACAGGTGTCCATCTTTGATACTGCAGTAGGACATGGAAGGTTGTTAGATGCTTGGTATTATCAGTGCAAGGAGGATCCAGAGAAAAAACTGAGTAAAAACTAAAAATTATTTCGGATTTATAGATTTTTCATCCTTTTTTCAATTTCTTAATTTTGTCCATCTTAACTTGAAAACATTTTTTTTCTGGCTAAAAAGGAAATGTGACACAGTGAGAGAAAGATGTGACAGTGAATTATTTTTTCTGGCAGACTTTTGTTTTCCTCCTGTGGCTTCAAGATGACTGACATGATCACAAAGGATGTCAGCATTTGTTGAAAGGGTTTGCGCCTATCCTGTTACACTGTGACAGATACATCCTCTAGCCCCTCTCATTCATTCTGTTAGAGAGACTGAAATGTTTTCTGATCAGTGACAGGTTTATCAATGTGCAAACAGAACAACTGAGACACCGAGAACAATGGGCGTCACTCTCCAACCATTCACCAGAAATTCCTCCTTAAAACCCACTTACGCACCTTTTACGAAGATTCTGACAATCACCAATGTTTTCTTATTTGGGATTTGTTCTTAGGTAAGAACAGAATCTACATATACTCTTCAGCACATTTGAGTGCTGACATGTTTGAGCAAAATAAGTGGTAATTGCGTTTTCCTCGGTTCTACAGTTATATAATGGGCCTATTATATTATTGAAATTGGCATTCATCAATCTAAGAACACAGGTGCGCACAATTCTGCTGTTTAAAAACACATTCATGAATCTATCGTAGAGTTTTTTTAAGAACTTTCTTAAGAACGACTTTAAGAAAATACTTAAGAAGATATTGGTGAATTAGGCCCAATCAGCTTGGCCACAGTTTACCAACAGCATAACACAGACACTTTGACAAAACCAAATTAGGCTTTCAGTTTACTGGATAGATAATGTAGCTCAGTCGCCATACCTGCCCTGAATCTCAAAGATAAACCACAGAAACGTTCTGCACAGTATTAACAGAAACGTCTCTGCAACAAAACAGAGATTGTGAAGATCACTGCATATTTGTTGCATGATAGGAAAGAAACAAGTGCCACAGCTATATTTTAGATCAATATTTTATGTACTAGTCAACTGAATCGCACTTATGCCGTGACAAGATCATCAGGACAGTGTCTCCAATCTTTTCTCTCCGCTGTGCTCGAACTTAATCACCATTTGAAGATGACAGTCTCCTTAGAGGCCTGTTTAATGCTGTTGACGATAAAATTCAGGCATCTTCGTGCAGAAAAGCTGTCCACTTCAGTTACACACTCGCACGTATCTGAAGAGGAGCCTGGTCCCCTCATGCTGTAATGCTATTCAAGGAGATTCTCCTTTGTGACTCCTATGATGGGTTGCATAAGCAGTGTATAAAATATAACCAGGACACCAAAGCACTAAACAATTCATTACTCATCATGAATCCGAGGAAAAATACAGTATACTCACTCTCAGATGAAGTTATGTTCTATCATGTATCCCATTTTTATAGGAGTACATGGAAGTACAATATGTCATTTAGTCCAGATGACGGCACCAGTGAAAGATTCGATTGGTTGCGGATGCTTCAATTTTAGGAAAGAGTAGTAAATTGTTTTCATTTTACTTTATGTCTGTATAAGAAAATCATTTTCTACCTGCAGCCAGAGAGATCCATCCACTCACATTTACTGTTTTGTCATCTCCAGTTGAGTTGACATATTTAAATGCTTCTGAGATCATATGTCTCTTACACACACAAACACACACACACACACACACACACACACACACACGAAATACTGATGATCACTGTGTGATTTATTTGTCTTTGTGTGTGTGGGCAATTACTGGCATGCTGCGAAAATGAATAGATTACAAATAATCATTTGTCAAATCAATGACATCAATAGATTGGGTGGGGCCCGATTATTATCATCACAACAACAGATGTGATAGCCTTTAGCTGGCCACAGAGGACAACACTGTCTTCCATCACCGCTGGAGCGAAGCAAAATAGAGGATCCAATCAGTTTTAGGACAAGATGTGACAAAGCAGCATCCTGGTAATTATAAACATGAAACTCACAGAAACGACTTCAGGGTCCTGAGCAGGATGATTCAGTAACATAAGGATCATTAGAGTTCAGCAGAAGCTGCTCTAGTCAGCTCTTCGATCAAAAGTACAGATAACTCCAACTTCATCCTATCCCAACCCAAGAACAATAATATGGCCTTTGCTTGACCTCAGAGACAGACTGTATCTTTACAAACAGCCCAGCTGGCTATGATACAATTTAATCACAGCAATGATGAACTACTATGGTAAGTAAGTGGCATGGCATCTAAAGTCACATCATAAACTGGGTTAAATGGTGTGTAAAACCTTTTATGACACAGTTAAACTCAATAAAACACTTGAGCTGGAACATCTGTTGTTTAGGTTCAGGTAACCCTGGAATGAAGACTGTCTGCCTTTACAGCAGGAGGGAAAGTAAATGCAGCCCCAGCTACAAAATCTGTTACACCCTCTTAAGACATCAAGTAACACCAATGTTTAAAAAAGTATAACCACTAAACATTGGTGTCCGTTCATGAAATGAATGTCTCGAAATAAAAAGGTAACACTAATAGAGCAGATGAGAGGGAGACAGGAGCGGGATCAAGCCAAAATCAAATAAATACAAGCAAAAGGGAGCTGAGCACTGAATGTTCAAGAAATATCTTATTTGCATCCTAAAATGTCAAAGAACTGCAGCATGACTTGATCCTGAAACTGTCTCTGTGTCACTGTGACCTGAGGGGAACTTCAGCCAGGAGATGTTCTTCTCCCTCATTCTGTCTTTCACTCTACCCATCTCCAAATACAAACGCAGTGTGTGAATGTTTCTCTTACAAATGAAAGCCGATCCGAAATGTGCATCAAATCTAAATTTTAGTAACTTAACTCAGAAACAGAGGGACGTAGAGTGCATGCAGCAGTTGCATAAGCCTCAATTCCAAAAATAAGGAGTGCATAGGTAGCAGCGCTTCTGTTCTCATAAAATGTGACTGTGGAATAATAAAAATGCAGGAGTGTTTGGAAGAGAAGAAACGGAATAAAAGCTGTGAGCAGAGGACGAAAGCAATGTGTATCTGTAGTATCTACACACATCACTCTTAACCACTCACAGAGCGTACGATCACAATCCAAACACTCAGGGTAAAATAGATGCACGATTTGTCCTTCATTACCTACAGTATAACATTCACACGGGCTCGCTCTGCTGCTGTGCACAGTCTGTCTTACTCCCCTTGAACATATAACAGTGGGCTGAAAGAGAGACAACAGCAGCTCCACCGCGTGGTGGCTGCCTGACCGCACCTCGTGCGTTCAACGTGTCCCTTATTGCAGAATGACAAGCGCATCACCGAAAACTTTTCAATAATCGGTGCCATAGCGAAAACTATACTCTGTATAACAAGTATAGGCTAAATGATTGTAATGGTGTATTGCAGCTCATTAGTCGGAATTATATTGATTGATTTCACAGTGAAAATTGTGGCACCGATTATTGAAAAAAACGGCAACTCTGTGGTTGTCAGTCACGGATTTGCAATTGAAGAGTAGACAATCGGCAGACAGCGGATTCAAAACATCCCGAAAACCAAGAAAACTTCACCTACCTCCTCCACTGTGAGAGGCATGCAGATGCGGTACTCCTTCATCAACATAGTCCTTGCACAAAGATGATGGCAACACAGTGGAAGATGTAGTAGGCTTTCGGACTTCAGTCTTGGGTGCGAGCCTGCAAATCAGTCATTTAAATTAAATCATCTGTTAAGTGAAACGGGATCCTCACTTCTGCATCAGCAACACCTCCTGCAGCGGCTCCGCTATGCCTACGACAGTCTCAACACACACCAAGTCCGAAGTAGGCTACAAGAGAGTCTCCCCGGGGCAAAAATAATCCTTCAGTTTTCTAAACTACTCCAACAGCCGGAGTTTTGCCTCTGGATAACGTCTGCAGTGTAGAAAGTGTAAAGAAATGACACCAAACTCCAAAATAAGTCGCTTTCAACAACAAGCCGCTCGCGTCCCGGACACGGACTGAACCTTTAGTCGTTCCCCTGGCTCCTCAGACATAAACACTCTTCGTTCAAACCGTTTTCACTTGAAAGCAGTATATCAGCGTTTCTCCTGCGCCTTTGAGTTTTCTTGACAGCTCTGACCAGGGATGCGCAGCCGTGTGAAGCCACTGCCTCTAATGCGTGAAAGAAAGGCAGCATTGCACAGGAAATAAGAGGATTTCACCGTCGTCTTAGAAGCATCACTATAAAACATCACGCAAGTAGTGATCTTCTGTATAACAAGTATAAGCTAAATAATGGTAATGGTGTATTACAGCTCATTAGTCGGAATTATATTGATTCATTTGATTCAGTATTAGCGTTTGCACCAAACACTCATCTTATTTTTTAAAACATAACCGGAAGTCCTGCGTGTTTTTTTTTTTTTTTGTTCTGGTTATTTAAGACAAGCTTGCTCCACACAGGCAGCGTTAGACAAACTGCTTTAGGGTCTCAAGGATTTCAAAACAGAAGCTGGACCACAACCAACGTGAAAACAGAAACGTTAAGCGACTTTTAACATGTGGGATAATGTAGCACCTATGTCACAAAACATTGGTAGGAGAAAGCTGATGAAATGTGACAACGCTGTGCAGCATTGCGTAACTGTGTTTCATAATTACGCACCTGAAGCTTTTTGTTTTTGTTCCCCTCTGTTTATTATTAACATATTATCATTTAAACAGAACCTTTTATTTGACTTATGAGAAACTACGGATGTTTCTACAAAATAGGCTATATGTATTATAGATAATACAGAAGATCTTTATACAGTTTAACATATAGGCTAGGTCTATACGACATCGTGAAGTCTTTTGCCACGTTGTGCTCGTAGCGCCGCGGTTGTGACCTAGGACTGATCACAGCTGTAGATCTGACCTTGGTGCTGAATTGGAGCTGACCGTGGTTCTGAAATTCAGCCAAGATTTAAAGTTTCTCCTGCTTGAATAAAAATTCGTTCACTGCTAGAAATATAATTTTAAAACAAAACCGAAGTTAATTAATTGTTTACATATTCTTTATAGATTAGCGATATGCCACTGACAAGAGCTCTCAGGTTGCCAGGTTGGGAAAGTACTGAGTCATTAGTATACTTTGGTAAAGTCATCAATAACGGCTTTCATTTTCTAATAAGTCTGTTGTTTGATTTGAGTTATCAGAAAGTTGTTGTCATTACTGTAAGTCATTAATAAAGGGTGATGAACATTGAGTCTGCAGTTATATGTCAACAAGGCATTAATAAAATGTCATTGGTTTCTCACTTTCTAATGAGGCAGCAGCAAATGTTAGAAAGCCATATGTAATTGCAAATGTCAATAACTTATTAAAAAATGTTTTTGATAATAATCTGATTCTGCAGTTATATATTTTAAGGCGTTGTATTTAACATTCTGATCCATATGCTCTGCAGCTCTTTTCCAGAAGGTCAGAGGTCAAACTCTTCAGTTTTGTTAGGAGGAGGATAAACACAAGAAGCAACCTGGCAACCCAAAAGTTGTTCTTAACAAATAATTTAGAAACAGTGACAAAGCAGTTAGCTGCAGCTTATAAAAATATTATAAAGGCTTCCCATGCATGTTTAGCTCTTTAGTCAGCTAATTCACTGCTATTTGCCTAATGAGCTACAATTTTTACTCCTCTGGGTTAATTATCATTAACGTAGCGTAGCTGTCAATGCTAGTAGTTAGCGAGCTAACATGCCAATATATTCTTGATTCTGTCGGAGCTGTGTGGGGCACATACCAGGAGGTGTATAGTTTTTCCTTTTAATCTTCACTTTATCTTCACTTTTTATTGTTTCTTTTAGTCTTAGCAGGCTCAACTGTTTAGTGCGTTACCTAGCAACCTGTCACCATGCAGACACTGTTTAAACTGCGGCCTGTCTGCTTTAGTCAAATTTGTTACTAATAAGTTAATTTGATAGCCTACAATTTCATTAACTAAACTACTTTAATGTTTTAGATAGTATTATTGAGCAGGCATTTGTCTTTGTTATTGTTTCAGAGGAAAATGATTCCTCTGAATCATTATGCTCCTACGGACCTGCAGTTTGTGACTGAGTAAGACGTACAGATTTATGGCGGTAGATGCAACAGTCATATTTCTTATTAAACTTTTATTATTGTGTTTTGTTCGTCTCAGGGCATTTGTAAACAGAGCATAAAATATCATATGCAGTACTGGTTTCAGATGGTAGATGTCACCAGAGATCTTTATTTCATTGAGAAGAGGCAGGGCAGACAAGTGTTTGTATCACATAAATTATGTGTTTAATTTATTTTAAGGAGATTACACATATCAAGGGTGAATCTCAAATTTTTTAGCCCTCTTCAGACTGAGAAATTAGCACTTTTCATTTTCACACAAGATAAGGCTTTCTGATTCTTAGACAATTGACTGCACAATACAATAAATAGTAACATTAGTTAGTTTATAAGGTCTACATTACATTCTGCTTTGCATTAATATTATGTTATGTTGTTTTTTTGCAGTTAAAAACAATATTTTTCTCTGTGAAAATAAAGATTAATTTTCCCGTCTTGGTATGACATGGGTATATTTAATGCTAGTATATCTAATGGCCTCTGAGTATATTTTGACACCTATTATTTTTAGTGTAATTTGGACTGTATCAGCCGAAAATGATTTAAAATCTATAGGAAGTCTCTGCACAATACTAAGATCTTGAAAAGAGATGTGCAATGTTACTATACATGTACAGTAAAGACAGTGAAACAATCAAATAATGAAATCAATTAATCAGATTAATAGCTGTTTAACCAAAATAGACAATTTTATCCTAATAACAGAAGACTTTTGAAAGTTTTTTTTCTTCCTAAAATAATGAACAAAATGACAGGGAGTTTGATTTTCACACCAGTAGCTTGAATATTGCCTGTTCCTGCTATCAGCTCATGAAAACTAAATTGAAAATAATTCAAGTTACCTCTCATAATTTTTTTGCATAAATTAGACCAGTGGACTGACCTTTCCCTCTGTGTTGTGAAGGAAGGAAAAAGAAGATATGGTGTCTCAACTGAAGAGGGTGCAATTCACCTGCATGTGTTGTGTATCTGAAATACATTTCTTGCACTATTAGTGTATAATGTGCACAGTATATAAACATCCAAGAATACTCACAAACACAAATGTGATGGTCTGTATGTGCCAACATTAATGAAAGCACAAATGCAAACATGACAGCAAACAACCTCACTCACATACAGTTGCGATACCTTTCGCTTAGCCATAAGAGGAGAGGAGAAAGGCACAACTGAGCTCTTAGCTGCTGTCAGGAACTTTCATAATCTTTTCACAGTAAGTTTGATGTCAACAAAGATGATTTGATGGTGTAAGTTCTCTGGACTGAGCAGCTGAATGCAATTAATGACTTGTATGCACTTGTATGTAAAAGTTGGGGCACCCCTGGGCAAACAAAATATTTTGTTGATATTTTAAATGAAAGTTAGTGAATAGTTAACAATATAATTTAGCCTTTTATCAAATTTGAATGCACTGTCAATTTTTATCTCATGAACATGTATACAGTTTGTGCTCAGTACTGAGTAACCCCACCTTTAGCAGAATTGGCAAGTTCTGAGATATTTTTAGGTTGTCTTGAATGTACAGCGTGTTTAAGAGATGTTCAAGTCGAGGGCCATTCCCAAACCTTCAGCTTGTGCTTCTTGAAGTAGTTCATGGTGGATTTTGATGTATGCTTTGGATGATTGTGTGTGTGTGTGTGTGTGTGTGTGTGTGTGTGTGTGTGTGTGTGTGTGTGTGTGTGTGTGTGTGTGTGTGTGTTTTTCACTGTTGGGTTTGGTTGATGTGTGCAAACAGTGGGGTTTTACGAATGGGTTTGTGTGGTTTCAGTGGTGCCTGTGCCTTATTTCACTGGTGTTCACACGGTTTCATTGGTCTGTGTGTATGTATGCATGGTTTCAGTTGCATGTGTGGTGAGAGTGTGATGCTACACGCACACGCACACATGCACAGAAACCAGCCAGTGATTTTCAGGTCTGACTTGCTGCAAGTTGACTACAGAAATCATATGTAATTGATATTGAATTTAAAGGAAAATATGACATTATGCTAAGATATTTGTCCTGTCAAACTGATGACGCCTGCTACAGTTAGGCAGACACACATATCTGCTCACACAGACACTCAAACACACACGGCAAAATCTGTTTATTATAGCCAGTACCAGTGTCGGCAGAGAGGAGAAACTGTTGCTAAGAAACCTGGCTTGTTCGCCTCTTGCCGTTCAACATCATTAGCTGGCCTTTACTGTCACTTTCCTAACCCCTCAGTTCAGTCAGTCCACTGTTACTGTGGAGGAGCTTGTTTCTCAGCTTGTTCAATAGTGGGGGTTGTGCTGGAGCCAAAATTAATAAACAGTTTACCGGAGCCATCGGCCAGGCAAAGGAAACACTGGTGTTAGATGAGTGTCACAGGCCAGTTTAATGATTGCATTACATCCCGGTGAGTAGGTAGGGAGAGGAGAGGATCTCTTTTAGGCTTCCTTTGTGTGAATTTCTTACCGCTCTAGTAGAGCATGATTTAATCCATGTAAAGTCCATCGTCGAAAATTGGATTGTTCAGTGTGGACACCAAGGGTTTAGGTTTAGTTAACTCAAAAGTGTGACACCCTTGATCCTCCTGTTACTTGGTGTAAAGTTTGTCTGTGGGTTGTCTTGCTTTTCATCTTATTTTTCTCTCACTGAGAAAAATACTGTGAAAAGAGTTGCTATTACACATTTAAAGGTTCTGAGACACATTTTTTTTGATCAACTTGTTTGCTTATATTATCGGGCTTTAATTATTGACCCCATATGGACACACAATCGCTTTCAGATTTTTTATGATCAATCTTGTTTGATAGAGTCTGGAAAAAAACATGTCTGCAGCAGAAATTGAATGCTTAATCTTTGCTTATTACCTATTGTACATTACTTGACCAATGAAACCTCCACAATTTCTAAAATCTGTTGCCGGAAAAAAATGTTTTTAAGCACTCACAACCAAACATGTTCTTCATGATTATGGCACTCTGACATTTTTTTGTTGTTGTTTGAAATCCACAATGAAATTCTGAATCAGCATAGCTGGAGTACTATCTTTGTGTGTGTGTGTGTGTGTGTGTGTGCGTGCGTGCGTGCGTGCGTGCGTGCGTGCGTGCGTGCGTGCGTGCGTGCGTGTGCGTGCATGTGCGTGTAGTCCTATACGATTATAGTTTGGATGTCTCTTGTGTTGACAACACACGATCAATAGTGTTTGTTGCCATGTCATTTATGAAGCAGGCATTCGGCACCATGAATGCCTGACTCTGGCCTGTGCAGAGCAGTGAATGGAGGCCAGTTCATTAGTGAGAGGAGAGGAGTGATGAACTGGCTGGAGAGTGTGAGGTGATTATGTCATACAGTATCATTTGGACATCACGGAGGGTGCTGTTCTCAGCTGTGTGTGTTTTCAACACAGGGATTCACACATAGAGAGGAGTGCTGCTCATCAGCATATGATATGTTCATGGACACACATATACACACATATCCCACGCTGTATGTAGTCTGAGACACTCTCTCACACACACACAAACAAACAAACTACCACTAACTTGTGTACATGTATTCCTCTCTCTAAGGCTGTCAAATGCACACAGTGAGGTGGCAATTGAGATTTGAGAGATGACATTAACGGTGACACTGACAGCAATCTGAAGACGGAACACCTTTGAGGGATTTTATGAGGTGAGGTGACAAAGTTTGTCTGCAGATAAATTGCTGTGTCTGTCTCTGTTACTGTGTTGGGACTGTCAAAACAGCACCTTCCGCAATAGCACCTGTTCCTTGCTCCCTGAGGCCTGATGTTGTCAGAAATCTGAAGGGACTTTGATTGGTATTTGAAAGTATTCACATTCTAATTAATATAGAGATTAAGGGATGTCTAATCAAAAGCACAAGAAGCAGATTCTTATGATGACTGCAGCTGGATAATTGTCTGTTTTTCCCTAGTGCAGCTGATTATAAAATCAAGGGATTTATAAATTAATATAACATCAACTGCACTTGGAAAATTGAAAAGTTTTCTGAAGGGTGGCTGTGTTGATTTACCATGAATACTTTACATAAGGAGCAGAAGAACACAACAAGAAGAAAAAACAAGACGCATGAGAAGGCAGGATCAAGTAGCAATACCCTTTATCACTTTCAAATGTGGATCATTTGCAAATTGAAGGAGAGATTTTAACACATTGCTCACAAATGTCCCTCTTCTGTCGCCACATCTGCACTCATCCTTTATCAATCATGCAGATGCAACCTTTTAGAGCGGTGATTGACGCTTCCATGTCAAGACTGTTTCCATGGAGACACTGAGATCCAATACATTTCTAGGCTTTCCCTATCACTGGTCTAAAACACAAACACTAGGGAGTGGTGGTTCTTCGGGACCAGCAAATGTACCAATCCCATAAACGAGGTACCGTAATGTGTCTTTTTATCCAGGTAATTTCAGACTTCCCATTTCCCAATCTAGTGGGTCAGACAGCCATCTAGGTGTCATGCACATTTCATTTAGAGCAGAAGATTGTCTGATGCATAATGTATAATGAAATCTCAACTTATTGCCAGTGGAGAGATATCACTGTGAGAGATTTGGCATCTTTTTTCATCTCTGGGCTCAGCTTGCATTTCTCCTCGAAGATTAAATGACAACCGCTCAATATCACAGCTATTAGGGTGTGATGTATGAAGGGAGAAGAGTGCTGTGAAACGTGTACATATGTGCATATGTGGCTGTCTCCTGTGCACGTGTGTGTTCTTGTGAGTATGTGCACATGTTATATGTGTTTGTGACTGTGTGTGCTAGAATTTTTTTACAGACGTGATGGTTTTTTGCTTCGTCACAGTGACCGCAGCGCATTTTAGGCCTGCTGATCATCCCCTGCTCACAGCCAAGCTGCTGCCTCCATGTCACTATGGAGACACTGCTGTTGCTATACATCAGCCAATCACTGCAGAGTAGGAGATGTTAAAAAGTTGTCGGTTTAAAGATCCTCTGTGTTATTTGGTGTGTGCTCAGGAAGTCAGACTGTTTCTGTCACTTTGTGTCTCTGCCTTTTCCTCTCCATTGATGGGGTTTCCATCCACTTTTTTTTTCTTGTAATATTAAAATGTATAGAAATAAAGAAGCAGAATGGAAATGGCAAAATTCAATACAATGTTCTCATTATCATGAAATAGTTTTCACCGTCCTTTGATGTGGAAAAGTTGGTTTGGAACCGTTCAAAAAAAGTGCAACATGTCACAATCTGTTGAATAAACAAAGACTTACTCGACACATTTAGTTAAGGAAGAAGTTCAAATTCACCTGAAGGTTTGATGAAAGCTTATGTTGTCTTTCTAGTTTTGTGTCATCCCTGTTTACACATCCTTTGGTACATTTCATGCATTCTGAACTCAGTCTGAAGGACAGGTCGAGACAAG
The DNA here is from genome assembly GCF_021018895.1 of Seriola aureovittata. Classification (NCBI taxonomy): domain Eukaryota; kingdom Metazoa; phylum Chordata; class Actinopteri; order Carangiformes; family Carangidae; genus Seriola; species Seriola aureovittata. The sequence continues at coordinate 15,469,367 of NC_079380.1, read as the reverse complement.
TGGTCGAATAGCCATAAGGACAACAAAGACATCCTGACATGAGATAAAGAAGGTGAGGTGTGCTAACATCTCAGAGCTGAGTTGAATTTTTGTGGACCTTCAAAGTGCCTTTTACTTAAATATGCATTTCACTGCATTGGCAGTATGACGTTGTAGTTTAACTTTGACCTTCTGTAGAACGGTCAAAAATACAAATGTAAGACCCACAAACATATTTTCTTAAACGCAGCACATCAGTCAGCTAGTGTGCGAACTAGTAGCAGGCTACTCCAAATATATTGCAGATAATACACTGACTATGCATGACTACCTCACACAACCCTACATCAAACAACCACAACTATCACTTTAAGTGACCATTATTGTAGTTGCTTTTTAAATGGCAGTGAGAATAAAAATGACAAGACAACAGGAAGCAGCTGAATGAAAAAGAAAAGAGAAAGAACTGAGGGAGAGAAGAGGGATGAGAAGCCAGTAGTGGGAAGAGTTCAAACAACTCAGGTTAGAGAGAGAAAGAAATGGGAAAGGTGAGTTAATGATCCTTTAGATGGAGGCTAATGAGATCATATGAGGTGCTCTAAGGTGCTGTCTAGACTGTGATCACACACACACACACACACACACACACACCTACACACACACCTCCCCACCCCCTTCCCTCTCACCTGTGGAGTGGGAACAAAGACACACCATGAATTGATGAGCTCCTTCCTCCAGTATTACTGTTGTTAACAGCTTGCCTGTAGCTGCTCAGGCTCAGGCTCAGACAGCTACTGCTTCTTGTTAAGAGAACTTATGAACGCTTAGGCTACATCCACACTACTATGTTTTAGTTTTAAAACGCATCTCTTTTGCTACGTTTACGCCTCCGGAGTTTTCGAGCACCTAAAACAGAGACTTTTGGAAACAGTGCTGGCCCCGTTTTAGTTGTATTTGCGTGACATTTGGAAACGATGACGTACACACACACCGTCGCTCCATGATTGGGTCATATCACCCTTGACAACCAGTGGTGAAAGCAACATGGATAATGAAACACAAACATTACTGACCTTGTTGTCTCTGTTGGCAGCTGTTGTGCAGTTAAATTATACCTTTTAATGCTACAACTGCCTTTGTAGTTTATCGTTTGCAGTATTTTCTGCAACTGATCAACTGCACAGTAGACAATCTGCTTCCTGTTTATACTGGCTCGCACATGACCAGTGTACATGAATGGTCATGTATATGTATGAGTTTTCAGGTGTGTTAGCATGGATAGATATCGTTTTTGATACGGAGCTAAAATGCTCGTCTGGACAGAGATTGAATTCCTGTTTGTCAGGACGTAGTGTTGAAGTTTAAAACTCAGGTACAGCAAGAACCCTTTTGTTATTGTTGATGTTACTGTTGTCACTAGGACAAAATAAATATGAATTCAGCTTCATATTGTGTGCTTTGCTGCCCCTCTTTCATCTTCCTTTTCAATCTTTGCTCTGTGACTGTGTGAATGCACCTCAATTGCTTTGCATTTTACCTGAACCTCAATTACCTCGTCTTGAGTAAATTTTCACTTTGTGATTGATTTGCAATTAAACCCAGAGATGATGAAATATTAAGTCTTACAAGTAACAGATTTTCAAATGAGGAAATACGTGTATGTGTGTATATATATGTGTGTGTGTGTGTGTGTGTGTGTGTGTGTGTATGTGTGTATTGATGATACGCACTATTGATCTTTCCTCTGCTCTCCAAATTGCCTCCAAAATTACATTTGCTCATATGGAATTGAGGTGGCAGAGAGGCAGTGATGGTGGTGGTGGGTTGCACTGCAGCCATCTCCTCATTGTAAACGGTTTGTTGTCTTTGATAGCCAGGCTCACTCACCTGCATCAGCCCTAAATGCAGTGGATTAATAATGTAGGTGCCTCGCTCCCGTGAGGAACACCACTGATTGGATGGAAATCATCCAGTCACTTCATGTGCTCCGCCTCTGCTGTGCCACTCCAATTAAACATATTGTATACACACACACACAGACACACACACAGACATGCAGGTGATCATACATGCCTGTCACATTTGGAAACATGTACTTAGAGATTTGTGACACACACACTCATACACACACAGCAGCCCAGACACAGGCAAATGTGACTGTCACTGCCTGTTACATGTGTCTGTTTCTTCATCCTTTGTGTAATTCCATGCAGTACAAATAATGGGCTGAAAAATTACACATCTCTATGCATCACCCAACAACTGATTAGAAATTTCCACCGCCACAAGTATAGTGGAACAGAAAAGGTCTAATTTGTTACAGAACGCCAGCTTGCCCCGTCTCCGAGTAGGACACAAAACGATCCTTTAATTTGATTATGTAGAAGGTAATGAGAGTGGGTGATAGATGACAGTGCAAAGACATTCAGCAGATGTGTGTGTTTGTACTGTAGCTGCATACGTCTGCCTGTATCTGCGTCAGTCTCAGTTTGGCTGTTTTGGTGCACTTTGTGTCATTTCATGTAAACGGTGGAAGCAAGTGAGGGTGAGGTGACGTTAGTGTGATGCTCAACACTGTCGTCAGGTATGAAGTGGACCCCTCTGGCCTGCGTGGAGTTGCAGTTGCTGTTTCTGAATAATCTTAACTATGTGTGAGCAGTGTCAAAAATTCAGTTGCTAACAATATCTCACAAAACCAATCCTAATAATTATGAATGTGTAACACAAAGCTTGAAATTGTTGAGCTCTAGTTTCTAAATGGAAGTGGTCCATTGAGCATCCACAATTGTAAAGCTCTACAATTTTAAAGTGTGATGGATTCAAACATCATCAAAATCATTCCTTGCAATTGTAGTATACCTGCAGCGGTGGAACAAATACTCAAAACCTTTACAGTTCTTAAAAATACAAAAATGTAAAAATACTCCATCACAAATAAAAGTCCTGCGTTCAAAAGTGTACTTAAGTAAACATGCTACTTAATGTATCAAAGATTGTAGTCCTTGGCCCTTCTGACTAGTAAATTATCATGTATATTAGACTGTTAATACTAAGATGTCAGATGAATAGTTAATGGTAAAAAGCACAATATTTCTCTCTGAAATAGCAGTGTAGAAGTATAAATTGGCATAAAATGGAAGTAAGTAAGTAAAGTACAAGGACCTCAAATTCATATGTAAACACAGTACTTGTTTAGATGTACTTTCCATCACCATATACTTCTGTCTAGCTGATGTTCTTAGCTAAATGTATAATTCAGCTTGGTACATGTAGTATAAATGCCATAATTCAGTAAATAGAAAGGCCATTTGTAGAGTCAAATGGAATTAAATTCATGTAAAATAAGCAGCTGGACACACACACACACACATACACACACACACAGAACTGATGGCTATGACGCACAAATTTGATGCAAATGAATACAAAGTAAAAATAGAACCGGTGCCAAACCAGCATTGATCATAGGTGGATGGACAGCCTAGCAGAATGGAGCAACATGATGGAACAGTGAGACAGTATTAGTCCCATTCACATTTTTTTATTCGACATCATACAGGTAACAACTTTTGTCATCCCTGAAATAGTTACGCCTGTTTTGGAGGAAATGCCCTTTGGCCACGGTTTCCATACCCCGTTGGTGGTAAGACAGGAAGCTTTGGGACACCTGATGGAGGTTGGGGGGGGGGGCATGTCAAGCTGAATCAGTACGGAGCAATAAGTGACTGGCAGTGTCAGTTCCAGCAACACACAAGCTCTGATCAGCTGAGGGCACAGAGAAGACGCTGTGTCGTGTTTAACCCTGTTTTACCCTTTTGTGTAAAACCGGAGGTGAGCACCTATGTGAGAGGGAGAAATATCTCTCCTACTCTCTCCTTCTGTTCATTGGCTCAAATGCAAATGGATGATGCTCAATATTCTGAAAGTTCAGCAGGCATTACATTCTTCTGCACACAGACCAGCAACTTGAGACATCCTCTTGAGGGAAACCAGGAGTCGCTCAGCTACCATGAAAGGCCTTTGTGCCCTTTTCTCCCTGAAACAAAACAGCGTGATCTTTCCCTCCCTCTGTCTCTCTCTCTCTCTCTCTCTGATTCTGTCTCTCACTCACTCGCTCTTGCAGTCTCCATGGTGACTATGAAGCTCATACCAAGGAGCAAGTATATACTGTATAATGAGAAAAATTAAAATTAAGATTGAGAAAACTTTGGCTGTACTTATGTGCTCTCCTCCCACGTTGCCCATGAGTGAGTCACAGGCCTGCATGATGGAGATGAGAGCTTTTACCAAGCAAGTGAGAAAATGGTTGTTCTGCCAGAGTCATTCAAAGATACAATTAGCCCATAAGCTGTGCGGCACTGCACATTTTTTCTAATCTAAACGGAGTAAGTGGTGAGAATGCAGTGTGTTTCTTTTGCTTTTTTGGAACATCTTGGTTATGTCTCATATATTTTTTTACCCCCATGAGAACAAATGCCAGAATGGCCCATAAGCTCAGCCTCCCTTAACTATCAAAACAAAATGCAGATGAAGCAGTTTACAGGGACATTTTCTGTGAAATGTTCTTACCGTGCATCGCATGAGGACTCAGATAGACGCCTGTTCACACACTGCCACACTGGCCTTTGCTTCAAGTTCCTACCTTTGCTGTTTGAGCACAGCGAGGGAAAGAGATGCACATGTTCGCTTATTCTCATTATAGTTTTGTCATGGAAATGTTAAACTCTTATCATCTGCCTCTTAGCATCATGTGCCATAACACAAGTTAGATAACAGAAGTGACGTAAGTGGTAAATTTCAAATACAAAAGATGCACAGAGTGAGACAGGACAGTTTTGTTTTATGTCTGATGATGCAGTCCTATAATATAACAGCAGTTTGTTCAGCCACAACATGTATTATCAGAAGGTTTATAAGCAAACTTATATCAAGCTCCTGTTATTGTCTACAAACAGCAACATTATCAAAGCTCCTTGTGAAAGAAAGAAAGAAAGAAAGAACAAAAGAGAGAAAGAAAGAAAGAAAGAAAGAAAGTGAAAATGACAACAGGTACAACAAAATGAAAGACAGACAAGCCTAGGCAAGTTGCTGTTTGCCAAAAGCTCCCAACAAACACTTTTCCAAAATATGTTGTTGTCTGTGTGATTACCCGGTGCTGGCTTTGTCAGTGTAAGCACTATTCATTTTTTTCTCTTCCTGTCTCTGCTCTTCCTGCTCTTCTCTTACATAACAGAAAAAAACATAATGGCTATGCTCAAATTTATTTTTCCACAAGGGCTGGACAGAATAACGCCTCCATGCTCATCATTCGTAACAATTATTTCCTGTGTGCGCGCATGTGTGTCTGTGTGTGTGTTAGTGCCTGACCTTTTTTTCCACCTCTCTTCCCTATTGATTGTGAAAACAGACTTGGATTAATAATTCACAAAAACAGTGGGAGTTTTGACTACGCTTGTTGCCCATGGCAGCAAGACCCTAGTTTGTGTTTGCATGTTGTGTGTGTGTGTGTGTGTGTGTGTGTGTGTGTGTGTGGTGTGTGTGTGTGTGTGTGTGTGTGTGTGTGTGTGTGTGTGTGTGTATGTGTCTTCATTTGCTAGTGTTCGTTTGAACCTGCATGTGCTCTTGTGGTTGAAATGTGTATTTTACACCAACTCAAACCCTATGAACTCTAAGGCTGCTGATATCACAACTTCCATTCTCTCCACTGCTTTGTCCAGTCCTCCCTTTCAATACTGTGAGTGGAATGTATAATATATGAGTGAGCATTGTTATTGTCACCTGTTTGAAGTGTCACTGAATACACATGGATACATCTCATCATACACCAGAACCACTGTCTGGAATCATTAAGCCATTAAAGGAATAGTTTGAGATTTCTGGAAAGACGCTTATTCTCTTCCTTGCTGAGAGTTGGATGAGAAGTTTGATACAATGGCTAGGACCAGTTGCCAGACAACCAGCAGACATTAAAGCTACATCCACACTAATACAGTTTAGTTTTAAACCCCATCTCTTTTGCTATGTTTACATGGGAGTGTTTAAAGCACCTAAAACAGAGACATTTGGAAATGATGACATAGATGACACGGCCCCTCCCTGATTGGGTCTTATCGGCCCCGACTACCAGCGGTGAAAGCAGCATGGATAACGAAATATAAACGTTGCTGACCTTGTTGTCTTTACTAGCAGCTGTTGTGGAGTTAAAATTCCGTTTTTTAACGCTGGAACTGCCTTTGCTGTTCCACATTCATAGTATTTTCTGCAACTAATTAACTGCATAGTAGACAGTCTGCTTCCTGTTTATACCTGCTCGCAGCGTACATGACACCGGCAGTGTATGTGGTCGTGAATGTATGCGTTTTTCAGGTGTGATTGTATGGATGGATCACAGCGTTAAGAGGCATGTGGTCGTGTATAATCAAATTACTCTTGGTTACTTCAAAAAGATGCAAATAAAAAGTCATCGGAGGCAATAACTCAGGTGACTTTACAAAGTAGCAGTGTGACGGAAGTTACGTCAAGTCACGTAGACCTGTGTGATAAAAAACATTAACCCAAGATGATAATTCCCAGTAATGGCAGTCTTTGTGCTCAGTGAAATGAAAATTGTTAATTTAATTGCTTAATCCACTTTAAACCAGGCAGGAATGCGCTACTGCTAGATTCCTGAAATCACATATCACAATAGCTGCCAAAATAATCACAATATCGCATATCGTGCAGCCCTAAATAAAAGCTACATGAACGTGGACCTGAAAGCAACATTAATGAAGACTCTCTCTCTCTTCGTCATTTGTTGAATTCACTCTTCTTCCTCTCTTATTTCCAGTAGTGAACGCATGTGATTTAGTCAAGCACTCTCTACTCAGACAACATTTAGTTTCCACATCCATGCTCCGTCAGCTCCTCTTCCTCCATTCTGCCTCCAGGCCAGAGTACAGTGTGCGGCGTATAGTGTGTAGAGTGGAAACAGTGGTAGCATGTTGCACTCTTGTGCTGGGCTGGATTGCCTTATTACAGGTCTATCTCCTCTCAACAGTCACCACTGATCCAAGTCATTAGACAGCAGAGTGCCTGCTTGAGAGAGCACTGGAGCAGAAAGATAGAGAGGGAGGGAGGAAGGGCGGGAACAGGGGAGAAGGGGTGAAAAAGCAGATAAAAAGAAGGTGGCGATGAACCAATGGCTCACTGTCACTGCCTTCAGAGGAAAGCAGCAGAGAGGGGAAAGGAAACAGAGGAAAAGAAGAGGAGGAAAAAGTAGATTGAAGTCGACATGGTGGAGGGAAAAAGAAAGAAAACAGTGATTAATGAAAGAAACAGAGGAGAATGGGGGAGCGTAATTTGTTGCCAGGCAAGAAAGAGACGCAGAGATAAAAATGAAGAAAGTAGAGACAAAAGTCAGAAAACAAAGATGTGAGATAGAAAAAGAAATTGAAGAAAGAAAAAAAACTTGTTCAAGAGAAGGTAAATGGGAGAGAGAGAGTGTGAGTGTGAGAGAGAGGGAGAGAGAGAGAGAAAGAAGTGGGAACAAGAAGTAAAGGGAGTGAAGTGTGGGCTGTAGAGAGAGAGAGAGAGACTTGAAAAAAAGTGACATGGTGACAAGGAAGGGTAGAAAATGGCAGCGCGTCAGAGAGGAAGAGAGGTAGTTTTGATTGGAGGAAAGAAAAACATGGTCATACCTAAGCAGAGTGGAGAAAGACAGCCGAGGGTGAAAGCAGCGCTTCGGGCTAACTTGAGTGTCGGTGTCACTGTCTCCCTGAGGTGAAGAGCGTATTGTTCAGTAGAGTACATGAGCTTTTCTTTTTCTCTTTTGATTGAATTCACTGAGACCTTTTTTTGACCACAAAGGAAAGAAAGAACAGGACAAAGAATGAATGCAATATTATCAGTAGAATAAAAGCAGCATCAATATCAGCAACAGCAACGTAGAGAAGGAAAAATAAGATACAAAAGGAGAGTACACCCTTGCAGTGTTGTGCATTCAAGTCGTGTCTAAAGAATGCCAACAATCACTATCGTCATACCATGTTCATGTCATATGTTCAGGATTTGCAAGCCTTTATATCACTGGACAAATCAAGACAGTTGCATGGCAGCAGAGCTGGTCGTGTGCAGGTTAAAAAATACTGTGCATTAACAATATAACACATCCCTGTTTGCTTACTTTTAAACCAAGTTGAATATGTCAGAGTTTCCAGAAAAATCTTCCAGATTTTTCCAGTCGCAGTTACAACTTGGATGTTCACGTGAATGCTACTTGTTAGTACATGGCGGTGATGGTGGCAGTTAAAGCCTGTAACATGCTGAATTCAGCAAACTAATGATTATTAATATTAACAGTTATGGTAAAAGCTCCACATATGGTTATCGCTTAATATTAACAACCTGTTTTATCTTAATGATAAAAACAATAGTGCATATTTGACATTAGCTGTGTCCCAAGTCAGGGGCCGCATCCTTCCGAGGATGCTGTCTATGACTGTGTGGCCGCAGGCAGCAAACTTTTTCACAAAAACTCGAGGTTTTAAGGCTCTTAGTTTTAACCGTTGTCCCGTTCAACTGAGCTGAAACCTAATATTTTAACTTAAAAGTGTAATCCTCAGGCTCTCTGTCTGCGTTGTTTTCTGCTATATTATTTTCATTATCGCAAGGAATTTGGGACAGGCCCAAGAAAAGAAGGCAGCATTTGTTGGCTGCATTTGTGGGAGCCTTTGAAATGGGACAGAACTGCTATGGGATAGAACTAAGCCCTTCTAAATGACTTGATTTAATCACTTTATTGTATTTCTCCTCTCTTCTCCTGATAGTGTGTCATCTAAATGTAAGGGTGATGCTGTATGGTTTATTATACCTATTTGTCCATGATGTGGTAATTAAATAAAACCATCAAAAGCCACACAATCAGAATCACACAAGTAAGCACCTGACTACTCACGAATTCGAGAAGTGTGGGAACTGGGAGATAAAGAGGTAAAATAGTGCACTTTTTGCAAAGTGTGATATGTTTCTATTTGTCTCTCGGCTGTTTTCCTCACTCCTGCTCCACATCGTGCCCATCATTTCAATTTCATTTCATGTTCCTTTTTCTTTTTTTTTCTCGGCCCACCAGGCTTGCAAGAAATCTAACCCTGTGATTTCAAACATTTTTGCCAGCTCAGACATTCTCTGAGGGACACCGCTGAATGGAAAATGCTGTTACTGTACTGCTGTGTGTAGAGAATAGGAGCAGCCTTGACAGCGCTCAGTCAGAGGTCAGGAAAGGGACTGACAGCTTTACATTGATAGCAGTGACTCAGAGGACCGGATGACTCCTCCAAACATCAGCTTCCCTCATCAACAAAGGGACACAAAGGTGAGCCAATGGCTTTTTCTGAGACTAGGCCATACTGTGGCCACGTGTCTAGACGTTTTTCTATAAGATTCTCATTCACAGTAAAATATTATTTTCCTCTTTTACCAGTTGTATTCTGCACTCGTTTTATAAATGGTACTGCAGGGAATAAATAGAAGATAAACCAAAGTAAGATTACATAACTCACAACTTCATGCATAGAGTAGTTTATGAAAATAAGGTTCACACATCCTTACATTATAACTGCTATTATTAGATGTCAAATGCTATTTGAAATTTTCACCTCTTTCATCATGTGCGAATCTCACATTGTTTCACCCTGCAGATATCATTCTGTGTTATATACAGCAACCTATTTTCATCAAATCTAAAACATCATCTAAAATAATCTAATGAAGTATATATATGTATATATTACATATATACATACATTTACATATATTATTTCCAAGTGGTATGGTAATTGTAAAAATCTTAATGATATTCCTACTTACCTGTTGCATTCAAATAAATTCACAATTTCACAATACTCTCAATTTATAATGATATATTGTAATCCATTGGGTCTGTCTCAAGCCTCTGTAAATAAGAAATTAGATGAGTGTGAGGGGGGTAACACAAGCAGGCGGTGGTTTCCTCCACAATCCAATTACATACAGTATGAAAGCAATCTAACAAGCATTTCCTTGACCTTTTCCACACGCAAAACAATTACAAATCTAACAGTATAGAGGGTCATCTTTGTTGCTATATTTTATTTATTTATTTATCTATTTATTTGTCTCTTATGCAAGTTTAAATAATTTACAGAGCCACATTTGCCTGTGCACAATGTTATGTTCGTGCACCTGCAAGTTTCCAGCATTACTAAAAGGTATTCCCTGCCAAAGTCCATTTATACTTCCCAACTATTTTTATTCAAGCCTTAAACCATGCAGAAATGAACGTAGGGGCAGAAAATAGGTGTGATCCACTGGCAGAACATTTTTGTGTGTTATTTTAATTGACATAATATTAAACAGTTTGTTTTTGAATGTATGCAAACAGGTGAGTAATCTATATACCTACGTGGGCGGCAGAGAGTACATATGGCTGTGTTTTAGTGTACGCTCTACCCATGCTGTTCTCAGCGCTCGAAGGTAAAGGTCTCATGAATGATTTAAGGAGCTTTGTGCACCTATTACAGCCACTCTTGAAAAGCCCTGACCTGCAGTGTGTGTAAGGTCTCTGGGGTATTTCCAATAGATTTGTCTCTCAATTCAACCGCATTTTCTGGTTGAGAAGTTCCAGGACTGAAGCGATTCTGTGAATGTGTGAGCAATGACACAAGGATAGCTGACGGCTTGGTAAAGAAAAGACTTGAAATGCCATTTTTATTTCCTGAATAAATGCATCCATTGATTTCTCCATCTGCAGGTAAACGCATAAAAACACCATATGGAGGAAAGACACTACTTTTTTTTATACTATGTGTTTCAGTAGGATTTCCACAGGAATGCAAGCAGAGGGAAACTAACACGATTATGCATCAATAAAGATTAGCAGAACACTGATGGTAAAACCTGTGTGGAAGAACTGATACCAAAAACAACATGTCAGAAATTGAATATTGCTTTACACTGTGCAAGAGAAGTCATACCAACATTCACACCAGCATTATTGACTTTTTTAATTCTTTTGAAAAAAGACAATCATGGACATATATTTAATCAGAGCATTTACAAATCTAGAGTAAAATACAAATCAGGTGTGTTGTTTACAAGAGATACTAAACTCTGGGTGAGTATTTTTTCACATGGGGGACATTCATGTGGGCATTCTGTGTATGAAACTCCTCCAGGTTTGTTGTATAAATTGTATTAAACACCATTTTTCAGCTGTTCATTTTTCTGTCCAGCTGAACAAGATGACAGGATTCACATGATCACTGCAAATTATATAAAATAGTCAATAAAATGAAAAGGGAAGGTTAATTTACTAAAATATAAACCTGTACAATGATCAAGCAACTATTCTGATTGGAGTAAGAAAAGTGGAAATGTTCCTCTCAGTGGGACCTCAGAGCCAAATGTAATCATTTCTTCTTCTTGTGTTCCCCGGTGAAACGGCGTCATTTAAGGAACTTTAATTTCAGTGCACCTGCACCAGCTGAATGACTTTGGGGCCAGTGTGACTCACTGAAAAATAACATGGTAGATTAACAATATACAACCTTTGTGTAAGATCTACGCAGGAAATAAAAATTACTGCTGTCAGGTGAAAATTGATTTTTGTGTTGATATTGATTCTACTAGAATTGAAAAGGTCATCTATGATTTGAACATGACAATAATTAAAAAGCCACTAAAAGCAAAGTCTGTCCCAATGAGGTTTTCATCTGACAGCAACAATATAGTTGTCTACAGAACAGAAAAATAAGGAAGTAAGTTTAAGGATTTATTAAGGAAGAATTTTACAGTCATAGGCAATAATTAAATGAAAAAGTCCTCTGTGTCATACTTATCCTAAATATTTTATCTTTAAGCATTTATGGCCCCAAAAGAAAAATAATATAATTCAATAGGCTGCAGCATTGCAAATGAAAAATATAAGGGCCACAAACATCTCTATTTTTTCTAAATTTGCAGTCAATTCTTCATGGATGTTTATTATACATTTTAAGTGAAGGTATGTTTCATAACCCACAGTTATAGAGAGACAAAGTCATGAGGTGAGATGACATTCACTCTATAGCCTCCATTTCATTAACTTCAATAACGCAATTTAATGTTTTCTTAATTGCTTTTGTGAAAATCGAACCATGTTTCTTGATATTTCGCTCCATATTCAAAGTCAAATCGCCATCCACTACAGCACTTTCTACTACAACAAGTAGAAACCTTTATGATTTTAACAAGTTTAACAAAGTGTAGCAGCGTGGGAACATCATCGAAAACTCACCCATGGTCTCTTCTCAAATCATTTTTTCCATGCAGTAGTTGTATGTTCCCTCCTCCTCTGTCCTGCTATCATTACGAACATGTTTGAAGTAAATCGCTCCCTCTTCTGTCCAGCTGGGATGTTTAGCTCACAAATGTCTGGGGCATATGGGAAATGGTGTTTGCTAAAGGCCACTAAAACATTTTTTAACATTGCCTACAATGATATTAAATTGTTTTCCAAAAAATGTACCATACTTATCTAAACACATCAAGTGAGCCACACAACATACTGTTGAGAAAGGCTCAGCTCCAAGGCTGGACTTCTGGCTGTTAGCAATGATAAAAATGTGAATGGGATTTTGGGGTCTGTTCGATTCAGAACAAAACAGAGCCCAAAGTTCTGGTTTCACTTTGGCTCTCTATATGACAATTATTTAGTCAATTAAGTTTCTGTTTCTTTACCTGTCACGCTTGTCAACCCAGATTTACCACATCTACCATTTGAAAAGTTTTTTTGCAGCAATGGTCCAGTCCTTGATTTCAGTGGTAGTCAAAGACAGGCCTCTCATTTCTATACAGTGACAATCTGTTTTTTTTAGCTGAACTATCACTTTCTGATTTTATCAGCTGTCGTTATAGCTAGCTAAATAAGCTAACATTAGCCTCACAAGTTGGTGTGTTCGGCAGACTAATTCATATTTTCATGATTTGTTTTAAAAGAAGTAAAAGGGTCTTAAATATGTAGTTGATGGCTAGGCATACACACGGCTGGCTACATGATACTGTGCTAAAAGAGAGAGGCTGAAGCTAAAAGATCTCAGGCAAAAAGATGGCATCCTTCCAACTTGACATTGCCACTGACTTTGGAAGTAATGCTGGGTGAGGTTGCTGTCACTGCAGTGTATAGTTTGCCGGACATGATAGCATTTGCATCTTATGTTTAATCCAATTCTTACACATTTGTACTTGTATGTTTGTTTTTGGAGAGTTTCTTTTTTTTTTTTTTTTTTTTTTTTATAGAGGAACCACTATTCATATTCTTTCTATGAATTATCGGTCTAACTACAGCCCCATGCACGCTGCTCCAACATGTAGAGTAATCTTCAGCGTCACAGGAGACCTGCTGTACATATTTACTGCTGCTGAGGTTTGACTGGACAATCGCTGTTCAGGGTTGCAGTTTAGCGAACATCAGTTATTTTCTAAACTTTGTATATTTCTGTTGCTTTTATTTTTTATGCCCACTAAAAGCAAAGTACATTTGCTAACAATCAAAGCACAACCTCCAAGCTTTAACAAATGCTATGGACAATATTAGAGCTCCTGGACTTAAGTCACCAGGGGTCTTGAACATTGACATGAAATCAATGACTGATGTCAACAAGGGAGAATCAGGCAGGTGGTCTCTCTGTAGACAGTGGCACATATTGATTGAAGAAAGTCCATGGAGAAAAGAAAAGACTGCAGTGACAGTAGCCGATTACACCAATACACTCCAGTTTAAACAATGTGTTACAATGGCTCACATTTTTTTTTTTTTTTTTCTTCAAATGTTATCCGGTCATTTATTTCTATGTAATTTAAATGTTAAGTCTTAAAGTTTGATCATGACTTGTTTGTTGTCATAGCGGAATTTTTGTCTAGTGTAGCATCTGAAAATCATTTTACTTTTATTACACTGACTGCAGTTGGACAGTTCATGTATTGTAGGATTAGCCACTAAAAACCATATATAAAAATTATATTTTCCGATGTGATTGTCCAACAGTGTAGCCGTCCTTGAACTATAAAGTGTCAAAACTCTTAAATGTGGATCTTATATACGTTGACCTACTATGTCCTGTATGGTCAATCCTTAAAGGGCTATTCAGGTTTGTTTGCATGGGTTTACCTGATTTACTACCTGCATCTCCTACAATTGTTTGTACTCGATCCATTCTTCACTTCCAGTCATCTACTGGTTGCAGTTTATTTTAGTAAAAAAAATATTAACCTTGGTAGGCTAATGCAGTTACAAGCAGAACCCACATGGAACTGATAATGTGAGTTTGGTAAATGTTGTTTTTTTTAAGGTTCTCTTCAGCAAACATTATTTAAGTGTAACGTTTTCATTCCTGTTTCCAGCTGATTTACCACATGAGGACAACATGAATTTCTTTGTTTTTGCTGTGGTTATCTTTCATATGCAACTCTTCTCAAGTTGGTTTTAATATTTTACTAATATGAACTGAAACCAGTGGACATCTGTAGGTGGGAAATCCGGCTAAAAAATTTTATATCTCTTTAAAAATAGCTTGCAGAAATGATAAATATGTGGGATAGAATTGGTAGTTAAAGGGCTACTTGTTCAACCAGGTTGTCTGTTGCACCACCTCTGGCTAATCTAAGGGCTCAGGCTCAGCATCCATGCAGGTCTCCCAGGGATTACGTGGCATGTGGGGCATGGAGATGAGGAGCAGGGCGATTCCACTGAGGATGAGCAGGGTGAAGGAGGCGCAGGCGCAGGTAAAGGACCAGGAGTAGTAGTATTCAATCCAGATGGTCTCATCACTGTCAATCATACGTTTGACAGACTGGCGCATTACCTCAACAGAAATGATGATGCAAAGACCTGTGAGTCAAAACAGAAAGAGTGGATTGTAATGGGCTGTAGGAAGCAGATGCCTCACTTGCGTTCATGGCAATTGTGTTGTCTAAATTGTTTAATCAAATGCTGTTACAGTTCCACATTTGCACTACATGATTGTCACTTTTATTTTACCTTTGAATCTGTAACGTTAAATGTGATTTTAGATGGGAGATCACGCCCATCACAGTCAATTTCATACTTTTAGATATTGAAATGTTGTCCCAGAGCTGCAACAACTCTATCAGCACTTGCCCCCTTCAAAATAATTGTCAGTGAAAAATTAGATTTGTCAACTCTGTTAAATCAGCAGTATCAGTAATATTCATCTCCAAAAGAAAAGGTGTGCATGATAATGACACTGGCACACTTCATTTCAAGTTGAGCTGTAACCAAGAGACAAGAGGCACTATAGACGAAGCATGATCTGTGATTCACTTCATCTGCTATTTCTGACCTGCAAAGGCAAAGAACATCCCAGCAGGCCGGAGCAGGTAGTCCCGCCCCTTCCCAAAAGAGAAGGTGACGCAGAGGGTGCCCAGGATCATGAAGAAAAGACTGAAAATGGCGATGGCTGCTGCTGAGATATTGTACTCTGAGGAAAGAGGAGAAAAATAGAAAAAGAGGAAGGATGCAACAGAGACAGCAAGATCATGAAGACAGATTAAAAAAAACAGTGAGGGAGGAATATTGAGGGAGTGGGTAGGAACAGAAGGGGAGATTGCAGTATCGTTTACATAATAATTGTTTCAATATTGCACTCTGGCGAGTTATGACACAGATAATTAGCCTTTAAATTAGCCTCACTTGAAAAACAACAGTCATTTATCCAAACTGGCAATAATGCCGTTTGCATGACAGATAAGATGCTGCAGGCTTATAACAAGATGATTAGAACATCTCTCCCTCCTTCTTCCTGCCTGCCTCCCCTCCTGTCTGTTTGTCAGATAAAGATAATCTAGTCTTTCCTTCTCTGTAACACTCCAACTGTGATAGAAATGATCCTTGGAGCAGCCTGTGCCGTTTCAACATCACAACTGTGGAATAACTCTAATGTGTACAATAACCTTCAACTCAGCCTCTCCAGTGTAGGTCGGGCTTATTCTGTCTTAGTCTGTTTGAGGACTGGTGGTCTGGGGGTATGCATGTGTGCAAAAGTGTGTGTGTGTGTGTGTGTGTGTGTTTATGCATTTCCTGTGTGCATGTTTTTTCTCTCTGTTCTGTTACATCAACAGATTTGCAGCTTTATTTATCATTTATTTCTTAAAATTGTATTCTGTGTAGCGGGCCGGTCAAGACTGTCATTGCTCTTCTCTCTAAAGCTGCATCCCCCTGCAACAGTTTTTTTTTTCTTTCACCTATACATATATATGTATATATATATGTAAATATATATAGTGTATAATGTACCATCCTGTCGACCTTGCACCACGTATGAAACCCTTTTAGATTTACAGTTTTCAATGTGTGTCTTCACTGATTTCACCGAGATATAGTCGTGTCCTGTACACTGTACTGTACATCTACTGCAATTTATCTCAAACTTCGAGAGTGTGTTCCTTGCATGTTCCTCAGTGTCTGTCAGAGAGCTGAAAGGGTCAGCTCACCAACGTAGGAACAAAGGCGCCGTTTCCTGGAAATACGTTTACTTTGAACATAACAATCTCCCTAAAGCAGGGAAGATGAGAGGATAGAAATCAGAGGATATTGCAACAGATTGTTTTCTTATCTGAGAGATGGTCTGCACTGTAACTGAAAAACAGCATTCCAGGCAGCATTAGCATTTCCTACAAAATGTAGCTGCTATTGCAAATTAGTTGTGTGGGAAAGGAACTGTAGAAAACACAGGTTACAGTGTTTGTATATTGCTGGGGTCTTACACATGACGTGTGTGTATTTCCTCACATGTTGTGCGCCGTATTATGTGGGTATGTGATATGTCAGAGCTTATATCCTTATAGAAGATGCCAATTTACTGCACACCTCTTTTCCTTTTACTTCCATTTCTGTTAATCTTTTTCACACCGACAGAAAGTTGGGTCCGAAAAAAAAAAAAAGAAACAGGATCTGTAACATGTAGTCTGGGAGGCAGTGAGCGGGCACCCACCTTTCTGGGTCTTGACTTCAAAAACTTCAGCTTCTTCCCCCGATGTAAAGTGTTTGAAGTAGGAGCAGTTTTTCGCTGCAGAGTAAGACAGGAGGGTGAGAAAAAGGGGGAGACAGAGAGAAAGAGATGAAACAGGAGAGTGAGAGACAGCAGATACAGTAGCTCAGGTTGCGTCTGTAATACCAATGTAAATGTTAAATCTCTTGGTGGATCCCATTAGAAATCTAACAAATACACATACATTAATGAGGCAAACAGCTATTGGAATTCGGGGTTGGTCTGTTGCTACTCCGTGTATTCCGTTACTTCATTTTCAGCTAGAAAAGTTATTCAATCATTACATGTTCTTTAAAGGCCTTATGTCTTATGTGTCTAGAAACCTTACATCTCTGGCAAAGATTTACCCATTTATATCCTCACAATTTTGTAAATAAATATTGTCTTCCTTGAAATCAAACTGCAGTTCTACGGACTGATGCCTCACTGTATTATCTCACAACCCAGGAGATTAAGGCTCATGAATGCTTAACCAGAGTGGATACGTGCAAAAACCCAGCAGCTTGAACTTGTGCCACTTTGGTTGAAAGACATTCTTCTTCCCCATTATGTCATAAAATGAAGTATAAAGTGTGTGTTGTGTGTTATCCAAGCATAAAACCACATATCTGTCTTGTTTCTAAATTGGTAAAGAATCAGCATGCACAACTGTTACGGTTCGTCTTTGGCTGTTTGATCAGATGCACGTTCAACGCCGCCCTCCATATCACAGCAGTGCTTTGTGACTTGCCGTCATCCTAGAATAAAATATCTCTGTCCCTCATGTTGGCATGTGTTTGCATCTCAGAAATGAGTTCACACCAATTTGTAAACAGCAATGATACATTTCTACACTTTGCTGGCCCAAACTCTAGTCCTTTGACCACAATCTTCAATATAGCCTCATATAGAAAACAGATTCCTGGGTGCAGTCATTTCCCACACATCCATTTATCTATTTGTCTCAGGGCAGCTGGGCTGGGAGGGAGGGGTGAAGAGGACATAAAGGCCAAGTAAGTGTCCCCTCTTTCTTCCACTCACCATCCTTTCTTGCTGAGATTAAACCCATAAAGCAGGCAGGTGCTCTCTCCGTTGACACAGAGATGGACAATGTTTGTGTGTCGTGTCTGCTCGTCTGCATGTGTGTGTGTGTGTGCGTGTGTGCGTGCGTGCGCGTGTGCATATACTATGTGTGCGTATGTGTGTACCAGGCAACAGACGAGCTGTTTGTTACCCAGGATGAGAAAGAATCACTAAAGAGGTAACCTAGCAACAGGCTGCTGCAGGTCTTGGCTAGTCCTATCTATTTACTCATGTAAAGGCATATCAAGGGGAGTGTGTGCGTGTGCATTTGGTGGATGTGTGTGTAATAGCATGCAACCTTAGGTGTGTGTGTGTGTGTTTGAGGGGACGGACATGCTGGCAGTGGGGGGAACTGGGGGTTGGCTCACAGAGCAGCTTGGAACTGCAAATACATTTTTTTCATTAGCCTCTCTCATCTCTCTCTCTCTCTCTTAAGCTCTGTCAGGTTGGACGGCCATTTTCAAGTCACTCCAGAGATGTTTGATTGGGTTTGAGTCGGAGCTCTGGCTGGGCTACTCAAGCATATTCACAGAGTTGTCCCTAAGCCACTCCTGTGTTGACTGTTTGCTTAGGGTCATTGTCCTGTATGAAGGCGAAACTTCAGCCCGGTCTGAGGTCCTGAGCTATCTGGCCCATTATCATTTAGGATATCTCTGCTCCTCTCAGCTTTCCCTCAACCCTGACCAGTCTCCCTGTCCCTGCGCTGAAAAACACCTCCACACAATGATGCTGCCACCACCATGCTTCACTGTTGGGATGGTACTGGGTAGGTGATGAGCAGTGCCT
The DNA here is from genome assembly GCF_021018895.1 of Seriola aureovittata. Lineage (NCBI taxonomy): Eukaryota > Metazoa > Chordata > Actinopteri > Carangiformes > Carangidae > Seriola > Seriola aureovittata. The sequence goes on along the minus strand of NC_079380.1, from coordinate 15,450,477 downwards.
GGTTTCCTCAGTCTGTGAGTCCTTTAGATGCTTTTTTGAACTCCAAGCAGCCTTCATGTGTCTTTCACTGAGGAGAGGCTTCAGTCTGGACACTTTGCGATAAAATCCAAATCAGTGGATTGTCTCGCATCACAGGATCTCTGCAGCTCAGCCAGAGTGACCATCGGGGTCTTGGTCACCTCTTTTACCAAGGCCCTTCTCCCTGGTTGCTCAGTTTAGCCGGACTGCCAGCTTTAGGTAGAGTCCTGGTTGTTCCAAACTTCTTCCCTCTAAGAAAGATGCTGGCCACCGGGCTCTTGCTTTTTTTCCTGATATGCATTGCCCTTGTATAGACAGGTGTGTGCATTTCCATATCTTTGGACAGTTGGATAGTCAAGGTGTAGAAACTAGTCTAGATCACAGATGATCAAGAGAAATGGAGGCAAATGAGCCATAAGTTCAAGTGTCATAGCAAAGGGTCTGAATACTTGTGTCACTGTCATATTTCAGTTTTTCCTTTTTGATAAATTCTGTTTTCATTTTGTCATTATGGGGTACTGAGTGTAGAATGAGGAGGGGGGAGTGACTTTAAATGATTTTAGGCTGCAACATAACAAAATGTGACAAAAGTGAAGGGGTCTGAGTGCACTGTATGTGTTTGGGTGAAGCTATAAGATTTACTCTTGCCCTACTCTCTATGAAGACTATTATCTGCTCACCACACTAAGACAAAATAGAAAGACCTTTGATTTATACTAACGAAGCTTCAAAAGACTGAGCCACTATTTTTCTGTGATTCGTGATTGAAGAAGGATAATGTCGAGAGCAGTGAAAGAAAATGATTTTTTAAAGGTAATAATTAGCCTAATTGACTGTTCACTAAGCCCACCCTCCTTAGTTACTGTTGCTATGTCTGTCAATTTTTCCTTTCTGGCATGGCACAGCTAAAGCAGTTGCCAGATTTGCCACTCAGAATTTGCAGTACATTTTGAGACAACAGATCTTCCATTTCACACAGACGTAAACAAAAGCATAATTTCTAGCTGTGGCAACTTAAATATCACCTCTCACTTTTACGAGAGGAAGGGATTTGTGTATGAGGCCAAAAATAATGCTATTTAACATCACTTTGGCTGGAGTTTCCGGTGTGTGAACTTCCCCAAAGCAAACGAAAAGAAAGACATGGCTAACATTACACTTAATTCCCATATACTAGCACCTTAGCTCCCATGCAGTGGATGCTCCAGTCCTGAACAGGTATTTTTCCAATGTAACTGAGACTTGGTCAAGTCCATGTGACTGTGTTGCACTGAATGAAGCATGTCCTCCTGGTTTTAATTAGTTTCAGCAGCCAGGAGGTGGTGGAGGTGGTCTGGCAGTTTCACAGGGAGAATTTTAAATGTTCCTACAACTCAGTTGGAAACTTTTCATTTGAATCACTTGGTTTTATCATAAATGGCAAGCCCCCACTACTTTGTGTGTTATACTACAGACCCCCAAAATCTCACTAATAAAGCAGTCCCTCCTTCCACAGTGCTACTTAGGTTTCTTAGCCTGCCCTCAATGCAAAGTTTGCTGATAGCTTTCATAAGGCCTTCCCGCCGCATCTACACAAATCAATAAGCATGATTCAAATATGTCTTCAGAAAAATTCAACTTCAACAATACATGTGAAGGACTTGCCTCCATAGAAGCTGTAAAAATCCAGAAAGTCAAATCAACTCACAGCATGCCTTGGCTGAAAAACAACACCAGGGAAATAAATAGAAAATGCAGACAAGCAGAATGGAAATGGAGAAAGGACCCTCTGGTAGTTTCTCATCAGATTATGAAGTAACTAATGTATATCTATCAGAAATCAATAAAAGAAGCCAGGTCATGACAACAAACCCCGGAAAGTCTTTTCAAAACCATTGACTTTTAACCATTGAATAGAACTTTAAGCCCCTTTCATTAAGTACCAGAAATGACACAATGAAAACAAATTAAAGCCTTCATCGAGTCCTTCAGATTTTATTCCTGACAGACTTTTCAAAGAGGTTTTTAACACTGCGGTTCCAATTCTAACAATTGCTTACTGTGTTCCCTCTTGCCTTAAAGTGATAGTTCGGGTTATTTGACGTGGGGTGGTGTGAGGTAGTTGATTGTGAAAAACTTTTGTTGCCAATAATGTGTCATAAAAACAGATTATACTGTTACTCTGTAAACACTCACATTTTGTCATGAAAGAACCCAAAGAAGTTTAAAAAAGTAATCTGGCGTGTTTCTTAAGTCTAGATGGTGAACATTCAGTGTGGAGGAACACATCTGGGAGCGTATCATTGACCTTGCAGTCCGGCTAATGGGGAGATTTAGTTCCGGGGGGGAGAGTGATTAGAGCGAGGTATCGCCTGTCATTTTAGTTTCACCTCTTTCCATTACGCTGCGCAGCCTCCTCCTCTCTTTGCAGCTTCTACTATACACTTCTTCTTCCTCGTCTCCGCTCTCCCCTTTCCACCTGTCATTATACCTGTCACTTCAACTTTCTTATTCATTGTTCTTTCAGTTTGGTATTCTTATGGTTTTACTTTTCCTTTTTTCAGTTCTCTGCTCCTGCCGCCCACTTTCACATTTATCCTTGGAAGTTTTGAGGATACATGAACATCAAAAATTAACTGACTTTTAACTAAATTATTATGATATTTCCATCTTTTTACATATAATGACAGCTGTGCAGATGACTTGCACGTTTGCCCTGAAAATAGCTTTTATTTCTTTCACAGGACTTTCACAGAAGATGGGTTTTTTAGGTGATGAAAGGGGGGTTGTTCTTTTTCTAGCCAGGCGGAATGACCGACTAATTCTGGGTCAATGTGAATAGGATGGGTGGTGGTATTTGAATGGCTATTCCACTAGGAACTAGTGATAATTGGGACACAACAGCACAGGAGAGTCCTCATGGCCCTCATGATCCTGTATGTTCGTTTGCGTGTGCGTGTGCGTGTGCGTGTGTGTGTGTGTGTGTGTGTGTGTGTGTTGTGTGTGTGTGTGTGTGTGTGTGTGTGGCCTGGCCTTTATCATGAAATTCAAACCACTAAAGTTAGACTGTCATCATCACAATGGCCACAAACCGCATATTAGCATCACATTATGTAAGTGATGGCATCTCTGAATATGTATTTCCTTTTTTGTGTTTCAAATTTACATAATGGGGAGTGATTCAGTCAAATTTTGAACCTCTCGCTTTTTTCTGAATGCCAAATCAGCACCACACCTCCACAGTTTTGGCTCTGCACTAGAAACAGGAACCTGGCAGACTAGAGAGGAAAATGACAAAAAAAAAATTAAAAAATTAAAAATGGTGGTTCAAGGTGACATCTGTGTTTTTGAGGGTATGAATTGGGGGCACCAGCACAAGCAGTGTGTCACTGAAAAAAGCAGAGGAGGAAGATTTTTTTATTTTTTGAAGGTGTAAGTGCTCTGTAGAACTGAAAATGTGATGCTTGACCTCTTGGAAACTCTTAAACATCACTAATAATAAAATCCCTTCCTCCGTGCTGCCTTTGCGCACATATTGTTTGTGTAGGAACGCACACATGCACACAAAAGCAACATTTATATGCTCTTTATTTCCCAGCCGAGCAGCATGATGTGATCCATAAAGTGTTTGTTTGGTTTTTACAGCACTCAAGCTGTCATGCGTCATTTGTGGGAAGCTAATTTCAAAAGTCATTTGGGTTCACCGCTTTTATGCCATTGTTATGCAACCCGTCCGCAAAAGCAGTGTAATTTTGCCTATATGAAAAAGTGTTTGTGTACGCGCCTCTTTGCGACTAACGCTCCCTCTCTTTGGGAAAATGCAAATGCATGTTATTAAGTCCAATCACCGCTACTTGCTTGGGTATAATGCTAATCAAGAATGTAATCTGTTATAGTGCACTCTCGATCAACTCTGAATTTTTTTTTTTAACACCACTGTGCATTGCTTATGTGTTCAACACTCAACCTACAACACACATTAGATTGAGAAACAGGTAAAGTAACGCTGGTGTGGCAATTTTAGCCAGCTGGCCACTCCATTATAGGCTCTAAACTCAGTGGCCAATTACTTATGTAGACCCATGTAGTAGAGCTCTGTTTGCTTCCAGAAGCTCACAGACTTAAGCATCCTACAACATGCCAGTAAGAGTAGATGTGTACTTTTCACAGCTGTCTTGTTGCTAATTGAACCAAAATTATTACAGAATTTGTTCAGAACTGTCCAACTGCATTATGGGTTGAATTTTGCAGACCTTGTCATGAAGTGTTCATGTTGTTGCCTGAGGTTGGCTGGCTTATGAAGTGCAATCACTGGCACACGAGAACTTATCACATATGAAACACAATTATTTGGGTGAAATTTCACCCAAAGCATGCAGCCTAGCCAAGCCTTCAGCACTCAGCCAAGCTGCCACTCCTGATAGCCTTCTATCAAGGAAGAGGTAAACCACTGAGGTCCGAGAGCAGCTGTTTTTCTCTCTGTTGTCAAACTACACCAACTTCGCAAATCGACCAGTCGGGTGTCAGCAGAGAAAGTACCCATTAGCCTTTAGATGTCTTTTCTTGGCCACTGGAGGACAATCAGCAAACTGATAAGTTTGCATTTAGCCTTTTCCCCCCCACAGACATCGGCTTCACCTGGTGAGGACAGTCTGTGAAACTCACTTTCATAAAACAGAATAGAAACTGACCAACCGGCATCTTACCAAATCCCATCTCCACGTCACGTGTAGCGAAAGGCACGGACAGAGGAGTTGCGAACCACTCTGTGGCCGGGGACACGCCACCTCACTCGTAGATCCATCTCTGATGACACCGGGGCAACAAATGGGCTTGTATAACCAAAACTATTAAGCCTGGCGTGGGAGCACACAGCCACATGCCAAATCCCTAGACCTATTAGAGAATGACTCATTTTCTCTCATAATCCAAATGTAGAAACATCATGTGGTTGTGGGAATGTAGCCACAGGGGTCTCTAACGAAACAGCTGATATTTCTTTCAGGCAGCAGCAGCAGACTTAAGGAGGGTGGAGCCCTGTGCACTGTGCCGAAGTCCCCTTTGCTTTACCGAAAGGAAAGCTGCCAACACATGTAGTTTGTCAGATGGTCTCTCTATAGTCAGTCTGTCTGTAAAGCAGCTGGGAATCTGCACAGATATTCCGAAACCGTTTTACTGTTGCTGTCAGATTGTGAAGGTTGTATCTGGATCATTCATCATATTGGAGTTGGGAGTCTGTCAGCGACAATGTGCCCCTCTTTCACTCCACAGGTGATTGGCTTGTCAAAAAAATCTCCAACTACTGGTGTAAACAGAGTTTTCTGTCTCCATTTTACACCAAGAATGTGTTCTGGGGGTCATCAATATCCATGTACTTGTCGTATTATATGACAGGCAGCTGTCATACCTCTTGTCCGTCTCCTTCTCTGTCTACTGGCCCTCTTTTTCTGGTTCCTGAACATGCAATACCTAAAACGTAGTACAGTAACATCTCTCATGACTGAAAGCCCCCCTCCCTCTTGGGACACTGTAAGCCCCCCCCCCTTCCTTTTCCTGGACAACAGAGGCATCCCTCCCTCTATCCACCCATGCAGACTTCTTTCTTCCCCCAATCCTCTTCATCCCTCCCGAGTCTCCCAGGTGTACCCTAACTCATGAGCTGGAGTGGGAAGCCACACTTCATTAAGACCTGCACTGATCCTGAGGTGCTGGAGCCGGGGGATAAGTCATTGATAGAGTCAGAGTGAAATCTTTCTGTTAGGCTGCAAGGCACGCACACACAGCCAGAGGCCAGCGAGAGCAGCGAGACACCCAGGGCTGGCTGTCTTCAAGGAGTGCCAGTAATTAAAGCTACAAGACTATTTTGGAGAAGTGGACTTTTAAATACATGACGGAATGATTTTGAGTTACTTTTTTTTTAATCGCTTCACTGTATGCAATGTTATGCAAGGATGGGAAAAAACATCCAAAACTGACTTGTGTCTTGAAGATTATCTTTGGACTTATTGACACTGATGCCGCACGCAGCCTGTCCCTCTTTTTAGTTTTTTTTTTTTTTTTTCCTTTTTAAAAGCTTGTGATGAAGTGAGAAGTTTGGCCACAAACGTTTAAACACTGTGCAAGTCAAGCTTTATCAGTGGCATCAGAAAATGCTGCTTGAATTCAGTGAATTCCTGCTCTCTTGTCAGTCTCGTGTCTGGGCTGATCAAAGCCAACCTCAGATCTGCTTTAAAACTGTCACTCAGACTGAACAATAGACAAAGAAGTTAAATAGCATCTTATGATCTTACATTTTAGAATAGGGAGAGTCAAACAGCATGCTGACAAATTATGTAAAACTTCCGGTTGAGATCTGAGAGGCCACCCGAAAAAAATGGAGTGGCAGAAAAACGAAAGAAATAGGAGCTTTGCTTGGTTCTCATCTTACATTGAGAAACCATCAGCCCAGACAGAACAGATTCATGTTTTTGTCACATTAAATGTGGAGTATAGCTGCGATACTCTTCCATTACGCACTTGACTTCAGCTGTTTGAGTGTGCTTAATTGTCAGTCTGTTCAGAGACTTCCTCTCTGGAAGATAATGATGGTTCAGTGAGAGGCTGGCTACAGAAGTCTCACACATTCAGTCCAAACACAAGTTTGTGTTTCTGTGTATATATATATATATATATATGTGTGTGTGTGTGTGTGTGTGTGTGTGTGTGTGTGTGTGTGCGTGCGTGCGCACAAGTATATTTAAATGCCAGCATATACAGTATACTGGCTTATGTTTGTGAGGGGGGAGAAAATAGCGGGATAGGACGGACACACAGACGGAGGCAGGGAGAGCATGAGTGGAAGAAAAGGCTGACACCAACCGAGACTGTTGATGTCCCAAGACTTGTGGGAAAAAAATAAATGCAGTTTTTCTTTGACTGTTTGTGGTGCATATACAAGGAAACGTGAAGAGATGAAACCCACATATGTCATAGTCAAGGCTTAATTCTAGCTGTGATTCAAGTGAGTAGACGGGTGATAGCAGAGACTTTGACCTTCATGCTTACACAGACGCATAAATATTTCTGAGCAGCTTCCAGTCCACTTTCCACCATAAGAAAAGAAGAAAAACTCCTCGCTGTGATTTTACATCCAGGATTATTTCAAGCCAGGGGAGCTGTCAGTCAGCAACTACACAACACATTCACAATGATGACAAATAAAACACATTTTCCTAAGCTCCATACCTCCAGGTAAGCTGATGGGGCCACAGCCTTTGCCCTGGGGGTCCGCCTCCACAATGAAGATGCTCTTCTTGCAGAGCCTCCAGAGGCCAAAGTGGGCTGCCTCGCAGGTGGCGTTGAGCTTCTCCACCCGTGGGCTGAGCACGGCCCAGTGGTCAGTCACCACCGCCGCCAGCATCGACGACATGCCCACCAAAATCACCACAGACGTGATCTTGACCTTGGTCGCCTGCTCCTCAAACATGTTGCTGTCCAGTATATATGTGTGTGTGTGTGTGTGTGGTGTGTGTGTGTGTGTGTGTGCGTGCGTGCGCACAAGTATATTTAAATGCCAGCATATACAGTATACTGGCTTATGTTTGTGAGGGGGGAGAAAATAGCGGGATAGGACGGACACACAGACGGAGGCAGGGAGAGCATGAGTGGAAGAAAAGGCTGACACCAACCGAGACTGTTGATGTCCCAAGACTTGTGGGAAAAAAATAAATGCAGTTTTTCTTTGACTGTTTGTGGTGCATATACAAGGAAACGTGAAGAGATGAAACCCACATATGTCATAGTCAAGGCTTAATTCTAGCTGTGATTCAAGTGAGTAGACGGGTGATAGCAGAGACTTTGACCTTCATGCTTACACAGACGCATAAATATTTCTGAGCAGCTTCCAGTCCACTTTCCACCATAAGAAAAGAAGAAAAACTCCTCGCTGTGATTTTACATCCAGGATTATTTCAAGCCAGGGGAGCTGTCAGTCAGCAACTACACAACACATTCACAATGATGACAAATAAAACACATTTTCCTAAGCTCCATACCTCCAGGTAAGCTGATGGGGCCACAGCCTTTGCCCTGGGGGTCCGCCTCCACAATGAAGATGCTCTTCTTGCAGAGCCTCCAGAGGCCAAAGTGGGCTGCCTCGCAGGTGGCGTTGAGCTTCTCCACCCGTGGGCTGAGCACGGCCCAGTGGTCAGTCACCACCGCCGCCAGCATCGACGACATGCCCACCAAAATCACCACAGACGTGATCTTGACCTTGGTCGCCTGCTCCTCAAACATGTTGCTGTCCAGTGTGTGTGTGTGTGTGTGTGTGTGTGTGTGTGTGTGTGTGTGTGTGTGTGTGTGTGTGTGTGTGTGTGTGTGTGTGTGTGTGTGCGCGCGTGTGTGTGCGTGCGCGTGCGTGTGTGTCTGTGTGTATGTGACTGTGTGCACAGTTGTGGAGGTGTGTGTGCGCGTGCCTGTGTTTTTGCGCGTGTGTGTGTCTGTGTCTGTGACACGAGTAAGTGAAATGCTAGTGTGTGTATAGATAGAGTGTGTGTGATCGTAAAGCCTGCGAAAGACAGTCAAGGCTGCCTTTGTTTTTCTTCAGGTCCTTGAGGCCAGATGTTGACTCCAGAGGTTCCCCTGTCTTGTCTACAGCTTCACTACACTTCTGATGTCCTCTCCTCTCTCCTGTTCTCCTGTCCACGGCTCTTTCTTTCTCTTTCTCTGCCTTGTGCCTGGTGGTTGGTAAAAAGGGGCCAGATAGCAGTGCCCTAGTTTCTACCTCTCTCCTCTCTTCCTCTCCCTCCCTAGTCGCCGCTGGTGAGCTTAGGCCATTCAGCTTCGAGATGAAGATGTACCGGGAAGTGCTCACACCTATTACACCTATTATTTGACCATTCTGATGTCGGGTCACGATCAGACACTTTCATTTTAACAAAGTGTATTTGATTGTGAGCGATCCGGTTCTGTGCTTCCAACCACAACATCAAAGACAATGTGATGAAAACTCTTTGACAGTCCTGTTCAATATTTCAGTGCCATTCCAAATACTCCAACTACTTATCAATCCATCGTTTGTCTAGAACGTTCCCCGTCACATCTCTCTCGTATTCTTATTCAGTCTGATCCGTTTCCAGTTCAGTTGTCTCAGGCGCTGCGTGCCTGGGGACTCCTGGGGGGGAGATTTCCTTTATTAGTTGTCATCTGAATGAGCTGATCTACATATTTAGCCAATCAGCAGTCAAGGTTTGAGACAAGGGTCCAGCCTGATATCAGCAGCTGATCTAGATTTGGAAAGACAGAAAAAGGGCTTTGACTTAGGACATCTAAAATTTGAGATTTAGCCAGTTTATACAGTTTTAAATATGATTATTTAGGCAGCAAACAACAGATTTTTTGAATTTTATGTTTTCTTCTGTTTAATAAATCAGCTCTGTCATTGTTCTTGGATATATATGATCTTCCAGAGGCAATTAGAGTAAACTTTTCGCCAAAATCCTACAAGTGGCTCTCATAAAAGACTTTTCATTTCAACTCTAAGATAATGATCTGATGCTGCACTCAGATGCTATTGATGGCTTTACTAAAAATTGGGGGAGGGAAAAACTAAAAACCTGATACATCTCTGAGGCATAATCAGCCTTTTCCCTATGAAATACTTTAGTAAATGGACATGCTTTTTATAAACCACTGTGCCCCACTTTAGACAGGACTCTGGCCCATTTTCAGCCCTGACAACGCTCACGCAGCTGTGGCTTTTTAACACATCTGAAGCAGAGAGTGAAGGGAAAGTGTTTCAAGACAATGCAATGATGCTGAGACTTGTTTTTGTGTGTGTTTGTGAAAGAGTGTAGAACAGAGAGAGAGAGAGAGAGAGAGAGGGAGAGAGAGATAGAGAGAGGGAGGGAAAATGAATGTAATGTGTGAGAACCGAAGTGCTTTCTCCAAACACCATCAGTAGCTAACTGACCCGGGAAATTGATCATCAAAGATAAATCATCTCATTCACGGGCTTAAACAACAGAAACCCCACAAAGGGGGGGGGCGGGGTTGCGAGGAGATGAGAGACAGTTGTGTTCATTATCACGTTGCACCTGGATGCATTTGCAGCAAAACGGCTTTTTTTCTCCCAGAGGACGAGTCCCTTGCTGAGGCTGTGGTAGCAACCGCTTGTCTCTAAGTGTGTAATAATACTTTTGGCGCAGCCTGTCTTACTGGGTGACCCTCTGACCTGCTTCATTTGCTCATGGCCCCCCTGGAGACTGTGGAGAGACCAAACGGCTCACAGCTGCAAAGTCTCCAAGCAACAGCCAGCAGTGTGGATGACAGTGGGCGACACGTCATCTGCGATACGAGCGGGGGGGGATCACCCCCCCACCCCCTGTGTCAACAGAACAGGGAGGCGAAACACTGGAAACAGATGACAACACCTGGCAAGAAAGCATGAGTGCCACTCACTGGATCGTTATCAACATTACCAGAAATATCACTGGCAAGCTTTCAAAACCATAACTGTCTGTGCAATGACGGAAACATACAAAATCACTTCTGCCGAAATCAGGATTGACAAGTCTGAACTCAGCAATGATTAACTTCAATTACAGCTGGCAGCTTCCCTGTTAGAATTTTTATTCCAGGATGAAAAACAACCTTAATTGGTGGCTAATTTTACCCATAGCAGAATAGATTGCATAGCCTTCAGAGAGACCCGCCTCTATTCATCTGCTAATGACAGGCAACATCACTCAAGCTAAATTAGATTACCCATGCCCTGAGGCCATTTCTATGAGGGTCACGTTAATATTCTTCTCTAAAACAACGGGATCATCTACCACACATGTTTGCCTTGGTGGTGCCACCCTCAACCCCATTTGACCCGTTCTAGCGCAAGCTTTGGCCATCGATCTACATGAGGCAGAGGTTCGGTGATGTGGGACAGTGAAATGCGAGTTAATGAGGACGGATTGAAGAAAAATGAAATTAGGTGGAAATTACAAGGGGCTGATATAGCTGCTGTACTGCAACATCAGATATTGCTTTCAAAAGATAATTTCCCCAGCTAGATAAACAGAACAGCTCTGATTCCTCTTACACCAAATGAAATCTCACCAGCATAATTACACATATGAGACAGGGTAATGTGTTTTCATTTATTTAATTATTTGTATTATATGGGGCACACCATACTTCACTGAATATAACTATCTGACTGCTGGGTCCATTTGAATTAGAGAATGCGCTGTATTTTGAACTATGAAAACAGAAGCTGCTGTTATAGTTGCACATGACAAAATACAGAAACATTTGAAAAGCAGAACCAATGGTAAAATAATTCAATCCAAGAAGTGTAAAAGCTTGCATTTTGCTTTGAAAAGTAAAAACACTTGATGCTGTAAAAAGACATTAACTTCTAACCTTATTTCTCTGCCCACAATCCCTTCTTTCCTTCAGTCGGTATATTATATGATTCACACACATTGAGAGAAGAAAGGTTCACTTCGCCCACTGATTGAATCAGGTGGGAGACTGCTGAGATAAAAAAAAAAAAATGGCTTCATTTTGTCAGGTGGCATCTCACTGAGATAACACTTTGATCTAAGAGAGCTGCCATTAGTACTTACACTTATGATTTATTTCTTTGCAAAACGACGTGGAGACTCCGAGGCTGAAGTAGCTCGTAGCTCATTCGGAGATGACAGTGATTCTGTCTTATGCAGCGGATATGAAGAGGCATTCAGGACCCAGGAGAAGGTCGGCCACAGAAATCTGAATGAAACACTGCAATGGAAAACAGGTCCCACTGAGGTGAAAGTTTATAGCTGTAATTATTTGTGCATAAATCCTATATACATTTCCTGTACATCTGTATCTTCATTTTTTATACATAGATGGAGGGTTGTCACATCACTTTCTCCAGACTAGTGGATTTTTAACCATGTCAGCAGCATTGCTCTTGGGTTGACAATGTCAGCCTGTCGGTCGATCAATCGATCAGCCATCTTTTTTAGACTGAAATATCTAACTATCTGATGGACTGTCGTGAGATTTTGTTCAGAGCATTTTCCCAGAGGATTAATTGCAATAACTTTGGATATCCTTTAACATTTACACAAGCGCCACCATTAGGTTAAAGTTGTATTTTGTCTAATACTTTGGTTTATGGCCAAATACCTGCAAAACGAACAACATTCCCATGTGCCTCAGCTGTACTTTGTGCTAACTGCTCATGAGCAAATGTCAGCACGCTAAACTAAAACGGTGACATTTTAGTTTAGCGTGCTAACACTTGCTAATTAGCAAATGATAAACAGCACATCTGCTAAATGTCAGCATGTTAAAATTGTCACTGCAAACATGTTAGCATTTTGACATTAGCAGTTACCTCGCAGCACCACAGAGCTGCTAGCATGGCTGTATAGACTGTTAGTCTTAAAAGAAATCACCACTAAAGCACAAAAAAACATAACCCTGATTTAATTTAATTGTCTATGTACAGTTTGTTTTGGGTTTTTCAATTCAGATTAAATAAATTGAGATTAAAAAAAAATGCTTGTTTGAGTGGAACAATAAATGCAGTATATCAGAAATAAAAGAGAGGCACTCTACTATCCAATATCAAAGAATTGAAAATACATTTAATAGTGATTTAATTCAGTAGGTTTGTGCTTGAAATGTACTGTATCTAGGGCAAGGAATTATTCTTTTATACAACACAACAAGTGCCTCAGCTTCTTTCCCTGTATTTTTTTTATTATGCAACTTCCCCAAATTAGCACCTTCACTTCTGAACATCCATGCTCAAGTGTTTAATTAATTTCTTTAAAAAAATTTGACAATGTGCTTATTTCACAACAATAGTAAGCCATTAATCAATATAAGCACATTCAGTAAAGCACAGCTGCCACATACACATGGAATAGAAAATATAGTATCTTCTCCTAAATGTACTTACTATACTTCACCTTACAAAACAGAATATTCAATAGCTAGATTTACTTTTTTTTGACTGATAACAGCAAAATCAGTGTTTACCTGAATATAAAATGGTAAATTGAATTGTATGGCCAATGCCAGATTGCATCAAGGCATTATTATTGAGACATAGTTCAGTAAAATAATGCTTTGAAGACTCCGTTCATATGTTTGCACATTGAGTATTCGATTTTTTTTTTTGTTTGTTTTTTTTTTGTATTTTTTTATTGTACTTTTATATACAACTTTACAGCTTTACATAACATACAAACACATTTGGATTTTTTCCCCACACTGTATTATAAAAATGTAAGATCTACACTCAGAATGGATCATACTGATGGCTTTCTCTTACATGAGCCCAGTCTGGTATATGAAGTTGTATCTCTAATGGAATATCAAACACACTAAATACACTCAAATACTAATGTGTGGTTGAGTGAGCTCGCTTGCCAGACTAGAACCAACCAATAGCCCTAAGACTGAAAAAACCCACCCCAGCTGGTTCTTGGAGCAAGCTCAAGCAGACACTCACAGCAATTTCTAAATACAATAATGCCATTTTCTTTTCTCAAATCATTTTCACCAGGTTTGTCTTTATCACTGGTCCATTTCCCAGCACTACCACAAAGCAAGGAGAGGACCTCAAAAGTTTTTGACTTGCCACAACAGCACAGCATTTCCTGAGAGAACTAAAAGAAAGAGCAGAGATGGACATGCAGGACGACAGTAGGCACACACGCCTGGTTATTAGAGCCAAATCCTTCAGGGACGCAGTCGCAGACAGCTCCCTCTGCCTCTGTCTGGGGCCTCTGTTTCACATGGGAGCGGGGAAAGGCAGCCAGATGGACTCACAGGCGGTGTGATAGACAGACATGCATTCTCCGCCTGACTCTGATCCTTATCCATTTAACACTCTGGATGCTTGGGATCCATTCAGAGCAAACGGAAGTCCTGACCTGTGCCGTTTTCACAGTTCTGGGCACCCCCCTTCTCGTCAGCTGCTCCTCTCTTGTGACAGGCACAAACACAATGTCACATCCATCAGGGGGTTTTGATGGAAGGATGGCGGACTGATATGGAAGTGAGTAAAAAGGGGCCATTGAACAGAGGTGTTCCACTGACAAAAAGAACATTTTGTTCCACTGACAAATGTCAGAGAAGAAAAGGATTAAGGAAGCGGCAGCGGGGGAGAGAAAACCTTTCATATTGTTTGGAGGACTGGATGGTCGACTTGTACAATGTGCTGAAATACTAAACATTCGGAACACTACAACTCAACATGAGAAACATTTTGCAAAGACACTGACTCCCGTGAAAAAGATGCGTTAAAAACATATATAATTTGTGTTTGTTTAAAAGGCTATATATTATTCTAAAGGACAGTGCTGAGAGACGCCCTGTTGTCTGTTTCAAACCCATGAATATAAGGCAAGACCAAACTGGTTATGAGGACACAATACAAACTCTGGAGAGAGGTCCACATTTTAACTTCACACACATATGGAACACCTTCAAGTTGAAGAATACATTTCATTTAGCACCTTGTTAAATAATTTACAGGTAGAATACTGTTATGTTGTTTGGCACACCACTACGCTTAACTCTCAAGTTTGCCCACAATGTGTAGTGACCATTACACAAACAAAGGGTTGTGATCCACTCACTGTTCATTGAAACATTTTGACACAGTTGAAAGATAACACTAACTTTGCATCGGCTACAGCACAGACAATGGTAACGCTATTCTGCTTTGATGGTCTCTAAAAGCAGGTAAATAATCAGCTTCTCTTAAATGGCTCATCCTCTATCCAGCTGACCGTCCTCTCGTCTCCCTCTGGTCCTTTCGAAAAGGACAGTGTCTTTGAAATCTGTGCCTCTAAGATGGCAGGCTATCACAAGCTATCAGGCCCCAGCAGGTCAGCCCAATGACTTTTCCAGAATTTCCTGTTCATCCTCCCCCAGGTGAACCTCGAGCCCAGCAATATGCCACTCACACCGGTGTGGTCCTGCGATTCACCCCGTCCTTTAAATCATTGGGGAAACAGTTATGGACCTGGAGGAACTCAGCAGCCGCCTCATGTTCAGGGCTGTACGTGTTTTCCGTCACACTATCCCTCGCCAGGGCGTACATGGACAGCTCGTCCAGGGGCCCACTGGAGGATGGCGCCCCCTTCAGACCAACCACCGGCGAGTTCTCCCGGGACGCCTCTGTAGAATGAGAGCTGGCGTGCGACGTCCGCCGGCGGTAACGGAAGCTTGGTATCCTTGAGTACGGGGAGGAGGACGAGAGTGAGCGAATGAACTCGCGCCGCGCCTTCCAGCGGATCTCCTTGTTTCTCTCAATGTAGATGTTGATGGCGAGGACGGCCACCGTTTCGGCCACAATGAAGGAGAGGGCACCAAAGTAGAAGGACCAGCCGTAGGAGTAAGTGTACTTCTTGTCATCGTCACGTTTATCACTGGGGTCTCCTGCATTGCTGGAGATGTAGACAATGATGCCAATTATGTTGCTCAGACCTGATGATAAAAACAGACAGACAAGAAATAAGTATTAAGTGTAAATAAACAAGTATAAGGAAAAGTGAAGAGGAAGAGCCAATGATCAATCATCCATGACGTGATCAGTAATGATGATGAAACCCCCTGAACTTCCACTGTCATCAGCCAGTGATTACAGGACTCTCATCACTCCTGGGGCCCTTAATGACATGTGGGTCCTCTTCACTTGTGTGTGAGGTGTGTGATGAATGGAGATCCTGACCTTCTTCGGTGGATATTGAAGCTCGTCTTTATGATTGCACCATTGATGAAGTACAATGTGTGACCGCAGGTGCCACATCAAGCTGCCTTTTTCGGCATTATCAAACCCCCGGCCCCTCACATGATTGGTCCTTGCTGGGTGCACGGATGACAGTGTGTGCAATCCTCCAGCTCACCTGCAGCGACGAAGAGAATGCCTGCGCTGAGTAGGACGTTGTTTGTCTTGTTGTAGACTCGACCCACGCCGACACACAAGCCGCCCAGCATCAGCAGGATGGTACTGAGGATGGGGAACACGCTGGAGGCACGAACGATACCTGCAGAGACAAAGAGATCGATAAGTGAAGTAAGCCACTGTAAATGGTTTCAACCAATATTTGATTGGGCAAAAAAGAGGCTGGTTAGTAAAACAACATGAATACAGATGAATAAATCAATCCACCAATCAATAGATTCAATCATAAGGCATTTTATAGACACCTGAATGCAACAATAAATAGATTCATAACAGACAAATAGTGTATGGAATTTGTGAATAATTTTAATGACACTGCTTTTGTTAAAAAAAAAACAAGACTCTTTTAAATAATTTGAATTTTCATTACCCTGCTGAACCCTCATCTATCCAGTTCCAACTCTTCTCCACCTCTTCTCCATCCATTATTGAGAACTCCATTATCATTTGTACTTTGGGGCCTTGTTGTGACAAAGCTTTGCTAATCAGCTGTGGGATGTAACAAGAGCTCTCACTGACTATCACCTCCCCAGAAATGAATCACCGTGCCATTTTGCAGGTTTCCAAGGATGGACGAGCTTATTCAACTGTAAAGTCTTTTATTAAGCCCTCTTTTTATTTAGTCTTGCTAATGGACTGAGTTTGGACCTTGGCCAAAGTCTGATAAGTCTTCTTTGTTCTTCTCTGCATATTAGGCAGATCCTGAATTGGCTGTGCTTTAAATGAAGGTCCTTTGCTGATTGAATATCCCAAATTTAATCTTTAACTAATCACAATTTATGTGTAAGCCTGGTCATTCTCTCTGACCAGTTTTCACAGAAGAATACCTTGAATTTTAAAAAGGAGCAGATTGGTTTAGACCGGATTTAACAAGAATTTTGTCTCACCATGTAGCCACAAATTTTTACTGCAAGCAGAGTCTTCACCACAAAAGAGAGTAAGTTCTTCTTCTACAGCCACAATATGATAGAAATATATAACAGAAAAAAATAGAGGAACTGAGCTGCGGATTCTGCAATAGCATCATTCATAGTAATTAAAAAATGAAATTACAGACAAACAAAAAAACTGTGCGAGTGTGTGCACTGCAAATTGTACAGTATTTTTCACGCCTTTTTAATACTTCCACATTTTAACAAGAAAATAATAATGAGCCTCTTCTATGTCTGAGCTGCATGTTTGATACCACAGTGTCAAGTTATCTTTTGTAGGGTTGGAGCTAATTGATGAGAAAATGAGGAACATTGCAAATTGCAAAATTGATACAGTTGGCTTTATCTTGTGGTTGAGTTTGGCAAGGCTACCTTGAATTTCCTCATTAAAAACGGAGGTAATTAATTATGACTAGGACATCTGTGAGGAATAACAATGTCGGAAATCAAAACAGACACAAGTAAATTAATTAATTAATTAAAAGTATCATGAGTTGTAACTTGTAACGCAACTGTGGATATATTTAAATCCTGTCCCGCTGTCACATTTCTCATTTCATGCCTTTGTTGTTTATTTATCAATCTCTGTTTGGAGCATGCTCTCAGACCTACATAGTAAGACAATGAAGGTCGGCGAACTGCCTGCTTGGCCTTAAAAATATCAGAGCGACAGTTCTCACAATGCCAGAAAAAGAGGACAAGCGAGGAGCACTTACGCAGCAGGTATTCAGAGCTGTCTGTGTCGTAGTCGTTGTCGTCAGGGAAATGGTTGATTCTGTAACAGCTGCCTTGATTGATACCTGCAGGGCAAAAAGACAGAAAGACTGAGTCTCCACATCAAATATGAACTAGAGTCCACTGTACACATCAAGGCGCTTTAACAGTGTTACGCTGTATATATGCATTAGGGGATGAAGATTGTTCAACCAAGGAACAGAAAGCACATATGCATTAATCACCTTTTGAAGCAAGCCAAAGTTAAACTGGATTTATTCAGTGCTTGGGGGTGGGGGGCATTTTTGTTGTGAATTGATCAAAGTGAGGTTGGTTTCAGCTGGCTGAAGGATGTGTGGGTGCTGGAGTCAGAGCCACATTTGCTCCCTATAGCCGGTGAACTGTTTTTGTTAAACTGTGTCCACCGGAGTACGACGCTCCTGTGCTCTTGTCTCAGATAAAGGAGGATGGAGTGGGGAGTCACCTCGCACACGAACATTGGTCATTTTTCACGTCTTGGCATTGCTGCCTCCTTGTTACGAAAAGGCAACAGGAGCAGCAGGACATGAAAGGAAAACACAGCCTTTCTGATTTAACTGAACTTTGTCTTCCATTGGGGTTAATTCGGTCAACTGTTAGCAATGAATAGCACAGTCAGGCAAGTGTTATTTATACTTTTTAATAGTCGAATTTTAAATAATTGAAAATACACTGTGGATTGTTGTTATAGCCCCATTAAAGCTTTTCCTCTTTTCTATTAAGCACCATTTTTTTCCCTTTTTCTTTCAGTGTTAAATTGAATCTCAAGCTCATTGTTTGCATTAGATAGATTAAATTGGATTCCTTCATATGGCACACAAAAGCTACATTCTCTCTAGGATGAACTCATTACTCTCTCTATGATTTTCACTTTCAACCATTGACCTTTGACTGAAACTGTTGTTGATAGCTCCCTGGGTCAACCATTAATCCCTGCAAGCTAAAGATCACAGCTCAGTGCACACATATTTGCAGAAGAAAGTCCACGTGAGGAGGGGTAGTTTGTGTTTCGAGGATCACTGCATACGCTCGCTAGGCTATACGGTTGTGCGATTAAGATTGCATTGCCCGCAGGGATTTGATGGGTCGTGGCGCATGTCCTAATCAGGCTCAGGTAAATGGTTGAGTGCTGGGAGGAACAAGGAGCCTATTTGAACAACAAAAGACTGTGTGCAGGAAGATTTTTAATGCTGAGGTGAGTTAGAACGAGAGAGTGGAGTGGAGGGTGAGAGTGAGAGAGACAGAGAGAGGTTAAAGCTGAGAGAAGCCTATAGCAGTAATTGAGCAGGGGGTATAAACAACACCTTGTCTAGAGAGAAAGGGAATGGGGGTGGGCTTAATGGATGTACTCAGTGCAGTGGTGTTAATGCTGGGAGCTCTTTGGCTATTCATTCACCATTTGGGCTGTGAACACCCCCAACACTTTAGTCATTCAGCAAACAACACCCATGGTATTAAAAGTGGGCTGGGCTGTGGCTTAATTTTCATATTTTTACATAAGCATAACAATGTTTTTCTCTGCATTACGTGTTCACGTGCGGGTCTTTGCATTTGTCTGAATCCCAGAGAAGGAAAAGCAATTGGCCGTTTGCTAAGCCCCACCAGCCTTAGTTACTGCTGCTATGGCTGTCAAGTGTTTGGTTCTTGCTGAGCACATAATGAAGTGTACAGTGATAACAGCAGCATATTTACCCCTTGAAATCTTGGTAGTGAAATTTCAAAAGCCATTAGTCTTTCATTTCATGCGAAGGTGGACTCAAGCAGGCTTCTAATTTCGATTTTGCTAAAATTACACTTTCTATAACTGTCTTTGGCATATTTTATCAGCTAGCTAGCTCACAATTTAAGCTAATGTTAGCTCCAGGAGTTGGTTTAAAACAGTGTCTCCTCATTGGCTGACTTTTACATATTTCCAGTTGTCTTGTGTTATACTGTGCATGCATGTGCCAGTGTAAACAGGAAGTAGATTGTCTACTCTGTAGTTGTTTAATGCAGAAAATCCTCAACGACGTACGAGGAGCAGAAAAGGCAGTTGTCACATTATAATCCAAAATTTAACTTCAAAATAGCTGCTAGCAAAGACAGCAAGGTTAGCAACGCTTGTGATTTCTTATCTATGTTGCATTCGCCGCTGGTAGTTGAGACTGTTAAGAGCCAATCAGGAGGCGAGGTGGGTGTGCGTCGTCGGCAAAGGTCTCCATTTTACGGGCTCGAAAACTCTGGAGTAGCGTGGACGTCAGGTGTAAACGTAGCAAACGTGGTGCTTTTTAAAACTAAAAATATATTAATGTGGATGTAACCTAAGGTGATGAGCCAGTTAGCCAGACATAATAAAAAATCTGATTGCATTACAGCAGATTAGTTGGAACAGATAATCCTTTCCTTAAACTTTTGCCCTTGTGTTTTTGGTTTTGAAAGGGATAGATTAAAGGGACACCACCCTTCAAACTCTTTAAATGCCAAGTATCCCTTGAACCCCACATGCACTGCTTCAGCATGTAGAAAAAGACATGCTGGGCCTAATTATCGTTGTTAAACTATGACTGGACATTCATTGTTTGGTGAAGGAGGTTTGCAAATGGTCATTGGCTAAACCTCAGTTGAGCTTAGCCTGTATCTCTGTAAGCAAGAAAGACTTTCATTTATCCCACCTCAAAAATACAAAGTCCTTCTTTTATCCCTAATAGCCTAAAAGGCAGCAGAGATTAGGGACAGACCGACCACTGTATAAATGTCAACCTTCCCATTAACTGACTACGCCAACAACTGACACCTGTCAACTCTATTTCCCAGGTGCCCCTGGGTGAGCAGGACAACCGTCATTGTCTGTGGCACAGCTTTTAAGGGCAGGCTTGCTTCCATTAACTGGGTCTGCTGCTTAATAAGGGACATCAAATTAATTAGTGTCAAATCAGTCGGTGGAAATGGAGCACAAGTTTCTGTGTCTAGTCACTGATGGAAAAAAGGGCTATGAACTATTTTAAGCAGCGATGTGAGACTTTGTGCCTGGTGAAAAAAACACATATGGCTCACGTGGTTAGATCAAAAAACAGTGAGGTTAACAAAAACACAGACACCTTTGCTGTCCTGCTAATTGCTGTGTAAACGCTGCATGCCTGCTTGTAGCTGATTTCACTTGTGCATTTTTGTAAGCGTGTGTGGGTGTGGGTGTGTGTGTGTGTGTGCGTGTGCGCGTTTGTGTCTGTGTCGATAGTTGTGTCTTTTCTACTAGTGAAAGTGAAATATCAAACTGCTTTTACACGTTTTTAAAAACTGAACACAAAACACACCTTTCACTGTGAACCCAGAACACTACTATTCATTTTGACTTGTACATAATATTCTCCCTCCTCTGTTCGAGTCTAGACCCAGCCGATCCAGCCTTGTGCGACTCTTCTGTTGTGTGTGTTTGTGTGCATGTGTGTGATAGAGAATGGAAGAAATAGAAGGCAATATTGCAGCTGATTTGGAATCTGATTATAAGCCGAGGCCTCAAGGCTCGTGATTTATGAGTGACAGTTATCAGCTGAATGTCTACAGTTAGTTTGTGTGTGTGTGTGTGTGTGTGCGCAGGCTGTCAGATGGACTCTTCGTGAAATGAAATAAAGTCTGAATACTGACAAGCTGGGAGGGAGGGAGGGAGGGAAGGAAGGAGTGGGGAGGAAGGGAAGAAGGTACGAGGAAATTAAACAACAAAGGCACAGAGTAGAGGAATGATGGGGGGGGGTAGAGGTTACATTGAAGAGGGACTCAGGGAAGCAGAAGAGAGTAGGAAATCAGCAAGAGAGAAATCAAGAAAGGCAGAGACAGCTGTAAAGGGCAAAATGTGGATCATGCAATAAAGATGGGAGGACAGTTGTTAAAGCCAGGGGCTTGGCCAGTCAGCATACAATCAGCTGATCATGGTTAATGTTTTGAAGGTGTTGGTGATGAATAGAGATGATAGAAAAAGTGTTTATCTGGGGGACGTTACAAGGTGATTGTGTTGTGAGAAATTGTGAATTAATCTTACACAGTCAACACATTACATGGGAAATAATGGGTTCCCTGGGCCTGACTGGAGTTGCAAAAGCCCCATGCTGAGCATCTCCTCCTCCTCTCCATGGCAACCACTGTTAGTCTTTAATAAGCTCATTTACATAAACAATCTCCAAGGATGCTTTTGACATCTTCATTGTATTATGATACCCACCAAATAAAAGGCGGCACTTCCCTGGCAAACCCCACTTTGCCTTTCACAAATCTGTCACCACTTAACATGACCGCAAACACCAACGGACACATGCACACGAAAGCACGCAGACATGTGTACAAACATAAACACATATTGTATTGGGAGCAGCTGTCACAGCAGTGGTGCCACTGGCAACAGGACGATGCACATCGTCATTATTTTGAATTAGCTCAGCCAATAAGGGTGCAGCCTCAGTGGAATACACCAATAGCATTGTCTCATCAGAGTCCAACACTTGCTTTCTCTGGTGTCTCCAGGAGTACAGTATATCATGACAGCGAGCTCCATGCGACACATGCCCCCACTACCTCATTTTCACACATCAATAGCTCTGCAACTACACTGATGAATAAACCAATCAAAAGTGACTTTAATATTGCTTTTCACTTGAACTGTGTGTAGCCTCCAGTGGGTGATATACCTCGAGCAACAGAACTACAATCAGCAGGAGTAGCAACACCTTGTTCCACTTTGCTTCCGTTCTTATCCTCGTTGCTTTTAGACTTGCGACGGAAAAGTGTGACCACAGCCGAGGGAGAACGCTCTGTGGTTTACAGCAGGTGGGATGATTAGGTTTTATAAAGCTGTAAACAGATAAAGCGCTGTTACTGGGGCTTCATATCAAATGCAGACATGCACGCACAACTCACACAGACTTAGCAACACATACATTTATTACTTTGGAAGCAAGGAATGCCAGGGCAGAATATGAAAAAGAAAAAAAAGAATCAGTGTAATCAAACAATCCCTTCCATTTTTTTTTTTTCAGGCCAAGTGAGGATGAAAGAAAAGCAATTTGGCGCAGGCATCAGTGATTCAGTGTTGATATGACTGACAGTTGGTTAATTAAATTGTCACCAGGCAGCACATTCTTGAAACACAGCTCTGCTTGGGGTAGACTGTGCAAGTATAGCCACGTTGTCTGGAGAAATTGCACATGTAGTGTGTTGTGAAGGCTGTCGTGCGTTGTCACTTACTTGTAAAAATGTGAATATGTAATGGATCCCAACAAGCTGAAGGTCTTTATGTTTGAGCATGGATTAAAGTGAAAGGTCTTTAGCACTGCGGTCCATAGGTGCTCAGTTACATATTTTACATTGTATTTTTCCTGTGTGCTCAAAACCTTCATCATCATGTATAAAGTCGTACAATGATGACGAGGTCAACAGTCACTCAAGAATATCGAAAATAGATTTTTATGAATTCTTCCATATATCCAACCTCTTTCTTTTACTTTCACATCTTGTTTGTGTGTAATATAAAATCAATGTGTCATGACAAATCCCTGTCACTGAAATTAAAATGAAGTGATTCAGACTGTTATTCTGGTTAAGAACATTTGATTTTCCATTCTATCAGGTGTTAAACCAGGTGTACATCCAATTGCAGAACCAGTGTAAACTCCAGATATTGAATAAATCTTTACATTAGGTTTGCAGAAAATGGCAAATGTTGTTTATGTTGTGTTGGTCGTGATCTCAAAGGAGCCAGAGCTCGTCTGGTTCAGGGGTGAACCAGCAACAGAAAATGGTGATGAATGTCATGTGAAAACCACCAGAGCACTACTGCTTCTGGACAATGAAGGGAAGAATTACACATTTTGACATTTTGGGGGATTATGTGCAGATGCTACTTAATGACAGAGAGGGGATTGCTTTTTTCACCCATCTCCGGTCTTTGTGCTGAGGCGGCGTCCACGTGAATGCATTGTCATTTTCAAATGATGTTGCATTTTAAAATAGTTGTTTTCATCCGGGAAAGGATCACGTGATAGAAGCGTGACAAATCAGAGGAGGATATGTTGTGACTGATAAGACCCAATCAAGAAGTGAATGTGGGTGTTTTTGTCAGCGTCTCCAAAAGTCTCAGTTTCTGGCCATCCAGACTAAAACTCAACCTCCGACTTTTCAAACTGAAATGGGGCCAGCAGCGTTTCCCAAAGTCTCCATTTTAGGGGCTCAGTGATGCGTTATAAACCAAACTCCTAAAGGTATTAGGATGTAGCTGAAGTTAGTTAATGGCAGTAGTTTCATGCTTAGCATATAAGCATGTGAGTGATATGAATCTTTTCATCTAACTCTCAGCAAGAAAGTCAGTGAGTGTATTTCCCAAAATGCTACTAACAATAGCAAACTGCATACAACATCACTTGCATATGACACAACAAAACTTTATTAGAGAAGAGAAGAGAGGAGAAGAGAAGTTAAATGTGCCCCAAAACTGAAAGGAGGTGGGGGTTTGTGGGACAGAGGGTTCATTAAAACCGCAGAAGAGAAAGCCACGATGAGGGAGATAAAAGAAAGATGAGGATGGAGGAGTTAAACCTATAAAGAGATGAAAAGAGAGAGTGCACATCAAGCTGAGGAGAGGAGGACGGACTGACTGAGGTGGAAGTTGGGGCCTGCTTGTTAATTAGTGCCCCCGCATATATGGCTTCTCAGTTGTGGCGTTTTAATTACAGACTTGTGGAGCACGTTAGGAACAGCAAAGTGACCCCCCCCCCCCCCCCCCTCCCCCCCTCCCCAACTAAGGCCACCTCACACATCCACTGTCCCCCAAGAAAAACAGCTCTGCCTCGCCAATCTCACGCCAACCCACCGCCAGCTGGGATGTTTACTGTAAACAAGTACCTGCTAATTGGATTATTCATTAGGTTATTCTTCGTGCTTAGAGTTGGTTTTATTTACTTGTGAGCAACGACCTCTGATCCACCGCCGATTCTCATGTAAATTAGGCGCACCCCGTGCACTGGAGGGGCGCTACCCTGGCCTCACGATCTTCATGCGGGAAAACAAACAAAAAAACAACCAAAACAGCAGTTGAGAAATGAAAAGGACTCTATATATGAGGGAAGTGCTGACCTCACTGTAAAGTAGCCCCATTCAATATATTCCTGCCTGCTCCTTAAATGTCACGCACGCCTGCTGAGGGAGAGGTAACGCTTGTTGAGCACGGCGGCTAGACACACTAACACACATTCAATTATATGGTTCTGGGAGGAGAAAAGGGGCGAGAGAGTTCAGGACGGCCGCCGTGTGTGTTACAACGATGTGTTGTCGTTGACAGAAAGACATGTTGTCCCTGCGATCTGTTCAGCCAGACGTGGCGATGTTTTCCCCGATAGCTGTGGTGCACACGGAGCTGTGTCCGTCAATAACCCAGCGTTTCGGTCATTATGACCATAGGTGTAGGTGTGTGTGTGTGTGTGTGTGTGTGTGTGTGTGTGTGTGTGTGTGTGTGTGTGTGTGTGTGTATAAGAGGTGGGGGGTGGGAGTCATCCTTTTTTGTCTTCTCCTCTACACTTATGAGTCTCCATGACAACAGAGCCACTGTCCAGCAGCTTGTAGTTTTAAGCAGAAGCTCAGAAGTGAAACTATAAGCACTGGAGGGAACGATATTTTAAGCCGGCCTTTCTTTGTGCAAATGATGCCTTCAAAAAGAAGTCTAATTGCACAGAGCCGGTCTTTGCCCCCAGCCTCATCATAATCGATTGAGTCTCTGCTGTCATTAATCCATTTTGATTATTTACTTCTCATTATTACCTTTCATTTTTTTGTGATGGGAAATCACGCTCGACATAATAATTGACATTTGGCATTTGTGAGGTATTGTGATTTCTTAGGGTCTCAGAGGATATAATCCCAGACAGGTGCCTGGCCAAGCATTGCTAGTGTCATAACACACCGTTATGCTCTTCACATGTGTGTAAAGCGTACATCTTCAGCACAGGGTGAGCCCAGGAACAGCTTAATCACTGATGACAGCTGACTATATGTGCCCTCTGATGGCATTACTGTAAGTCTGAAAAATGTGAATGAAGACAAGCTCACCAAATCACAGAATAAACTGCAGAGGCTGAGGAACACCTGACTCAACACCAACACTGCTTTTTACAAAGGCACTAAAACTTTCTGGATTCTGTCAAAATACATGTATTTTTTTTGTAGAATATTTCGCTGTTTTTGGGGCGAAGACAAAAAACTGATTCAGATGCCTTTTAATGAATAAATAAATAAACGACTTAATACAAAATCTAACTGTATTAAGACAACACTCAAAGGAAAATGCATAAAAGAGGATTTAAGAAAAAAAAAAATCAGTTTCTAAGTGAGTGCTGATGAGGTTAAAAAAAAGTTTTTGGTCCTCTGAATTTTATTACTGTATCTAAAATAGGCTAATGCTCCAGAAATGACAATAAGGCTGTGTGTCACGTTTCTCAGCAGCTCCGTTTCACCTGCCGCTGGATCACAATGTGCTGTGTTTAGGGTGGACGCCTCCTCCTTTATACTACATCTTCTCTGTAAACGTCATGTTCACTTGTAAGTCGCTTTGAATAAAAGCGTCTCTCAAATGAGCAAAATGTAAATGTAATGCCTGATGCACAGAACTGACTGAAAATGACTGAATTTCACATATGTGATGCCGGCAATGAATTTAAAGATACATTTGGTCAACTTTGATGCGTTTTTAAAACATCTCTAAACACATTTTTGAAGTAAGATACTTCAGTTTCCCCCCCTTTTTTCTTCACTTTCGTGTAGCAGGACATGTCTATGTGTTTGTGAACCTTTTTCTGTGAATTTGTGCGTCATGACAGACGTTTGTGCCATGAAGAAAACCATCCAGTCACATCGACTCAGGCACTGATGGGTGAGGCGAGGAGTCAAGGGGTGGCCGGAAGGAAGATTGGTCAATGAATGAGTGTCTGTCTGCCTCTGAAATAAGACGTCACAGCCAACGCAAACTCTTTTTCAAACACCAAATGCGTAAAATGATTTTTTTTTTTAAAAAGCCTTTCCAAACGGAGGAACAGGTGAAATGTGGGATTTTTACCTCATGTTCTATTACAAAAAAATAGTTTTTTTTTCTGTTTTGCTTGGACATGACGTGAACTCAGAGTCATCTATTTTTAAATCACCGGGTATGTTTCCATAGCAATTTCAGGGATGTTGCCAAGCAACAGCATCGGATACAATGAAGACATGAATGAAAGTAGACTAATAGTGCGCACATTTCCTGGCAGCGCCCGGCTTAAAAGTGAATGGGCTCAGACGCGCCGGCTTGGCATCGCATCCTTAAGCAGACTATACCACCGCCGGGTTTTGTTGTGTGCCCCTGTGCTTGAACAAAGCGATGTAACAGTTGGCAGACAGCTTGAGTTGAGCGCTTAGCTGGACACCGTTGTTTCTCGTTGATCTGACAATTCAGCGGATCAGCGCTGTTAAAATCCGAACCTGTGTGTATATATACGCCTTCCCCATCCGAACTATAACTTCTTCCAGGTTAATGTTCTTTTTCTTGTTGTGCACCCATCTCCCGATAGATACATTTGCTGTGCGTAAAGGGAGTGCGTGTTTTGTGCGCTCAAATGATTGTGCGCACCTAGGAACAAAAGACTCCTCGTCGGGTACTACAACTATTTGTTGTACCAAAGCATCGGGGAACCGTGCAGTCTATGTTTAATTACCATGCAGAGCCGTGTATATGTTAACGGCTTTCATGCGTATAGGAAGCCAAAGTGAGACTAGACTCACCTTCAATACAGCAGATTCTCCACAGCCCGGAGTGGGTGAGATCGCCCTTCTTGGTTTTGGGCTGCGGCTGGGTCTCGTCCGTGGTGGCATTGGTGCCGTTGCAGATGTACGCCCGCGAATAGAGCCAATAGTCCGTGCCGATGGCGATGGTCATCAAGCTGAAGGCAGCGAAAGCCCCCACGGTGGCCAGCAGCGTTTGAACCCCGCGGTCACACCAAGCCATGGCGCTTCATACTAGTCCACACTCTCACCGGTCCAACATGCACGCACCGCGGCGCGTCAGGGCGCGGATCCTTTGGTCATAGTACTTGTTTGGGTACGTCCACTCTCTCTGCGCCTCTGTTAAAAGTAGAGTGTGTAACCCAGAGGAAGATGAAGAATTAGGAGTATTGTCTGAAACGCTCAACTGATGCTCAAAACCAACTGGTTGCTGCTGTGAACACGAGAGGACACCAGTCGTAGCCACTCCAGGGGCTCCACATAGGTTTGAAGCTCGCAGGACAGCACGACAGCAACATCGTGTACCAGTTCAGAACACTTCAAACCTCCTCACCACTTCATGTTTCTGTTTTCCCACTTTTCCCCTTGTCTCAAAACACTTTTCTCTGTTCCTACACTCACTGCGTCTCTGTTAAAAGCCATTGCCAAAGAGGGCGACGTCAATGGCTCTTAAGTGAGACCCCACCCTCACCAACTCTAACCAATGGAGAGGATGTGCTGTTGAATAAAGAAAGGGAAAAACTCTGGGACATTACAATTTGCAACTAGATCACTCTTGCGTTTGAAATATGTGGGGAATCTTTGGGAGAATATTGATTAGCCAAACAATCAGTGTCTCAGCTGACACATTTGGACACTGTACGCTGACATCAGAATCCATGAATATTACCAAACCCAGAGTCAGCTGTCAGAGGGGTGAGGACTGGATGAGAGGGGGAGAGATATAATGACAGGCTTTGACACTCCTTTTCTGTGGTGCACTAAAGCTAAACATTATCATAGCATTTCAAAAGACCTTTCACAGGAGATCAGAGAGAGAGAGAGAGAGAGAGAGAGAAGTAGATAGATAGATAGATAGATAGATAGATAGATAGATAGATAGATAGATAGATAGATAGATAGATAGATAGATAGATAGAAATGTGTAATACAGGCACTTGTTGCTCAGCAGTGCAAAGTTAATATTTGTGCAAAGAGGATGAAATGCAATGTTTGTTTCACTACATTAAATAAGGAGACTTGCAAAATAATGTGGCATTTACATGCTGAGATAAGAAAGAAGTCAGCTGGTTAGTGACAAATAAATAAAACATGTGAATAACTTGGAAAAGCTCCTTCTCTCAGACACACTCACACAAACTCTTCCCTCCCCTCCTTGTGACTTTGATCATGCAGCTGACAAATTGGTTTATTACAAATGCAAAAAGCTTCATTCATGCCAGTATGAACACCAGAGTAAAGACATGCTTAATGCAAACCTGAGCCAGATGGAAGATTTTCAAACCAGCGGGGAAGCATTTAAGGAGTGTGCTTCTTGGATGGCTTCCACTGGAAAGGTGCCTCAGGCTTGATAAAACTCTTTACCGTTAGCCGGATCAGCAGACTGGCTGATTTCACCCTACAGTTCAGGTTAGAATAAAAGCTGATTAGTGTTAGTGTGAAAGCATCGGATTAGAATTAAGGGTAAAACTAACAATTCACAGATAAAAGCTTTTTAACAGAATGAACCACTTGAGGTAACAGAGGTACAATATCTAAATGACCTCACTTAAACTCAGTTCAACTCTCTACAGCAGTCACTATACAGAAACTACAAAACTAGAAAGAATAGTGCAAATGCATGGGGCGATGTATGCCCCAACGCTTTTCTAATACAGTGTCACATATTATATGGGTTACATTAGAAATCAGTCTGAGCAGGAATAAAGAGCGGTGTGAGGTTACTAGATCTGTTTCTGCTCTTTAAGCTAATATTTCTCAATGGAGCTCTTGCTTTAATTGCTATGGGTAGGTTAGTGTCTTCATAGAGCCAAGTTCCCACATGCTGCTGAATGAATGAAAGTTACTTGAAATTTTGAAAGATCCCCTCCAGACATGTTTAATGGTTCTCTTTGGACTTGCGTGGCTGACCATGTGACCATTATGTAGCCTTTAAGTAAAACACATTTATGAGAGAAGGGACTTTAAATGCTATCAAAATATGCTAAAATTTACTGTTTGAGAAGTTTTCAAATGTAAAGTTTGGAGCATAAACCGGCAAAATAAATAAGTAGAATAAAAAAATCAACCCAACAGTTTTTAGTCTTTGAAGCCTTTTTATGCAACTGAAATTGATTGATTATGTAAAACAGGTGTTTTATTACTTGTTTCTTTGTTTCAGTCTGTTTTTCTATGTATTGCTATTTTCTGTAATTGCGGTCCAGATGATCATTTAATGTTTTCTTTATTAATTTATAAGTGATTGGATGTTTTGATACAATACATCAATTAAAACGTTGTGACTTTTTTTTACTTCCGCTTCCTGATGGTGGCGCCAACTCGCCGCAACACAGAGGAAAAGGAAATTCTGGTAAAAGTACTACTGTCTATGAGAGTAAAATCCACAAGAAACAGACCGTGACGTATCAATGAAGGCACCCTGGTGTGTGTAGTACGCATGCGCACAGCTCCATAGTGCCTCTTCTCCATTGATTTAGCTGGCTCTGAACGCGCATGTGCCCAAGTAACAGTGACGACAGTGTCCGCACCTTGTGTGTTTTCTGAGCAACATCTGAACAAAGGCCTGCCCCTTTTCATGAGGATTTCTCTACCGCCATCGTTACTTTACGTGTAATCACGATTACTAAATCGGATTACGATACTTTTATTATATTTCAAGACGTCGGCAACAGTAGAGGTAGCGTCCGAGATGGATGTGGATCAGCTTGAAACCAGCGGCGAGACCAAATCGGCCATGCATACTTGGCGTTATCGCCACCATTTCACGTACAAGGCAGATCAAGGAAAAAATATCATCGTCCAGTGTAATCTGTGTCTGCCGAGGGTTAATCTGCTTTCCACGTCGAAAACCTCAACATCAAACCTAAAGAAGCATTTAGACGTGAGTTACAGAAAGTAATATCACTGTAACGATATCCCACACCCGTCAGGTTAATGTTTGAAAGAGTCAATGAATGAATAGCAACCCTCGTGATTAATAACGTTACATTGTAGCTGCATGCTGATTACCAACTCATGGCGCTGGAGGCTCTTTATGTTCAACTTTATGTTTAAAAAAAACTGTCATTTTATTCGAGATAAGTGATATTTTGATTTTTTTTCTTTTCTTTGCAGATGAAGTTTGTAAACTGACACAAACTCAGAACATACAAATGGCACACCTCCAGCAACTAACATGAAGCACCCTGCGTTTTGTCTTTCAGAGAACACACTTGGGCTGTGAAGCAAGTCCTGATGCCAAGAGGGGAAGGAAGAAAGAAGAACGCAACGGCGAGGAAAGTAGGCACTGCCAACTCAAAAAACTTAAAGCAGAAATCATCTCCAAGTGCATGACCCAAGCCAAGATCGATGATCTAATCTTCAACTTCATTGTGGAAGACTGCCAGTCATTTTATGTGCTGGAACAGCCTGGCTTCAGGAAGCTGATTGCGGGCTTAACTGAAGGGCTGAAATCCATGGACAGGGTGACCTTGTTTACAAAGGTGGACCAGGGCTTCTCCAGGATGCGAGAGGAGCTGATGGCAAAACTCAGCAGCATCCAGTACGTGTGCACCACGGCTGACATCTGGACAGCCAACAACAGGAGCTTCTTTGGGATGACCTGTCACTGGATCGACGGCGACTCTTTGGAGAGGAAATCTGCTGCTCTGGGGTTTACGCGGCTGCAGGGCAGGATCACATATGACACCATTGCTGGGCGAATACATGACATCCATGTGGCCTACAATATCGAAAGCAAAGTTCAGACCACAGTCACTGACAATGGCAGTCCCTTTATCAGTGTGTTCAAAGAGTTTGCAGTGGACGGCCAGGAAAGTGACGATGACATTGGGTTCTACGAGAACGTGAGCTCCCTCCTCGAGGGTGAGCCCGAGCAGGACATGCTTCTGTTTCTGCCCACTGTACAGCGCTGTGCATCACACACCCTGGAGCAGATTGTGACAGAGGACTTTTGGCAGGCTGTGTCA
Organism: Seriola aureovittata; assembly: GCF_021018895.1. Lineage (NCBI taxonomy): Eukaryota > Metazoa > Chordata > Actinopteri > Carangiformes > Carangidae > Seriola > Seriola aureovittata. Next base: position 15,418,891 of record NC_079380.1, on the reverse strand, counting down.
CAGGGGCCCATGTGCCAGCTACATTACAGTACAATGGCAAAGGTGTTTGCCATATGGAGCAAATGCCACCATCTTCAGGTCGGTATGGATGCAGCAGAGGAGATAGGAAAGATGGCACTTGTTGTCCCCGCTGTTATACGCTGGAATGTGGAGTACTGTGCTGTGCAGAAGATCGTCTCTCTCACTGAGCGGGAGCTGACGGAGCTGTGCGCCCGCCTGGAGGTCCCGCGCCTGCAGCCAGAGGAGATGGCCTTCCTGAAAGAATACGCGACTGTGTTCCACCCGCTCGCTTTTGCACTTGAACTTTTCCAAGCGGAGCAGAAATGTTACTTGGGTCTGGTCATCCCAACTGTACTCAGTCTGAAAAACAAGTTAAATGAGCAGAAAGACGCAGCAAATTACTTTGCTGATGTAATCAACGCCATTGTAATGGCTATTGACGTGCGGTTCCAGGAGCTGTTTGCCAGCACAGAAGCAAAGTTTGCAACAGCGACTACTCCTCAGTTTCGTTTGTGGTGGATGGCTGCCTCTGAGAGGGAGGAGATGTGCTCTCTGCTGGCCACAGAGGCATCTCAGGTGGATCCCTGTAATGTAGCCGAGGCAAACACCAGCCGGAATCTGTCCACCATTGAATCTGAAGATGATTTCTTCAGCTACGGGCCTGTGAAGCCAGCGACTCAGATCCAGCAAAGGGGAGTGATGGACGAGATCCGCAAGTACATTGAAGGAACGGGGAAGAGCCTCGAGTGCCTGCAGGACTTTCCTCGAGTGAAGCAGCTTTTCCTGAAATACAACACCACCCTGCCATCCACGGCCCCCGTCCAGCGTCTCTTCAGTCAGAAAGGGAACCTGGTCACGTCACAGAGAAACTTTCTGACTGACGACTACTTTGAGCGCATTCAGCTTTTGAGATACAACAGCAATGTGTGCTCTTTGAGCACCGAGTGAATACATAGCTGGTGACTCTCTCTCTCTCTGCCTTTTTAATTGATGCGGAATCAAACCACATTGTGCTTAAATCATTACAGAAAAAAACCCTGAATTAATACATCTCATTTCAGACAACTTAGCCCAGATGTGTTTTCTAATATTCCTCCCTTATCTGTTTTGATAGGCATAGGTTATATCTTCCACTCCAGAATGGCCTAATGAAAATATCTAATTGACAATCATAGAAAGTGACATTCAAGGACTGAATATATTGACAAAAGAATCTTTTTATCTGTGCTATTGTTGTGATTTGAAGTAGCCACAGGGTTAAACTGAAGTGATTTTGTCTTTCAGTTAAGCTAGTTTGTTTTTTCTACAGCTAATCAATGAGAATGCATCTCCTGTCTGTATGTTTTATATCATATATAAAGAGACAAGAGCCTCTTATTGTTTGTGTCTCGCCTTTTTTCCATAAAAACCCATTGGAAACCTGAAGTAATTAAATTAGTGACAGGATGGGATCGGCTATCTGACTGCTTCAACACATGCTGATTACTGTTTCAAAGACTGTTTGTGTGAAGAAAACAGAGCGCACACGAACGCCAAAATTCCAATGACTCCCGAGTGTATTCCTTGTCATGTGCCCAGATGTCAGTTAAGAGTTTTTGTCTTGTCAGACAGCTGCCTGGAGACCAACAGGAGGCTGTCAGAGCATGCTAACACACTCGCACACAAACTGAACCGGAGCTGTCGAAAACATGACACTTGTGAAGATGCAAAACCAAACCCTAAAGAGTATGAGAAGCTATGGGATTTGTTTTTTCTTCTTTTCAACATTATTGCATGTAAGACCCTCTATATATATCTATATATATATATATATAGATATATATGAGATCTATATATCTATATATCATATATATATATATAACTGATTTTCTTTGACTTTGCCTGCAGCAGTCACAAAGGATTAGAAATATAGAAACCTCCCCAGCAGTGGACTGCTGTAAAATTGAGCTGCTCCAAAATCTATTCTTCTTGAGCGACAGACAGGGTATTGGGATTCTATTCAGCAACACACCAGCTGATAAGGAGAAAACACAGCTTGAACAACTGATTGCAGAGAAAAAAACACACTAAAGGTGTGTGGCTGAAGGATTGCTGTAGTAAATAGAACTGTCATGTTGATAACACTCTTAACTAGAATGGCTCTCAGTAGAGCAAATTCCTCTGCCAAGGCCAAACATTTTCTTCCACCAGATACAGATCGTTATCTGGACTTGCACCACACTGTACAAACTCATAGATCTCAATGCCATAAATGTGTTTGATTTTTTTACATTGAGGAATTGATCAAAATGTAAAAAAAAAAAAAAAAAAGAAGCCCTATCTCACAATATTTATTGATTAAAAAAAGTTCCTGGATCTGCACCTTTTACCAGATCCGCTTCACTGGCCCATGTCTCATTCCTCCACCAAGTTTGGTGCAAATCAGTTCAGTACTTTTTGCGTAATCCTGCTGACAAACAGACAGACAGGTGAAAATAAAACCTCCTTGACCGAGGTAAATAAATTTTTTTTTTTTTAAATTTTACAGACATATCTCACAGCACTGGATGTCAGTCAATGTTTACAGCCCTATTTTGCCATTCCACAGTTATATTTGTACAAAAGTCTGATTGACACAGGATTTTAGGGGCCATATTGAAATTGATATTTAAGTGCTTTGTGAATATATGTACCAATATTAATATTCTTTACACAGTCCATAACGTAAGTAATTATTTTTTATAAAGTTGTTTTTGTGATGAGTGTGATGAAGAAATGTACTGGGTAGAACATTTTACAGTTGAAAAATAAACGTCTCTACTCTCTGGTGGACAAACTATAGGATAGTGACTCTGTTTCATAACATATCTTTGGCATTTCAGTTCTTCAGTGTCTTATTTTATTGGCCAGACTATATGAAAATGTAAAGGTTTGGCTTAAAACTGCAAATTTAATTTTAAACATTTTCAGAAATAAATGTCAATTGAAGCTTTAACCAATTATAACATCCCAGGTTCTATTCCCAAACCTTATTTTGTGTTCAATCCTATTTCCTTACTGCTGCTCAAGAGATGCAAGCCAGGTGGAGTAGAGATTTTTCCAAAGACGAGAGTTGTTGTGTTAAATTTGTCATGCAAGAACCACCTGTCTAATGTTTCTCCCTCTCGATGTACGATGTGAAGAGGTGCAGCTCTGTGTGTCCATGGATAGGATCTGCAGGTGAATGACGTTCATCAATGACATTATGTTTGGAAATGATCCTATATTTATAAATGACAATCCTGCCACCTGTTGGACACAGAGGTGCACTTCATTGAATGCCTCTTGTTTGATCACTTAAACAATAATTGTTTAAGTGATCAAACAGTCCAATAAAAGAAACCCAATGCCCCAGTTCAAAGTTTGATCCAAAGTGGAAGTTTTAATGGCTTCAGAAAAACAACTGGTACAAAGTATTACCTTTGAAAACAGCCAGTAATACCCGCCAGCACATATTAACACACATAATTTAGAAGAGGATCATGTTAGGCACAAAGTGGGTGGAAGGTGAACAGTGTGTTACACTAACAATTTCTGTCAGTACCTTTGATTTAATCCATCACCAAGCCCTTGTCTTTACAGTCCTCTCATGCTTCCTCCCTTGGACAAAATAATCTAGATTCTCTTGTTATACAAAAGCAGCATGGCAGAGACAAATGCTCTTATTTTAACCATCAACCATCTTGCTTCTACTGAGTCTTTGTCAGTTCAGTGATATAATACAGTAAGGAGGGAAGCATTAGAAAGCCTTCCAGACATGGCTGTGGTATTTTAATATTCTAATGCCTTTCTCTCACTTTGCTTGGTTAAGACACCCTTCTGGTGTCTGGTCCTGGGACAGCCCCAGTCACTGCAGAAGTAGCTTGGCAGGGCCAAAGTGGCCCAGGTTCTCGCAGGACTTGAGCCAGCGCTGGACATTGGCGGGAGCAGAGGACGCTGAGCCACTTTTCAGCACGCAGCAGTAGCAGGCAATGTCAGCCAGGGAGAACTCCGGCCCAGCCAGCCAAGGGTTGCGGCCCAGGGCGGAGTTCAGGGCCCGCAGGACGGTGGCTCGCTCCTTGGCACTGCCCTCTGCCAGCTGGAAGAAAGCTGTGTCCACCCAGCTGTCCACCAAAGTGGCAAGAGCAGGGTCGCTGGGGTAGGGAGCCAGCAGCTTGAAGAGGAAGCGTGCCACGCTGGCCTCACCCTTGATCGGACACATGTTCTGGATGCTGAACTTCATTTCCAGTTTAGGGACTGTGGATAGGGCAGAGGAGAAACGTGGCACATGATAACAAGAACGCAAGTATTCACAGCATCCACATCATGTGAAAATGCTGATCATTGACAATATGAATGCAAAGCTTGTAATGGTTTTTTACAGCATTTTACAGTATTGTACATGATTTTATGTTACTTGAAAAGCTAACTTTTATGTATAGACCTCATGAAATTTACATGATTTATAAAGTAGTAGTACAAAGCCTTTTTTGTCCCAAAAGATGATTTGAACTTTTTAAATTAATTTTGTCACATTAAAATGTTGCAAAACTTTGTTCCTGATGGATAAATTACTGACATCATGGAAAGCTTCTCAGATGGCTTTATGTTTGACTACGGTTGTTATCGTTTTTCTTGTCCTCCGCCCACCCCTTAACACACACTTTCTCTCACTGTGGCCTTACCATCTTTCCATATGAGGGTGAAACCCAGCTGGAACATGTGGCGGGCGTAGCTGTCGGCGTGACGTGGACCGAGACAGGACAGGAGCTGTGGCGGCACATTGGAAACTGAGGAGTGGACGTGGACGGTGGAGAGCACCCGATAGCGCTTAGAGAGCAGGCTGTGGAGCACCAGCAGTGTCAGAGGTGGTTGTGCCGGGTTGGCGTTCACGACAATGTCACGGAGGGCACCTTGGTCCTGATATAAAGAAGACAGAGGTAAACAGGCGCAGAACCCAAAATAAAATCTGTATTAACATTTGTCTTCTATAATTAGACCAAAACAGCTTTGACAAACAGGCTGTCATCAGTCCACACCCTCACATCTGCCTCAAGGAAAATTCCATTATGAGCGGATTGTGCCAGTTAGCAGAGCGTTTACAACTTGAAACAATAGACAGGTACAATGGGTAGGATCAGAGACAGCTAGGACCAAAGAGAAAATGCCATGGACTGCATGGTTCATGTAGGAAAAATTCTCAGATAATGGAAGTCCAACAGTATTACTCCCAGTTTCTCACCTTGCCAATTAGTGTGTCCAGGTCCGTGGTGCCTTTCAAGGTTGTGGAGCTGAAGCTTTGGGAGGAGAGGCTGCTGCTGACTGTCAGGTCCAGATCGGCGTCTGGGGTGGTCACCGTCTTGGCCAGGCCCTCCACGGCTGCTTTCAGCTCGTACAGTTTCCGCATGATCTCATCCTGCCGGGCCTCCAGAGCTTTGACTGCTGGGTCCACCTCGCCATTCTGGAAACCAGAGAAATAGCTGTTTAGCCAAAAACAAGAATGGACACATTTACAGTTTAAACGATGTGAGCATGACCTTGCAGCAGTTTTACAGTCTGGGTGTAAAGTGGAATCCCAATATTAAACTGTCCTTTCACAAATAACACTGACAGAACACTGAGAACGTTTTTACAATATTCTCAGGCTAGAGATAAACCGTAAAAGTACACACACACACACACACACACACACACACACACACACACACACACACACACACACACACACACACACACACACACACACACACGAGGGATCAACGAGACATCTCACGAAGAAATCTGAAGACTTAAATAGATGGGGTTTCAGTTTTGTACCACAATGTCTGTCTCACATGAAAATCAGTGCGCTGCAGTGTTGGAGGAGGTATCCAGATACTCAAGTAAATCTAGCAATATCACACTACATTGTACTTAAAGGTCCTCAACGTTGTCTAAAAACAATAGTCAGCTTCTAATATGAGCACTGAAGCAGGTGTTGCTTCTTGTTATCATTCCTCTTGTTCATACTTACCATTCACAGATCTCTTCTTAATGCACAGTCAGTGTAAGTGATGGGGGACAAAATCCAGTTCTCGTTCTGAGTAGAAATATGCTTGAGTGGGAGTTTTTTAATGCTTATATGAGGCTTCAACAGTTTGAGTTGTCAATTTAAGTGTTTTAATGCAAAATTCCCATTTTGCGTTACTGTCCCTTCACTTCAGCTCAATACATTTACAATGTCAGGGGTTACAAAAAACTAACTTTGGAAGATATCCACTTGATTTGTCAACCCAGACTGCTGAAGGCTCAGATTTAGAGTCAGATACACTTTGGAGCATGTTTCTACTCAAGACGAGGACTGGAATTCCTCCTCCATCAGGTACACTGAATCTGTATTCAGAGGGGGCTTTTAAAGGCCAGTATAAACAGGAGGACTGATTACAGAATGCAAACTTCCTCCACACCTTACTATTGCTTTGAGACAGAAAATGTGAACTTATGCTTTATGTAACAAACGTGAAAGTGCTCAGGTGAAAAATTGCTCATTATAGTGTGACATTATTACATTCTTATAACAATATATTATATCATTATATTATTATATACTGTATACATTAATGTTGCTCATGTGTTACTGTGTAAGTAGAATTTAACTATTGAAGTATGTCATATTTTATGAGTTCTTTAAGTTGTGTGTGTACAGTAGCTGCTTTCTATAGCCGTCACATAAATGTAGTGTAGAAAAAAGCTACAATATTCCCTCTGAAATGAAGTGGCATGAATGGAAATCCTTAAACTGTACTTAGTACAGAACTTGACTTACTGCACAGCTGGAGCAAGAGTCTCCTAAGAGTAGTTACACTATCAATGACAGGGCCTTATTATATATTATCATGACAGTGTCTGCAAATGCAACCAAGAGTGGAGACAAGCTACTCTCACAGTGTCGTGACTTTATACCGAGGAATAATCTTTAAATTAATGTGGAAACGTTGTTGCATCAGCTAGGAGTGACACTACTCATTGTCCTGACAAGCTAAGTTAGCCAGCTAGCTTGGCTAAAGAGAGTTCGTGCTAGTAAACCGTGCGAGAAGCGGGAGGCGAGGAACAGAAAGAACTGCGGGCAATAGCGAGAGCAGAACACAAGCTAATTATTTGAAGAAGAAAATGAAGCTTGTCGAAATGAAATCAGTTCACAGTTACCTGAAGCGCGTGTTCGGAGGTGCAGCTGTTCCCTTGCTGCGCGTGGACATTTGGTAACTTGTACATGCAGGTTGGCAAATCAATCTTTATGTCACCCCCACAGATGGGCTTTACCTGGTACATGGACATGGTGGAGGACAGTCTGAGCACTGTCAGAGATAAACAGTTAAAAATAAAGTCCCGGACACAGACGTCTTCTGGAGGTGTGGGATGTTGACAGGCAGCAGCAGCAGCTACCAGCCGTACCGGTCAGACAGGAAAGAGGCCGCAGTGACGTCACATCCGGTGAAGTACAAGTTTATTTATTTATTTATTTATTTGAGTGGTTTTTTTTTCTTGTTTGTTTATTAGATTGAAGCGTAATGATATTTTTTAATTACTGACAGAGAGTATACAATCATCGAGACTCACAATTACACTACATGTCACTCTCTGCCTGTATTATCCCAAATACACTAGAGGACGCCACAGTATAATTTCTCACATCCTATCTTTGCAAGTGCAGTGCAGGAGGTCAGAAGTCAACAGAGGGTCTGGTCTTACTCATGGATGTATTACTGAAAAGTCCTACCGAGCACAGGCCAAGGAGCCCAATGATCTGGGCCCACAAAGAGAAATATGGCAACAAAGAGATGCATTTACATGTCTGTGCCAAGGGATTTATTATTTCATAATCCATAATCCATCCATCATACTGGTATGATCTTATGAATTTAACCATAATTAAACTAAGACAGACTGATTAAGTGATGATGATGTAAGCTATAAGGTTTACAGTGGCAACAACACAAACTGAAAATACTGTATTGTGTGCATTTGTCTCCATGAAGGTGATGCATGGAATAACTGTCTGTTTTTAATTTAAAAACACAGAAAATTTGACACTGATAAAATACCCATTAAATCATTTTATTGCTTTCACTCCTAAAAGAAAAAAAAAAAAACAGACATTTCCCCTAACATGTATATTGCTGGAGATCAAATGTACTTTTGAGGGAACATCTTGTCATGACGTTTTCCTATCAGGGCAGTGAACCCGTACCATTAACGACATCACCAAGTGATGTGTTGTCAGAAGTGCAGCATGCTGGCAAATTCCAGCCTGTAGAAAGCAGTACTACTGCAGTTTTCTGCCTGACATGATTCAGTGGGGATTTACAGTTTGATGCAGTTCTTTGGTAAAATCAGTTTGTTTGTTTGTTGTAAGACAAGTGGTACTCTTCTTGGGTGTGACAGTGATATAACACAAAGCAGGTACCTCCCATGCAAAGGTAATCAAACAATATCCACAAGAAAGCCTAGGCATACTGCTTCATTAAGGTTAAAACAGTTAAAAAGCCTTTAATATAGTAGCTACTCGATTAAAAACAAGTCGAGCTTGTGTCAGAGACTTCAGGTTTTTGATTCTGAGAAATAAGGTGTGTGGTCAATACGTGTTGGTCTTGTTTTTTATCTTGTAGGTGTCATAAAAAAAGATTTGTACTTTTACAAACCAGTATGCAAATACTTTTGGGGGGAGTTACTTTCCTTTCTTGTGGACATCACAGTCTGTCATTTTAAATGGTTCAGTCCAAAACTTTACATAGTTTCTACAGAGAATTAAGTGACATTTCAGTTCAACAGTTAAGTAGAGACAGATTAGGAGGATTGTAGGAGAGAGATGACATCTCTCTGCTCTCTTGTGGCCAAATAGGTAAACAAAACATTTCAGATCTGTCTGCTTCAGCTCTACAGCGGTCAACCTGTTACACCAATCAAAATCAATTAGCTCAGTCTAGCCAGTTCTTATTCAATCACAAGTGATCTTTTGACTCAATCAAACCTGGCAATATGATCCTTTACCAGGAAGCAATTGAAGAGGCCATGACTTTGCCTGACACCAGCCTCTCCTTTGGCATGTCCCTTTGCAGCCACCCTCTTCTCTGTCACCTCTCTGTCAGAGAAATCGGCTTAGTAGTGTTTCACACTGGAGCCACATCCTCTCCTCTTCAGCCACCGTGACAAGAGAAGTTTAATGAAAATGCACAATTGAGTTTGATGTCCCAACAGCTTGTTAACCCTGAATAATTCACTGTTCGCTGAAGTCTGGCAAAAGACAGGGAAGGAGGAGTATAGTGGTGATGGTGAAGGGGGTTGTTGGGGCCTACCTGGCAGCTCAGCTGAGCTAATAGTCAGATCTAATGGCCAGACTAAGACCTCAGCTAGAAGTTGAGACTGCAGGGGGAGCTGAAACCTGACAGTTCAAAGTAGCTCTTTAAATCATGTAGGAACAAGGGAGTCTGTCAGACTGTAGGTAGCTTTGGAGGAGGGTGGGGGTGACACAGGCCTTGTAGGTGCTATCTTACTCAGGTACAGTGTTACTGGGTCACTGATATAGATAAAGAGTGTGTGAACTGATTATAAATTATATGTGGTAGTCAAGGTGTGTTGAATTCATAGAGGAGTTTTGACATGGGAAGGAACTGATCATATTTCTGTACATGTAGAGTGTTTAGTCTGTGGGTGTGCTGGGATAGGATGATGTTGATACACAAAGTTTGTTGGTTTTAAATGTATAAGGAGATTACAGGTAAATCCTTATTTTTTGTTCAACCTGTGGAATATACTATTAAAAGGTGAGGGAACATGACCAGAAATTAAGTGCAAAAGAAAAAAAGATGGCCCTAATAGCAGTAGTTGTAACGTTTGTTGATAAAAATGTCCAGACTTATAGCCACAAATTGCATTTTAAGATGCAGACTCTTATAATACTATTATATACTCTTATAATTAATGTTGTCTGCATTTCAGAGTGTTTTCTTTTGAGTTGACTCTACGTATAACTACTTTGACATTTATGGATGTTGTAAGGTGTTTACCGACCAAACTCCACCTAGACACATACATTCTTTAGTTGTCATCTTCGACCAGACAGTTCACCTCCATTATTCAGCTAGTCAAGCTAGGTTTGCCTTGTATGACACTCACCATCTTATCTGATTGTGCCTTCTCATTTGGAAAAATCTGTAAAGTACCTGTCTACCTTTCCACGACAGCCATTACTCAGTCTGAGGGTGAGTCAGCACGTGTAACAGCTGCTCAAGGGGTTTAAGCAGGGTGTGGCTTTTAGTTCAAATTGCAAACTTGCATTGCTCTAGTTAATAGACATAGCTCGATGTATATATAAAAGCACAATTAGCGGATGTTCAAACAATAGGATCAAGCCATGGTGGAAATAGATTTCGAGAAATCGCCTTCCACGAATGCCCTGGTTGTATCAGGAATGGCCATCGATACGCGCGCGGCCTATCATTCATTAATGAAGGGAAGCTACACGCAGACATCATAAATAGAGGCTCAAGACTAATGCTTGTTGGGGAACAGTGGCAGTGCTGTCATCCCCTGCATTATGGATAGAGTTCCTGCACAGAGTTCACAATGCCCATTCAGTCATCCTAACACGCCAGTTAAATCTTTTACGACCTTCCTCCCTGTTCAGACTATCAGGTAGCAACATCTCTGATATCTCCAGGCTCCAAAAGACTGGGAATGGGTGAAAATATGATCAGCGTTTGTCACAGCAAACCCTGGATATACAGGCCACGTCCAAATGGTTCAGCTTCCCATTGCCTTGTTTGCCCGTGCACATCGGTTTGTTATCAGCTGAAGATGGGGTGCACATTAAAGTTTCACACAGACTTAATCAGTAAGGTGAGCCTGACACTCCTTTCTTGATATGAGTTTTTGGTGACAATGAAGCGAGGGCATCAATTATTGAAGTGCCAAGCAGACAAGCAGGCTAGGCCTATGTGTCCATCCCAAAGGGCTTATCCAGACATATTGCATGGCACAGTATTAGCAGTCACACAGCATGTTTAAATATAAAAGTAAAGTTAAGTTAAGTTGAGTTAAGCTTGCTTCCTTACTTTTTTTTTTCTGGTTAATCTTTTGTTTGTCACCTAATGCTGCATCCTCACATTTCAAGGCGACTACTGCTGCTACTGCTATTACTACTACCACTTCTTTTGCATTACTGAATTCAGCCCTTTTAACATTTTGATTTTATATATTGCAACTTCTGTCTTTAGTCCTATAATTTTCAGTATACAATATTACAACATTGCTGGTCATGTCCAGTATATTTATTAGATAATAGGGTTAGAAAAAAAATGTATTCTATCTATTTCTCATGGCATGACCCATTTTCTCAGATATTATATTTAACTGAATATTTTATTTGGAACTCTGCTTTAAACTAATGCTGTTTTATCTCTTGAAAAGTGGCAGAGCTCTCTTTTAAGGTAATTATTGTGGAAGAATATCAAGACCTCGTCCATGTTCACCTCGCCATCCAAAAACGGCTGTTGTTGTTGTTGTTCTCACATTGTCAGCCCATCACTGGCCTGTCACTGCTGTGGCCTCTGAGAGAGAAACACAGCTACAGTCGGCCTCTTTCTCTTTCCCTCCCTCTGCCCTTGAGTCCAGGTAATCTGCTTGTCACATTATCTTGTACTGCTGTCCCACAGAAGCATATCCAGCAGTTAGTGTCGACCTGTTGGCTCACATTTCCTTCCTGTTTACCACTTGCCGCTCCTGACCCGCAGGGGTCACAGCTCCATTGTGTGTCCCCTGGCTTGTGTTACCTACTGGCTTCCCCAACCTTGTCGTGCTTTCAGCGGTGTAGCCCCGCCGCCCCACTCCCATTCTCGCTCATCCACAGCATGTCTGCAGAGATGAGGATCAGAAACTGAAAACAACATATATGGAAACATGATGATCTAATTAATGCTGAGTCTCTGTACATGTCCTGTGTTTGTGTCTTGATACCTGGAGCACAAATCAGACATGAGGAATGTCAGTTATAATAGAAGGCAGGTTTATTTCATGACTTGCTAGTGAGACAAGTATTAAGAAAACCAACCAGGTTCAAACTTTGTAATTTTTCATCTGTGGTAACAACTAAAAAAGAAAATATCTTCCTATGAATAAATGTAAAGTAACAATAAATACTTTTAATTAGAAAGTAAACATTACTCCTGCTTCTACACATGGGAAGCTACCTGAAGTTTGCTTTTTTCATAAAGCCTATCCAAAGAATTGAAGTCTGCCATTCTTAAGCTTTTTTTGTTGGTTCCACATTGACTTGAATTGACTATAAACATCCATACATACCCTCGAGTCAGCAGAGCCGGAGATATCGTCTTTTCTATTCAACACGTTCTAACTGTCTAAACCTGGTGCCTACATTACCCACAGTTCAACTCGACCACAAACAGGTGTGTTATGCTAGTAGCGGATAATGTGGCGGGTAATGTAGCGAGCTATGTTAGCCTCAAGCAGAGATGAGGAGTGGGCTACAGAGGACTGGTAAGCTCTCTTCTTTCTAACTCCACACCCCCAGATTTCTTTTCATTTTCAGACGTGTAGTCTTCAGACCCAAGCAACGTTCACTGACATCACCTGAGGCAGTTTATCAAACTTCCCTCCGGAACCCATATGTAGTAGTACTCCCCAAGACAAAGCCTGTAAACAGACTTTAACGTGTGAAGTCGGTGTAGCTCCTCTTAACCCCTCTTACTCTGTTTTTGGTCATACTCACATACACGGTAACTTAACTTGCTAATGTCCAACTGATGTCTGAAATTAGTTATGAAATTGCTAATCAGTACATTTTAAAAACACCACTTTGTCGTGACAGTGAAATTTATAATATGACAAAACATAAACAGGCCTCTCACCGGCTGTGCAGGCCCTGCTCAAGGAAAAACACCCTTAAAACCACCATCATCATCACGACACACTGTCTGAATCAAGCAGCAATAGGTATGAATACACATTCTACATTTGTGACCAAGATCTCACGCTAATACCAGGGTATGCTCCATGGATCTGAGTAGCAGGTGTGTGCTGTAATAGTCAGGTTCTCCCTATAATAAAAAGATAATTGAAATGACACTGAGGTGGAAGCTGTGAAAAAAAATTGGTACTCTGTATTTTGGCGCCTCTAGTGGGTGGGTGAGTAGTGAAGTGGTTGTTAATTTTAATCCCATGAATCCTGTAAGTGCAGAGAATTAAACAGCTGTGTGCTATTTCAAGTCTCCTGCATGAGGAATGAAGAGTTGTCATATAGTCAACCTTCTGTCTGAGCATATGTGTGAGGGAGATAAAATGATTTCTTCTTGAATATGCCCTGAGCAAAGCTCTCCTGAGCTATCAAGGAGACCTGGCAAAGGAATACGTGTAAGGCAAGCATCCTCAGCTATAGCATTCTGCAGAGTGTGCATTTCCTCCTGTACATCACATACACAACCATACACACCAGCACGAACTCAAACAGATGCATATTTTAAAAAACTGCATATATCTATGTGCATATTTTGGCTTATGCGCATTTGCATGGATGGCTGTCTGTGTCTGGTTGCATATTTGATTTTTGCAAATGCATTGGGTTACGTGTGTGTGTGTGTGTGTGTGTGTGTGTGTGTGTGTGTGTGTGTGTGTGTGTGTGTGTGTGTGTGGTTGTTGCCCTAGCCTGAGCAGCACCAAGGTTTAGCTGGGTTTATTTACAAAGCTGAGGTCAGGTGTCACTCGATCCAGTCGCGATGACACTCAAGTGGTCATCAAGGTCACCTCCTCTGCTTTCTCCCTGTGTTAGCTCTATATGGCTCTATAAACTCACGCACACACACTCAAAAACACACACATACACCTGTACTGTATACAGTGTACACTCAGTCAGAAACCCTGTGTTGTCAGGACACGTCTCACTTCTCATATACCTGACACTGTCTGACATTCAACCTCATTTACCGCTGTGATATGTAAGGGTAAGTGAAGATTTAAGAACACCTTAGAACTTTCAAGGAAATGGTCTGATTGTATGTGCGCGTGTGTGTTGTGCATAGGCACATCTGGGTCAGTGTGTGCATACTGATGTGGATCCCGACTTCCCAAGGGTTTAGAACTTCATTTTGTGCATGTAAATCATTTCTGTGCTCCTTCATGTAAAAGCCTTCACTACTATTACTGTTGCAGTGTCGTGTTGTGTGTTTTGCATACAATATCCCTGGTTTTGTCATGCTCCGCTGTATCCCAAACCATATGTGAATATAAGATACATAGAAATAATACTAAGAGTCGCAAGACTTGGATTTTATTCTTTTATTTTCTCAGTTACTTGGTAAATTGTACATTTATTTGGGCAATGCAGCTTTATGATCTCTGAAACATATGAAAAAGAAAAAAAAAAACTAAAAACATGATGACAATGTGGATGTCTGTGGACCAGGGCGAGTCTTGTAAAATAAAAAGAAACACATTTTTTTTTTAACTAACCGTATGGAAAATAATTGACTAAAACCAAGAAAGCCCTTGAAGCAGTGGAATAGGGGCGGGAGCGGGGTCAGATCGAGTTGGAGAGATGGAGTACAGCTGTTTAGGACAAGACCATGGCCTGGAACTCTGTGGAGAAAAGAAACAGCATTAGTAAGGTGTGGCAGCTTATTATTTAGCTGATCTGTCTGACAGCAGCCTCAATTTAACACAAAAATATGTGTATTTTTTAACAAAGTAACATTAATGATATGAACCCATAAGAAGAGCTTGTATTGTTTTGCTCTAGAGTTAACGGTATGCCATTTACACCATTTTCGTCAATTGCTCTTTAGGAACATTGGCCATTTTGAATGCGTGTTGCATCTTCCCTGTTCTGCTGCTGAGCCAAATTCAGCAATTACTTATAAAATATTGGGACAGAAAAAGCGTGCAGGGACTTGGAGGGAGTAACTATGGTTTCTGCGTTTCTAGTTTAGTCCTGTAAAATACAACTGTCTCGTTCTCTGGTGTTACTTCCAAACCCTGAAACAACCAGACTATTCAAAGAGTACAACAAATTTACTTAGTGCAATTTGAAAATGTAAAAATTGTGGAAATTGTTTTCCACATACACGAGTATATCAAATACAGTAAGTGTGAACCCACTCACCGTCTGCTCCAATCCGGCCATCACTATCGTCATCAGCAGCGCACAGGAAGGCCTTGGTCTCCGTGTCTGTCAGAACGCGAGCCCCTGGAGAAAACCTCTGGAGGAAAAACCTGGCGGACACAGAGCCACAGACAAACAAAAGTTAGAGGCACTCTTCAGTAACAACTGGACATAGCAATAACGACAAAGGCAGCGATCAAGATCTAACGCTGAGGACTGATCTGTCCTAATGCACAGCTTTTAGACAAGAATCCCCTTAAAGACAATGTGAGATGCAAGATATTGAAAGGGATGATTGTTAAATTTCTAATTTCTAACATAAGGTGTAATTTAAAAAGTTTTGTTGCTGTGCATAGCTGTACACCCATTTCATTTTCATCGTCTGTGGCTGAGCTTTGACCATAGGTGATTTTCATAATTACCACCTCAAACAAGAAGCTACCTGAATCTCAGAAAATAAAAAACATTTACAGCCGAATGATGAAAACTGATTATTTTAAAGGAAGAGACATTTGAGTCGGCAAAAACAGCCCCTGACCCATCAGATCCTGGGCCACAAAAAAATAAAAAAAGTCTAAGGTTGGAGAACCGGCCGCTCACTCACTTGAGCTCTTCCTCCTCAACAAAGCCACTGGCATCATTGTCCAGGATGGCAAAAACCTTCTTCACATCCTGGGGGCTCTTCTTGGTGAGGCCACACAGCTGGAAAAACTTCTTGGGGCAGAAGGAGTCTGGTGCTGGAGGAGAGACAGGAAGCAGAGTCAGGGACGGCACAAAGCTGGGCTTGATGAGTAATGACAAGACTCTGCCCTCAGTTCAGTATTCTGACTTGCATGGGATAGATTCCGCTTTGAAAGTAGAATTTACGTTTATGTCAGTTTAAATAATGGAGACAAGATGACATTTGACTAGGTAGCTGTTATTAAGTGTGTTGTAAGTCATTTTATCTTCTTGCCTAGAGGCACATAGTTTGAGAAACTTTGGTCCTGGATACTCCCTGTAAATTTCTTTATATTTTAGAGATTTCAGCGTCTTTGGTCTTTGACTTCCAGTGATAATATAGGCTACATGATTAAATCTGAACTTTCTTCGGCCTAATTGCTGTTCATAACATCACTTATCACTTAATCACTTATCCCGGTTATACTGTACTTAGCCTATATGCAAGTATCTATCTTTTCATCTCAACAGTTTGCAGTCTTCCAGCAGCCTATCATATAGAGACAGTCCTATTCTCTAGTGACTGCACAGGCTCCAGGAGAAATAGTGTATGGAATTAGAAGAAGAAAAAAAAATCTAATGAAGAGAGCAATAATGATATTGGTGGAAGACGATACCTTGGCAGTCCTTGATAGCACTGTCGATGGCATCAGCGGAAAGGATAGATGAGAGCGACATTTTATTCCTGTAGTGAGGAACAACCATGGTGAATTATTAACACATTTAGTCAGGTACAGTGGCAAACCTTCAAAACTTGACACTGACGGGGAGCAAAAGGTGTCCAGGTGACAGTACTGACACTGAGAAGTCAGTTCAGTAACAGGCCAGAACAGAGCGAAGCAGCAACACTGATATAACGAAAGTCCTTCAATCTAGATCAATTCTTATAGATCAGTAAAATAATACCGGATTTGCTCTAAACGAGGCGTCGAATCCAACAGTGGTCGCTTCCCATTGATTAAACATGATAGAAAAATCGTTTGCGTTCTCTCTTTTTGCTCTTGTCTTGTTTTACGCACACATTTATTTCACCTGTCATATAACTAGGCAGGATGTGCAGCTGCTCTAAAGCGCGCGGAATAAACAGGAGTCAGAGGATCCGCATCTACAAAATCTTTTGAAATTAATAATAAAAAGAGAGAGAGAGAGAGAAAGAAAAGAAAGTACCCAGTTTCCATCAAAAGCGACCTCCTTGAATCCACACAGCAACTTACCGTGTTCAGGGGTTCTCGCCCGGTCGGTGATCCAGCAGAGAGGTAAGGCTATGTGGTGACTGCTGTCCGTCAAGGCGGATTTATATAGGTCTGATTGCAGTGACAATGGGGATTGCTTGAGTTACCTGTCTATGGATCAAATTCTTACTGCCCGCCCCTGATCCAATTTCTCAGCTAACTAATTAACCTTTACTATTTATAACGCCCAGGGGCAGAGAGACCGGACCGTGGACATCTGTAACGCCCTTGTAAATAGCAAATTAAGTTAAAAAGCGCATTCTTCCCCCCCGCCCCATCCACCACTCCCTCCCGTCATCCCAACACCCCTCCTCCTCTCACCTCTAGAATTATATAGCCTGGTACAGTAAATGCAGGGAGCCTGTAATGTAACTGCAATCTCTCTCTCCTTTTCTCCCTCTCTGCCCCCCTCCACCCCCCACCCTTTCATGCAGATATCCCTTTTCAGGCAGCTGTCCCAAAACGAGCACATCTGAGCAACATCCCACTGCAAATATGGCCCTTTATAAATACATTTGAGGTGAGTTATGGGAAATAAAGTGTCAACTGGCACTGAACGTTTCCACGTCTTGCATATAGACCATGTGTCTCATGTCAGCAGCACAACCGCGAGAGATTGAGTCACCTAGAGGTGGGGCGGGTCAGATGATCTCCAACCAAACCTAATGTAACCTCAAACACACATCATAGCCCACTCATCAGTGAATGTCAGGGACGCCGGTGCTTTATAACCTTCTTACTGTCTCACACTGACAGCGGGGACAGCCTCGCAAAATTGCTTTGTCAACTGTGCTGATTAAGGGGCCCGAGGTCACCCTCTGCTGTCGGCGTCTCTCTGTGATGCTGATGATGATGCATAATGTAGCTACGGTGTCCCAGGTCTGAGCACGGTGGATTCATTTCTACTGGAGTTGGATCATTTTGTCCCATTAAGTCTCTCAGACCTGCACGCTGTCCATTTGTCCAGCAGCAAAATGTTCAGTTCAGGTTGTCTGTTCCCCGGGCATCTGTGGCCCCCAGCGGGTTTGACAGACAAATTCAGGGGTCATTAAGCACATTTCTGGGAGTGTTCACTGCAGTAGCACACGGAAGGTTATTTCTCTTCATGATGTAAGGTTAGTTGAAGGTGTGCATATGCAGCACCACTTTGTATGTGGAGGCAATAGACAGAGAAACTCGAGCTGTGGGAAATGTTTTTTGTATGAACAATTTGAAATTATTTTCTAATGAATTCATGCAAAGTTAAATAACCTTGACGTTAATAAACAAGCAGGTCCCACCGAGATTTGAACTCGGATCGCTGGATTCAGAGTCCAGAGTGCTAACCATTACACCATGGAACCTTGATTAAGAGATCACGTCCTACAAAAAGTATCCAATATATCATCTGCAACCTGATACTCGGAGATATTTTTGCATATATCCAAACCCGCGGGGGAACAGCAGCTTCCTCATGATAGAAGTCAACCATTCAATGCGCGCTTGAGTGGGGCGCGTGCGACTCTTGGCACGCATCAGCTGGCGGAGGTGAACCGCGGATAAAGCCGGTCTGTGCGTAAAGATCATCTTAAACATTATTTAAATGTCTGAAGACAGAACATTCGTGTCGTTTGGAATCAGTCGAGTTGCGCTGTGGCGCGTGGGACAAAGGAGCCAACATTTTATATGTCTCGGTGGAGACATAATTAAGTTACTGCTTAAAGAACTTGTCTTAAGTAAGAATGGAGGACATGTGCTTTGAGCATGAACTTTGCACACAGTTTACGCGCAGTATCCTTTTGTTTCATTCTTTGGCAGCTTCCTGGCGTCTTTCATTATTGAGTAAAAGCTTGTATCTCCGCTGGTTTGTCAGTGTCAACGTTTCCTAAACATAATCCCAGGGCCAACTTGTTAATGGGGCCCCTCAACAAGTGCTGTCTGATAATCCTC
Organism: Seriola aureovittata; assembly: GCF_021018895.1. Taxonomy (NCBI): domain Eukaryota; kingdom Metazoa; phylum Chordata; class Actinopteri; order Carangiformes; family Carangidae; genus Seriola; species Seriola aureovittata. Next base: position 15,399,865 of record NC_079380.1, on the reverse strand, counting down.
TGTGAGGTTGTCCCCTGAGCAGGTAAAGAGAAACTCTATCATCTGCTCCAGACTGTGTGTGAAAAAGAGACTGTGGACACCGGAAACGAGAGCAGTGGTGCGACTTTACCAGCACCCAGTGCATGATGTCATCCGCCATGTTGATACCTCGTGGACTATACGGTTACTGGGCAATCATTTATTCATTTACATTTGCTAATGTTCTTTACGAGCCTCACCCTTGGTCATATAGACTGGCCGAGAGGTTGACCTCAGCCTTTTTTTTTTTTAGCTTCTCTCGGACAAAGAGGACTGACTGACAGTTCTTACTGAAAATAATGATCATAATAATAATAATAATGATAATAAGAAAAGGAATTTAATAGGCCTGCTATGTATTCACATTATCCCCATTCTGCAGTACAGGAACAATGAAGCATGTCCAATATTGCAATCATGCCTGTCTTAATTAAGATCCAATAAAATTATGCCTGGATTAAAATCAACTAGAGATTAAATTTATTTTCAGTGTATTTTTGTTACACCATCACCCAACATGCTTTGCAGTTCTAAGTCTCAAGTTAAATAGTTGGACTTTACGCCTCATTCATTCAGTTTTATCCACCAATTTTTAACAAAAGGGTCTTGAAAAGAAGTTTTAAAATTTGCGTTTTCGAAACGTAAGGTAATTTTGTATTCTGTCTTACTGCTTGAATTTATAAGTGCCCCACTGCCGGAATATGGGGAACTATCGTTCAAACAGCGGTCGTTCGAGATGATTTATACTGTGTCCCAGCATCTACTGTTAATGTACGTAACTCCATCTAGTGGCTGCAGGATGGAGCTGCATGGTCATATGCACTACTAGCACATAGTGTGTGTGTGTGTGTGTGTGTGTGTGTGTGTGTGTGTGTGTGTGTGTGTGTGTGTGTGTGTGTGTGTACACTGTAACAATTATATTTAGGCTACATCTGTTTTCTTTTTCATTCATTTTCATTATTTTCCTTTCCATACCATTGATTCACATGTTTTTATATTCCATGTCAAAAAAGTAAATTGAAATTGAATATGAGAGAGAGAGAGAGAAAGAGAGAGAGAGAGAGAGAGATTTGTGAAGAATAAAAATCCAATAAAATCGTAGCAAAAGAATATTTATTCTTTTTTACCGTTCGTTCCTGGAAAGTGCATCATAGATTTTACAGTAAGCAAAATTCATATTTAAGACATGAACACAACCGAGCGACATTCACAATCATCATTTTTGGACAGTGTGTTGCATAGGAGGAAACGTCTCTTAAGCAAATGTATAAAAATTATTTATATTCAGATGAAAAGGGGGGAGGTCGACGTGGGCTTTGTTGTTCCATCAGAGCAGGTGTTGTTGGTCAGTTGCTATCTTAATGCTTAACCATGGCAGCGAACTCTGCGGGGGAGACAGAGGAGAAGAGAGAGTTGGTATCCGCTGGAAAGTTCCACCAGAATCATCCAAAGTCGCCTAAACAACATACCATCAACGCCAATCTTGCCGTCACCGTCGGTGTCACCGGCCTTGAGGAAAGTCTTGGTCTCGGCGTCGGTCAGTGCGCGTGCACCTGCCTTGAAGGTCTGCAGGAACAGCCTTAGACACACAGGGGCTGTGGTTAGTTCACGGACCCTTGCGCTCATTTCATATATAACCTGACCGCAGAACTTCAAGTTTTCATTCAAATACTTGGACACACATATCGATACTGATAGTTGTTCTTTTATTGGATGTAATGAATAATAATAATAATAACAAAAACACAATTAAAGATCTGCAGCCAGTTGGACAGAGGGAAAAACAGGACACTGGTACTAATACACTGATAGTTTGACCCTGTGCGCACCTCCACATTCCTTCAGTCCACACAGCAAGAACAAACTCTGCTAAGTCCAAAAATGTTATTCACTGGGCTTACAAACATAGGTATTAATTGATAATAGAAGATGCAAGAATAGCATTCATAAGCACTGACGTGTGGATGTAGGCTTTGTTTTGGACAAAGGGAGTGGTGTTGTGATTGGTGTGCGTCTTACTTCAGCTCCTCCTCCTCAATGAAACCGCTCTTGTCCTGGTCGATGATGGCGAAGGCCTTCTTGACCTCGTCGGCAGACTTGCCGGCCAGGCCGCATGCCTTGAAGAACTTCTTGTGGTCGAATGAGTCGGCGTCTGAAATCAATGGCAGGTTGGCAAATGAATAAATAAATAAATAAATAAAACATGGTAGCTGTTAATGCTCCAAATGACAAAAGCCACTCAGGGAGACTGTGACTGATTTTGTAATTGCCAGCCCAGGACTCACTCTTGCACCCATCCAGGGCTGCAGTGATGTCAGCATCATTCAGTACACCTTTGAAGGCCATTTTGATCTGTAGAAATAAAATCAAAAGCGATGATCTAAACTTTTTAAAGTAGGATAGGCAATATTATGACTAAATAATCACAGGGGAGCAGGTCGGCTACTTTTTGGTATCGCAGATTATATGGATCATATTTCTTCCAAATTCAATAGAAATAGAAAGATTTCACATTTCAAATGGCAAATTAATCAGTCCACTTATTTATGAATGGCGCGTTTGATGTTACATTTCCAAATCCCATTCCAGAGGCTGGATCGACACTGCAACTCTATAGAAGCTTGGAGCTGTGACCAGTAATCCATGTCTTCATGCAGCTGACGCTCCCGCAACAGCAAACAAACAAAAAAAAAAAGGAAAAATTCATCTCGTTCTTTTGATGCGGCATTGCAGTGAGAAGTTGATTTCCTTATTTAAACGTAATGTTCAAAACCATGAATGTTTTCTCAAAAGCGCCAAGCCTGATGCTGCGGCTTTGTCTCTTCACGGGTCCCGGGGTTTCTTTCTCTCCATTCATTCAAACTCACCTCTGATGTCTTTGCTTTGTAGGGTACAGATGATACAGACAGGTCTCGAGTCGACTGCAGTGATCTTCCCGCTGTTCCCGGTGACCTTTTATAGTTTCACTCCATCGAAATCTGAGGCATAAGATAACTGACACCCCCGGGACGGGGGTGGCGAAAATTTGTCCTGCAGTCAGAGAGCGGTCTATTTTAAGTTTCACAAATGAAGACGCTTAAAAGGTGCGTTTGAAGAAGTCTTCACTATCCCCCAATGCTAAGAATAGGCCTGTGCACTGCTGAGGAGGACGAATTGCAAGTGCTGCTGGCAACACACAGCAATGAAGGTGGATACTGAGCATGCATGCATTAGAGCTGGCGTAAGTGGCACTAATTGGTTGTTTTCCCTCTTTTCGTATAGCATTGTTGATTTGGAAGGCGCTGGCTGCTTTATTCAGGAATTTCTCTTAAGTCTACTTGGCGGGTTTGGGGAAAACAGTCGTTAAATATGATATGCCGATTTATGTCTTGAATGTTACTGGGAAATGTGCAAAAATAAATTATAGTTCACTTGGTGAGAAACATTCTTTTGCTGTGTAGGCTTGTTTAACATTGGCAGAGTCTACCTGAGATGCCTGAATGATGCAGTCATTTGTATTTTGCCAAATTAGACTTTGCCTTAAAATCACGTTTCCACTAATCCACTTCAAATCAAACCAAGCACAAATTTCAATTGGTCCCATTTTACCTGGAAAGTCAATTGTATTTCACATATTCTAAGAAAGTAATTATTTTTGTTTTTTTTATTACATTAGTCAACGTATACTGAGTAATTCTTTTGGGAAAAAACCTGCTTCAATTAGGCTGATTATTGCACCCGGCCTCTTTCCTTTGTAATTTCATGTATTATTCCTGTTATTTTAAGAGCTTAAAATGTTCCAAAGCACAAGGAAGTTTCCATGCTGTTAAATCTTTTTTTTTTCTCTCCTCCAAATCAAGTTCAAAACCCAGTTCTTGTCATTACACCGTGCAGCTCCGCTTGTAATGCTGAGAGAGCAGCTTTGACCTGCAGGTGGCAGCACTGTCCTGTGGTGCTGAAGCCTGAGGAATCAGTTGACTGCCATCATTATGTCTCTGTCTGTTTTGACCACTGGTTGGTCATTTGATAGTGTTGAGGGTTTACATATTGCTGCCTTGCAGTTCCTTGAGCATTCATAACTTCCACTTGGACTGTAATTTGACTTTGATATGACTGATGAGCTGTTCTCATTTCTTTCTAGGCCAGTTTATGTACATGGAATATTCTCCAAGAAAATGTGGCACATTGCAAACACTGCAAGAAAATAAAACAATTTGTCAGGAATTCCTCTGACAACTAAAGATTTGCATCTTAGCAGCAGATGTAGCCTGCTAAAAGTTCCTGCTGATGCATCGGTGGCTGTTAATAGCCGTCCTGTTGCCACAGCACATCATGTAATTGACTACTCAGCAGTTGGAGAAAAAGACCTTGGAACAGAGCATCTAATTAAACTATGTGTGACAGCTATCCATTGCAAACCTCCCTGGATCCAGGAAGTGTATGCGAGCAAAGCCCTCGGGCCATTCCCGCTGTGTTTGCCAGCTCCTGGCTTGAGTCCAGCTACACTCCCCTTCTCATTAACCAATTATCAAAACAAGGGCTGGGCAGGTCAGTTCAACCGTCTCTCAGCACCTCCCAAGTATTCAAAAACCCTGGCAGGTGGAAACTCCTTTAGCACCGCCTCTTCCTCAGCCCACTGTGTTGACATAGCTAAGTGAATACAGTGGGTCGTATGATACAAGAGAAGTTGACCAATTAAAAGATGACTGACCTGAACAAGATGACTTTAGACCAAAAGAGTATTTATTCCTGGTTTTTCACTCTTCCTCAGAAGTGCAGATGGTGTTGTACAGTTTGCACAAGTCATTTTTCAGAACATATAACACATTGTAATAACATAAACAGTAAAAATGTGTTCAATGTTGAGAAATGTATGCAGGCAACTCATAAATAAGGTATAAAAAATATTCTTTCAGCTGATGAATACTGAATCTTGCAAGGAGTTTCGCAGTTCCGTGAATGGAAGTGGATCTTGGTCAATGGAAGTTTATGCCTTTACAAGGGCGGCAAACTCTGTGAAAGTAGAAGAAAACAGCTGTTAGTGGAGAACAAAATGTATTCAGATTCTTATGTTATTATTATGGTATGATCTAGAGTGATTGGACCCCCTCTGTGACGTAGAGGTTGAGTCTTTGCAGATAATAGTATGTGAATGGATGTGAAGAATTAAATTGTAATACAGATTAGTTTAGAGCCCACTGCTATCAGGCATCAGAAATAATCGTGTTGTCTTTGCTGTGTTCTGCTGCATTCAAAGATATATAGGAAAGAGCGTCCTGCTCCACTAAAGAACTCTTACCATCAACTCCGATCTTGCCATCACCATCACTGTCACCAGCGGCAAGGAAAGCCTTGGTCTCCTTGTCGGTGAGTGCTCTGGCACCAGCAGAGAAGTTCTGCAGGAACAGCCTGACAGGTGGACAAACAGGAGAAGTTGAAATGATCTGCACCTCAGTCTGTATTGATTGCATTTACATTAGCTAGAATAAGTTTCCTTTTAAACTGTCTCTGTGTTTGTGATTTCACAACAGGATGCTGTGTTTCCAAAAAGCCTGTCCATAAGGATTTAAATGTACAAAGTCATGAAACCTCCAGGCTTCGTTCAGCCTCTCCTCTCTTTAGTTTCATTAGTGCAGTCAGTGTGTTAATTGACCCACAGATTACAGCCAAACTAAGATAGCACGTACAAATGAGGGGAGTAAAGAAAGGCTGCATCCCTTGTTTTCAGAATGATTTAGACCTAACTTAAACATGACATAGTAATACTACATCTGGTGCATATTTTGAGCAGCTGAGGCCTAAGCATTGAGTGTGAAGTGCTGGAATGTCTTACTTCAGCTCCTCCTCCTCAATGAAGCCACTGTTGTCCTGGTCAATGATTGCGAAGGCCTTCTTGACATCTTCAGCGGTCTTGCCGGACAGGCCGCATGCCTTGAAGAAGGTCTTGTAGTTGAAGGAGTCAGCAGCTGGAACACACATTTTAACACCATTAGCACCCTGGCTGCATGAGCACAACATGGCACTTCTCTGTTGATGTAACATGATAACTGTGTATTGGTTGCTTAGATTGCAGTGAAAATGCACGATATGCCACAAAATGATGATAATAAGAAGAAGAATGAGGAAATGGGTCGAGTGCATTAAATGGTTGGTTAACTGTAATAGTAAGTGAAAGAGGCTCACCTGAGCAGCCATCCAGAGCTGCTTTCACTTCGGCTTCCTTGAGGACACTAGCGAAGGCCATTTTTTTTTATCTGCGAGGGGAAAGAAGACACAGGTCAGGGTTAATGTAAGCATCACAAATCCTATACAGTGGTCTTATTTTTGCATTGCAAACCATCTGAAATAAAACATTGTGTATCTAGGACATTCGTATAGGTCTACTCTTTGGGCTTAGGATACAGTAACTTCAGAGGTTTTCAGAGGAATGAAGGTGCCTCTGTTAAATGACATGAAACAGCTTTGGGTCTGAGGACTCAGTGTCCAAACATTAACCCTCCAACAATGAAACAAGGCTATTCCTGCAATAGCTTCACAATAGAATAAAAAGTTCACTGTATTGGAAAAGCATTTTTTTCAGCCATTTTCAAAGACACTTTTTGTTCAGGATTAAACCACTTAGTTGCTTTGATTTGCAAAGCCTGGCATGAAGCACCACCAGTCCTGTTTTCTCTATGGGCTAAAGAGCTACTCTTTGCCCTCTGGATATCTGATCACAGCTCAGGTCTGACTCTGTTTATCCCAAAGCGTTATGCTGCTATGGTACAAAATAGATGATGCTCCCAGCGAGAGAACAAATCATGGCAACACCAATCACTGCCACAAATAAACAACGCAGCTGGGGAAAAGGCATCTTTAGCTTTAGGTGTGATTTTTTTTTTCTTTATCCGGTTAAGAGAGATAATGTAAAATAGCGCATTTATCATCCACGAACGTTAATCCTTTGAAACCAAATGGACACACTTGGCCTCCTTTTCACACTGTTTGAAAAGTCCTTCGGTCCGAGCAGTTGTTGGCTATGTTGGTTCCATTTTTCTCTCTACAGATTATAGTCCACGGGGAGCTCCTTCTCTGAATCCCTGTCCTCCCAGTGCAATCTGCCAGAAGTCAGTGTGGCCTTTGCGAGGCGCACTTCCCACTCACCTTTGAGCTGCGTTGAGGCGAGTGAAAACCAAGGTGGACTCGAGTGAATGCTTTAAGCCCCAGTCCCTCTCTCTTATATATCCTTGAGCAACACCATTTACAGAGCTTTGAGTCTCAGTATCAGGTACCAAGATGCATGGGTTTCGAAAAAATGTGTCTAGTAGTCTCAACCTATTTTTAGGTGAACAAATGAGGATGCTACCATGTGTGAGGAGGCCTATAGCTAGACGTGTGGAAACCTGAGCAGGCCCGCTGCTCACTGACATGTTGCACTCATATGATTTATCGTCAGCATTTAAGTGGCTGATTTCGATGTTACAAGTTTCATCTGACGATATAGTCTAACTGAAATGAATGGAAATGTGACAGAGTGCAACCATGTGTTATCCCCTGCTTTGGTCCGTGATTGAGTCAAATGCCAGAAGCCTTCCACGGTCATAATTAACAGATCAAATGTTTAAGTCACCACTTTAACGCTATTCATCTCTCTGAAAACAAAAAGCCTATCAGGCTCAGGCTAAATGCTGCCATTAAAACACTTGGCTTTAATCTCCTTTGCGTTATCATTATAATTTTATATTAGATAATCGACACATACCTGTGTGAGAGACTGTTTGTTTGGATTTATATAGGCCTACTGTGTTTGTTTATTCCGTCTTGTGTGGTGTCATTAAAATGCATTACGAGCCTTCAGAGCGTCTGTCAACTTGACAGAGCTTTACATGACAGCTACATTTGATCTGTGGCAATTGTCTGTGGTAGACCTGCTCAGAAGTGAATGTATTTCAACGTGTAGTTTTTTCCCATATAGTTTGCATTGTAATTTTTATTCTGTGTCCATTATGGATTATTGGAGATAGACTTTCTATTCTTGAAACTGAAGGATTGGAGTTGCACCACCGCCCCAAAAATGGTCTCAGCTGATAGTTATGTGCGGCCCCTGTCTATGTGCTGCCCTGTAACATTAACTAGCTATACCTAAAGTATAGGCTACAGTTGTCCTAGGCTATATTTCCATATAGTTCATCAGCTCCATATGCAGGGAGTCCAGGTTGAGAAGGGAAAGAGGGACAAGGAGCGAACTCAGCGCCCCATCAGGGACAAGACTTAGGGGCCCATACCGCCAGGTCCCTTTCCTTAGTAGGCAATGCACCAATCGTGAACACGTGAACAAGTTAGCAATATGTTGACAGCTAATTTTTACTCTGACACGTTTCCATATAGTCCTGAACGCAGCTCATTTTTCGCGCATTAGTAATTGAACCAAAGATGAGATTAATCAGTCATCAGGGAAAGTTACCCCAGAGTCTCTGTTCTGTAAACTATAGCCTATATAAAAAGTATTTTCCATAATTGTGGTGTGATATTTCTGCATGGTCTGCAGGAATGCGGAATCTGTCCAGCAGAAGGCAGTGCTAGTCCTAATAAGGAATTCGTGGGGAATTTTGAGAGGAAACCATGTGTCCTAAGATTTGAGGGGGGGGGGGGGGGTGTCCAGCCAATTTAAAAAGAAAAATTCCACCTATTTAAATGATATTTAAATAGATACTGTATTTGAAATGATTTTCCAAAAATTGGTGAGACTGGACTCAGAGAGAGGCTTTTCAATTTCCACAGGTTTTTGGATAGAGGCCACCCTACAGCAGAGAATCAGAATGGGGGTTCCGAGCAGCCTGTCCATTGTCATCCTCCCCCAGAGCATTTCCATGAGCCTCATTTGGCTGCAATAAGTCCTGCACAGGCATCTACCTGGGCAATCATTCTAATCTCATATCCTAAATGTTTCCTATTTGATACTTGTTTCTATTTCTTAGTAATAAAATGGGAACATTAATTTAACAGATATCTCTTTAATGAAGCACATCAAGAACCATATGATGAAAGGTTCTAATGAGTTTCACATCAGCACAAACACATGATATGATGCAAAGACTTCAGACTCCGCATCAAGTGACTTTGAAACCCTGAATGGGCTCTCAATTTATCTTTACATCAGGATTGAAACAAGTCTCTTCATGCATTCTCCATTACAGGCTGATATAAAAAAAATGACCAGCAGACATTGATATCACATCCAATAAATACCTTTATTAATCAATTCCAGGTACCTGATTGATTTAATACACACACAGCTAATAGTCAGCCTTAGCCGTCTGTCCACCAAACATCTTATACCATTATTATATCACATCAACAAAGGAGAGCAGCAGGCAGGTACAGAATATCTGAGGTTTCTGGTCTTTGCATCAAACGATCTGGAAAGTGGGGACTTCCATAAGAAATCCATTATTCAAAAACAGGGAAAGAAAGCTGCAGTCATGTGTATTTATTCTCTTTATTTCAGGAGATCACAGAACTCTGTAGGGGGGAAAAAGAAACAATGGATTCAGTTTTTTTCAGGCAAGAAGTCAGTGTCATGCAACATTATGGTTAAGCAAGATGACTAAATAAACAACAAATTATTTATTTGCTTGTCTGAGGGCATCGTTCTATAGTTTGGTTGCATGTGCTTTTTTGATAGACTGCAATTTCAGCACTAAGTAGTGGACAGCTCCTCTGTACGCATGGCTCCTTTTCTCATCTGCCCACAGTCTTTTCAGATGTTTTACAAGCACCCACCTTCCATTCCAATCTTGCCATCGCCATCCCTATCTCCTGCAGCCATCAGACTCTTAGTCTCATCCACAGTCAGCTCCCTTGCCCCTGGGGAAAAATTCTGAAGGAACAGTCTGATGGGGAGGTAGAAAAATATCAGCAATAAGTTTGGATTTGAATCAAATCAATAGACTTTATCTTTTCTGATGGCATTTTTCCACCTTCGAGGCCTCTCTGAGATGTTGTAATCCCTGTCTCTGTTGCTCACCAGCCCTCCCCTTATGTATTTTTCTCAATTCATTCATAGCAGAAATGCTGCTCCATTCATGCACTAAACCCCTGCCCGTGGGCCATTGCAAGGGATTTACAAAATAGATGTATATACACACATACACATACACAAACACACCCACACACCCATCTATACCACCCATCCTTTAACCACACACACACACACACACACACACACACACACACACACACACACACACACACACACACACACACACACACACACACTCTGTCCTTACTTGAGCTCCTCCTCCTCAATGTATCCACTCTTGTCCTGGTCCAGGACTGTAAACACTTTTTTCCCATCTGCCTCAGATGAGCCGGTCAGTCCCACTTGTGTAAAGAATGACTTGAAGTTGAATGTGCCTGGAGCTACACAGGCAAAGAGAGAGAGAGAGATAGAGAGAGAAAGAGACAGAGACAGACAGATGTGAGAGTGAGAGGTCAATCACAGAATGACAAGAAAGCAAGAATGGTGAGAGGCTGAATGGAGATGTCGCATTTACTCTTTCGCTCAGATGACTTTCATTCTTCAACCGATGACATTTACCAATATACACCCTGTAGCTCATCACTGTCTTATGCCGTGATAGGCTATGTCATTATGCCATTGAAACAGTCAAAGCACACTGAATATCGCCCGCGGCTCTAATGCAAACCTAAATGTTAAAAGCCCTTAACTTAACAAGCTGCTCTGATCTAGGATGAGTTACCTTCAAGTCATTGAAAATGAATTGTTGAAGAAGACTTGCAGTCACTGTATGAGAAATTAGAATATTTACACTTAAAACTAAGTAATCTTAAAATAAGGGAGGGGAATTTTTAAAAAAAGAAGTATCCCTAACCCAATGGTGATTTGCCTGCTATCCCCACTTTCATTAGATATTTTACTTTTGTGCCAATCTTTAAAATAAATCTTAGAAATATTCCTTCCTTTTATTGATACATGCAAAAAAATACACCTGACAAAGCCTGAAAGTATTTTACCTAAAACATATCTAACAGGGGGGGTTTCTTGAATAAAGGGCATGTAAGCACTGGCATTTGAGTTTCATTGGAGCGGGTGAGCTGTGTCTGCCTTGTCATGCAGACATAATTACAAGAGATAAATAATTAAGTGCTTTGGGATGTGAGGACTGTAGCTTATGTGATTTGCTGTTCTCTGTGAGAATTCTCAACATAAACACCTTGGTATCTGGGTAGTAACTGCCCTCCCACCGCATGGCTGCCAGGTTACCTGCAGGCTCCCTGTCCCCACTGTGAACAACACATCATACTGCTATCCCCTGTGGGAGTGGGAGTTGTTTTAACGTTGCCCGTGTCTCTCTTTCTCTGTGTAATATGTAAGTGAATTTAAATTCACTTACGGTAAAGTATCTGTTATTGTGTTAATGACTAGATGCTTGCATAGTGTGTGTCTCTCTGCTTGCGAGTGTGTGTGTGTGTGTACGGTCTGACTCACCTTGACAAGCCTTGACCGCAGCCTTGATGTCCTCGTCGCTCAGCATCCCTGCAAATGCCATGGTCCTCTTTGGCTGCCTGAGGGATGCACACACACATACATGGAAGTAATGCAAAGTGACAGTGAATGAAACTGGCGCAGGTGTTTTCTGCTGTCAGATAACAGTCTAAAAACAGTCAGAACTTGTGGAAGGATTAGGCATCATCATTCCTCTGTGGGTAGTCTGCAGTTACACCAGCACTGTTAGAAACCATGGAGCTGAGTTGTAGATTTTATCAGGAGGGCTGTACCATTTTGACAATAAAGCACAACCACATTAACAAAGGATATAACTCTTTAAACTAATGTTTTCTCAGAGATATTTCATCATATGACATGGTTTAAATCATATGAGAATTGGCTGATGATCCAAGCTTTGTTTTACAAAATAAAAGAATTTCCTTTCCCACAGAGAAAGTTGTTGCAACTTGAAGGAGCAAACACAAATAGGATTGAACATCCTATATTTTTCCTCCCACATTTTAACATTTATTTCCTTGTCATTTAAAGAAAAAGAATTGAGGTGCTCCAAGGCACAGACACACACAAGAACTGCCAGCTATCATCACTCAAACACTGCCGTGCACATGAATTTGCAAAAAGCTTGGTACTCACCGTGCTTCGGGTGAGGTTTGCACTCTCTGAGCCTCTGATGTGCAGATCTATGCCTCTCTTGCTTTGTGCCTATAAGCCTCCGACACTCTCTTGCAGCTTCGTGATCCAGAGTGCAAGAAGCAACCTGACGTATCTGTCCTCAAACCCAGGGAGATTTCCCCCACGCCACAGAATGCCTCCTCCTCCTTCATCAGTTAATCAGAGCAGATAATTTTCTCACTCATTGTTTTACAAACTTGCGGGCAAACAAATTCACCAAAAATAATGATAATTAAAACTCATAATCATAATTATAAGTGTATTTTTTATGCATTGTAACATTTATCCCACTACTTCTGCTTTTACTACAACCACCGCCAGTACTAATAATGCTATTGTTATTCTTAATATTAATATTTAAAAGGAATAATAATATAAAGAAATGCAAAACATTTTAGTAGATGGGATAAATATGAAAATTATCATCATAAGTTTTTTAATTTACTATTAATTATGTCTGGTAATTTTTTTTAAATGTGCAGTAAAGAAACTGTAAACATGAATATGTAATTGTCATATTCTAAGTCTTTTAATGTTTTAATAAGCATACAAGCAGAAATTAAATCTGTTGATACATTTTTTCTATTAAAGTTTATTGACAGCTCATAATAACATCAGTTATCACATTCTATGGCTTTAAAGACATTGAAATCACATTGTGTCTCGAAAAACTTGAATGTATATAGTCATATAGGTATGTAGACAGGTCTGTCATTTGAACCAATAGGTTTTACTGTTCAAGAGCATCCTTTCTATGGGGCTATTGTGATAAAAATAGTATTTAATTTTGCTTTTATTGTTTCGTAATGGAAAATATCGTGTTTCATAGTAAGTCTAACATCCAACAATGTTGATATGAAATCACTGCGAGAAAATTAATCCACAAAAAAAAGAAAAGAAAAAAAGATCACGATGCTTAAGCCAGCATCAGTATACCAGTCAAATAACCCTGTCCGCCTAGTTAATGGGGCTTTACGGTTGTCCATAAATCCAGAAATAAACATTTTACATACACAGGTACTCTTTCCTAATCAGTAATGTGTCCCTCACATGGTTGGCAAGTGACTGCATGTATAAAGCTTTTTCAGCTTTGATACAAAGCGCTGGATTTACATGACTGATAAAACAGGTCGACGCTGATTGGCTGTGTGTGTTTAATGCGAATATACTCTTCGTTGTGATTTGCTCAAGTACTTGTCCATCATTTTCAAGTTTTACGCCCCATTCGGTGATGTGACGTTGTACAGGAACATGGCGCTTTGGAGGAGAGGTGTTCGATTATAGTCAGGGCTACTGGCTAATTTCATTTAGCTATGTTTTTTTAAACAATATTAAGGTACAAACATCAAAGATGATAGGTCGCGAAAGGTGATCGCCCCTTTCGTCTCTATGGACAACGGAACACTACATTTGGTAGCGGTGTTTGCTGTCGTCAGCTAAAACTGTTAGCATTGACATGCTAGCAGAAGCTAGTTAGCTGGCTTACAGTCGCCAGACAAACAGAAAATATGCATGTTTATGTAGCGTACACTGACGTTAAACTCATTATAATCAATGATTAAAACGCTTTATTTAGCATCAAATCAGCCATTTTTCGTTTAGGACGACGATTCCAGTTAGCTAACATTTCGTTAGCTAAGCTAGGAGGATGGAGAGCCGCCATGGATATGTTTTGTTGCTGGCCAGTGGGATTTTTCTTTCGGTGTTTTGGCTGTCTGAAGGTGCCCCTCTTCAGTATCCTCACAAATCAGGTGAGACAGCTGACTGCAAGCTGATACACAGCTAAGCGATTATTTGCTCTCTCACTATAACTACTGTCTGTCCAGCTGCTTAGCTAGCAGATGTTTCTGTCAGCTAATATCTCCTGACTTGGGTAGCTGTTGCTAGTCAGCAGCTAAAAGCTAACAACACAACAAACCTGGCTGTATTTCCTGCTAACCAGTGAGTATATGTATGGACACTTGTAGTAACTGACTGTTGTTTGTTTGGTCACAAACAGTTTACAGAATATAACTACTTTTTGTCAAAATGGGCAGATAAGATTTTTAATAGTGATAATAATGGAAAGTAACAGAATGTCACCGTCACGACTCAGCTAATACCAAACTGGGAAACACAAATATTCCTCTAACAGTGCTCAGAAAACACTTATTTACCTAATCTAGTTTGATTGTGATTGATATTTAACACACGTCAGTTTCCAGGTAGCAGTAATTTGTCTGAGTTAATATAATACAGCCCATTCTAACTGCAGGTTCAGGCATGTTAACCTTTCACTAGGGTTGGTCCACACATTGACATATAACCAAGTTTATAGGACAATAGAATAGATGTTGGACTACCAGCATGGAAACACTGTTTCTTCGTGTTTTGAAGTGAATCTCTTTGATGTTGATTAGTGTCATCACACTTTTCCTCATCACAGCTCACAGTTAGTGTCAGTGGTGTGATCATTTGTTTATTTTAGGATGAATAAAAGTGTATTCATAGAAGAAAATAGTTTATCATTATATTAAATGTCACTGTGATTAAAGGAAAAATGTTGATTGAGAGGCTTTTATACAAACATGAGGAAATTGATTCTATGAAAACAATTCAATTCCAGCAGTTTTACTTGGGATTTTTATGTTTTGTGATAACTGATAGTGGTTGTGGAAAATTAATAGATTTTTGGTGATAAATTTTGGTGATCATTTATCAAGGAAAGCACTTCAAGCATTTGGTGGTTACAGCTTCTCAAATATGAATGTTTGTTTCCCTTTATTTCACTCCAGTGTAAATCAGATACTTTTAAAATGAGAAAAAGTGATTGATTTCAAGATCTTGCATTACATTTTTGATTAATCAAAAAATTGTGAGGAGAATAATCCCTTTTGACAATTAATGATTTTGAAAATTAAGCAGTTGTTCATTAGTTCCAATCCTAATGCTGCTAAATCTGCAAGGGAATGGTTTCTCTGAGCAAGATGCTCAGTCACTGTGGCCTTGCTTGGTATAACCTGCTACCTTGAGAGAAATGAATAGATGCAGACATGAATGTGTTATAGTTACAGTTGGTAATGTGTAACCGTAACAAATTCCAGTCTTATCAGGACCAGTCAATGATTAGCAATGGTGGTGGTTGCTTAATCATAATGCGACATACAGGAAAGCAATGTTGCAATATGAGCATGATTTTTATGCTTTTATTACATCGCAACCTGTCCTTTGCCCCACTTACTGTTTTCATTTACCAGTGTGTACAGGTGTGGTAGAGTAATACTTGACTGTATAATGTTCTGATTTAGGTTATGGTTCACAAGATCACAAGTATAAGACACGAAGTGGGTTAGTCACTTGCAAAGCCAGTTTTCAACTGACATGTGCTCTGTTTACACACATCAAACATGGGCAAAGGTAGATAGGTCAGCTTTACCTGAAGTGCCAGTGTTTTAACTGTAGTAACAGCCAGGTGATAGTGGTATGCCTTGCCTATAAGTCAGGGTGGACATTGGCCTTAACCTTCTTCTACCCTGCTTGGTTATTATCTACGCCCTTAAGCCATAGGGGATGCTGCTATTACAAACCAACATATGCTTTATGTTGCTCTCAGAGGGCAAAGTCTCCAGCCAGAGCTGGTCACTCCAGTTGCTTGCTTCATTTTTAATACCAAACAAGATGTTTTGCATTGTGAGTATGTTACAGAAGATAATGTCCGCATGCATTGTTGTTGACTAGTCTGTTATTTTTCTTATTGTTTTAAAATTGGAAACAATTCTGATTTGTAATTGAAAATGACATAACAGTCCTCCAAATATGGAACCTTACAACGGCAGCCAGAAGTATCGGCTGCTTCAGATGTGTGGGCTCTCAATTTGATTGATGAGACACAGTGCTTGCTATCTCAGCAGACAGCCAAATCTCATCAGAGCCCAAACGTGTCAGCCAGACAATGCCATCTTCCATCCTATACGTAACTGACAGCAGAAGACATCCACTGTTGTGCACACTGGTGGGTTAAAATCTGCAAAAATGGGTCAACTCCTCCTCTGCATGAATGCCTACTGAAATATGCAGTGGAACCGAAATAAGACCTGGCAGCTCCCTGCCATATTGGTCCCAAAAACCAGTTGAGTCATTTGATGGGGCCTGCCAAGTCATAATATGAACCCATGACTCAGATAAGGCCTAAGTGAGGAGAACTGATGCCATGTAGAGCTGCCGTGACCCAGCTCCTGTTTTTTCTATCATACTGCTGCAGGAGTCCTGCTCTGCTTGGAACCCTGGTGCTCCGCTGAAACAGACAGGGGGTGTTTGTATCAAAAAGCTGCCTGTAATTAGAACTAAATGTTTTTCACCAGATTGTTGTGAAGTTGAGATTTATATTGAAGCGAGTTGTAAAAGCCTCTGAACAATTGCTCCTTTTAATGACATGTAAATTATAATTGTAGATGGGGGAAGTGTTTGATGGAAAAATAGCCACAACATATTTTGGAGATGACTGGAACGGGTTTGTTAAGTCTGGTTTATCACTAGCTTCTCTCAGTTTTATGATGGCAGTGATTCTTGCCAATGTAGTGCAGGTTATAAAACAGGATAGTGTAATGCCAGGATCAAGCTACACATACATGTTTCGGAAAATTTTTACTTTGGGAAAGATCGTCCTTTCTGTTTTTCTCAGTCTCTCTTCAGTGTGCCATAGTGGGAGACCCCAGTTATGGGTTCTCCTGTGGTAACCACCTGGGTTTGTTGTGTGACATGGGAACATTTTAGTAATGTATGCAGCAGTTGTCAGTTGCTTGCTGTTCACTTTTAAGGAGGTTTACTGTTTATATAATATACAATTCCCAAATAGAGATTTAGACCAACTTCTAACTCTTGTTTACTATCATATGCTCAGCCTCTGCCAGTGACTATCAGTGTCACAAAATGTCCAATCAGTTCTTGTCACAGAAAAGCACAAAGCAGCGGGGAAGTGTTTCTTTTTTGCATTAGCCATATTTCAACAGCGCTTAAATTCTGCTCAGTTTCTCTCTTATTCATCAGCAGTTCTTTGCCCACGTGTCTGTTTTTCCTATGGTTGAGGAAAAAACACTTCCTTGAGCAGGTCATCAAAGATTTAGATTTGGCAGAGAAAGCCCGGACAGTGCTGTGTCCGGCACACACCACAATTTTTTTTTCACCTAGTGTGACCCTTTTCCCTTCCATCAGACTCTGTTAATATCTTTAGATTGTTCTTACCATCCTTTTCCTCCTCTTATGTGGTGGCTTCCCTTATGAAGAGAAATGATTGATGCTGGTGAAGAAGTCAGGTTAGGTTATGCTAGTTGTCGGTCTGTTCCTAATATAGTATACAACCTTCAAAGGCCCTGTGAGGCCCCGTCATCTCCCTCCTGATGTCGATGATAAATCGCAAGGTAGGAAACACTTTAATTTAACAGCTGTAAGTACACATCTCCATTTAGAGCTACATCCACTGGGCCTGTGTCCTGACTATGGACCCACTTAATCTTTAATTCCTCTTCTCATCAATATTTCACCGCAGACAGTTTCTCTATTGCAGTCTTTAGCAGGGAGGAGAAGTGTGTGCAAGGCATCCCAGAGAGACAGCCATCGGTTAGTAATGGGTAAAATATCTGTGTTTCAGGTATTCACAGCTTGCATCACAGTACATTTCTCTTTACTTTCCCTAAAGGCTAAGTTGCCCATGGTATCTTTGGTTGAGCAAAATACACGCTTTGATGTGGATATCAGTCTTGCAGGTTCCAGTGTTTTCTTTTATGGTTTTCAGTGCAGTAAGGAGGAAAACTTAATGCACATAGACAATTTGTAATTTGTAGAAAATAACACAGAGTGCACAGAAGAATTTTATTTTGATCATCAGTAAAGAGGGCAGATTAAGCAATCCTTTCTATTTTTGTCTGTGATGGCTTGGCGTATGGTGGCAAACATGAAATGAATCTCAATCATGGCTGACACTTTGGTTATCTAATGCTCCACAGGGAGTGTAAGTGATTGCTGCTCATCTCATCTTCTCTCTAATCGGATGTGCAGTCTGGATATACAGTACAACTGCTCCATATGAACAGACCTGACTGGTAGTAAGATCACTGCTCATGTTGGCTGTTGGACTACTTTTCAGCCTCTGTAAGCTCTTATCACAGGTTTATTTCAAGGGGATATTTTATTCATGAACGAATCTTGGGGGAAGGCAGAACTTGGCATCAAGTTAATTAAGTCAGTTCCACACAAGACCTTTGGTACTGAGGCCAGCGTCTGGCCAAATTTGGCACAGTGTCGCCCAAAAAATCCTAAATCTAAAAAGTTGTGAAAACAACCTCCATCTGCACTAGCTTTTCAGGTCTTTTCAAGACACACTAAAATGCCAAAACAGTGGGAAAACTCCTAAATCTGTTCCCTTTTCAACTCTTTTTGTTGGCAAATAGCTAAATTATATATATCATCTAATCTTATCTAATCATCTGGTAAAGAGAGTGACAAAATCATCCCAGTTTTTCTGCTTGGTGTCAGCAGTTAAAACCTTTGTGTTTCAACATTTGTTTGACATTCAAATTACTTTTTTTTTTGTCAGACTGAATAAAATTGACTTATCAACAAGAGTAGCAAAGTATATCAGTTATTGCTGTACTGCTACACTGAGTAGCAGATACCAATTTCATGTGTGCAAAAATCCTTTAACAACCTAAACAGAAATGTAGATTAATGCTGACACCTGTATTATGGGATAGGCTATATGGTATTCAAAATAAAATGATCAAAAAGAGGTTTAGAAATGACGGAAAATATTATTTTTGTAACATAGCAGGAAATGATTGTGTCCAAGCAAGTATATTCCATATTTTGGAAAAGCTCTGTTAACACCATCCACACTAGCTTAGGTTATTGAGAAAGTTAAAAAAAAAAAAAAAAAACAGTTTAATGTAGATGGAATGGCAAAACAGAGAGGAAAAGATGTATTTTCAAATTTAGAGGCTTAGTGTAGACATATCAAACTCATTTATTCCAAAGGGCTCAAACTGTTTGTGTTGCAGTCGTACTCAAATCTCCTTCATGTGCTGATGTGAGAACATGAGACACCTAGTAGCAGGTTTGTAGTCTGGATGTATTCAGCACCTGCTTTCATGTGTCCCTGAAGCAGAAGGAGACTCAGTAGGTGTTGATTCTCCCTCTAGCAGGCAGGATGTACCTGACAAGCTACGACCAGTGGGAGACAGAATAAACACAGGAGGGAGAATGGGGAGGAGTGTCTCACAATTCTCGCTGTTCTTTCAGTACACACACTCTGGCTCACTCACACATCATGCCATGTTGGGATACAATGCAATGGACGGAGATTATGTTTGCCTTTATTACAGTGTGATACAATGTAGGGTAATTGCAATGTTAATGTGCACTTGGAATCAGCGAGTCTCCCAATGAGAACAGAAGTGATATCTGTAAAAGAAAATTCAAGTTGCATGTGGGAGGGATTGACTTGAATTTCTTGTGACTATTCACTCACACTGATTATGATGAGTGATGCAGTGACCAGTAGTCATACCTTTCATATGAGCAGTTAAAAATGAGCAGTGACATTTGGGAGATGAGAAAACAAGGTGGACATGTGGTGAAGGAGCACAGTGACATGTGCACACCGATAGCCAACAAAAGGCTAAAAAAAAAAAAATTCTTTTTTCAGAATTATCATGGCTGAGTCAAATCAAATCAAATCACATCTGGTATAAATATGGTTTTGCTGCCTAATGTAGTCCACTTTTATTTCCTATAGTAGCACTAATCTGTGCTTCATACTTGAATATACTGGAATAAATTGGGCCTCTCTAGGTGACGTATTTTGTTTGTTGAAGCAATCTCTGGAGCAAAAGATTTTGCACTAAATTGGAAATCACTTTCAGTGACATAGGAAGCTTTGGCTGCATAAATGTTGGCTGGCATCAGTGTAGTAGTGAGCGAGTAGCAGCTGAGCGGCGCAGTGGGCGTGTTGCAAGGCTGCTTTCAACCCTGACACTGGAACTGCTGGGCCAGCAGCATCGTCACCGGCACAGACCCACACCTTCTGTTACCACTGCTGCATTATCAGCTGCTTATCAGCAAGTGGAAACCCCCACAACTGTCTCTCTGAATGGCTGATGAGGGATAGAGTTTGGGGTTTTTGGCCTGGAGAGTCACAATTATTGTTGTGCTGTGTTTTGCGGGAATGGTAAAAACAAAAAGAAACAGTCAGAATTATTGTGTGTCTTGCTCAGTGTTGCAGCTCACCATTGCTTCCCACTGCTGTGAAATGGAACAATAAGCTCAAGACATTTCATTGCAGGAGCAGTGTGCAGGGTATTTTTGTTGTCGAGCTTGAATGTACCTTTGTTGTGAGTGGATTTAGAAAAAGAGCCAGCACACCCAGCCAGAGTGTGCCGTATTACTGTCAAACACCATTATGTTTATGCTTGTAACTTAGCAGTGCTGTCAGGTACCTTCTCTTCTAAATAAAATTTAAAGCACAGCTATAAATGTGAATGATTTGGCATCGTTTCTGTCTGCTTTTCTTATTTCAGGTGGAAGCACAGGAGACCCTGTGTCTGTGTCTCTCTACTTGTCCCTGGTGGTGTCACTGACGGCGCTTGTGGCCTTGGTGGTGTTGCTTGTGAACTGTGTGACCTGCTGCAAGGAAAGGGAGATCAACTTCAAGGTAAGAGTCTTGGGAGACAGGTAGCTCCAATTGCTCCAATGCAGATTACACCTAATGAATACAGAGTGGGAATGGATTGTGATGGATGTCTATGAATTTAAGTTTTGCTGTGAAACATAAACACAATATTATCATGTTGTAGTATCATGGCTAGCCTGTTTTGATCTCCATAAAATCATATATATATTTATTTATTTATTTATTTATTTCTTGTTGACGCAGGAGTTTGAGGACCACTTTGATGATGAGATCGACTTCACCCCGCCGGCAGAGGACACGCCATCTATGCAGTCCCCAGCCGAGGTGTACACCCTCGCTGTGTCCCCTGTGGCCCTGCCTGGACCCCCACACCTCCAACCTCCTGCCCGCATCACAGGTCAGACACATGCACACTCTCAAACAGATAAATACTGTGTTTCAAAACGCATTGTATACATTCATTCCTTCAAACATCTGTCCGTGTACATATCACCCATATAGTGTATACATCTACAAATGATATATTGATAATGTTTACTGTGTAATCTTGTGTACTTCTAAATATACAACCTTTTTTGATATAATATTTTGGAAAGATATGTGAAGATTGGTGTGTTTTTCCTGATCATGTGCCTTTTATACTTTAATAGAGTACTACCTGATAGTAGTCAAATCTCTGTAAAACACATTTTCAGAAAAATTGCACTGTAGTTTTCATTTTGGTGATTTAAATAAATCGTAGGTTTGTATGGAGCTTTTTAAGATCAGCACAGTTGTGATCCACAAATGTAACGATTCCAAAACTCCAGGTGAAACTTGTTTTGTGGTTGGTTTCACAGAGGGATCCACAAACTTCCAAGTTGCACGTCATAATCTGAGTTATATCCAGGAGATCGGCAATGGCTGGTTTGGCCAGGTAAGATTTTTGTTTTCCTTTTAATGAACAGGTTTTGCAGTGTCCCCTAAATTAAAACTGAAAATTTTAAGTTAATGTTTGGTTGAATAGGTTTATTCTATACAGCTTTTTAACCATGGAGAGCTCATCTGTATCACAGGCTGGTTTTATGCTCTGAATCTGTTATAACTCAAGCTTTATGTACATATTCTTCCCCCCTGTTTTTATTGCTTATTCTGCAGCACATTTTAAGATGGATAAGTAATTATACATGTTCTCCAAATGAATCCTCAACGTGTCCAGTGGAATACCCATCTTTCATTACTATTTTTCAATGTTTCTCTCTGCAGTTGCTGGCATCCCTTGACCTCTTTTTAAAAAAATTCACACAGACCTGGAGGAATAAATATTGTATGGGCTTTTTGTCTGTATCTTGTTGAGTTGAAAGTGCTGTCATGTATTAACAGGTCCTTCTAAGTGAAATCTACACAGATCCAGGTGGAGCCAGAGTGGTGGTGAAAGAGTTAAAAGCTAATGCAAGTGCCAAGGAGCAGAATGACTTCCTGCAGCAGGGAGATCCATACAGGTATATACATTTTCTTTTCTTTTTGAACACCCCAGCCTTCTTGGCTGTTTTTTATCAGCTCCCCATTGTATAATTAGTAAGTATTTGATTGATTTATGATAATATTTTATATTTACCTCAGTTACTCTTGTAGTGTGACATGCACTCAGTAGATGTAAACAAAAATAGCTTCTATTACATCACTGTAAGGTTGGCAGCACCCTCTATCTTTCTTCTTACACATTGCATCAGACTTAATCTCCTTGAAAGTCTTAAATTTATTATTTTAAAGCTCGGGTTTCATCTTATTTTGTCTTCACAGAGTGCTGCAGCATCCAAACATCCTCCAGTGCCTCGGACAGTGTGTTGAGGCCATTCCCTTCCTGCTCATCTTTGAGTATTGTGAAATGGTGAGTGACCACATCCTCTGCTAAATGCTATTTGTGAGCACAAAATACACCAGCAGCCAGCTGCTAATGCACAAAAAGTAGTTGAGTGTGCATGAGTTAAAAATAGTTCAATAATATCTATAATTAATCACATTATGTTAATGGGAAAGTAATTGATAGGCTAAAACACATCTGCTACGTGTAATACCTAGTGTATCTAGTGTCCAATGATGCATAGATGGTTTATTTACTAGTTTCTATTTCAGTACTTCCTCAATTAGAAGACTTAATTGATTGAGAAATCTGAGAATTAGTTCTTGTCACTCTGTTAAGCTCACAGATTCATAGGGCAGGACCTCTTCAAACACTGTCCAGCTAGAATACATAGCTGACCTGCCCTATTGGCTATCTGGTCTGAAAGCTTACTGTCTCAATCCGAAATTAGCCTTCCTTTCATCTAAACATATTGAAGTGACTCAGACTTCATCATGGCAGCTGATTTTTTCACTGTTTCTCTTTATCTATTCTGGGTGGGCTGGGCCCTGACTGCAGGGAGCCCCCCTTCCCTCCCCCCCATCCCTGCTCCCCTCCTCCTGCCGAAGTCGCATAGCTAGTCTAAGCCTGGACTTCTCACATTCCCACCTCGCCCAGTAAAGCAACAGGCTCCATTTACGCTCCTCTGGTGTCAGCTCCCACCAGTTGCTGTGTTTGTGCATTTTTATGGGTAGCACCTTGTGCATGTTGGAGACTGTTGAGTTCAGTCTAAAGTAAACTAAGCTACTCCTGAAGAAACCTATGGGGTGCTGAATGCAAGGAGCCAAAAATGTTACCAAAGAATATACACCACCCCAGGGTCTACTTGATTTATCTTAATAGGATAAATTTTTACGATCAGAAATACAGCACTCGTAGTTGTGTAATCTTAGCTTTTTGTGTCATGGGCTCTAAATAATTTGTTTATTTATAAAGTAACCAGGAAAATAGAAAACACTGCACATTAACTCACTTTTGCATTACCTTGAAATAATGATGGTAGCTTACATTCTTCAGGTTTTTCTGTTTTTCTTTCCACTCAGTGTCATGTGTACTTTTTTCCAAAGTTTACTGCCTTGTTTTCCCCTTCTTTCGTTTTTCTTATCTGTTTCCGCATGCCACCTGTTGGAGTCTGTTATGATTGTTATTGGTTGACTGACTGTAAGGGGTGTGTGTGCATC
The DNA here is from genome assembly GCF_021018895.1 of Seriola aureovittata. Classification (NCBI taxonomy): domain Eukaryota; kingdom Metazoa; phylum Chordata; class Actinopteri; order Carangiformes; family Carangidae; genus Seriola; species Seriola aureovittata. The sequence goes on along the minus strand of NC_079380.1, from coordinate 15,375,959 downwards.
ATTAAACACACTTATCATATGTACTCTTCAACTGAAATTGCTTAGGTTTTAATTTATTCATGCAGATCTGTAGTTAGAAAGTAACAAAAACAAAAACAAACAGAAAAAGAACCAGAGCCTCTAACTAGTATTACAAACACAGAAATAACCACGTAGTTTGTTTTCATCTATACCTGACTCTACCGTTGAATCGGATGACCCAGCTATAAATTATCTTGTGTGTGTGTGTCTGGGTGCAGAGAACGGGCACTGGTCCACCCACTAACTGCTTGATGCCAGGATACAGGATGCCCTTTATCATGGTAACCACGAATGAGTTGGCACAACCTGAGCCATAAAGTTAGACTTCACAGTTGTTTAGAGGGAATCATCACATTCATCTGGTGGCTTTAAATCTGCAGCCTGTGTAATGTATTAGTTGCACATGTGCAAATATGCACACATGCACATTTTGATTTGTGCTCCTTGGATGTTGAGGCATATTTAATATTTTTATTTGCAGGAAAAAGGAAATGCATTTCTGCTGTTAAGGTGACACAAAAAAAATTTGTAGTAACTCTGCCTCCACCTTGGCTTCCCGTTTGTCCAACCCGCTAACGGGTCCAGCAGGATCCAATTCAGCTCATCTTGCCAGACATTACATATATTTGTTGGGCCAGAGTATTGTCAGCTGCCCAAGCCTGGCTCAGTGTCCTGGCATTGTGGTCTTTCCCAGCCAGCTCCAGTAACATCTCTTGACAGGAGATGGAATTGAGTCAAGGTGAATGACTTATCACAAGTGCGTGTGAGTCGTTATGGAAGATGACGTGATGAAGAGCAGGTCCTGTTTGTTGAAGGTGATAATGTGTGAGGGTAGCACAACTGAGTGATGTCTTGGCTTGTTATCCCTCGCTGGAAAAATAGTTTGGAGCTCTGCATCCGAGTGGAACCTTGTCTTTTTCACAATACGCTCTTTATTTCTTTCATATGTACAAGTCCCAGTTGCAAGGACTACACTCAAAACATCAAAATAAAATGTAGTTCATGTAGAAACAAGTGGCATGTCAATCATCCTCTCGATGTCGAAACATGAAATGTGACACCGCAGCTGCGCAGTGGACAAGGTGAATCCCCAAAAACCAATCGACTGTGACGTTCCCTCAGACAGCCTGGTGATTGATGGTGGTTTTTCCGTCCTGTATCACCCGTGCTGGGTAACCCTGACTCAAAGCATTTTAGACATCAGAATACATCAAGCAACTGGTGCAGGGGCCACATAATGTCACATACCATAGTGTGAGTGACAGCTTCTAATGCATGGATCTCCTGCCTGGTGCCTGGCCAAGACGTTAGTCAGACCCTTCTCTGGTTCAGGGTCTCGGATACAAGCCAACTGACTTTTGGCTTTTGGAAGTCGTTGATCTTAATTTATTATGGTTGTTATAGCAACAATCCTCCCAGTGTGATTGAGTTGCTCTTTATGTTATTGGCATTCATGAAGTTATACATTACTGACCACGCTTTGCCCTTAAGTGTACTGAGCATTATAATTCACCCTGTGGGAAAAGTTGCCCTTATGTGGTTGGTGTCCTTTTGTCTTCTTTAGGCTAATTAGCCTTTTCAGAACTTGCTCCAGTGATGCTAATTCACTGTTAAAATCAGTGCTGATTGAACAGCGACAGCTGGTTGGTTACACTCTTGTCCTTGGTGACTTTGAAAGGTTTTTGCATAATAATGTTGTATCTTATGAGTGATTTAGCTTGGATTTCACAGGTCTTTGAATGGCCCACCTGCTCTGCTTAACTTACAAGTAAATAATCAGAATATAATCGGCTTCTTCCACTAGCAGCTTGAAGGACAAGCACTTAAAATAGATTGAAAACTTTTTTTTTCTTTTTTTACATAACTCGATCATGTGGTGGCTGAGCCAGACATGAATCTATGCACTGGGAACTTGGCACATTCTTGCTTATTCACATGTCAGACACAAGGCCTAATTGTTTTGGCCTTTCACCATTAATGTTGTTTCATTAACAGCACTGAAACCCCCCCCCCCCCCCCCAACAGCTAATCACCTGCTGCGAAGCCTTCACAAATAAAGACAGGCAGAGGGTATCACTTACCATACATTGAATATAGCTCTTCTGTGAAAACTCCTTCTAAGAGCTGTGTGTGTGCTTGTCTGTGTGAGGGTGTATGTATAGTATGTGTGTGTATGCGGGGTCGAATGTGGTTGAAGCAAACAAATAGTGCTTACATAAGATGAATGATCTAAGCTGCTTGTAGTGAGATAGCTCAGGGAAAAGTAAACACACAAACACAAACTTGCACGTGCAGTTAGTGCATGTGACTTGACATTTTTCACAAAAGCGCCTCATATCCTATATGACTCCAGTGTGTGTACAGTATGTTCTTAGCGGCTAATTCCTCAGGGCAGCTCCGTTCTGCCGGCTAATCGGGGCTCTTCTTTGCTTCGACTCCGTGGTTAACATGATCTCAAAAGCACACATAACTCAAATGCACACACACACTTAGGAAGATTTAAATAAGCTGCTCAATAAAACGCCCACTCTCTCAAGTTGGAGCTTTGACTTTGTTTGTACATATTGTAGTGGAATATCAGAAAGGCTCAAAGTACAGTACACTGCATTAACAGTCTCTCAACCATTGTATATATTGATGAATGATAACCACAGGTGTCCACAGAAATTCCTACTCAGCCCTGGGTTGTGAACCTGCGCACAGCTGAGACCCCTCGGTGGTCTTCGTGACCCTGGACTCAGTCAAGCTATAAAGATTACTGTGATCTTATTAGAGATATACCTCTATTTCCAGATTGACTTTCTTATATCAACTTCTCACAGCTCTCGGATCACACACTGGTGAGCTGACATGCGACATTCTAACATGAGACTGAATTTCACTTTCTATCTGTGTGTGTGTGTGAGCGTGTGCACAGGTGTGTACGTTTGAGCATTAATTACATCCCAAGACAATAAACAAAGTTCCTCGTCCTGCTTCCCCTGGTCTTCTCTCCCATCCACTCATGAGCGCCGAAACTCAAGCGTACACAGGCACAGTTTATTTCACTGACCTGAGCTGGACTCTTTTATTTATAAATCCCTGAGACACAGCATAGAGGTCCATTAAGCAGCGGTACCCTTATTTGGTCCTCTCACACATCAGCAGTGAGAATTGCTGAGGAGACGGGAACAGGAGAGCCTACTGCCCCCGTGTGGCCATATCTGCGCATTGCATTCCACTTGTTAAATTGCCCCTTACAAGCTATAATACAAATAAGGTTGAATGTTTTATCTGTGATACTGATGAGCTAATGAAGCTGTGCGTGTTTGTCTTTGTGTGTGTTTGCAGGGGGATTTGCGGGGCTATCTGTCTCAGCAGGATTGGATGTTCAGAAATGCTGAGTTGCTGCAGCTGCAGAGGATGGCCTGTGAAATTGCTGCCGGTGTCACTCACCTTCACAAACACAACTTCCTGCACAGGTAGCACTTCAGAATTGCAACACTTGAGCAAACAACCAGATTTGTGACGCGCTAAGCTAAGCATTGTCTTTTCTTGTACCACTTTTTAATTCAAAGAATTCAGCTGCTGTTTGTGTCTAGCTATGACTGACATTGCCGCAAAGACATTACATATATTACTTATATCACAGATCTTTTACGTTTGTCACTGAGCTATTGTTTTATGCTTTTGTACCCCAGTTTAGTTTACTGAATTGTTACAAAGATATCTTACACATGTAGCTGTTTTTTGTTTATTGCTGCCCTAAGTGTTTTGATCATTGTTGATAGTCTTTGATAGATATGTAATGTCTTCTTGTCAGTGACAATAGTCATAAAGCTCATGAGATATGATTGTAAAGACTTAGGTCGACTGTTAGTTTTGCTTTAGTGCTTACTCTCCAACCAGTTTCAGGAGTACCAGTGTTTTCCAAAAAAGGTGTGTATAGCAGGGAGGCTCTGTTTCATTTTCATTTTTACCCCAGCGAGTACTGGATGTCTGGCTACTAGCAGCCAGCAGGTTACAGGGGGTGTTGGAAACGTGTGGCTTGGGGGTAACATACGATGCGCAGCTCATCAGCTCTATTTTGCATGCTCAGAATAAGCTCAGTGGGTTCCAATTACACAGCTCCCATGCATTGCCACAGTGTCAGCTGTCCACTTCCAGAGGGATATGATGATTCTGCGCTTTGCTTGTAAGAGGATAGCCTCATATTGGGCGTTGTGTTTTAAACCTTGTTACAACTCAAAGGAAGGATGGAAGGAATTTAAACCAATATATAGTTTAAAATATATATGGGTTTAAATTTAATAATTTACAATTGTAAAAATATTTCTGTGACTTTTTTTAACCACAAAAAAAAAAAAAAAAAAAAAAGGTTACACAAAATGAGTGCAGCCACATGCTGGCAGACCTGAATGAGAAGCTGTTGATGCTGCAGCACCATAGTCACACAACCCTTGAGGCAAGTGCTGTGTGGGCTGATATCCAAAGTTGAAACTACAGCTTTGCAATGCAAGGTTGAGAATGGTGCTGCAGAAGAGCAAAACACATGCTGCACTGTGTGTCATGAAAGAATACTCTCATTCAGAAACTGAGGAGGCATGGATCAGTGACAGCTTTCCATATAGCACTGCCAAGTTTTCTTGAGATTTAATGTGTTATAATAAGTAATAAATAAGTTTGGGTTGTTATTTTCTATTCCAGTTTAGATTTTACATTAATATGAGTTGTGTTTCTCAGTATTTACTTATAAATGTCTTGGTCTACCATCCATCCATGCCAACTCATAAGCTTATATTTAGTTTATGTAGAAAAATTATATTTCTGAAACACAGTTATAATGTTAATTCACATCTTTATGTTTTTGCTGAAATTGAGAATCCTCATTATTCCAGCACTTATTCAGAGCATAACAGAATTTCAGGTGAAACTGATTATAGTTTGTTTTGCCTTTTCCCTATCTGGTGACTGGAGGAAAATGTATGTCAGTCTGTACTCGTGCATATCCTTGATCTTTAACCTCCTAAGACCTGAGCTCTATTCTTTGCTATTTAGGCTGATTGGGACCTGAGAAAAATGATGTCCACATATGAGGACATTAGTTTTAAATTTCGATTACTGAGTGGCAGTATAATATCCTCATATGTGGTCACCAGGCCCTTGTTGAGAAAAAGTTAGTATTGTGGTCTAGAGAACCCAAAATGTGAGGTCCACATATGTGGACGCCAGGTCCTAGGAGGTTAAATAGGCCTGGCAGAGCTTCTATGAACATTTAGCATCATTATCCTGCTGACATATGAAATCCTCCAGAAATGTTGGCCAGATACTACTCTCTAGTCAATATACACTTATTATGGCACAGCTAACCAAACCTAAAATCATCATATTCCCACATCTTGACTATTTGCATTACTGTGTTTGACAGGAGGTTTTATTCACTGTTGCGTTTATGAATTCACAACTCTTACTCTATTTCAGTGTTTAAGAGAAGAGTTTGTGTTTGACCTGTGCCAGATGTGTAGACTTTCATTTCACTGAAGAAGTAATTTTCCTCTGAGATCTCTGTCTGTTAATTGTTCTTTGACTGTTCTTTTAAATAGTGGAATTTGTTGTTGATCAACTAATTTATTAACTGACCAGTTTGTCTCTACTCTAGAATATATACTCAAACACACATATATAGGAGCTTATATGTTGATATTTTTTTTTACTATTTTACATAATTAAATAGTTATATTAAAAATAAAATATATCATTATTGATATTAATTCATAATTACATTATAAGGAAATATTTGGAGGAGATACGGGATGCAAAAGTTCTACCAAATGGTTTGCAGAGATGTTTTTCAATTTCCAACTGGCATTCTTGTGATAGTGATTATTAACAATTGTTGGTAGTGACCTTTAGTGTTTTTAACCACAGTGTCATTCAGAACCTAAACTGAGCACAGTGAAAATTCATTTAACGGTTTAAGTAAAGTTACACCACACTTCACACGTCTAATGGCATGGGAGCGATCACTGCCATGCCACATATGAGCCTTGTAGGGTTAACATGTTGGACCCGTTTCTCTGTTACTGTGTTACTGTATGTCGGGCTCTCAGCCAACAGCAGAGGACAGGGCAACAGGACAGTTTAAAATAAATCTCCATTCATCTTACAGAGGTTTCAGCGGCTCTGACAGTAGCTGGGACATGTGCATGCGAGAACGCTGGTGTCAGCAGTGTTTGTCGTTAGGCGAGTAAAAGGGACTTGGAACCTGTGCACAGGGAATGCCGTAGGGCTACAGAGAAACCAAAGCCTGTTTCTTCATTCAGTGTGAATGAACTACCATATGTCTACTTAATTTGCAGAGACAGCCTCATAGCTTCTTACGCCCTCTCCTGGGTGGCACACAAAAGGGTTACATAGCATGTGTTTCCCTCTAGAACCTATTCTGCTGCTGTACGCATGAGTCAGGAATAGCCCCTGTGTGAGTCCTGTCGCAAGGTGAAGAGCAGAGGCAGAAGCCAGTCTGTTAATTTCCTGTAGTAATCAAAGTCATTTATGACCCTTGCCAGTTTCCCCTGTCCTCAATTCTTGCTCTGTAATCTTAGCCTTTGAGATTAAGAGCATATGGGGGATTCCTTTTTGATGTTGATAGTATTCATTTTGTATTCACTTAACACTGGTATTTGCAGTAACTTCTCTTTGCAGACACAGGCACAAGCATGAGCTGAATGTTTTTGATACAAGCGATGATCCTAAACTTGCCCGCAAGCGACATAATTGGTAAATATGAGCGTGGAAAGTGTCTAATCCACTCCTACATGTCATGTTTTTCTCCATGCTCTCATAGTGATTTGGCTCTGAGGAACTGCTACCTGACTGCAGATCTTACTGTCAAAGTGGGAGACTATGGAATTGGACCCTACAGATACAAAGTAAGCAGTAACCCTGTTCAGTTTCAGATGCTTTTTGCATAGAGATTGATTCATTCCATTATTGTTTTATGGCTCTGCATATTCTTGTGTCAACACCAGCACCTGCGCACACAAAGACGCATTAGACTGGTCTGTTGACTAAGGCCAGTTTTAATTTTGCTTAGTTGCATCAGAATTTGTGGAGGAGATTCAGATTATTAGCAGTGATCCCACAAGTCTTACATTGTCTTTTTTTTTTTTTTTTTGTGGTGATTTAAATAAAGTGAAAACCCTTGCATAAAAAAAGTAGCTGCTTAAAATCAGATTTCTGACACATTGCCTAACACTGTGGGCATTAGAAACTGGGATACATCAAATAAATGCTTGAAATGCCTTCTCCCTCTGAGGTTCACAGCGCCATCTAGAGTCTCTGTGAGGAGAAAGATAGAAGTGTACACTACCATACGAGGATGTGTGGGAGAGACTGTGAATCCCTGATGGATCAGTCAGTTAAAACCCTGTTGGAGTGATGTTTGTTTGCTTTTTGATTAATTTATTATCCTTTTTTCCTGATTGGGAAACCACTGATGAAGTACTTTATAATGAATATTAATGACTAATTTTAAGCCACAGTCTCCCAGAATTTCTTTGAACAGAAATTTGTCAAGAATGACATATACTCACAGTAAGTGGTTTGCAAAAAACAATGAAAAGGGAAAAGTTTATAGTTTTTTAAAATGTGTATGAAATAAACAAAGTTTAGCAGTTTGAATCTGATACCCCCATTTTTTTGCAAAAGCCCAAAAATAATGTTCCCAAAATAAAAAGGCTACTGTTCTTCAAACCTTTTGATTGCTTTCATAACCCTGCTCTCCTTTTAAAGATAACTCTTTAAAGTACAAGAGATACTGAACCAAAGTTACAGAGACATGTACAGGCAGAAATATAAGGTTTGTTTTTCACAGTGTGTATCTTTTTCGGGATTAAAAAGGGAATGTAAGGCCTGTATTGTAGAAAGCACTTTGGAGCCATAGCCACAAGTCTGAACCAGGTCTGTGTCAGGATACTCAGGATGCTTTCAAACAGTGTTTGTAGATTGAGTCTGGCGCAGACTGTAACATGATTAAAGTAGCACTACCAGGGTCAAATCGTCCCACGGGTGGGTGTATTTTAAAAGATTAAGTAGAGCTTAAATTTACCAAATGATTCCTCCTAAGATAGCTGAGAAGTACTCCACTTAATGCATCTTATGAATTTAAGATGCATGTCTTAAGTCTGGCCATTTGTTACCTCCAGATGATCTGACAGAAAATAAATCATCATTCATCATAGGCCATGCAGATGTTTGCCTTTGATCGATTGCATATTTCACGGATGTATTCCCATCGTCTCCTCATGTAACTTGACATGCTGCATATGTCTTCAGGCAGTTTTGTCTGCTGCATTCCTTAAATACTGCTGATCTGACAGTTTGGCTGTCTGAATTTAATACTCATAAGATAAGGTCACCCAGTGAATCTATTTCTGTAGAAGAAAGGGAGAGGCAGAGTGAGAGTGCATTGCCTCATTGAGAGGTAATACACCACTAAATTTCTACTGTTTGTACAAACTTCACCTCATTTAATGTAATATATTTTCACTGTCTCCTAGAAACCTACACTGTTTGTAAAAGTAAAACACTTTGACTGAAGTTTTTTTATTTTACAATGTTACTATAGGAGGATTACATCATCACAGAGGATGACGTGTTTGCTCCCCTTCGCTGGTTGGCTCCTGAGCTGGTGGGTGAGCGCCATGGGGGTGTGATTACTATGGAGCAGACCAAGCCCAGTAATGTGTGGTAAGTTCATGACTGCAGCTCTACAGTTAAACTAAAACTAACTAATTAAACTGACAGTAGAAAACATTTTTAGAAATCTATACCTCCATAATAATCCAGATATGTTTTAAGATGACACTCCTGAGAGAGAGAAGTAAAGATTTTGAGGTTAACATCAATATTTTAAGTTTTCAAATCTATTGAGTTATAATGGCTTATTGAATATTGTTAGGTATAATAGATGTTGCGGCTATAGTCATGTCATATAATCAGAATTTACATGTGAAATATATTTAAAATGAGATTAAGTGTCACAGTAAGTTGCTCTGTAGTACACATCTTGCTCATTGCTGAGAAAACAAGTCATTTCTGCTCATACCAGAATTTGTAAACCACAATCAGACTAATGTCCAAAAGAGTGGAAAAAAACACTGACACTGCACCACCTAAGCATCTCTCCACATTTTACAGTCTTCTCAGCCCCTCCCTGACTTCAAGACTCATTGCCCAAATGCTATCCGGTCATAAATTACACAATTTACATAAGGTAGTTCTAGTTACAAAAGCCAGATTTGCCCCTGAATAAAAATATGTTGATGTTCACAATGTTCCTCATATGAAGAGCAACTTATTAGTAATTTGAATTAGTGAGTGTTTGAATTAGACACCTGCTACTCATGTAGTTTATTTAAAATCACTGTTTACTTGGCCTTGGATACTCGATACAACTCACCTCTTTCCCTGCAGTAAATTACAAACAGCTATTTTGTCGTTACTTGTCTGTAGGTCCTTGGGGGTGACATTGTGGGAGCTCTTCGAGAATGCTGCTCAGCCGTACCCACATCTGTCTGACCGTGAGGTTCTCAATCATGTGATCAAGGAACAACAAGTCAAACTCTTTAAGCCACAGCTTGACCTGCCTTATTCGGACAGATGGTGCGTCTTTGGAATATGTGTATTAGAACAAATCATATTAAAAAAATAGTACTGTATAAATGAGACACATATAAGTCGTTTAGCTCAAATTGGGTTTTAAATTATTTAGCCATTAAAAATATATCTAAAAAAAAGATGTCTGTTTTGCGTGTAACTGCAGGTATGAGGTCCTCCAGTTCTGCTGGCTGTCCCCAGACAAGCGGGCCACAGCAGAGGAAGTGCACCGTTTGCTTATCTACCTGCGCATGCAAGGCCAGAAGGACATCGAAGAAGATTTTGAGCAGCGCTGGGATGCTCTCAAGCCTAACCCCTCCACACGGCAGACCACTGTTAGTCACTCCTCTTTCCCTATCCTGGAACAGTTCGCTGATGACGCCCTGCGACAAGAGATCGATGAAGTTCTTACTGTCACTGAGACTAGCAAAGGTCTCAGCTTCGAGTATGTATGGGAGGCAGCTAAGCACGACCACTATGACGGAAACCATGGCCGCTCAAGCATGGACACAACGTTGAACTACCACAGCATGTTCTTTCCTGTTTCCAGCGCAGACATCCAGGCACATTTCCCTGATCCTTCAGCCAGAACAGCGGTCACGGAAAGTGTTAACACTCCATCGGGAATACCTGGGATTGTACCTGTGTTTGATGCACAAAAGCCATCTAATGGAAATGAATTTTACATACAACTAGAAGAGCAAGGGGAAAGCACTGTTGGGGAAGAAGGGAATAGAGGACAAGACTTGGACTTTAGTTCAGGCCGGCAAGACTTTGTTATTCTCCAAGATGTCCGTCTGGATGAGTCTAGCACCGATGCTGACTTTTTCCACCAAAGCATTGACTCCAAGGATTCCTATTTACCCGACAGTCACATCTGGTCATCTCTTGAAAATGACAGCCCATACCACACCAACATTTTCACAGATGGAGGGTCCAAGCAAGAGGACTCCCCTTCCTGGAGACAGAGTTTCATGGAGCTTCCAGAGCGCAATGGAAACCCTTTCCATGAAGGGACACCTCCAGAGCACCAGGAGTCAGATGAAGATAAACGCTATGGGGATTCTTTTTTAGGGGATTGTTCAGAAGCCACTCCACACCTGGTGGATCTTGTGAAAGTGGAGGGGGAGAACACAGATGTGAAGAGGCTTCTGAACACTGAAAAGCTAGCTGACAACTTTATGTTTCTCAAAGACCAGAACCTGATGAAAGATGGATCTCTTTTCTCCACAAGTCCACAGCAGAATTTTCTTTCACCTGGCATAGCCCACGAACCAGAAGACGCATTCAGAATGAGGTCTTGGGACAACCTTGAGACTTTAGGCAGCTTAAACACAGCAGACACTTATTCCAAACCTGCAGCAAGTAGCACATCCTCAAGACAGGAACTTTTGGACTCTCCAAGTACCAGCTTGGGGGAGTTAAGTCAGTCTCTGGTAGAAAATGTAACACTGGTGCCTTCCATTACAGTGGTCACAGAAGATGACACAAGTAACCAGCTGCCAGTTAGAAACAGTTCTTCCACCGAAGACCTTGGTCTGCTGCAATCCTTAGACAGAGGTATAGACTCTGGTTTTGATTCTACCTCAGAGAGGTTTGAGGTTATCGTTAGTCAAACTGATGGCCACACCCCTGAATTCTCTGAAAGTGCCACCTCAGACTCATTGTGCACAGATGCCAAAATTCCCAGCCTTGGAGACTACCTTGGAACCTCAGAGGATAGTGCTCAGCTCGTAGAAAGTAAAATGCCTGAAAACCTGCAAGTCCAAGCTGTGTCCTCAGACAACGGGCACAGTGAAGACCTAACAAGCAACGATTTGTTGAGTGAACTCATTGAGGATGCAGATATAGAACTGGAAACCACTCTGTCTGACCACGAAGAGTCCTTTATCGATACTAATGGAAAACCTCTTGTGAGATCTTCTCTGTTGGTCTCTGGGCCGTCTTTGGACCAGATCAGCCAGGACAGCTTACTGGAAGACAGTATGTCCACCACTCTACCAACTGTAGACAATTCAGCTGAGACACCAGACTCTCTAGACTCCCTTGATATCCACAGGCTTGGGGAACAGGCAGAAGAGCTGAACGGTCAAATAGTTCAACACAAACTCCAGCCTCCATACAAAATATCAGACAGTGGGTATGAGACAGAGAACCTAGAGTCTCCTGAGTGGAATTTTCAGCCTAACGTTAAAGACCACTCCCCTGTAAAAAATGGCACGAGTGTTGCCAAAGGAGAGGTTGAGACAGAAGAGTCCACAGCTCCAACAAATCTGGTTCCACCGGAGATCATCATTTCTGAAGCAGAGGGTGTGCTGGATACTCACAATGAGGATCCCAGTGAGGTCCAGGAGCCGGATCCCGCAGCTCCTGCTGAGGAATCGCTCATGGGCAGTAATTACAGAGACTCTGCCTACTTCTCAGACAATGAATCAGAACCTGAGAAGAAGTCTGAAGAAGCAGCTGGAGGTCCTGCTGAAGTCACGTGGCTGAGGAACTCGACCGATGAGGTCAGCGGGCCCCCTGGGGGGCCGGCACTGGAGGTTAACGAGCAGGGAGATGTAGATTCCTTATTTCCTCAGCTAAAGTCTTCTGTAGCTGCTGAAGGACAGGCGGAGGTTGGAGAAACACCTGATACTGATAATGGGGGCATGTTACTGAAGGGAGATTCAGATATCACAGAGAAATGTGAGAGAGAGGCGACTAACAGCCTCGATGAAGATGGAAACAAATCAACGTTTTTCAAGGATGTAACATCTAGCCATCAGCCAGACCTTTCAGAGGATCCAGAAACCTCAACTCCACTTCCTTCTGCCACCACATTAAAGCCGGTGCCAGAGAGCGCAGTTCATGCTAAACTAACCAGAACCTACGCCAGTGATGGTCATAAAATAAAAGAGCCGGACATGGAGGGGCGTTACCTGGGGAGGCGGGACGGCTCGGGTTTAGATGTGCAGGAGGACGGCGTGGATGCTGACGAGGAGGACGAGAACAGCGATGATTCTGATGACGACATTCGTGCATATCAGCTACACAGCTCCAGCTCAGAGAGCGAGGATGATACCGTGCATACAGTGCCGCTTATTATCTCAGATGACAGTAGTGCAAAGAACCTTAAGAGCTTGTTGAAACCCACCACCTTGAACATCGAGGCATCGTCCTCCCCATTTGCCACGAGGTGCAATGCAGATAACTCCAGGAGAGCTGTGTCCTTCTTCGATGATGTCACTGTCTACCTGTTCGACCAGGTGAAGTATTGTCTATCTAGGCTTAGGGTTAGAGTTTTGTAAGACATGTTTGTGGGGCCATTCTAATTAAAATTTGATGCATCATGATTCAGGAGACTCCCACCAAGGAACTGGGTGATCACTCTTCAGGCTCAAACAGTCGGGTACCAGAGTTCAGCAGCCCAGTGCCCACTGCCAGCTACCTGAACCGGTTCGCCAACTCTGAAAGCTCCACAGATGAAGAAGGTAACAGAAAAACCTACCAAATGTATGCAGCTGCTGAGAAATTGTCCCATTATGTGTTGTGACTCGTTTTCTGAATCCCTACAGGTGGTGGTTTTGAGTGGGATGACGACTTCTCCTCCCCTGCGCCCGCTTTCTTACCTAAGAACGATAAAGACCCAATATCTAAGGCTATGTCCTCATCTGCAGCATCTCGCTTTTCCTCTCCGCCCCCTGCAGCAGGGCGCCTGCTGGAGCCCAGCTGGTCCAGCTCCTCAAACTACTCCCGTTTTTCCATCTCACCTGCCAGCATCGCTAGCTTCTCCCTGACACATCTTACTGACTCCGACATCGAACAAGGAGGCAAGTTTAGCATGGCATTTGATCACACCAAATCTGTGCAGGCTTAAAGGAATACTTTGACATCTTTGGGACATGTATTTGAACACTTTCTTAAATTAATTAGATGTGAAGATTAGCACCATCCTCATGTGTGCAAGATAAATATGAAGCTACAGCCAGCAGCCTGTTAGCTTAGCTTAGCTTAGCATAAGCTGAAGTCTCTGCTGGCTGCCTGAGAATCTAACATAACATGATAGAGATATAACATGTTAATTAGTGAGCTTTATAGGTGGTAGGTAGATTTTGTTTCTCATCTTTGGACAGAACTAGTCTGTGTACTAAACCAAGCTAACCAAGTAACCAACCAAATTCTCTAACCAGAAAGTGTTGACAAACTAGCCCTTTAAAAATCGTTCACTTTCATTGAAGTCTTCATCTCATACATTTTTCTCATCAGATTTTACATGTAACATGTTCATTAGGTCGATGATATGAAATAGTCAAATTTGAGTAATATCCCTCAGTTGAACACATGTTTAAACTCTCTTATCCTCTTTTCTTCACCTCAGGAAGCAGTGAGGACGGCGAAAAAGACTAGTGTGATAAATGAAAGGACAATTGATCATCACACTATTGAGAAATGAACGTATACTCGCACTTTTTTTGGGAATGGAGAACGGCTGAATAAGGACAAATGACACGGCTTGTGGGTTCAAACCGTGGATGCTTCTCTCAGGCAGAACTGTTCTTCATGGATGTTGGCCATGAGAACAAAGGCTGTAAACTGACTTTCAGCAAATAAGACAGACAAGGCCCAGTCCCAGTCTGAGCGACATCACCTCTCCAGCTACATCAGTGTGTGTGATTTCAGTTCAGTGCAATTCCACTTTGGAAAAAAACAAAACAAAAGAAAACGACTAAAAACGGGCCTAGCTTCTAAATGTTTGCTTTAAAGACTCATCAAGCGCATTCCAAGTGTTTGGCTGCTTCTTTTTGTTGTGTGTCTAAGTGCACTCCTTCTCCAGGACTTTTGCATCACCAAAAAAAAAAAAGGAAAAAAAAAAAAGACTTTTTATGTTCTGAATTGATGGACACACTGGGCTGGCAAACTTACCACTACAGCCAAATAGGAATAAGCTCTTTGATTTCAGCAGACCTAAAACTGAAGATCCAAGCTTTTTCTGTAACATAGTTGATTTTGCTCCTTCATGTTGTGCGATTATTTCAGTGGTTGCCTTTTTTGGAAGAGGGATTTGTTTTTCGTAACCTTTCATTGGGTGTAGTCACAATCTCCTAACGGGAGAGAAACAATGTGTGGTATCCTTCTGTAGCAGCATTTGAAAAAGAAGGGTTGAAATTTAGGAAGCACCATCCATGCATAGAATGATTGGATAACTAAATCCCTCATCTACAGAGGTGACACACTGTATGCTCCTTTATTTATGTTTGAGAGGAGCGTTTACAGTAAGTAGTTTCATATTTTTTGAGACATCTCAGTAAGAATTGTGGGTATTATTAGACGAGGATTGTCAGATTAATCCTTAAAGCCGGGATTAAATGAAAGACAATTTTTGAGGAAAAGCTTAAACAAGTTATTTATGTTGTAACGCTTAATTTTAATGCTCTGAGTGCAGCGAGTCACTTGGATGGATTTCGTCTCCACAGCTCGTCACTCGGTCTGATCACAGTGCCTGTTGATGCTGTAAAGACGGCTGCACTCCTCAATTTGCTATCACTACAAAATTTCAAATCACATAAAGTGAGATTGTGTAAAAAAGTGGGAGATTTTATTTTTAACTGTCAGAATGAAGAAATGTATCAAGCTGTTTGTAAACAAATGTGCAATGAATTTCATGAATTGGTTGAAATTCGTGTCATAGTTCATAGGATGACCCGGTGAACGTGGCGGCGTTTCTTCAGTAATGTGCAGGGACTTAAAGCTTCATTAAGAAAAAGAAATCACTACTAGAACAAAAAACACTGCTGCTTTATCAACTTCAGTGTCATGAACAGAGTTGTCTGCCTTTGTTGTTGTTTTTTTTTTTTTTTTTTTTTTTTTATTTTGTGTCAAACTTAATTAATCTGCTCAGATGGCATTTTCCTCCTAAAGGAACTCTTTGTCCAGTTGAAATTTTTGAGCGTTTCATCGTTGTATCTTATCATTTGCAGGGCATCCATTGTTTCTGTGGCTGTACAGGGTTGGTTGGGGATCTGTGTGTCATGATCAGTTTCTGTATAGGAGCGAATAATGCAAATGGTTATGGATCAAGATATGCTTCCCCTCCCCAAGGTTTCCATGTACAGCTATAAAATCAGTTATATGAAACTGTAGCTTATACAGTTACTATATGGTTCTTTACTTTTAATGAGTCAAACACTTTAAAGATTTTGTCACTGACCTGATGAACAGCTATATTTCACCTGTAGTAGATAATGTCCATCTCCCCCGCCCCCACACAGAAGGCACTGTATCTTAGACAATGTTAACCTCTGTTTAAAACCAGCAGCCTGTGCTTCAGTTAAACTTGAACATTTATTTAAGGAAATCTTGTTTTGTTTGACTACAGTATACATTTTGCTTAATCTTGCACATTTGAGAAATGTAACTTAATGTTGAACTGTACTGATGTATATAAATGTTTAATTTTTTTTTTTGTCTGTAAATGGGAAATGATGTAACTGAGTTATAGGTATGAGGTTTCATTTTGTAACTTAAAGCTGAGTTGATCAGAGGAACATATCACAGTCATTGGCTAAAAAGCAGTTAAATTAAGACACAGAAGCGGATGTGAATTCATTCTGTCCTTTAAACTTGTAGATTTTAAAAATATTTTTACTTCATATTGATCATGCTTAGTGTAATTGAATGAAATGTTTATAATTACACTGTTTAATATGAAAATAAATGCAAATGAACTTCTAATTGGTTTGGTATGGTATGGCTGGTATCTCATGTAACATTTCTTCTGTGGACAAGCTGTCCATAGTAAGCCAATGTGAAGGTGGCTGGTGTTTTCGCAGGCAACAGGCTCTTATGATGTGGGATATAATCACTGGTACCATATCAGGTACAGTGGTATCACCTGGACACGGTTTTTAGCTCTTCACACAACACTAAGACTGCTCGGGCGGGTGTTGGGGTACTAGAAAGGTCTGGACTGGGCTCTGCTGTGCTAGAGTTTCTCTGGAGAATTAGAGAATTGCCTCTGCAGTATGTGACAGGCGTGGAAAGGAAGGCTGTGAATGTTGATGCCCATGAACTGGTTGAGTGGTGAATCGTCCAGGGCTTTACTGTCTTTGACGTGACTTACAGGATAGAACGAGATAAGAGAATATAGTTTAGAATATTAGAAAATGGTACATTCACTTCCGATCAAGATTGGCCGACACCGTGCACCAAGTGTTTTATGCACAAACACCCTGTGCTGAGTGTCAGCAGGTCAGAAGATTTGTGCTATTGAAATGGCACAAAATCCCCCTCCACTCAAAAGGGTTAGGGTTGACAGGATTTTTTTAATAAGGAAGTGAATTGAACTTTTTTGAAGAAAAACCACGTAAGACACAATTTTTTATTCAAAGCAAAAAAATTTTTCTGAGTCTTAAAACAGGTCTGGCTGGGGATCTTTAATCCAGTTGTGGTGCTAGTGTCAATACAAGTGGCACTTTGGGCTTATTTCAAAAACAAATTAAATGCAGTATCACAGATTAGTCATTTCTCTCGCTCTCTAAAGAAGAGTCAACATTTCTCAGAAGGAAACACTCACAGTCAAATTAATTAAATAAAAGGTGAATGATTCACTGCTGTTAGCCCACATGCTGCTGTTTTCCAAATCTATTATGAAATGACATCAGAACATGCAGCAACATTTTTATAATTTTATTTCACATTTCAATGCCCTTGTAAGATGAATGTCCAGTCACGGTGACATTCAGACCTGCTGTGCAGTTTCAACAGTCACGGTCATAGCAGTTATGTAGATGGGTATGATACTAACAGGAAGAACTTGTCCTCGTTGCAGGAGGATAGAGAGGTATTATCTGAATTCATATTTTCACATGGTATCTTAAATTGTGCCAGTCCTTTTGAAAAACGCCCTCAATATTAGGAAGGCTGGACATAGCGATGTGGGCGGAAAACACGCCATTGCAAACATATAATAGGCCAAAACCAATGGAGAAACAAAATTCAACAAATGCATAATAGATGAATAAATAAATAAATAAATGATAATAAAATCACATGCAAATGTATGACAGGCAAAACAGACACAAACACAAACAAAACAACAAGATTCTATAAACCAAGACAATCTAGGCTACAGCGGGATTGTACGTTTGAAGACGAGTTAGTTTGGTACCCAAGCCTTAGCCCTTTATCGAAGTCCCACCCTCTTGGGTTTTCACAGGATACTGTATATAAGAATAAAAGCTATTGCTAGATCCCAAAACACCCAGTAGCCAAAGCCTAGTAAGAGCAAACACATGCACTCAAGATCCATCCTACTTAAATGCTCCTGTGCTCCCCTTTCTGTTTGGTCATCACTGCATACTGGCATGGTTTCTGCCAGGGAAACAAGCCAGGGAGTAACATTCATCCATCGATCAAGAGTCAAATCCAACCGAAATATACAATATAAACTCAGTGGAGTGATTGTGCATTCCCCTTGCATGAAGGGATAAGAGCCTGTGGGAATGGTCTGAGGAGACAAATGTAGATCCAGGCACAAACAGGGCTGGGGCAGGGGGAGGAGGTGATGGGCAGGTGCTACACACCCACGGCGTTCCCGTTCACTTGTGTTGGAGGTCGCGGGGGGAGCGGGCTACGTGGGGGTCCAGCAGGTGGAGGAGGATGGGGGGCACGTGGAGCCTCTGCTGAGTTCCCTCTCACACTGACGTGTTCCCACCCTCCCTGGAAGTCAAAGACACATGCATCACTGGCAGTATGCGAAAATGATTGTGAGAAAATTCTCCTACATTTGTACATCTGCATGCATGCAAAGCTCTCATTTCTATCTGCTAATTTACTGTACATGCATGTTACTTAACTTATGCACTAGAGGGCACTAACAAGGCCACAATATACAGGAAACATGTTTTAAACCCTGTTGCCACCGGGGATTGAGACTGGTTCCTCTGTGAGCCTCTGCAGTTTAGCAGAAACCTCCCATCTGAACCATTCATGACTAAAGGATAAGACTGCTGATAACCTGTATTTTTATTACTGTCAACAAATCCTGTGACAATACCAAAACCAACAATGTGCGTCTTCTAAGCTTTATTCTAATTCCTTGAGTGCCAACATTAAAAGCAAGTATTATCATTTACAATACAGATTATTTTAATGAAATGTGAACTGAAAGGCCTACATTTAATGATTATGAACTCACCCCTATACCATAGTCCCAGGACTGGCCCTTGGGTTGCATGGGTCCCACCCCCAGCCTGTGGCAGACAGCTCCCGGAGTCTCCGCAGGGAAGCCTGGAACCCCGTCTGCTATGATCCACACCTGGAGAGAACAAGCGCACTGAGCCAAACACCAGCCATTCATGGTTTGTTATCAGATATACTGTAGCTCACAGTCCACAAAACATCCTCTTAAAGTTCCAGTTGAAACTTGTCTTTGATGGGTAAATCAAGTGTCACCATTACTGTCGACATAAAGTAACCTCAAACTGATTTCCTTTCCTCACCTCATGTCCACTCCACAGTTAGGAAGGCAGTCGCAACACTGACCTGATCCAACGGTCCCACAGAAACCTTGGTGACGTTGTTCGAGATAAGCTCCCAGGCAGAGCCCTGAGGGTAGCTCGGGGTGAGGCCCTGTCTGTACCACAGGTTACCTACAGGACATTCACAAAGGAGTTTAATGCAATTTTACTCATGTTCTCTAATTTAAAAGGGTTTTAGAAACACTGTACTCACTGCTTTCATCTACAGCGAAGACAGAGGTCCGGCCCACAGACAGCTGCCTCAGGGTCTGCCTTGGTGGAGAAGGGATGTGGTACCAGCATTCCCCTGTAGAGGGACAACAGCACTGTAAGTTTGGCTTCATTTGGATCATTGCTGAGTGTATTACTGGGCACTGGGTGCATGCACTCAGATGATTAAATGCTGAATCTTTATTTCCCTTTCCTGCTGCGTACATTCTGACTTCTTGTCCTGCAGATATGAATCATTGTGATACTGACTTTGAGTTTCACGCTCTAAACTCACCTGCAGGGTTTTGTGGGGACACTGATCCTCTGTAGAACACGGCTCCATCCTTGGCGATGGCCCACACCTGGTTGGCTCCACCTATGGAGATGGACTTGAAGGCCTGATCTGTGCCTACATGTAGCCAGGAGCTGCCCTGTAAGAGCAGACACACTGGAGTTAGAGAGCAGTGTTATTTTCAACTACAGTGTTTGCAGCGAAGAAACAAACGCAAACTGAAACTCAGGAATTACAGGGAAATGACTGTTATTATGACAGCAATCTAAGAAACTGACCTCTCCCTGCAGCACTCATGTAAGTTTCCTCTGTTTAAAGTTAAAGTAGTTAAAGTAAAGTTAAATTATACTGTCAGAATTACTCTGCACATGTTCCTCACCGCTGGGTTTTGGGGGCTGACTCCCAGTCGACACAGGACATCTCCCTTGTCATTGAGGGCCCAGAGAGGGACCTGCTCCATCCTGCTCTGAGCCAGACATGGCATCAGAGAGATGTCACTCAGCGGGATGGGTGGGACCTGCTGCCACGGACCTCTCAAAGTGATCTTACACTTCCTGTATATAGAACATATGTTGATTTGATACTGTAGAAAATAGCGAATTAGAAACCACAAAAATGCGTCAGTGTGTGCGATCACCTCGTCCATCTCCTGCGCCTGACAAAGTCTTTCATGGTTTTGTGGCCATGAAACGTCCTGCAAGAGAGAGAGAGAAGTTACAGATGAGCGGCACACAATGCTGATTTTTTTTTTTCTTCTTTGAGACAACATCCTGAGACAAAGCTGTCACATACACAGGGAAGTCTGCAGCATACTGCCAGCCCTCTTTGTCTGTTCCTCCAGGGACATTGTGGTCCACAGCCCACTCTGACACCTGAAACACAGGTGGATGACGGAGGATTAGCTGATGATGAAACAAGAAATTAAATGTGTGTGCAGGAGGAATTGTGACTGGGATTTGACCTTATGACAGCACCTACCCAGGACCACTGAGGGGAGGGTGGGTGTGTGTTGCCTTTGGTGCACTCTTTCAAGCCGCTTTCATCGCTCCACATGGGGCGGTCTGTAGGAAGTCCTCTGGAGAAGCGAGCCAAAAACACAACCAAAACGTTTTAGCAAGACAGCCAGGCAGACGGCCTTTAACCGAGCGCAACTACGAAGACCAAGTTTGACTTTATTAAACAGTGTAAAAGACAAAATGTTCCCACTTGTCTGTATATCCTGTCATAGGGTTCCATCTTTGATTCTCATACACATGTACACTCCTGACATCAGTCTGCTGCTGCATCTGAACGGCATCTCCTGCAGTAAACACAAACATGGGCAAAACTGTAATGGAAGCACACAATTAGTTTTACATTTGTGTGCATACATGACTCTATAGCTGCAACAGATGGTTGATTTGATTTTTGAACCATGCTCAAGCAATTGCACACCAAACTACAAGCTGTTAGCAAGAAGATAGTAAGTTGATTCTGTCTTGTGCATTTGAAAGTTAATTTTTGAAATTAAATGTGACATAAATTTGGAATTATGTAGTAAGTAGTTCTTAAGCTAATGATTTTTTTCATTATAGATTACTGCAACAGTTATAGATTATGGCATTAACATTTAGCGTATGAATATAAAACAAGATAAATTCAATTGTACTTTTTAATATATAACTTTTAGCAATTATTAAAATTGTCAGAGATAAATTTAATGTTGATTGACCGAATGTTTAATTACAACTGTAATGATAAAAATGCATGATAAACTGAGGAAAAAGACTTAAAAAAAAGTCATATAAAGGACTCATTAAAAGGTTTATTAATATCAGTACCCAGGAGAGGAGACTAGGCCTGTGGATGATATCTGAATTCTTTTTCAGTTTGTGGAAAAAACATATGGGTAGATGTCTGCAGGGGCAGTTTTACCCGGGGATGGCTCTTGCCCATAGCGCCCACTGTAGACCCAGGCGGTGCCGTCCCACCCGATGCCCCACACCAGCCCCAGACTGTTAGACTCTACACAGCGCAGGTGTCCCGGGACGTGCCGCCAGAACCTGCAGCACCATACAGCGGAAGCACCCAGCATTAGCCACATTATTGTTAGCCCACAGATTAGCACACACGGAGGAGAGAGTGCTGCCACACACAGTATGAAAGAGATTAGCACATTAGCAGCACAAACAATGTCTACATTCACCAGGCAGAGCAGTAGGTTAGCATGTTAACAACATGTTAACTGGCACGAAGCAGAAATTAATTGAATGTAAACAAAAACAAAAAAAAAGTAAATGGGAAACTAGGTCAGTGTCAATCTCACATGAGGTCACAGGCCAGTGTGTTTGCAGCAGCCTCCAGGGAGAAGGACGGCTCATGGACCATGATGTCTCCCTTTGAGGTGGTGGACCACAGGGCCTGTCTGGACGGGGGACCTGTGATCCCTCGACACTCACAGCAGCAATCAGACAACAGGCACAACTGCTTACACAGAAAAGGCCAAGAAACAACAGGGGGCACGGTCAGCAATGAGCTTTAGTTAGAAAATAATCCTTGAAAATTTAAATATGAAAACTGTCAAATTCTGCCTGACATTCAATGTTCTAAAGACACTTTTCATTTTAGTGTCGCATGATCTGTTCGCGATACCCAGTCATTCATGTCCTTCTCAGTCTGTGCTGCCAGGACCAGAGGCCACCGCTGTTTGGTCCTTTGGGCTGTGTACACAGCAAAGGCATAGTGGCAGTCCCTGAGCACTGGAACCAGTGCCGTCACGTCATTTATAAACACATCAAGGTACTGAAATAAAGAGACAGGGATCGAGAATGAACAAAGGACAGCTGTGAGTACACAATTATGTGATTGTTGTGTCACTTGTCTAGTTAGGTGATCTCACTCTTTGTGTTGTTGTATGCAACCCAACCATAACTTAACAGTAAAACCAACCTTTTTCTCATCATAGTGCATGTAATAGACAAAGAAAATGCTGTCCTTCCTGCCATCAGGCTTGGTGGACTGCTCCAGAGCAACACCCACATCCACCCAGCGCTGAGGCTTCCAGTCTCTCCACCAACGCAACGCACCTTTACGCACCCACACAGACTGGAGAGGGAAACAGGACAGAGATGGTACCACAAATTGTATGTACACAGCGGTGTGATAAATGTGCCAAGAGAGGAGATGGATTCAATTCAAGACAAGAGAAGTGTGAAACCAGCCGTACGTTGCTTCTTTCCAGCGGTTTCTTGGCGATCTCCTCTCTATGCTCCTGCTGCTGCTGCTCGCTCCAGGCTGCTGACTGAACCGGAGTCAGTGACAGAGAGCTGGTGAGAGGACCTGACGGACAGACATACAAGTCAAGACAACCAAACAGGTAACACGCATGGTGTATCTATACACATGCAACAGTTGAAACACACAAACAGACACATAGTGTACAACATTCAAATAACACATACAAACATACAGATATAAACTGACTTTCAAATTAATATAATATAATGTGTAATTTTTTATTTGTTTTTTTTGAAATAGTGAGTGAATACATAAATCTTTAAATCACTGCATACTGGTTGTCTATATACCTGTGGGGCTAAGCCAGCTGATCTGTGAATTTGCATCCACATCGCAGCCTCCACCGGAGATCCAGGTCCACACTGGGCCGTCCTCTTCTCCGACACCCTGAGCCCCCAGTGTGTAGGTGGCTGCAGCACCGCCATCAGCCAATGAAAGCCCCGCCGCCTGTGCACTTCGAGCTGCTTCTGCCCCCTCCAGATCCACATTCATCCAGGGGATATCATGTCCTGCAGCCTCAGGGGTCAGGAGTATCGGGGCTGGGGACGGCTCCTCAGCCTCCTCCTGCGGTATCTCTGTGATGGTCGGTTGCGGTGTGGAAGTTTTGTCACGGTCTGAGACCAGGCTGTTGATGAAGCTGTCGCTGGCGGGGATGAAGGGTTTGGGGGCATCCTGTTGGGAAGCTAAGGGAGCATCCTCTGCCTGCAAGGGAGGTGTAAAAGTGTCGGCTCCTCCCAAAGGGACTACAGAGGGGGCTGCTGCCTCCAGGACTGGGGTGTCAGTGCTGTTTTGTGGGTCAGAAGGACCTAACTCTGAGTCTGAGTCAGTGCAGCTCAGAACTGAGCCTTGTGAGGCCTCAGTCAGTTGGCCACTAAACTCACAGTCATTTCTATTAAACAACAAAAACATGAGGACAGAGCAGAAAAACAGGGAAATAAAGAGGTCAGTCACATTACAAAAGCACATATAGGTGCATACAAAGATTCCACTCAATTATTTACACAGACCTGGGTGGAACAACCTCTTTACTATTGCCCCATTGGGCAGAAACAGGAATCCAGCCATTCCCACTTGGTTCAGACGGAGTTACACCCATTCTGAAATACAGGCCACGGTCCTCACCAACTGCCCACACCTGACAGAAAAGGGAAATAGACAGACAAAAGGGAAACACAATGATCACACGCACACACCGACACACCTAATGCAATATGTCATACCAAAGAAATTCCCTCTCAGTAGTCACGACAAAGAAGTTTTAGAACATAAAAACCTAATACAATAAAACATCAAATAAAATAAAATAAAACTTTTATTCACTCTACAAAGATACATTGGCGGCACTAGTAGCACAGAAGCAACTGTTACTTTATAAGGCCATATACTGTAACACTGGCGCCTGCCACCTCACACAAGCCATATCCATAATTGCAGCCTTGAAATATGAAATATGGGATATGATGACGACGGCTTGGCCAGCTTCTAATTAGGGAGTCTCCCATATGTCAGGCCAGTAGGAATATAGTCTGGAGATATATAAAGCTGGGCCTGAGGTGCTACTGCTGGGACATTGGCTGGAACGGCTGGCTGTACTCGTGTTACAGGGCAGCCACGGGGCAGGACGAGAGGCTAGAGGTAGAGGGGCTGGGGAAAGGGGGAAAAGGGGTGAGAGACAGAAGGGGAGGAGGTGTGAGATGTGAGTTTGCAGTGCTAGCAAAGTCCTCAGCAGTGAGATACACAGTGAAGCTTTTCTGCCTCGACCCCGGCCCTGATCTGGTTTGTCCTGAAACCAGAGCCAAAGAGAGGGTAAAGTGAATCCGTCAGAGGGGGAGTACAGAAAGTGGCTGCTGTCAGGTTGAAAGAAGGTAAAAAGGTTGAAAAATTATATTCTTAATAATTAAATTAAAAAAAAATACAAATTTATAAAATATCTACAATATCTTGGCATGTTGATTTTTTTGTCTCATGCACTGAAATGTCTCATTACAGTTTTGTTAAATCTCGTAAAAATAAAGTTTTACTTCGCATCCTCTTAGTATTTCTATCAGCACTGGTTCTGAAAACCTATGAGGGTTTTTTCCTTCTAAAGACCCACCTCAGCAGTAAAAGCTACATTGTTCAACTCATACTATATGATCAAATATTATATTTTGTCATAATATCACTCCATCATTCAGGTGAATTGAATTCTGCTGGGGAAGAAGGAAAGGCAGTCTAAACCATTCAAGTTGAATTTGCAACAGAAATCTTTTAACCTGGTCATTGAGTCCCACATCCACCATCATCATCTCGCCTCCGATGCTGATCCAGCCGGAGCCACAGGGGTTGTGAGAGTTCACGCCACGCCTGAACCACACCTGGACCCACACGCACAGATACATATATGTTACCACCACAATGAACCACAGCAATACAGCTATATAGTACATGTAGGAAGTACTGATTCACCTTGTAGTCTTTAGTGACCACCCAGACCACACTGACCCCCACGGCCACATGAAGCACTTCGATCTCCTTTCCTGGTGATTCCACCTCTACCCATGATGTGCCTGTTTGAAAACACCAAAACAAGACCTTATACGAGCCAACTGTCTTCATTAAATTTGAGAGTTCTGTTCTATAAAATATACTGCCCCACAGAGCCAAAGCTAGTTTTAATGGCAACTTTGATTCAAATATTTCCTCTAAGAGCAATTGTTAAAACAGTAATTAAGAGGAAGAGGTGAGGTGGACCATAAAAAAAAAGAAAAGAAGAAAAGGTCTGAGGTGAGAGATAATGGAGAATTATTTGGGGGGGTGAATGTGAACTGCAGTGAATGCTGACCAGTCGGACTGTCCAGGCTGAGACCGGTACGAACCAGCAGATTCCCATCCCAGAGTAAAGCCCACAGCAGGTCTCCAGGACCAGCTGATAACTGAGCCACCTCTTTGGGCACTTCTACCTCTTCCCAGCTGGAGCCCTCTGGGACCCGAGGGTGGATGCCCTCTCTGAACCACACCTGCAGGGGGACAAATTGTCATAACACTAGACTGAGTGGGATATGGTTTAACATGCTCTATTTCAATTGTGTTCTAAAGTCAAATGGCACTTAACATGCTCAGGAGGACCTTAAGGTTTGATTATGTAAATCACATGAGGTCATGCTGCCGCCTTGTGGCCAAAAATTAGAAGTGAACTTCACTTAATGCATATTAGTAGCCTGTTTTTACAAGCAATGACAAGAAACATTTTTGTATAAACAACAGTGTGTATTAGGACATGTTTGAATTAAGGGCAGTAAACATATAAATTAAGTTTTCAACAGTACCAAGCAGAGAGGTTGTCCCAAAAGAATGAACCCAAGAGTTGCAAATTCTCAAAAAGCACAATGGAGCCTGTCCTTAAGCTGAAAAGAAAAAATGGAGAAAAAAAATCTATGTGTACTTTACATGGTCCAGTAGACTTACCTGTCCTTGTTGGGACACACCCCAGAGGTAGGGATATCTTCCAGACTGGTCGCTCATCTCCCAACCACCACAGCTGATGTCACAGAGCGGCAGCGGAGGTTTCTTGGGATTGTCCCGGGGGATCTGCAGAAGGGACAGCAACTTAGCTAGAATCTCAGTCTCACTGGTGCTCATCTGAGCATTGGACAGGGACACTACAGGATCTTACAGATATACAGTAAAAAGAAGGGTGTCCAAACCTTGGCCCAGGAGCCTTGTGCGATGTATCTCCTGTAGCGGATCCAGCGCCTACGACGAACACAGGAATTCCACTTCTTGTCTGGGGAGAAGCTGGCCGGGAAATCGACTGCATACTCCCAGCCCTGAAGAGAGACCGACTTTTTATATTTCATCAGTCAAAATGAGACACCTAGAAATGAATAAAGAGAAGAGTATGTGTGTGTTCATGAGTCCATGTGTCCTTTCTCTCACCCCAGTCTGACTGGGTTCTCCTCCGAAGCTCTGATCCACATACCAGTCTCCCTCCCACTCCCAGCTGCGGGAGGGCAACTGGAAGCTGTGGAGTGGTTGAGGATTCATCCCAGTCACGTCACTCCACGGCCAGCGGTCGGTGGGCAGCAGCGTGTCAGTGAAACCGTCCACTGGGTTCCACCTCTGAATACAACAACAGACAGCACTTTAGCATTGATGACATACAGCTGTCTATATTTACAGTGTATATATATAGGCTGGACTGACCTGGTTTTCATAGGTCTCCTCCCGGTAGCGGATGGGTGTCTCACTGGGCATCATGTTGAGGTAAACATGGTGGTCACAGCCGATGCCCCAGCAGCGTCCCTTCCCCGAGGTGACACGCTTCAGCTCTAGCAGCATATCGCCTCCACGCTCCCAGCGCTGGCCGGCTGTGGAGAGGCTGAACACCCTGCCGTACACGTCCACGGCCCACAGAAGCGTGATGGGCATGATGGCCCCTGGACAGAGACAGTGAGACAGCACTCATTCTTCCAAGCTGTCTGGTATATATTTTATGAGTGTGTTTACTTCAGCCTTATTGATATCCTGAAGAAGTACAGCCATAAGTAAAGGCTGCATGAGCAATAACTGCTATTTTCCCACTCCGGTAGGTTGCATAACCAGAATAAAATAATTAGAGCTCTAAGAACAATATATGTGTGAGGAAGTGAGTAATACCATGAAGATTATTTGGTTTCAGTCATGATTCCGCATTTTAATTCCCTTTATTAATTCAGCAATTGAACTGAGAATAAGATTTAAGTTAGGATTTATTCTTGGAGTCTATTCAGACTTTATTCTCATTAAATTCAGACTTTACACTTTCCACATTGTGTTTTGCCTTAAGGTGTTGTGTCATTAGATGAGGAAAAATGTGACAAAATAGGGGCAACAAATGTTTACCTGTGGAATTGAATTGTAAAATACACTGCAAAATTAAAGTAAAATTTTGATTTCTCAGGTTTCTAACTTGATTCCTAAGATTTATCTCAAGCTTATAATCATGAGATGCTCAAGCATTTGACATTTTTTTTCAAGTGATCCAAAATATTAGTTGCTGCCACAAAAACGTGTCAATCGTTTTATTTTGAAATAGTACACAGGAAGTCTTATTTTTATTCTGACTGGCTACCTTGACACTTACTTTATCTACTGACACTAATCCGCCACGGTATTGACTGTAACTACGCCTCGGCAGGCGACTGACACAGGCCTTTATTTACGTATCATAGAAGAAATTATTTGATTTAAACCAGATCTGATTCAAACAGACTGAACCAGTGTCTGTAGAGACAGAGAGGAACCTGGAGTCAATTCACAGCAGGCTACATAGTTCTGTAAGACTGCAGTTTTCTACAGTAAAGGGTCTGCAGTGGAGCTTCACACACACAAACACACACGCACGCACACACACACACACATGCACGCACACACGCACACACACACGCTACAGTAAACCCAGGATCAGAAACAGCAGCCTACCTGAATATTGGTATCCGATCCGCGGTTGTCAAGGGAATATCAACACACGCGTCATGACATCAGGTGCAACAGACGACACCTGCCGTCTCCTCCATACTGGGACACAGTCAAAAATTCCAAAATGCAAGTGAAATAACAACAGAGAAAATGGGCAGGTTGTGCATGCCGCGCAGCGTGACAACACAGAGAGCTGATATGGACTCTCTCTTATGCCGCAAAGTCGGCTATAAGCTGTTTACATCTTCAGGGAACAGGCAGCGGTCAGCGAACCCTCTGAAGTGTTCGCATACATCATGTTTACTTACGTGCGAGGCTCTGTCATGTGCAACGCCTTTGCAGTGGGAGAATTAATTCACTCATGCTCATACCGACAGTGGTATTTAATTCACATTCTGGTCCAGAGGAATGCTCCGTCCAACTCCGAGTCCAAACAGGAAATGGACGAAGTGTGACTCTGATTGGTTGGTACTCGGCAGGGAATGTGGGATCTCTGTCTCCTATTGGTCGAACACAGGAGCTCCTGACATTTTTTTTTCCGACGGTCACTGCTGATTGACGCGTATATTTCAATAATTTATTCAGCGCCAGATTAATTATTGATGCGCAAGGTTGGTTTTACTTGTTTGGCTACAGTTTGGAATATATAACCACAAACCACGATCTCTTACCCCCCTGACCAGTGCTGATATTTGATGTAGAAATAGTTTAAGCCACTGTGGTGTGTATCGGCACCTGCACCAACTAGACCACAGTCTGCCAGAGTGGTACACAGACATTGAACAAAACTCATAGCAAACCTTCCAAAATAATGTGTATGCCATGGATCTCAAGGAAAGCCAGCAACTGCCCACAGGTCCTAAACCCCTGGTGCCCTAAATGCCCCAAGTTTACTCATCATAATTTAGGTCAACATATTTTGATTAATCCCATAGGAACCGAACTCTGTGTGTTTATATATGTATATATTTTGTCTAAGAGAAAAAAAAATTTGCGTAAGAAAATTACCAATTCATTCTCTATCAATTCCCTAATTGATTAATCAACTAATAATTTCTAGAGCACTGGCCAGTGTCTGGGTGCCTGAGGAAATAATGAAAGTACCACGCACAATGGGGGTTAATAGGGGCCCAACCACATGGTTAATCTGTCAGGATGAACAGTAAGTAACTCGGACAGCTCCCTCATCCCTGGACGTCCAGCTTTAGGACCTTAGACAGTGACACATTGATCCACGTGTGCTGCAGAGGGAGCTAAACACCTGAGGTGGTCATGAACGACTTTTTATGCCTTACTATATAAACTATGACATTTTATGCCACTATACTATGACCGTTTTATGCCTTATTATGACTTTTTTGCCTTACTATACTATGACTTTTTACGCCTTACTATACTATCATGTTTTTATACCTTACTATAGTATGAGGTTTTTAGACGTTTTCTGCCTTACTATACTATGATGTTTTTTGACATATTTATGCTCTCCTATACTATGACATTGTACACCTTACTATAATATGACAATTTTTGACATTTCTATGCCTTAGTACTGCCTTTTTTTCATGACTTCCTATGACTTTTTAGCCCTCAATGTATACAAGGATCTGTTTTCAAATTGGAAAGTTGGTTCAGTGTTTAGAGCTGTTGCCTTGCAATCAGAGGGTTGTGGGTTCAATTCCTGGTATTGATCGCCTTTTTTGTGGAGTTTGCATTTCCTCTGACATTACTTTGCCTGGATATACTATTATGTTTTTGATATTTTTGTGCCTTTATATACTATGTCATTTTCATGCCTTACTATTGTATGACATTTTTTATTTTTATGCCTTACTTTACTATGACGTTGTACGCCTTACTATACTATGATGTTTTTATGCCTTACTATATTATGACGTTTTTTTATGTTTTTATGCCTTAATATACTATGATGTATTTTAACATTTTCATGATTATTATTATACTATGACTTTTCAAGGGTTCAATGTTCAATTCCTGGTCTTGATGCCCTTCTTTGTGGAGTTCACCTTTTTAGGCCTTACTATACTATGTTGTTTTTATGCCTTACTACAGTATGAAGTTTTTGATGTTTTTATGCTTTACTATAGTATGATATTTTTATGCCTTACTGTACTATGACATTTTTTGACATTTTTATGCCTTACTATACTATGATGTTTTTATGCCTTACTATACTATGACATTTTTTGACATTTTTATGCCTTATCATAGTATTACGTTTTTTTTACATTTTTATGCCTTACTATACTATGATGTTTTTATGCCTTACTATACTATGACATTTTTTGACATTTTTATGCCTTATTATAGTATTACGTTTTTTTGACATTTTTATGCCTTACTATGCTATGATGTTTTTATGCCTTACTATACTATGACATTTTTTGACATTTTTTGACATTTTTATGCCTTATCATAGTATTACGTTTTTTTGACATTTTTATGCCTTACTATGCTATGATGTTTTTATGCCTTACTATACTATGACATTTTTTGACATTTTTATGCCTTACTATACTATGATGTTTTTATGCCTTACTATACTATGACATTTTTTGACATTTTTATGCCTTATCATAGTATTACGTTTTTTTGACATTTTTATGCCTTACTATACTATGATGTTTTTATGCCTTACTATACTATGACATTTTTTGACATTTTTATGCCTTATTATAGTATTACGTTTTTTTGACATTTTTATGCCTTACTATGCTATGATGTTTTTATGCCTTACTATACTATGACATTTTTTGACATTTTTATGCGTTATTATAGTATGACTTTTTTTGACATTTTTATGCCTTACTATACTATGATGTTTTTATGCCTTAATATAGTATGACATTTTTTGACATTTTTTTGCCTTATTATAGTATTACGTTTTTTTGACATTTTTATGCCTTACTATACTATGACATTTTTTGACATTTTTATGCCTTACTATACTATGACATTTTTTGACATTTTTATGCCTTATTATAGTATTAGGTTTTTATGCCTTACTATACTATGACATTTTTTGACATTTTTATGCCTTATCATAGTATTACGTTTTTTTTACATTTTTATGCCTTACTATACTATGACATTTTTTGACATTTTTATGCCTTATTATAGTATTACGTTTTTTTGACATTTTTATGCCTTACTATACTATGATGGTTTTATGCCTTACTATGCTATGACATTTTTTGACATTTTTATGCCTTACTATGCTATGATGTTTTTATGCCTTACTATACTATGACATTTTTTGACATTTTTATGCCTTATTATAGTATGACTTTTTTTGACATTTTTATGCCTTACTATACTATGATGTTTTTATGCCTTACTATACTATGACATTTTTTGACATTTTTATGCCTTATCATAGTATTACGTTTTTTTTACATTTTTATGCCTTACTATACTATGACATTTTTTGACATTTTTATGCCTTATTATAGTATTACGTTTTTTTGACATTTTTATGCCTTACTATACTATGATGGTTTTATGCCTTACTATACTATGACATTTTTTGACATTTTTATGCCTTACTATGCTATGATGTTTTTATGCCTTACTATACTATGACATTTTTTGACATTTTTATGCCTTATTATAGTATGACTTTTTTTGACATTTTTATGCCTTACTATACTATGATGTTTTTATGCCTTAATATAGTATGACATTTTTTGACATTTTTTTGCCTTATTATAGTATTACGTTTTTTTGACATTTTTATGCCCTACTATACTATGACATTTTTTGACATTTTTATGCCTTACTATACTATGACATTTTTTGACATTTTTATGCCTTATTATAGTATTAGGTTTTTTTGAAATTTTTATGCCTTACTATGGTATGACATTTTTTGAAATTTTTATGATTATTATTATACTATGATGTTTTTTTTTACATTTTGATACCTTACTATAGTATGACATTTTTGAAATTTTTATGATTATTATTATACTTTGGAGTTTTTCGACGTTTTATGCCTTACTATACTATGACGTTTTTTTTTTACATTTTTATGCCTTATCCTAGTATTACGTTTTTTTGACATTTTTATGCCTTACTATACTATGGTATTTTTATGCCTTACTGTACTATGACATTTTTTGACATTTTTATGCCTTACTATACTATGACACTTTTTGACATTTTTATGCCTTATTATAGTATTATGTTTTTTTGACATTTTTATGCCTCACTATACTATGATGTTTTTTTGCCTTACTGTACTATGACATTTTTTGACATTTTTATGCCTTACTATACTATGACACTTTTTGACATTTTTATGCCTTATTATAGTATTACGTTTTTTTGACATTTTTATGCCTTACTATACTATGATGTTTTTATGCCTTACTATACTATGACATTTTTTGACATTTTTATGCCTTATCATAGTATTACGTTTTTTTTACATTTTTATGCCTTACTATACTATGATGTTTTTATGCCTTACTATACTATGACATTTTTTGACATTTTTATGCCTTATTATAGTATGACTTTTTTTGACATTTTTATGCCTTACTATACTATGATGTTTTTATGCCTTACTATACTATGACATTTTTTGACTTTTTTTTGCCTTATTATAGTATTACGTTTTTTTGACATTTTTATGCCTTACTATACTATGATGTTTTTATGCCTTACTATACTATGACATTTTTTGACTTTTTTTTGCCTTATTATAGTATTACGTTTTTTTGACATTTTAATGCCTTACTATACTATGACATTTTTTGACATTTTTATGCCTTATTATAGTATTATGTTTTTTTGACATTTTTATGCCTTACTATACTATGACATTTTTTGACATTTTTATGCCTTATTATAGTATTACGTTTTTTTGACATTTTTATGCCTTACTATGCTATGATGTTTTTATGCCTTACTATACTATGACATTTTTTGACATTTTTATGCCTTATTATAGTATGACTTTTTTTGACATTTTTATGCCTTACTATACTATGATGTTTTTATGCCTTACTATACTATGACATTTTTTGACATTTTTTTGCCTTATTATAGTATTAAGTTTTTTTGACATTTTTATGCCTTACTATACTATGACATTTTTTGACATTTTTATGCCTTACTATACTATGACATTTTTTGAAATTTTTATGCCTTATTATAGTATTAGGTTTTTTTGAAATTTTTATGCCTTACTATGGTATGACATTTTTTGAAATTTTTATGATTATTATTATACTATGATGTTTTTTTTTACATTTTGATACCTTACTATAGTATGACATTTTTGAAATTTTTATGATTATTATTATACTTTGGCGTTTTTCGACGTTTTATGCATTACTATACTATGACGTTTTTTTTTTACATTTTTATGCCTTATCATAGTATTACGTTTTTTTGACATTTTTATGCCTTACTATACTATGATATTTTTATGCCTTACTGTACTATGACATTTTTTGACATTTTTATGCCTTAGTATACTATGACACTTTTTGACATTTTTATGCCTTATTATAGTATGACTTTTTTTGACATTTTTATGCCTTACTATACTATGATGTTTTTATGCCTTACTATACTATGACATTTTTTGACATTTTTTTGCCTTATTATAGTATTACGTTTTTTTGACATTTTTATGCCTTACTATACTATGACATTTTTTGACATTTTTATGCCTTACTATACTATGACATTTTTTGACATTTTTATGCCTTATTATAGTATTACGTTTTTTTTGACATTTTTATGCCTTACTATGGTATGACATTTTTTGAAATTTTTATGATTATTATTATACTATGATGTTTTTTTTTACATTTTGATACCTTACTATAGTATGACATTTTTGAAATTTTTATGATTATTATTATACTTTGGCGTTTTTCGACGTTTTATGCATTACTATACTATGACGTTTTTTTTTTTACTACATTATGACGTTGTTTGAGTACTATGACTTATGCACATCATAAAGTCATGTTTATTGGCGGTGATTTTAATATTGATTTACTGAATCCAAACAATTACAAGATGACTGATGACTTCATCAATTCCTTGTACAGTACTGGTGTATTTCCCAAAATTACTAGGCCAAGCCGGATAACATCTCATTGTGCAACTTTGATTGATAATATATTCACTAATGATATTGAGAGCAATATAATAAGCGGTTTGCTTGTAAATGACATAAGTGACCACCTTCCAGTTTTTATAGTCTATAACAGTAAGGACTCAAAAAACAAGCCTGATAATCTACCACTATATTGAAGAATTAGAACAGAACAGTCCATGGATGCACTCAGATATGACTTATTAATTGAGGACTGGGATTTTATATTTCAGGAAAATGACACTAATATAGCTTATGATAAATTTATACGGACTTTTAAAATGTTATATGATAAAAATTGTCCAGTTAAACAACAATTGAGAAAACATCAGTATAAAAATAATCAGTGGATGTCAAAGGGACTGCAGAATGCTTGTAAAAAGAAAAATTTACTTTATAGAAATTTCATAAAATGTAGAACTAAGGAAGCAGAGGAAAAGTATAAGAAATATAAAAATAAACTGACTAATATATTAAGAGCACATAAGAAAGAGCACTATACTAAACTATTAGAGAACAGTAAGAACAATATTAAGGACATATGGAATATATTAAACAGCATAATTAGAAATAACTCAAAGCAAATTGATTACCCTACATATTTTTTAGAAAAAGATACGATTATTCATAGCATGGATGATGTGGTAAATAGATTTAATAATTTTTTTGTAAATGTTGGACCAAACTTAGCCAAAGAAATTCAAGATGCAGCAATAAGGAGTGAGGAGCTGATAGAAAAGAATCCGAATACAATGTTCCTCAATCCGGTACAGGAAAACGAAATACTTGATATTGTTCGCAACTGCAAATCCAAGACATCCACTGATAATCATGACATAGATATGGAAGTAATAAAACATGTAATTGATGGTATTTCCAAACCACTCACACACATTTTTAATTTGTCACTGCAATATGGTCAATTTCCTAATAATATGAAAACTGCTAAGGTTATTCCCCTGTTTTAAACTGGAGACAAACACCAATTCACAAATTACAGACCTGTTTCCCTTCTCCCGCAATTCTCTAAAATTCTGGAAAAACTTTTCAACTGCAGATTAGATAATTTCATAGAGAAGCATAACTTGCTCTTTGACAGTCAGTATGGATTTAGAAGTAAGCGATCAACATCACATGCTTTAATTGAACTCATTGAGGAAATTACCAATTCTATAGAAAAAAAGAGTTATGCTGTGGGGGTATTTATAGATCTAAAAAAAGCATTTGACACAATAGATCATGAAATATTATTTAACAAATTGGAACGTTATAGGATCAGGGGAATAGCATTACAGTGGGTAAGAAGCTATTTAGAGAATAGGAAACAATTTGTGAAAATGGGAGAACATCAGTCAAGAAGTCTGGACATTGTGTGTGGTGTACCACAAGGGTCAGTGTTGGGACCTAAATTATTTATCATGTATGTAAATGATATATGTAAAATATCTAAAATACTCAAATGTATCCTATTTGCTGACGATACAAACATTATTGGTTCAAGTGAGAATTTACAGCAACTTTTGGACAAAATCACTTCCGAATTTAAACAGATTAAATTCTGGTTTGACAGTAATAAATTATCATTAAACTTGAACAAGACTAAATATATGATATTCAGTAATACTAAGGTTAACTATAAAACTGGGATACAAATTGGGGGTGTTAACATTGAAAAAGTAAATGAAATTAAATTCCTTGGGGTGATAATAGACCACAAAATTTGCTGGAAATCTCACATTAAATACATCTGTAGTAAATTATCTAGGAGCATCTCTGTTATTTCCAAAGCAAGGCACTTCCTAGATTATAAATCTCTCCACATTCTATTCTGTTCGCTAGTCTTACCCTATTTAAATTATTGTACAGAGGTGTGGGGCAGTACTTATAAAAGCTCCTTGCAGCCACTTTTCATACTGCAAAAAAGAGGTATCAGAATAATTCATAATGTAAACTTCCTGACTCACACCAACCCATTATTTGCCAAATCCCGGATCATGAAATTCTACGACATTGTGGAATTTAAAACAGCTCAAATTTTATACAAAGCAAGGAACAATTTATTACCCATTAGCTTACTGAACATGTTCTATGAAAGACAGGGAGAACATAATTTAAGGGAACCTTTAAATTTCAGGATTTGCAGATTTAGAACCACAAGGAAAAGATTCTGTATCTCAATTAATGGAGTAAGACTTTGGAACAGTCTGGATGTGAAATTAAAACAATGTCCAAACATTGCTCAATTCAAGAGCAAATACAAGCACACCGTTTTTACTGCTTATAGGGAAGAGAGGACCTAACTACACTGGGTAGATTCCTACTCGCCTGATCTAGGGGTTCTATGTATATATTGGTATAAATATATATGTATATATGTGTGTGTTTGTGTTTATATATATATATATAGTTATGGGTGTATATATGTATATGTATGTGTATATGCATGAGTATGTGTATACATAGGCTGTATTATCATTTGTAAGTATGATTTCCTTATTTGCCAGTTAACATAATGGGCATTGGGTATGCATTTTATTTATTGATATATGTATATATTTTTTTGAAAACAATAACGTTAAGCTTGGGGGGTAGGAGTAAATAAGTTTTTACTTCTTCCTACTCCCTTTTGAGCTTGTCGGCAAGAAAGCTACTTTTCTTTTTTTCTTTTTGTTGAGGATTATCATTTACCTTTCCTGCATTATGTTTTCTGTTTGTTACTATTGGTTGTATATATTCTTGCACGTTTGTTCGAATAAATTTCATTCATTCATTCATTCATTCATTCATACTATGGCTTTTTTTTCCTATGACTTTTTATGTCTCAATGTACTATGATGTTTTTGTGCATTACTATACTATGACATTTTTTGATATTTTTATGCCTTCCTATACTATGTCGTTCTTTGACATATTTATGCTCTCCTATACTATGACATTGTACACCTTACTATAATATGACAATTTTTGACATTTCTATGCCTTAGTAACGCCTTTTTTTCATGACTTCCTATGACTTTTTAGCCCTCAATGTATACAAGGATTTGTTTTCAAATTGGAAAGGTGGTTCAGTGTTTAGAGCTGTTGCCTTGCAATCAGAGGGTTGTGGGTTCAATTCCTGGTATTGATCGCCTTTTTTGTGGAGTTTGCATTTCCTCCGACATTACTTTGCCTGAATATACTATTATGTTTTTGATATTTTTGTGCCTTTATATACTATGTCATTATCATGCCTTACTATTGTATGACATTTTTTATTTTTATGCCTTACTTTACTATGACGTTGTACGCCTTACTATACTATGATGTTTTTATGCCTTACTATATTATGACGTTTTTTGATGTTTTTATGCCTTAATAGACTATGATGTATTTTAACATTTTCATGATTATTATTATACTCTGACTTTTTTTGGACATTTTTATGCCTTATTATACTGTGATGTTTTTATACCTTATTATACTATATAGTTTTTATCCCTTACTATACAATGATCTGTTTTCAAGGTGGAAAGGTGGTGGAGTGGTTAGAGCTGTAACCTTGCAGTCACAGGGTTCAATGTTCAATTCCTGGTCTTGATGCCCTTCTTTGTGGAGTTCACCTTTTTAGGCCTTACTATACTATGTCGTTTTTATGCATTACTACAGTATGAAGTTTTTGATGTTTTTAATGCTTTACTATAGTATGACGTTTTTTTTACACATTTTTATGCCTTACTATGGTATGACATTTTTTGAAATTTTTGTGATTATTATAGTATTACGTTTTTTTGACATTTTTATGCCTTACTATACTATGACTTTTTTTGACATTTTTATGCCTTACTACACTATGATGTTTTTATGCCTTACTATACTATGACATTTTTTGACATTTTTATGCCTTATTATAGTATGACTTTTTTTGACATTTTTATGCCTTACTACACTATGATGTTTTTATGCCTTACTATACTATGACATTTTTTGACATTTATATGCCTTATTATAGTATGACTTTTTGGACCTTTTTTTTTTCTTGACTTCTTCTGACTTTATAGGCCTCAATAAATACCACAAACAATGTGGAAATGTGGTAGAGTGGTCAGAACCATTACCTTGCAGTCAGAGGGTTCATGGTTCCATTCCTGGTCTTGATACCCTTCTTTGTGGACTTTACATATTTTGACATTTTTAGGCCTTACTATACTATAACATTTTCATGCCTTACTATAACTATGACGTTTTTATGCCTTATTATACCGTGACGTTTTTTTGACAATATCATGCCTCAGTTATGCCCTTTTTTTTCATGACTTTTTCTGACTCTATAGGCCTAAATGTATACAATAATCTATTTAAAGGTGGGAAGGTGGTGGCGTGGTTAGAGCTGTTTCCTTGCAGTCAGAGGGTACATGGTTCAATTCCTGGTCTTGATGTCCTTCTTTGTGTAGTTTGCTTTTATTTTTGACATTTTTAGGCCTTACTATACTAGATCGTTTTTATGCCGTACTACAGTATGAGGTTTTTGATGTTTTTATGCCTTACTATAGTATGACGTGGGTTCATGGTTCAATTCCTGGGCTTGATGCCCTTCTTTGTGGAGTTCGCTTTTTTTGACATTCTTAGGCCTTACTATACTATTTAATTTTTATGCTTTACTACAGTATGACGTTTTTTTTTTTACATTTTTATGCCTTAGTTACGCCCTTTTTTCCTTGACTTCTTATGACTTTATAGGCCTCAATGAATACAATCAACAATGTGGAAATGTGCTGGAGTGGTTATGGTTATGGTTTATGCCCTACTACAGTATGATGTTTTTCCATTTTTATGCCTTTCTATACTATGATGTTTTCGTGCCTTAGTATCATATGACGTCTTTTTGAAATTTTTATGCCTTATTAAAGTATGACGTTTTTTTGACATTTTTAGCCTTGTTATACTATGACGTTTTATGCCTTACTATACTATGACGTCTTTTGACATTTTTATACCTTACTATACTATGACCTTTTCATGCCTTACTATACTATGACGTTTTTATACCTTACTATACTATGACATTTTATGACATTTTTACGCTTTACTATAACATGACATTTTCATACCTTACCAGAATATGATGTTTTTATGCCTTTTTATACTATGACGTTTTTATACATTACTATCCTACAACGGTTTTTGAAGTTTTTATGCTTTCCTATAGTATGATGTTTTTTGACATTTTTAGCCTTGTTATACTATGACGTTTTATGCCTTACTATACTATGACGTCTTTTGACATTTTTATACCTTACTATACTATGACCTTTTCATGCCTTACTATACTATGACGTTTTTATACCTTACTATACTATGACATTTTATGACATTTTTACGCTTTACTATAACATGACATTTTCATACCTTACCAGAATATGATGTTTTTATGCCTTTTTATACTATGACGTTTTTATACATTACTATCCTACAACGGTTTTTGAAGTTTTTATGCTTTCCTATAGTATGATGTTTTTTGACATTTTTAGCCTTGTTATACTATGACGTTTGATGCCTTACTATACTATGACGTCTTTTAACATTTTTATACCTTACTATACTATGACCTTCTCATGCCTTACAATACGATGATGTTTTTATACCTTACTATACTATGACGTTTTTTGACATTTTTATGCCTTACTGTAGTATGAAGTTTTTTGGCAGTTTTATGTCTTACTTTACTATGACTTTTTATGCCTTACTATACTAGGATGTTTTTTGATTTTTTTATACCTCACTACATTATGACATTGTTTGACTATTATGACTTATTACACTATGGCTTTTTTATGACTTTCTGTGACTTTTTATGCCTTAATATACTATGACGTTTTCATACTTAACTATACTATGATGTCTTTTGACGTTTTTATAACTTTCCATACTATGACGTTTTTTTCTTATCTTTATACTTCACTTTACTCTGACGTTTTTTGAGTTTCATGACTAACTACACTATGTCATTTTCATGCCTTACTATACTATCACGGTTTTTGACATTTTTATGCCTTACTATCCTTTGACGTTTTTTTTATTTTTTTATTTTTTTTATTTTTTTTACATTTTTATACCTTACTTTACTTGTTCGTTTTAATACTTACTATACTTATCTTACCATACCTTACTATACCATGACGATGTTCATCAAAAAGTCAATTTATATGTTTTGGAGGGCTGGCAGGTTGTTGTGTCCCTACCAATGTTGTGACCAAATCTATGCCCTTGGCTAAATCAAATTCTGCTGGGGGCCCCATTAAGGCTGGTTCTGGCTCTGCAACCTTAAGCGAATGTTCCAGGAACATTTCTGGAAGGTTATATTTATTGAACCTTCAGAGAACCTTTAGAGAACGTTCCCTTAAGGTTCTCTGAAGGTTCCTCAAAAACAATCTTTAGCTTACATTCATGGAATGTAGGGAACGTCCCCTAGTGTAACCTGTTTGCTCGGTTGCCTTCCACACATGGGGTTTCCTCAAACTTTGTCGCAGTTAACTAACAACATAACAGGGTGTACATCTTTCCAGTGACTGCATTATGCACAGGCTTGTCTTTCCAATCAACTGGCACTGGAGGTAACCGTGTGTTGTCTGTTTGAGCTGTTGCTCTGCAGAGAACTGCATGCAGCAGCTGCACTACAGCTTTTTATTTTCATGGCCTGTCGCTTTAAGAAGCCTGTCGGTGCGCAGAGGCGCTACAGCAGCTCATCACATGATTCTTCTCTTGTGACAACCCAGACAGAAAGGAAAAGCCTTTCTGACTTCCAGCTGAGTTATAAGGTGCTGTGATGACAGATTACTGTTGTTTTGGTAGAAAAGGACCAACTGCGAGGATGGAAATGGAGTTAAGTTAACCATTACCAGGCTGACTCAGACCATTCCTGTCTTAAAGTGGACATTTGATACATATTTGGGTTGTTGCGCCGCCGGGGACAAAGTTGGCGCATGGAGAGGGACGAAGTTTCATTTTTGCGCAGCGTCTTTTCTTTGTTTTCTTTGTTTTTGTCGCCACTGCGTGTCAGCCAACGTCGCTCGGCTTCTCGGACAACAGAAGCAAAGTAGCCGGAGTTCAGTTTTGACCCTTTCTGTGGCTGAGGAATTAAGTTAAGGGCAGAGGACGAGACAACTTGAGGGGACGCATTACGTCGGGTGAGATGGTGGACAGCAAACCTCTTCTTCAGGACAGACCTCCCGCCTACAACGCCGTCCCAGGGGCTTATGAGTACGGCCCGCAACAGCACAGCTATGGGGCCATCCCCTCTCCGGCCCCGCCGCCCTACCCGTACCCCGACGGCCAAGGTAGTAGCTCCGTTAATGTCGCACACTTAGACGGTCCACACATTTACCAGAAAGTAAAGTACCCAGACGGGAAGAGATCTCTCACTCCTGCCCACTTCCGGATTCGTTTAAAGGACAGCTTCTGACGCTTTGTTTTTGGTTCGGAGTCTGTGTGCGTCACTGAGTATTTTTGCCGTAAGATGCAGATTATGAATAACATATCTGAGACTTAAACTTTTACTGTGAAATACTAATTAGCGTTGTTTATCCGCTCCTATGTCGCGCATGCGCAATACGCCAGTTGCTATGTCAGTTTGATACTGACCATTTTTTTTTGCATAAATTACAAAATATCTAACCCTGCATGGCGGTTTGCCATGTGCCCATGAAACCACAAATGAACGGTAAACTGTATTCAGATGATTACCATCGTCAGTAAATCATGTGCTCTATAGGCCTAAGTGTTTTTAAAGGAAGCAACAGAATGTGAAATATGTTAATGTTGACATGTTGGAACTTTGTGCAGGTAGCTTTTACAGCTCAACCATCTGAGAGTGGCCCCAGGCCTTGTATACGTGTGCTATATGTGAAAGAGGAGGTCATCACCTGACTGATCGTGTAAAAACTGCAATCAGCACGTCAAGGAAGTTATGCTGTCATAAATTACAGTCACATTTCCTGTGATTCTATGTCGTTTCCTGTTTTGTTTTTAGTTACTTGAAGTTACAATGATGATAATACTAATACTACAAATAGTTTAACGAACTAACTTTATTCATAGAGCACTTTCCATGCAAGAGATATAGCTCAGGGTGTTAGGTGCTTTACAAAAAATAAATACATAATTAACAAGGAAATTTATTATATGAAAATCAAGTTTTTATATATATATATATATATATATATATATATATATATATTGTATTATATATTCCCTGATGATATCACCTAAGGGGAGCATATACAGCAGAAAAAGGAGTGGACCATGACTCCTTACATGAGCAACACCTAAGGGCAAATCATATTTTCCTGAAAAAAATTCCTCCATGTGATGCACAATCGGAATCAGTTTAAAATAGTCCCACAGAGCCTAACCCTGCACTCAAGGCTATCCATAAGAATTTCATCAGCTGTTTCAGCTATGTCAAAAGCAGAATTTATATCCAGAAGAATCAGAACAGAGACCTTACTAACATCAGCGTTAATTCTGAGACCACTGAGAATTTCAACAAGGGTCGTCTCTGTACTGAGGTTAGCCCCGAAACCTGATTCAAACGTTTCCAAAGCATTGTTTTCATTTAGAAAACGAATAATTTGGCTAAAAGTCTGGTCTCCTCACAGGGACGCGTCCATATCAGACAAAAAGTGTGGGGAAACATTACTGGGAATGCTGTGGTATCAAAGTTCACTGTGTCACAAATGCACTTGCACACAGCTGTACACAAGTGGTCAGAAAAGTCAATATGGCCTCAGATCCAGCGAATCCACAACTCTCCTGCAAACACACTCACACACATCATAACTTGTCATAACTTAGTGGTCCCTGGCCAGCTTGTTTTTATAGTAAGTTGATGATCAGATGTGCCTTTCAAGGGTCTGGTTTTTGTTCCTGATAAACATTGCTTGTAACCATTAATCATTCCAGTCTCTCTGTAACATGACAGTTACACTTAGAAAATTATTTTCATAGCAACAGATCAATTCAAAATTACTTAATACTAGACCAAAGCTCAATTTAACTTGATTTGGCAAACTTGCACTTCAAATTACATTTCACTTCCTTTTGTCTGTCTACTTCAGTACTGTCTGGCTGTGTTGCACAACCTGTTGACACTGATAAGTGCAGCCTCTGAATATGTGTCACTACTGAGTGTGCACATTTC
Organism: Seriola aureovittata; assembly: GCF_021018895.1. Lineage (NCBI taxonomy): Eukaryota > Metazoa > Chordata > Actinopteri > Carangiformes > Carangidae > Seriola > Seriola aureovittata. Next base: position 15,332,274 of record NC_079380.1, on the reverse strand, counting down.
ACATTTCAAATTCATACAGAAAATCCGCTGAATAAAAGTTTAAATTAAAAAAACAGGACATGGTGTGGTAACTTCTCTATTACAAACAAGCTAAGTATTGACACTACCTGTCCACAATAACATCTGTGCCATCTCCTTCTGTCAACCACAGGATACCCATCGGCCCAAATGGGCCCGGCCGTATCCCAGCAGCCCTATGCTGGGACCTACACCATCCTCCAACCCTCTGTAGTGGTGGTGGGAGGCTGCCCTGCCTGCAGGTGAGGACACACACACACACACACACACACACACACACACACACACACACACACACACACGTGATATATATTACAGTATATCATGGAGGGCTGTAATTATGATATGGCTTTTAGTTGACGTTCATGTACTGTACATACACCAGGAAATTGATTAACATGCACAGTAAGTTCATACATGAAGAAGCAGGAATACTGAGAATAAGTGATGTGAATAGTGGATGGCTGTTCACAGTTGGACATAGAGGATGAGGACAGTAAAACAGCAATTCACTCAGTCCACTCACGAAACTGATAAAACTGAGAAACATAAGTGTCCCATGCTCGCTGTGACTAACCTGGTTTCTGAGCAAGAGTTCCCTTTGAGGCCGAAATCATCCACTTTGTGTTTCTTTGTCTATTTTGTGTTTATACATTCTCTCTATCTGTATGTGTACTCTCATTGTTCCTACGTGTCTGTTGCCAGGCCCGCAGTGTGACCAGATGTTGAGCGGATGTGACTTTCAGTTTTAGAAGGAGGTTTCACATTGGTTTCACAGTGCCTGAGTCAACATCCTGTCAGTCAGATGATTTCAGCCTCAAACATGTGACGGGGGCCGGTCAGGCCACACGGGGCCAAAGGTGGCTGCAGGACACACTAACACTCATCTCACTGGTTGAAGTTGAATAATAACATCTATCTTTTCCAACAAGTCAAGGAACCAGGTTGTGAAGCTTTTCACTTCACAGCACTGCAGCAGGATTGTTTATTGTTATGAGGTTAATGAATACCGTGCTAGTGCTGCTCAGATTGTTTTACTGATGTGTTTGTTTGGTGAATTTAATGGCAGACGGTCTCTGAAATTTACTGTAGTATAATTCATAATTACAAGGTTCCAAAGATAAAGGGACACTTACTCATTAGTTGAAAACTGCAGTGAAGCTTTATGTATTTTCTATGAATACACAATAAGAATCAGCTTCAGAAATATTTATTTAAAAGTTTAGAAAAAATTTATGAATAACTATGCAGCGCCATTGTGACACATTTAATGTGAGCATTACTCAAATTCACATTCTGTTATTCTTTTCCTTATCTGGCTGTTTATCATTGTATTCATTTCATCAACCCTATATTTCTAAAAGTACAACAGATGTGCCACTCCCTAACACTTTGTGATAACAGTACACATACACCTGAGTACACTGTGTATGTCCACATTATGTAAAACAATCAGGGGAGTTTAAAAGAGTTGGTGCAGTTTAAGTCAGTATTTGCATCATGGCCATGCTGCCTGGGTTGATCAATGCTACAGTTCCTGTCACCAGTGTACAAATAAGCTGTGCAAATGCAAACACTTAGGACATGGCACGGCAGCACAGTGTGGTGTGGTGCCATTGCAGACCAAACACACATAGTTTTAGTACAAATGCTATGTAGCTAACCTGGTTTAGGAAATAGAATAATATTAATATAATAAGGTTAAACCATTTTTATCATCACCGCAGAATCTAATATTACCAGTGTAATTAAGGCCTGTTTATTAAGGTTATTTCTATTTAATTAACCCCTACAGAAATCCATAGCTATATTTTCATAGAGTAAGTGCTCTCCATAGTGCAGTAGCTTTTCACTTCCCATGTCTTTGGGGTCTTGGTTTGTTAATTTCTTCTCGGGGCCTCCAGCAATTTACTGGGCACGCTGGTTCAGTGCGGTGCAGTCATGAGACCATGGTTAGCACTTTGTTTACCGTGACTCCGGATTAAAGCTGCTCTCAGACACAGTTCAACACTCTCTACAACAAGTTGCTTCATGTTATGACAGTTTTTTTTCTTCAGATATTTGTCACACGAGGAAAAAACCCTTTTTAGATTGTACTTTCTTGTACTTTTAATCTTTTGGGCAAATAAGCAAATATATGACTTCTTTGTCTTAATAATAATGATTTAAGGATAATTGTTGCGATTTTAAAGATTTTTCTTTCTTTCTCTGGACTCTATAATGTAAATTGAACTTCTCCTTTTTTAGAATGAGGTCAGACTCAAACAGAGCCGTGTCTTCCTGATAGCTGTTTACCGTGAAATGTCAGGACATTGTTCAGAATGGAGGTAGTAGAGCAAGACTGCAGATAAGCATTTGATAAATGTTGTTTGGGCAGTGTGATACTGGTCAGACCTTGGCTGGTTTTGAAGATACCCTCAAGTGGACATGACCTGGTCTTGTGCACACTTAATGGAGGCAGCTAATCAGGCACAAAACCTTTACCTTAATCTTTTTTGTGATTAAAATCTTGGATCATATAATCAATTAATGCTTTCTCTTGTATGTGTGTGTGTGTGTGTTTGCAGAGTTGGTGTCCTGGAGGATGACTTCACTTGCCTGGGGATCCTGTGTGCCATCTTCTTCTTCCCGCTGGGTATCCTCTTCTGCTTCGCACTGCGTCAGAGAAGGTGTCCCAACTGTGGCGCGACCTTCGGCTAGAGGGACCAAACCACAGCTCACACACACGCTTGTGCTTGCACGCACGCACGCACACACACACACACACACACACACACACACACGCACGCACACACGCACACACACACACACACACACACACACACACACACACACACACACACACACACACACACACACACACACAATCCAGCATTTTCGTGTCTTTTTTTTGTTATCTTCTCTCTTCTTCTTAATATTGCACATTGCTGTTGCCATTATGTTATGTACAACAAATGATCAAGATATTACCATGAATTATGATATGAGTTTTTATTAGAGGCACGTGTAGATATTGTTTTCACCTGCTAGTTGAAGAGTTATTGGAGCATATGTAAGCGTCCAGCTGTTGTCAGTGCCTTCACTACATGCAGAGTGCGCATCACAGATTCCATCAGTCATGATTTCTTCTTCTGTAGATAAAGCTCAGTCATTTGAGGATCTGAGCAGATTCCTTCATGTCTCAACAAGCCAGAATTAACCAAGGCACATGTAGTGTTTTTTTTTGTTTTGCCTGAGGTTTTTTTCTCCTTTTTTTTTTTTTTTTTTTAAAAATTAGCTGGCACCCTGCATACATATTTTTGGTTAATGTTGTGCTTAGTAACTTAGTAACAGCATCCATGTTGATCACTGATTTATTAGCTTTTTCAGGAAATGCTAATAATTTTTTCTTTTTTTTAATGTTTTGTTCTTTTTTTTGGAGTGTGACATGGAATAACACAAAAAAAAAAAAAGATCCCTGAACATGAACTGTCCTGGCTGAAACGATGGACTTGTGTCAGACAGAACGCCTGCAGCATTTTGTCTGTTTTTGTTGATATTATTCCTTGGGGCCATATTTGCACTGACCGTTTGTTTGACGATTATTTTGCTGGGTTGTGCTTTTCCAGGGCCAATGCAGACCTCAGGTACATACAATCTGAAACGCCCTCGACTTTACAACCTCAATCACTGTTTGACTTTGGACTTTTACCTACTCTAAGAGAAACTCATGTCAACACATAGACTCGTCCTTTAACGTGCAGAGTTTCACTTCAAGGAAGCATGCTGAAAGCAAAAGCTGAAGAAATCTCTTGATAATGTGTATAACCTCTGGATTTTTATCTTAGTACTCGACTCTGTGACAAGTCACCCTGCCCCATTCTTCCCAGCCAGACAATCAATCAATCAAGAATGTCTATGTCCTTGTATCTGCAGTATCTCCATGTCTATGTCTTCCATCACAGCAAGATGTTATATAACTGTCCGTGGCAGAAGAAATGAGATATAGCTGGGTGGGAGGGATTTAAAAAAAAATTCTTGCTTTAGAAAACACACTACGCACGCTCTTATGATTGAGGTTCTTACTTTTTATATATGAGTTACTGTAATTAAAAATGAATGCTACTTATGTTTTTGAGTACTTGCTTGCTTTATATTACTTTCCATATAAACAAAGGGATGTTTCATAATAATTATAATGATGCAGACACTTTGTGTAGATGACTTGTGCATGACAGCAAACTAAACAGAAAATTGAAGAAATAAAATCTTTATTTTTCATACAACAATTTCTATTAAGGATGTACTTTGGGCCAAAGACCAAAATAATGCACAAGCTGTGGTCTTAGAATATGTAATGATTAAAGCAGAAATGATTGCACTGTGTATGTGAAGAATAAGATGAGGCGATTGTAACAACTCATGTCCACAATCTGAAGGATGCAACAGGTAAATAACATTTTACAGTAGGTGTGTATGTATCATTAAGGCAAAAGTCCTGTCTCCATGATCATCTAGCTCTACAAAAAGTTAAGTTAGATGGAAAAGGACATATATTTATAGCATCTGTACAAATTTATACACCACTTGTGTGCCTGTTTGGGTGCATCTCTTTAAATGTTTGCAATTTTTACTGTTACTGCAACAATCAACATAATTTTAGTATCAACACTGACATACATATTGTCGTAAAAACCTGAAGGTGAAATGCACAGGTCCTCTACAGTACATTCTTCTACTGTCCTATGGCAACAGACACGATTTCCAACAGTCGTTTTGATGACGCACAAGCAACATGAACGGCATAAATACTTTGCAACATTTTCTTTGACCATTTTTATTCATCTATCTCTCAAGTGCAGGTAAGAATGTGGTCATTTAAATATCACCACCACACACAGAAGGACAAAAATAGACATAGAAAATACATGACTTTAAATATGAGCATCTGTTCTGTAAATAAAATGGTCCCAAAATACTTCCATATTAGAGTTTGCAGCAGTAAGGGGATCCAAGATTCAAATGGCATTTTTTTCTCTCAGTGCTGGCCAAGTTTGTCTGATTTCACTCAGATCACAAGAAGCTGCTGGACAGTAAAGGCAGGGCAGAGCTGCATGTCCTGGGTTAATGACACTGGAAGATTGATGAGGAGTTGTGGGAATCAAGGATGGGTGAAAATGTGGACGGATCAGATAACCGGTGCGGAGCGGTCATTGGTGACGGTTGGACGTAGCCTGACTGTGGCGAACGGGTTCCCTCCCCTATGAAAAAACGCAGCAGAGATGAGTGCACGTCTGAGAGAGTGAAAAGCATATCATTATGTCCATGTTCTTGTGCGACTTACGCGAGGTAAGCGGGTGGAGGTCTTGAGGTGCCATTAGGCTGGACTGCCTGTGGAGAAAACACAGATACACTATCACCGCTTGGTCACAAGGCCAACACTCACTGCAACACTACTGCACAGTATCACCATAACACACTTGCACTACAACTGCCTAAATCACCTTATTTTCTGCCATGTTTGGTGCCTTCACATCTGTTTGACATACATTATCACCCAACACACACACACACACACTTTAGGCTGCAGAAGGATTGGACATGCTGGATGAATGGATGGGCGGGGGAGAGCGTGGTAAAGACAACTGCGTCATATCACAAGGCAGCGTGAGGAATCTGGACCTTCTGGAATTTCAAGTCTGTTCCATTATCAACTGTATAAAGTTTTCTTATGATGAGCTGAAGTCAGTGCCACTGTATCTGAACACAGACACAGGATTCACCGCTGAGGATGTTCCACAGCCACTTTTCACAGAAACCTTATTTTCATAAAAATCTTTAAGTTTAAGTTGATTTTGCTTATCTTTGCAGACTGAACTCTAGAATAGATGTGTGTGGCATTTACATCCAATTTGTATCCTTAATCAAAATTAGCCAAAGCAAAAAAAAAGAGCATGTGATTGGCTACATTTGAGATTATTCAAACCACATGTATTTTTTAGGTCGTGGTTACACCTAAGTAAACATGTATGACTGACAACAAAACTGGAGACAAGGAAGTTGGAAATAGACTGAGCACGCGTACCTGCACAAATACAGACACACATGCCTGCTGGTGCTGGAAAAAAATGTCTCATCTTCTCATGAAACACACCAGAAATGTAAACATGGACTGTGTCCAAAACTAATCCCTATTTACTATGTAGTGCACTAGATTTACTCCCACAACTGAACCAAAAGTGGATGTTAATGAGAAAGTGTCTGAAATCTGAACTGCTCATTATATAGTAAACTATTCACTGTCTATTATACATGGAGTAGTGAATGAGTGAATTAGGAAGTGATTTTGGACACAGCCATGGTAAACTGTTGCCTGTATGTCAGAGTAAGTGCCATAAATTGTTGATCTTCCTAGCAACAGGCATCGGCCTGGAGTTAAGATGCTTTTCAGCCTTCATCCTGCAGTACTTCAAGGACTCCACAAGAGGTCAGGAATGGATAGAGGGACTGATGGTGTTGTCCTAAGTGTTTCAGCCTTGGCACAATCCCTCTCACTGTGGCCACTGTCATTTCCCAAAGGACCCACACAGTTTTACAACTGTCCTCCTCTTACAGGTGTTTAGATTTCAAATAAATGCTGGTAAAGGACATGTTACTGTACTCACAAACCGATATAATATTTAAAAATATATATCAACATTCTAACTCACAGCTCAGTCAAGGGACCAAGAACGTCCTCTCATAAACTTTGAGTATCATCGGGTAAAACTGTCTTTCCTTCCCTTTTCACTGATACTCAACCCTGAGGTTAAAACTCTGTCTGCTCCATCAACTTTCTCTGTAGATCTCAATCTCGATCACCCTCTCTCTCTCTCTCTCTCTCTCTCTCTCTCTCTCTGTCTATCTATCTCCATCCTCAAAATACATTCATTCCTGTAAGTCTTTATCTTTTCCTCCACACAAAGCACCAAACCAGTGAGGGTGCATTTTTTCTCATGGTGACAGTGCATTCCAGGGTAACCCCACCTCCCAAGCCCTCTTGACTCCTCTCCCCCTCCTCTTCTCCTCCTCCTCTCACCTTTCCTTCTCTAGACCAACATGCACCATTGAAAAAAGACTTTGATGAAGGTGATTCCAATCACTTTGATGACACCAAGTAAGTGGAAATTTGTGGTAATGGCACTGTGGAAGTAGGGAAGTTTTGATTTTGGCTTCATGTCCACACCTCTTTAGAGCACAGGCACAATTATCCACTAATAAAGAGAAAAACAACAACACGAGACAAACAGCGTATTATTGTATCCTTGCTTACACACTCGCTCACATGTTTCAGTGCAGAGAAAACACACACTCCTCATTTATTCAGAGCTCATTACCTGATGCAGCACACATCACTAGCCAATCACTAACTAACACACATATGCAAATGTGCACATACCAACACACACCCTCAGCTGCCCACTCATACACTGAGCTGAACATAAACCAGAGTATTATAGTCTACTGTAGCTGCAGTGAACTTTTCCCACACACAGGTCTATTCTGGGATCTCTCTCTCTCTCTCTGTGTATGTGTGTGTGTGTGTGTGTGTGTGTGTGTGTGTTATGTCTTATTTACCCCAGAAAAGGAAGGAGGGACAGGGGGGGGGGGGGGGGGGGGTATGAATTGAAGATGCAGAGACAAGTGTTCAGATGTGGAGATAAACAGACAAACAATGTTGAGAGAAACTGAAAGAATGACGAGAGAGCGACACAGGGAAGGTGGGTATCAGGTTCACCCTGAGTGGAATTCCACCATAATGCTGAGCCATTGGTGAAGAGATGTAAGCTGGATGTAGACTGACAGGCCTGAGAGTGGTGGAGACACACACAGACACAGACACACACACACACACAACTAGGCTGCGTATGTCTGCGTGTGGCTGTGGGCCAAATGAGTGTTAAATAATAAATACTGCAGAGGCAAGAAAGAAAAGTATCTTCCATTGCAATCTGACTGCTGGACCTCTATCTGGGTCAAACATCACAACCTACCAGAATAGCCACACTGCCTGTGTGTGTCTGTGTGTGTGTTTTTTTTATCTAACAGCACTGGAGTTTGTTCTGGAAATGAATTAATGGTATGTACAGTGTATTGCTTAAACATCTTATGTTTCATCTGTTAGGGATGAGTAAAGAGTTGATATATCTGTATTTGTAGCTGTGGGTGATTCAGTGGATGTAGCTGTTTGACTGGAGATTAGTTGTGGAAGTGATAACGCACACTGACAATGAACCAGTATATGTTTGCATGTTAGTGTGCGTTGTTTTAAACATTTTCAATACAAATGCATGCATTAAAAGGAAGTCCAACATCCCACTGTGGCTGACAAGTGTGAAATGTTCTCAAAAGTGTACAGGTAGTCTGGAAAAACTCTACAGAGTGTGTAGATGATTGTACAGACTGGGCAGGTGCATTTGACCCTGATGTACCGCAACACATTTGCATTAATCCAGTGCACGGGAGCATAGCGAAAAGCTTTCGTAGAGGGAAACCACAAGTTTGGCTGATACTTTGCATAGTATGCAAATGGAAGGACATTTGTAAAGTAAGGACGATGTTGGAATGGGAAATGGCTGAAATAATGTGTTATATAATATATAATAAAGTGTGTTAACATTTGTGAGGAAGTACATATTGAAAACATCTGTGGCCAAGATACACAAAGCTTCATTCATCATTATATCAAGTTAGAGTGTGTGTGTGTGCACTGTTTGAGACTTCAGTCACCCAACCTGACCCAGACTCATGTTCCAGTGTTTCTGCCTCTCACTGGAGCAGAGTCTCCAGGAGACCTATTATCAGTACACCAGGGAGCATTGTAACAAAGGCAATCTTCTATACAGCTGTGCCCTACTCAGCCTCTGTCTTCATCCACTACAACCATGTGAGGATGAGTCCTGGGACTGCAAGTTTGGAAAACAAGACAGGCTTTTAGAGCTGGCAGTCCCCTATTTAACACATTTTAGTCACTGGAAAAAACAGGGTTTCTTAGGGGTAGGGTAAAATTAAGGTAGTGTTGCCTACCTTAATCAGAGGTCAGAAGTATTTTGTTGGAAAGTCTACATAGAGTTAAAATACATCCATCTATTTTCTACCCGCTTGTCTTGTTTAGAGTCACGGGGGTTTGAAAGTACCCAAAATGCTCCAGGTGAGAGAGAGGGTATAACCTGGGGTAGGTTGAAATTCCCTGGGTTAACACATAGACACAGAAACATATTCCAACATGCATTAATAGCTTTTGGCAATTTAAGGTTTCCACCTGCCTGGCTGTTTTTTCACAAATTAACTGCTTTTTCAAGGAGTGACAGGTGCCTTTCATCGTTTGGGTAATACCAAGCCTCACATAGCTCAGGTAATCAAGCTGTTTTTACTGTATATATCATAAAAGGTTCCCATCGTCAACATCATGTTCCACCTTCACCTCATATTGAGCCAGAAAAATCCCTGCTTTTATATGCTTTTCAAAACAGGTGATATTTAAGAAAGTAAGTGTTTAGGTAAGACATACTTAATGTGCTACCTTCTCTTATAAAATATGACATTAAAGCATAAGTATTTAGAAAATAGACTTAAATCAGCAGCCTTTCTGCAAGCAGAGACTGAAGTGAAAAAATTAGCTCTCTTCAGTCCGTCTCACATGCAGCTTTTCATGAGATAACCACACCATAGTGGACATACCTGCAGCAAACATCAGTGTTAACCTGTGTCAGTTGACACTGAGTATATCAGTGGTCATGTTTCCAATTCAGACATAAAATGACACCGCACGCACGCACACACGCACGCACGCACGCACGCACGCACACACACACACACAGGTGCTGTCATCAGCAGTCAAGGTAAGGCTGCACAGCTGAGAGTACAGTAGCCTTGTTACAGCAGGTATCAGGTGAGATGTAACTTCACATTGCCGCTCCTGTCAAGACACCGAGGCAGAGCTGTGCCAGCGCAGCAGAAAGGTCTGGCAGAAGACAGAAGGTCAAATTGTTCTCGCCTGATTAAATTTCGTAGAACAATCATATTTATAAAAGGCAGGGCTTAACTGAACTAGGCTTACTGGAACATTTTACACATGACTTAAACTCTTGCCAAAACCGTTATGTCAGATGAATGTTCATAAACCAAATCACTTGCCCACTGACTGACCGTGTTGTGGTCGGACGAGGAGGAGGAGGCTGCAGAGGGTGTGGGGGAGTGCTGGTGGTTGTTATTTGTGATGACGGTGCTGGTGGACGAGGTGTTGTTCTTGATAATGTTGCGCTGTGGGGTGTCACAGTAGTCCGCGGGGGGGAGCACCATGGTCGCTTCATCTGTCTCTGTGTCCTGATGGTGCAGGTTGACCACACTCCTGCTGCGGTATGGTGCAACAGACACACTATAGAGGAGGAGGACAAACAGGAGGGATGGTATGAGAGATGAGGGGACAAGGTAGAAACAAAAAGACAAAAATAGAGCACAATTATGTGAAGGAAAAGAAAGAATGCAAGATGGAGTGCAAGGAAAGGAGTGAAGAAGAGAGAGGACAGTAAAAGAGTGGAAAAAAAGGCCACTTAATCAAACTAATTAGAGGAGGTTAAGGTTAATTATTCTTAATCTTAAAGTTGATGTTGGGTTTATAGGCATGATATTAAGATTAAGGTTATGAGACACAGACTAAATATGGTCAGTGGAGTTTTCCTCATGAGGACAAAAGGATGTGTATATGTGTTGTGTCCCCCAGCGCTGGTTATAGTTTAAACTTTGCGTTTCCGTGACTGGTAGCAGTTGGCTGGCAGCCTCTCTGTGGGAGGTGCAGCACATTAAGATCTAATAAATTAATCCGACAGGGATTAGTCTCTTTGAAGAAAAGCCTGGAGTCGACTCTCTGAACCTTCTCTCTCTCGCTCTCTCATCAGCAGCAAAATCTATTCATCAGCACACAACATCCTGTTTCCTGATATTTTGCTGGGCTTGTGTGAATAGTCCAATTTTAGATTCATTTCGATTACACAGATTTGTGATGGTTACACAATCTATATACGTATGAGCAAAAGATAATTAAAAGTTTTATTGGGGTCTGTGAATAAAATACATCACTGGTTTTATCAGTGTGTTCTTCCTCACATTATGTAACATTAATGCAACACATACAGTGTTTAAAAAAAATTAACTAAAGGGTTTCATGTGGCTAAATGAGGAGACTGAAAGTAGAATTTGACTTAAGCACAACAGGAATCAAAGGTTGAGGAATTGGAGAGTCCCCTATAGGATTAGAAATGTTATCACTCTAACAGGAGTAACTAGAGGAAACACTGCCAACAATACAGCTGGCTGCAACATGAAACCTGCTGGTGTGTGTGTGTGTGTGTGTGTGTGTGTGTGTGTGTGTGTGTGTGTGTGTGTGTGTGTGTGTGTGTGTGTGCATGTTAGGTGGGACGTGGAGTCTCCTTACCTGTTGTTATTCACAAGTGCCTCGGTGAGTGCAAGGCAGTAAGATGAAGGGAACCAGCCCCTCCTGCAAGACAGAGACAAAGAGAGAGAAGCCAAGTTAGGGATGATTACATCTGTGGTCTATCCTACTGCCAGCCTGCCTATCAGCTCTCATTGAGCAGGAATCTGAAAACCTCTCTAAATGATTGGCGAAGAGGTGCTCTGCCCTCCATTCAGTGGCTTCTCCATCTGTTAATCAGAAGAGACAGAGACAGACACAGTGGCAGATATGCTTCTATTTTCCCACACCGAGTATCGCTGAGATCTACAGAGCTATTGTTGTATACATTGTGTGGATGTATGCCTATGGTAACCATGGTAACAGAAAGCTGAAATCCATCATAGAAAAGGCTTCCTGATGAATGGGTGCCTCTGATTTGCAAACGGTTATTATCAAAATGACCCATTTAAAAAGCTTTTTTCTTTATGTTGATGATTTCTCTTTCTTAACCACACGTCTTCCCTGTTGGTTGGAGCCCAATTATTCTCCATCTTTTCTAAGGTGCAAGGGAAATCAATGACTTGAATCAATCAAGGTCTAGTGGGCAATGTCTTATCTAAAACTCACTGAGCTTACACACAATTACAGAGCGTTTGTTTAGAACTTGAATGAATCTCAATAAGACACCAGAGACCTATGAGGTTCTTATGGCCTTGGTGAGAGAAACTATGAAGCCTCTTGTTCCTGCCCACACACACACCAAAATAAACTTGACTTCATTATGGAGTTGAAAAACATAGTGACAACAACGTGACGAAGTCAGTTGGTTAAATTAAATCAAACCTGCTTTGCTCCAATAATTTCTCACCTTGCTCTGATAAAAATTGGTTATTTCCATCATCTTTATTTCTGTTTTTTCAAAAAGGTGCTATGTACATAAAGTTTTTATTATTATTATTACTATTGTTAGTGTTATCTTCAAAACATATTTAAAGGAATTTACATGAGAATGAAAATGTTTAGAGAAAAATGAGTAACAGCTTCTCTTATCACAAGCTCAGGCCAAGGACTGTGTGTCATTGTCCTCTTATGGTACAAGATTGTTCGTAATCAGTATGTAGCCAGTCAGCCTCCAAGTGTATAAATGTTAATATTTGCACATTCGGCCTGAAGAATAGGCGTTTCCCTCATGTACCTCTGATAAAAAGACTGGAAAATACACCTCACTCTATCACACTCATATTAATAATAGCTTTTATTTATTTAGGGAAGGGTTTTCCGCTGGGAACACACACTCATTTCCAGGACCGATGTTAGTGCTGGCCACTGAACAGGTTCACGGAAACAACTTGACATTAATAAAAACCTTGCTCAAGGACAGCTCACTAATACTGGTAGCCAGGGGCATTCACTTTCTTTAGTGACTTTTCCTTGACAGGAAAGCAAAACTCTAACAAGTCTGCTTGGATGATAAGATAGGGGGATCAAATTTATCTATGGAAAGAGACCATGATGATGATGATTTTCATAGTTACAAATCCGATGTCATTCTTTGTCAAATGTTGCTGCTGTATTTTATGTATAACCAGTGCGTTTTCCACTCACTGATTCAAATGTAGCTCTGTCTTGCTGACATTCACTCCTCAGTCAGTCAATGCCATGTGTGGGTATCTGAATCAGGCTTGTTGGTGCCAAGCAAGTTGCCGGGATACACTATCAAAGCTGATATAAGACAAAGGGAGAAATCCAGCGAGGGACCCAAATGCATCAAAGTCAAACCTCCTGTGGGACACGAAGCCTATCTTGTCAGATGCTGCGTTCTGATAAACACAGCGGTGTAAATTTTTTAAGCCTTTAGGCACTTACGCTCGCCCCACTAGCAGCAGCCAGGCAGCAAGACCAAAGTTTTACTTTGCGACAGCCTCACTTTTGAAAGCAACTCAAACATTATTCTTTTCTGCCCTTGATCAGTTTGTTGGATAAAATTGCCAGGTAATTTCCCTTGATAGTGATAAAGATCAAACCTGATGAATGATCAAAATTCAAAAACACACTTCCAAGGGCTTCAGATCAAATCCCTGTTTAAAAAGTCAGATATCAGAGACCTGGGGGGAATGGTTGGCGCCCGTCTGTGTGGGAGCAGGTGGTACTCTGAACCTCTCTCTGCCTCAGTCCAGTCTGCTATCATACATCCCACCCTCAGGCCATACTTTACTTTGATTTCCTTATCAGTGAGTGTTCCAGCTCAGGCAGCACTCGACGAGCCTAGAGCTGTGTGCGTGTGTGTACATGGCCGGCATTACAATCAGGCAAAGGGACCATCTGGCCAGTTAGGACAGTGCAGTCCAGCTCATGTCAATCACCTGACCGGTAGCAGAAGGGGGAGAACATGACAGACATGTGTAAAACAACTGATGATCAGGCAGGTGGTGATTATAGTAAATTCATACATAAGACGAAATAATTCTTGTTAATATTCAAAGACATATGAGGAAGCTGAGGTATATCCTAATTGTGAGTGTGTATTACACATGGAATCCTGTTCTTATGTACAATACTTCATGTGCACATAACTTTCCTTACTTGTGTGATTATAGGCTTTGGTGCATCTGTTCCTGACTAATGCAACATGTGTGGTTTGACTCACTTTCCACTTTTCTCCAGTTCGCCATACATCCACCCGTCTCTCTCGTCAGGGATGAGCAGGATGATGACATCTCCCTCGTCAAAGCTGAGCAGTGTGCTGTTGTTTCCAGAAGTGTGGGGAAAGATGGTGCGCACACGAGGCCTCTTCACTATATTGTTGAGGCCCGTCGCGACAGACACAGACCTGGGGAGATTGCTCTCCTCACTGCTCCCATGATCTGATGGGGAGGAAGGAAGAAAGGTAAAGATGAAGAGTAATAGTGAGGAGAAAAAATGAGAAGCAACAATCATTTATAACAAGTATTTATATTAAAATATTCATTTTACACAACCACTTTATTCTGGAATAGGTTTTGGTAAGCGATTAAAAAGTGATACCCAAATCCAGACCAAATTGAAGCAGATGCTACTGTTCTAGGCAATATAAAGACCAGTCACATTTCAGGAAAGAACAGACACTTCTTGCACTACACTCACTGTGTTAAAAAGCACAAGCTTGAAAGCACATCATAGAGGGAGGTGTCATATTCATAATACCTGTGCTGTTGTTGGTAGCGGTGGTTACATTGTTCTCCTGGGTGAACATGTTAGCTAAAGGGCTGGTCTGAGGTTTCAGAGGTGGAGCCGGGGGAGCAGCCATGTTCTGTCAAAGGAACATTAATTGTAACATTAGCGTGTTGGCAGGTGTGTAGGTGTGAGGCCCGTACTGCTACTTAAATACAACAAAATGGATCTCTGTCACAACACCCAACTGGTGATAGTAGCAGCAGCTTCAAAAGCTAAACATGAACCTATAACGCAAATTTAACAAGATTACACTTACAATAATTTAAGATCTGAATAAAAGCCATTTGAACTAATGGCATTCATACATTCGTCATCTTTACTAGAGTTAGTTAATAAATATGATAAAAATTTTAGTAGTTTTTAAATACTGAGGTATTTATATATCCACACTCCAAAGAATTTTCTTGTCATTAATACAAAACATATAAGGCAAGGAGCTCTGATATCTAATCACATTATCTACTCTGAAAGAGGAGTAATTATTATTATGTTTTCAGCACATTGATCTTAAACACTGTATTGTACTACACTGTGTACATAACAGAAGATGCACTATGAAACAAGGCAGCAACACATCATGCATAAGAATATGTCTATATTTCTGCCCTCATCCCTCCCATCATACCATGCTGCGCTGTGACGGAGAGGGAGAGGGCAGCGGTGTGATGGAGACTGGCGTCCGCAGTCCCTCAATCATCGTCAAGATGCTATCGGGCATGTTGATGGCATCGTTGCACTGGTCCTGCCAGCTGCTCAGCTTTGCCGTCAGCATGTCTCTGGCCTGTCCAGCAGGCATGGACATAAGAAAAGATATTAAAAGAAAAAAAAATGAGTAATCAGTAGAAGCAGTGCACACATTTTCATCACTATGGTAACATGATGCATCGTGGGTTTGGGCATAAATTGTTCTGGCTGATATTAGATTTTTAAAAATTGTTGAAAGTTTTCTCTGTAAGGTACACAGCAATATGATGGTTTTCAAGGTCATAACAGCTAAAAATTGTGGTGACACAATGGGAATGTCTATGTCATCATATGCATCATGAAGATAGCTTTTCACCAACATCAGTCAGTCAAGTGTTTTGTCAAGGAAAAGCAAACTTTGCTGCTTGATTCATGTCTTGTACCTTGTCATGGAAGGAAGCGATCTGGTAGGAGAACAAACAGTGTTTGTCCACCAGGAAACAGAAGCGTCTCTTCTCCTCCAGCAGAGCCTCTTTACATCCGTCTGCGATAAACAACTGCATGTCCATCTGACGGCTCGTCAATGTTTCCAGGCACTGACAACATACACACATGCGCATACACAGGTGATTCACTTGACCATCATCCCAATACCTCACACATACATGCAAGTTCTGAGTCTATGCACAGGTACAAACGTAGATATAATTCCAGTTAATTTGAACGGATTAATGGTCTTTCATTTGCACTGTCTAACATACTACCATCTTGAATAGATCATCATGCTGTCTTATCTTCCTGTGCACATGGTTTGCAGTGATGGAAGCCCTTTCACTACAAACGACATACAAATCCAACAAGGGCAAATGATAAGAAAGGATCAGGGTTCCTTTCTGAATATCCTAATCTCTGTCTCACAGGAGAACTGGTATTATTAGAGTTTACTGTATTGACAGATTGGGCTGCCATTAGTGTTAAGTGAAAAGGACAGAGCAACAGGAGGAAGAGGGACAGGGCAGCAGTCACAGGGAGTGTCAGTCTTATCTACACTGACAGCCTGGGATTATAAAAAGGTAAGAAGCCTTCTGTATCCATGTGCATGTACATAAAAGTGACTACACACACTGAAATCACATAATTTGCAGCTATGATCTTTTTTTTTTTTTTTTATCTAAAACTTCCCATCTTGAATCATCTTGAATATATTGGTTTATTTGATATTTCTTTTGTGAGCAAGAATAACGTAAAGCTTCATACAGACTCAGTTCCACAGTTTTGTTACTAGACTAAATGAATATGAGTGAACTGAGCTCAGAAAAAAGCTATAACAATAAAGTATTGTATTAATGTAATAGTAATGTAGTACTAATGCAGGATTATTACCTGGCTCCTACAGTCCTGGTTTGAGTACTTGCTAACATTACCAGCATTTTTGTAGCAATAAAGAACATAGTTTTTTAAGTGAAACCAACTGTTCACACTTGTTACTTCTTCATAAAAGATTAGTCCACTATACAGTCAGAAGAAGACGACGTTAACTTCTTTCAACATTGTCTTTGAAAGCTTCATGGGATATCCATTTTGTCGCCCTCATCGAACTGGCTGGAATTGGCACGCCTGTAACAGCTGTTAATACAATGGCACACACCCTCTCTATTCAGTTCTTATAACCGTCCTCATCTGATAAAGCTTCAACTGGCTGAGGGCTTTATTTACCAGGACTCTCGTCTACTGTGCCAGCTGTGTGTCCAAAACATATTGCCCATGGAAATATGGAAGCCACCTTATAGCTACATTTGTAGAGGGTTAATAAATTCAACCAAATTCATGTGGGGTGTCGTGTCAGATCATTGAAATGCATAATTACCATTTAATATTTAACTTGATATTTTTTTAATTGTTCCTTTGGGTGTAAAATGCCCAGAGTAAACATGCCCTCATAATTCATACAGAGAAAACAATACTGTTGAATTATCTCTATAAAACAGTCTGAGAGGATCACAAATGACTCATAATATGATTATGATAATTTTCCATGAATTAGATGAAGGGATTTTATTAATTTACCAAAGCAGCCATTTCTTTAATAAACATCTATTCTTTTGATATTCCAGTCTATGTGAAATCTGACATGGGCTAATTAATATTTTTGCTCAATAGTGAGCAGCATAAGAAACATAAACTGTGCACACCTGTGAGTGTATTTAGTGACAAATGCTAAGTTACTCTCTGCAGAGTGATATCATGCTTGTCCAAACATTGCCGTCTGTCTGCCAGATCAAATGAGCATCTGTCTCTCTGCCTGTCTGCCTGTCTAATGCCAGAGAAGTCCTCTCATGAACCCAGGCCTACCTTTGTGGCTACATGTCAACAAACAAGCAGATGCAAATTTCTCAAGCAAATATATACATGTACACAAACGCTGCGTACATCCAAAAGCAGAAAACTGAAATCTTCCTCTTGTTGCCCCTGCTTTTTTTGCTCTCGCTTAATTTCTCTTGTTTGCATTCGCCTGGGACATCCAATAATCTCACCCTGCTGCTATAAAGGCAAAAGCTTTATTGCATCATTATCAACTCACAAATAATAAGTATCTATAAAGAACACAATGTCGTCTAAGTCAGACTCCACTTTTGAAGAAATGTCGCACCATAGGTCACAGTCACATACAACCTTAGCTGATTTTCATGTTAGTCAGAACAAATCAAAAGTGTACTCCTGCTTTGTCTTCCAGACTTCCAGAAAGCATTTCAAGGTGGGTGTTGTATATAATAAAAGACAGTGGTATTAACGATGAGATTTGATTGACTGTATGTATACCAATTATCAATTTGCAGTAAAAATTTGTTGAAAAATTATATTTTCTCAAAGACGCGGAGTAAGACGAGGGTGTTGTCTCAGCCCCAATTATTTCTACACTGCACTTATTTGTGCACTGCACAGATTATGGAAATATTTCATATTAAATCTATCAAAATTTCAAGGTTTTATCATAAATGTAATCAATGTAATCAAAAATGCAAAACCCTTTCTCGTGGAGAAGAAAGGGTGTGTGCAACACTATCCACTTAATGTGTAACATTGTGTTTCCAACATAACAACTGATTATCACTATGAACTAGATTTCCAAATTTGTATTCATCATTTGCATTCATTTTGTGAATTGAGATGTTCTACAGGATAATTATAATTTAATTACTGGCCTTGAAATTATTAACTGAATATATCACATGCATTCAAAGTACATCAATTCCTTTTATCTATTCTTCTGTTTTGTTTTGGCAAAAATTACTGTTGTATTTCATGCCAGAAAAGATCATTTGAATTGAATGGAATCAAGGGAGAGACAGAGAGTGAACACCTTCCCAGAACTGTGGAAGTGGGCGGCATGATTTCTTCTCACAAGTGGATGAGGAAAAAAATTGGGGGAGAGTGAAATGCTATTTACACACACACACACACACACACACACACACACACACACACACACACACACACACACACACACACACACACACACACACACACACACACACACACACACACACACACACACACACTTAATCACTTCTTAATCTACAACACTGCAGCGAGCCTGTTGCTATGGATAACCTGTTTATCTAAGAACTATAGGTAAGAGAGAGAGAGAGAGGGGTGGAAACAGACAGAAAAGAGAAAAAACACACTACCGTCTTTGACACACAACACCCTTGATACATATCTTAATCTTTGTTAATCTCTGTTAATCTTGATTACAGAGAGAAAAATTTGGGTTCACTTTTTTTGAGAGTCTTTTAATCAATTGTTTGACAGCTGTAGCAGCTCTCCCACCTCCTTTTTTCCTTTTTGTTTTTAATCTCATCTCTACTTTCTGACAGATCGTTCTCTGGCTTTGAAGTCTCTTTGGTGTCTGGTGAATCATCTGCTGCTGTAAGATCCTGCCTCTAAGCCCTGACACCCTGTCTGTCTGTTTGCCGGCATATCTCTAGGTCTGTCGGGTATCTAAATCCTAAGACCTGGCCTTAAATCAGATAAGTGAGCACAGCAGTGAGCGAATTCTCCAACTCACGGCTCAGTGGGAAGTTGAGGGAGAAGAGAGGTGACAAGAAAAGAGTAAACAGAGGAAGGTGAAGGAGGTGGAGGTGAAGGTGAAGTTGGGATATAAGGAAAAGTGTCAAGAGTATAAAGGAAAGAGACAAAAAAGACGGAAATACACAACAGAGTTGGAGGCAGGAGAGAAGAGGAAGGAAGTCTATCTATAATTGTGTTCAAGACTTGTACAAGACGTTAGTAAAAGATGCTTTAATTTCTTAGATCTCAGCTGCTCCAACATGAATTCATATACAAATGATTTACACTAAAAAGCAAAAACATATCTAGGACAAATTCAAACTAAGTGTTTGTCATTATCATGTAATCTTCTATAATTTTATATAACTTGAGGTAGTGAATAAAAAACTATTTTTAGCCACCATTTTGTTACTATTAAGTAAATTGATGTAGGATATGATAAATCAAAGTCTCTATATATGATTAAAGCTGCAATGACCTTTATGAAATAATGGCAATGCACTTATTAATTAAAGTGTGTAAATCCTTTTTGGGTGTCTCCATCTACCTCACTTTTATATGTTTTTGTGTCAATGCGGCCATTCCCTCTGCCAGCCCAGGGTAGGGTTGACCTTGCTGACAGAATACACAAAACCTTGAACATTCACAGACGCACACAAACACAAACACACACCCAGGCGAGCAGGCTGCCTGACTGGATCAATGGTGGGCAGGTTATGTAAGATCTCAGGCTGCTGTGGTGTCAGGGTCGCAGCTCTGAGATCAAACTCATCTGCAGCAGAGTCACTGTTAGGGTGTG
This sequence comes from Seriola aureovittata, assembly GCF_021018895.1. NCBI lineage: Eukaryota > Metazoa > Chordata > Actinopteri > Carangiformes > Carangidae > Seriola > Seriola aureovittata. The sequence goes on along the minus strand of NC_079380.1, from coordinate 15,312,058 downwards.
GTGGCACCATGAAATACCAACTTAAACTGGCTGTAATGATTTAACATTCCACTGTGATTAATTGTGTAGACTTAGTTAAACCACCTGTAGAAACTATGTCCAAATCAGAGTTACCTTTTTTTCCAAAATGGGCTGTGTATGATATAGACCAAAGGTTTGTTTTTTTTTTCCCTCAGGCCTCGTGTAAATTTTAATATAGAGACAGGGTGCTACAAAACGGCAAAACAAACATGAAGTTCAAAACATAACAATGTAGTACTGCTAGGGGACCAGACACATAACTAACCAAGCTTAGATATAAAACTAGAAAGGAATATTAAAACTGGCAGCTAAAGTTCAGCATTAAACAAGCTTGTCTCAGAGGTCCAAATGGATTAATACTTACTCTTTGGAGCTTGACATGAAAGCAAAGTGTTGCTATGAACGCAACTATTCACTTAAAGCATTCCTCACTGTTTGCTTGCTTGCTTGTCTATGCATGTGTGTGTCCATTTTTATCAGTGGCATGCTGGTGTGGGAAGGTGGTGCAAGAGAGGATTGCATGCAGGTGTATTCGAGGGAGGGGCAAAAGAAGCCAACAACAAACATAGATCACCAGACACCTCACACATTGTCCCCAACTACTGTTACACTGGCTTTGACATGGTGTGTCTCAGGTGACTGTGTAATCATGTCTATGCACATGTGAACACACCTGTGTGTGTGTGTTTGTGCGTGTGTCAAAGAAAAGAGCATCCATGTATGTGTCATGTGTCTGTAGGTGTTTCTACATCCATCTCACCTCGCTCTCCTTGTTCTCGTACTTGTTGGCATTCTTGCCTTGGCTCTTTCTCCTCAGCTTCTTCAGGTCTGATTGGGACCTCTCCAGAGAGTCCTGCTTCATCTTGTGCTCCATCTGATACCTCTTAAATGTGGCCTAAAGTGGAGGAAAGATACATGTGAGTGCTGGAACACCAGAACTGTGTCAGGTAGCAGAAATCAGAGGTGGATTTGTGTTTTTACAATGACTGATGATTCAATACTGACTTGCATTTTCAATGAAGAGTCAAATTCATTTTTCTGAAAAGTAATCCAACCCACATATATATGGGCACATGGCATATTCACACTTTGTAGACAAACTCAATAATCACATTATCATGTTTGCCGTCAGGTTTTCTAAAACATGTTATCACTCATGTTATTTAATTTGCATTGATATAAAGTGTTGGTGTTAAATTGTCTTATTGTGATTATGAATTATAATAAAACATTTAAGTTTGTGTAAAATTATACATATTCCCAGCTATCTTTGTGCAGACATTTACATTTGTAATGCATTGTAGATCCCAAGTCAAAACATCAATCTTCACTGATTCGTATTTGAATTTTCTTTTTAAACATAAATGGTGTAGCACTTTTACTGTTGCTGCTCGAAAATATATTTCTCTTGTTAGTTTTTTTTGTTGTGGTGCAGCAATAACTCCCATTATGACATAAATTAATTACCATAAATGCAGCATTGAATTGCTGCACAGGATTAGATAACGGTTTTGAAAGTGTTTTGAGTGTAAATTAAACCCTCATGTCACTGACTGATCACAGTTTCCCATCCATGCTCATCCTGTTCATTATCGCAATTATCAATAATCAAAGGTTTTAGATTTGACGTGTTGCTTACAGAGTTTATTTGTGCTTCCAATTCATTCTATGTAGCCAACTAATAAACATACAACATGTACTAGACAACAAAACAATGGTGAGAAAAAAAACTATAACAAAAGATACTTTTATATGGAAATGTGTGTTGTCATGAAGGAGGGGGTGGGGGGTGGGGTGTGGAGTACATGCACAAACGAACATGCACAGGCATGTGCACTACCCTGCAAGCACACATACACATACACAGAAACAACTCACTGTCATGTATTTGACATCCATGTCAGTCTTTCTCTCCAGCTCGGTCACTATCTCCTTGTGGAACCTCTTAAACTTCAGGTGAGTAGGAGGGACAAGAGAGAGGAGAGGGAGAGAACACACAGTTATGATTAGAAACTTGATGAGACTATGGAGCACAACAGTTTGTCACAGGGAAAATACTGCAAGTCTCAAAGAGAGAAATGAAGAGTGATCATGTAGAGTGTATCACTACGTGTGTGCGGGGGTGACAGCCAAGTCCAAGGTTGCGCTTATGAATGAGTCAGAAACAAAGCGTGGGAATACCCACAGACTTCTCTCACTTTCTCCCTTTCTCTCCAGCTCTCTCATATTAGTGTGAGGGTGTCTCAGTGTTCCCATAAACAAGCCTTGTTGCAATGTGGCATGTGCACCCACATGGGGCAGAACAATGAATTGGTAGACCCCATTACCGAACACACACAGATGACCATGGAGACACAACACACACCCTCGACAAAAAGTTTTCTTCTATTATTTTCTCTGACCTGAATTGATGCTGTGACTCACCAACTTGAGTCCATTAACAAGTCAACCCACCCACTGATGCTGTTAGCAACAATGTCTCAGTGGTGTGCCTTGCAACTTTTCTGCCCCAAAGTTCAACTTTAACAGGTTATTTTCAAAATCTGGCCTTATTTGTTTTCTCAAGCACAAAGCTTGTGCAAAATTTTAAGAAAAAACATCTAAAGGCTACGATATGATAGTCAAAATCCAAAAAGATAGTGGTATACTCAGAGGGCAAATCTTGAGATCTTGAGAGGCACTCAACAAACACATGCTGGTGCTCTTGCAGAGAGATAATTGAAATCTTGCAAAAGCGCAAACTTCAGGAACTGAGTTTGGGCACAGTTAGAGGAAAAGGAGTACTGGTTACATGGCTTGTTCATGACCATTAAAAAATGAAACACAGGTCTTCATTAGGGTTTCAAATGAGGAGATGATACCCTTTAATATGCTCATTTAGGGCTGTATCCTAATTGGGTAATTGCGACAACACTATTTATTGATTAATTAATTAGTAGATGGATAGAGAATAAATCAACAACAATCAGTAATCAAGTAGCTGCTTGTCCATTTGAGTTTTTAACTAGAATAGGATACTCAGAGCTTTCACTGAGCATTCGTCCCATCTTTCTCTGCTTTCACAGACTTAACAATTAACCAATTCATTTAAAAAAAAAAAAAATCAATAGATTAATTAATCATGAAAATAATCGTCATTGCATTAGCATGCTGTTAGCCTAAAATAGACTATTTTGTTTATGTACCAAATTGCAACAGCTCCAGCTGCTGTTCTTCAGGACATGTTGAGGCTTGCCCCCTGATCTCAGCAAGGAAAGAAACTAATATGTGTTCCTACAACCCAAACCTGTTGTTTCCCTTCCTCTTCCAAACCCTTTGAATTTTGTTTGTAGCTGATGTAGGTTGGGGGGAGGAGGAGAGGCAGTGCCTATCTATCAAAGGTGAGAGGAGGTGAGAGAGTGAGCTACTGGCTGACTGTGTGTGTCACTAAATGGTGCTGTGGTGAATTGAGGCTTCACTGAGGCATATACTGAGCAACAGGTTCAGAGAGTGAGAGCATCTGAAATGCATTTGGGCGAGGCAACTCCATTACAGAGCAATTATGTTACACAGGATTTTCATATACACATGCAAAAACATACAGCACTCACATTTTCTTCCATCTCAAGATGAACCTTCCTGTGGACCTCTGAGATTTCCATCAGCACTACACCTGCCACACAGAGACAACAAGAGGAGGAGGAATAGAAACAATGTTCAGGTTAATGTCTGTTCAAACACAGGTCAGCGTAATCCAATTGTTGACCTTTTCCTTTCTGCCTCTGCTGAATAGCAAAGACGATGATATCTCAAGACATTGGGCAACACTGACAACAGTGTACAATGACAATGAGCACAATACTGTATAAACAAACATTTGAAAGAATGTATTGTTGCGAAATGATGAGTGTTATTTGCAACCTTGAAACCATCAAATGTTACTGGCTACAGATTATGTTACACAAATGTAGAAATTATGTTTCCTTCACTGAGATGGAAAAAAAATAAAAATAAATCATGTGCCTGGACCTGAAAAACTGGACCACCTACTGCTCAGCTAATCAAAAAGAGCTCAAATGGAAAGCAGCCACAAATTATAACCTTGTGTCTTTGCATGTTGGTCACATAGCAATCAAATTAGGATTATGCAGTACAATAATTATGTGGAAAATTATAATTAAATTTCCAATTGACCTGTCTGCTAAAAAACACAGCACTCTGGATAATCAAAGAACATATTCATGCTTGAATTCACAGTACTTTGGATATTTTACAGTGTACAGTGATTCTCATAAGAAAAAAACAAACAAACAAACAAATAATATAAAATACAGAAACCAGCACCACACATTTTCATCATTATGATTCACTATACATCTAGCTACGTATGTTACAAAACAAGATTACTAATTGAATAAAAGTGAGCTCATGCTTCGTGACTGTGCAGCTTTATGCAATACTAAGAGCAGTCACTCTGCTCTGAGCCAGATGGCCTTCAAGATGACTTGTGTCTCTTTCCAACATATTGTCTGTGTCCTGGACAGTGCTGTTCACAGATCGAAAAGGCTTCTGCATGTGTGTAGTTAAATACCCGGTTTGGTCTTTTGACAAACACCCCTCAAATGACTTAGATATGGAGGAGAAAATTTGTGTGCGCACAAAATGTGAGTGGGCCAATGAATCTGATAACATGTCGTAGCACAGATGGGGAGTCAGTCTATTACAGGAAACAAAAGGGAAACAATAATGGAAAATCTGTAAAACTATAGCATCTTAAGTGTGGCTCCAAATTCAGATTTTTCAAAAGATGTTCATTGTGTTTTAAAGCCTATAAAACAGCAAAGTATTTGGAAGACAGTCTTTGAGAGACATCCTTACAATACATTGCTATTCCAATTTCCAACTATAATTAGAATTATAGAGAGTGTATCTCCTCCATCTATGCAACAATACATAGGAAAAATTACTGATTAAAACTTTCTGTCTACCACTGGATCATGAAGCATCTCGGATATGAGAGCAGGATATACTGTATATTGTTAGAGTGGAAACTTGAGAATACATGTTATGACATTTTCCCGCAGAGAACTTTTCCCATGGGCATTTATTTTCCGTGTACAGTGAGTTTAGGTCATAACACAAAACATTCTTCAGTAGCCAACAAGTACAGCTGTACTGTACACAGGGCTGTTAATCTTGATATAACCTTGAGACTTTTTTAAACAGATTTTCCATGGTTCAGATACAATGGCAGCTTCTTCAGAGCACATGAACAGCTAATTTGTCTCTTGCACCTCTTAAATATTTGTTTGTTAAAGTTTGTATATGCTATTGACCGACAGTGCAACAAATAAACCCATGTGAAAAGGAGTCGTCTATACAATCCTCACAGAGGGGCTTTCTAAAGATTAATAAAAGCCAACAGCTGTACTTGTGCCTTGACAGTAGTTCTCTGTTAAAATTCAATAAATCAACCGATCAGTATTTAAAAGAGGTATAATTCCATCACTGGCAGTGAATCGAGTGCAAAAAACAACCCCGTTTTCTTTACTCAACAATCCTCTGACATGTACAAATTTAGTGCACAAATCCGTGACAGATGTTCAATAGGCTTCCAGTCTCACCAGCACTATTACCTGTACATTCATCAGTATGTAAACACTGCCCTTCCCTGTTCCACTTCCACACCCAGACTACTCCACCTTGCCTTATGGCATATTGGCTCTTTCACTCTGCACAGTTCAAACAGCTCAGCAGATAAACGTCCACAGATCATCCCAGTAAATCTGTCCTTGGACAGTGCACGGGACACTCGACTGAGGGGGGAGCAAAGGCTGGAATAAGGTGGGGGACGGGGGGTGGGGGGGTGGGTTGTGTGTGTGTGTTAGGGTGGTGTATAGCGAAGCAGAAAAAGGTACTGTAAGTGTTGAAGAGATGGGATGAAGCATGTGCTGGACAAAGCAAGAGACAGAAATACCTGAGACAGAAAATAAGATACTGAGAAAAAAAATGGTAAAGGCATCTGAGAAAACACCAAGCACCACATTACACTGAAAGACACTGGGTTAAGTAAAGCAGGCATTGAAATGGCCAGGCTAAATACCCAAATGCCAGGACTGAATGCCTGATATATCTGACCTTGAAGTCCACTTCTGTTACAAAAAATATAACATAATCTAAACAAAGTCAAATACCTGACAGACTGGTTTATTTGTAGTTATGAGTCATCAATGCGTCACTAAATCTGAATAATGAAATCAATGCAAATGTGTCATGTGACTGTATCTTAGTTACAGTAATCCAGGAATACAAGACTCAACAGTCTTCTTCCTTCAGTTACAGTCATTTGTTTATTGTTGACACGATCTGTGCAAAATGTTGCCAGGCAACAGGTGTGCTCAATCGAGCAAGGTGTGAGGGCAAAAGTGTGTCATGATGTGAACAACACCAGAGGCAAAGCACCGCCATCAGCTAACAAAACCAAACTGAGATAAAGCCACAGAATAAAGACAGGCTGCCTGTTTACCCAGGATGTAAATGGTCTGGAGTCATAGTTGGACACAGTGATCGCTGTGGAGCAGTTTTACATTTAACAATGTAACAACTATTACTCAACCACAAAAGGTAGCATCTGAAAATTCAGCAAGCTTGAGGGGAATGTGAAGCCATACACAAATGTGAAAATGCAAAAAGGTCCATCAAATCATCAGAAACTAGTTCACCTCAGACATGGAACTGACACTGTTATGGTGCCTTTTTGACACAGTTGAGTAACGGCTACGGTTAGACTTGTCCTTAGGGTTCTGTAGTCACTATACTATATATTTTAGTTTTTATATTTTAGTGTCAGTATGTGCTGTTTGAACAACATTTGATGATTTAAATCAGTTCGTCTTTTCCTCTGGTGAGAAGGCTTGTGCCAAGTAGTGAACAGAAGACACAAACTCATTCCTGTAACTTTTGACAGCCGACTTTAAATAATTTTTCAGTTATGCACTGCAGAACTAGTTTCTGTGGGAGAGAGACTGATGGTAATGACAAAAGGATTATATGAAAACACACATGATTGCCCAACACTACTGATGAGGTGTAAATCAAACATCACACAAACATGTTGTGGTCTGCTACGTCATTCCATAGGAGAAATAAATTTTGTTTTTCCCTTTCCTGATCCATGTTGACAGATGGGTCATGTTCATCTGTGTGTTTTTGAGATTGAGGAACGGTATAGATTTTTGCCTTGTCATTATAAATGCATTCTACGAACAATTATCACTTTATTGCACAAGATATAATATTAAAAAACATCATTAAGCTCAAATCATCTGACATGCGCTCTGTGGCGTTCATGGGGCAGAGATATTGTAGAACAGGTAAAAGGAACATAGAGAAAATAGCCTATAGTCTGAAAGTGAAATAAACAGTGTGCCTGCAAAAAATAGAAAGAAAAAAAAACAAAACAACAACCTTCCTCCTTTGAGCTGATTTTGAAAACAACATTTTGCTGGTAGCATGCAAAGCGGCCCACAGTTCCTCCACTGTTTTTGACTGTGGGCAAAATAATCTTGGCATCAGCGAAAGCCACCTGACACACCATGCAAACATGCTTGGATTATGTAAAGTCAGTCTGATGCCATTTGAAGGGGGCCAGGACCATCAAAGGACAGCGTATGTGTGTGTCTGTGTTTTTGTGTGTGTCTATGAAGCATCTATAAAGCCCTTTCTGCTGTAAAAGGACAAAACTGGAAGAGATTAAATTCCCTGCAGACAACAAAATACTCACATGCTCACAGGCTGTTAAATACTTTTTGGCAACAATGTGCGGCTCTTATCAATGTTCCCTGAGAAAATCAACAACATATTTTAGTTGCCAGCATCAGTGACACTTAGTTTCACCTCAAACACAGAAGATCTAAAGACTAAATACAGCAAGGTCTTAACTAGATGTGTCTCATCATGGTCCTTCTAAATTCTTGTTCCTTGTTTGACCAAAGAATGAAACAAGTCGGATATCTGAGTGCCTGAATGAAAGAACTGTTGACATTTGAACTCTGGAAGAGGAGGAGGAGGAGGAAGAAGGAGACTAAAGGAATTAAAGGAAGGAGGTAGGAGGATGAGGTGCACCCGTCCTGCAGTGCCTCTCAAGAGTATCTGGTTTCTGGTTGGCTACGCTTTACTGAAGCTCAGGTTTCTGATGGGGCAGATCCACAACGTCCACGAGCAGGCGCAGAAGCAAGGTGCACAGACTTTAACATAGTCTTGAAATCCTGACAGCACCTAGTGTCGCAAGTTGGACATCCTGACTCATTATAGGGATGTGCAGTACAGAATTCAGTTTAGGTTTACGGACCTGGTTAGATTAGATGGCTGTTTGCAGTGTGTATTTAATCACCCCCTGCTCTACATAACCCCTCATAATGACTCAGACTAAACTGATCTGTCATGAGACCAGAGTGTCTCTCTCTGTCTCTATGTCTCTCTCCCATACAGGGATTATAGAGGACTGGAGTGTATCCACAGGTCAGGGGTGAGTGTGACTCAGCCTGGACATCATGACTTCACTCTACATAAGTGTTTTGTAATGCTAATGGAATGTCTGTGTTATCCTAGGACTTATCTGTTCTACCCTTTTTTCAAGGGTATTCATCTGTGCTTATTTTGAAAATTGAAACAGGTGTAACTGGGTAAAAATGCCATTTTTTATTACTTAGATGAACACTGATAAAAATCAGCAGTTTGTTTGTGTCCCTCCCCTAATTTCCTCTTCACTTCCTATAACAGGAAGCATACTTCTAGTTGTACTGTCCACAAGGACATGATTTACTGTATACTGCTCTGATTATTATCCTCTTACAGCAGCAACTTTTGGATGTATTTGGACGTACAATCCAGACAAAATCAGTTCAAATTGATCTGCCTCCTTTTAACATTTTTGGTATTTTCTGTTGAAAATCCAACACTGTCAATCCATTATAACTCCTAAAATAGACAGTTCGGTGTCATGACATGCCACTTTGATTTTTAGTGTATCATCTGAATACTGAAATAATTTATAGCCCACCACTGCCAGTACAGAGTGTTTCTGCCATGTGATAATGTTTACGCATATAATAATATGTCTGTCTAGAATTTGTGCAGATCACAAACTGTCTTAAAATAAAGCCACCATAAATACAATCACATCCACAACCTGTACACAGTATTATCTGTTAAAGTGGTGAACAACACATAATCCATATTTTGGGTTGTTCATCACATTGTCCATATTCGACAAAGCTGGCTGTTTGTGGAGAAAGAGATGTGAATTTATACTTATACTATTTAGCAGACTAAAATCTTGAGTCTTGCCAATCTAATTCATTGTAGCTGACATGAACCCAAGCTGACCAGCCACAGTTCTTCTTTATGGAGCAAATAACAAACTTTTGCAGCTGCCTTTCAATTCTGCAGGGGGGGGGGGGGGGGGGGCCTCTTCATTTTGGGGGTGGAGTATCACTTTAAGTGTGCCAGGAGACTGACACCTATACAACACCAGGTGGCACTTCCCATTGTGCTGCTGAATTTAATTAGCAGTTTTGCTGCGTATCAGCAGGAGAGTTGAGAGACGAACAGTGGTTAAATCAAAGTGTGCCACTAGTGACAACGAGTTAGGATGCCAGACATCTTTGGACTGCAAATGAGCTTCTGGGAACTGAAGCCTGGGGAGTTGGCTTGAAACAAACAGAGTCAAACAAATTCTTTTGTCACAATGTATTTCTAAGCTCACCACACACACACAGTAGTACATCCATCAAAAGCACCATGCTGGCATTTATCAAAGTATAACTGCCACTGTGTTCAAGCTGCAGTGGTCACAGAGTTGTATATCTCAATGACAACAAGATTTGACTGTACACACATTTACTTCCTCTTGCTTACCTTCTTTCATCAAAACCACGTACAGCAGCCACAGCTGCACCAGTGAACAACTGGAATTGGTTTCATATTTTAGTAAATCAGGTTCAAGGCTGTGCATGGCTTGTGCAGTGGATATCTGAGGATATTTGGAGGCTGAGGAGGTGGCCACATTTTTTGCAATCAGAGCTTTTAGGAAATGGACTTACTTGTCTTATGAGGCTGGGCTGGCAGAGTTTTAGACCAATCACTGGGGCTATTTATGTTATCTTACTTAAATTGCATTTATGACTATTTACCTCTTCGATCTTTTGCTTAAATAAATGTGCCATTTGTCAGAGTTTAATTTCTATTGATTGTGAAGCACTGCTCAATGAAAAACAATGGTATCATTAATGTGGACTTCAGAAGCTCATTCATATAAAAGGGTAACTTGTTTGATGTACACCATGCAGTATTCAGCGAATACTGCTAAATTGCAGACATGGTCTAAAGAGCTCCTGGCAACAAATAACACATTCCTCTGAGACCCAAGTGAGATAAACAACTATTTCAGGAAAGCAGGAACCATCTCCACAGTCTGCAGATCTCCCATAGTTTATCCCAGAAGAGAGCCAGAGTACAGGGCAACATGGAAACTTACCTAATTCTCTGGAGACAGGAGACACTGCGGCATTCTCCCCAATCTTAGACATTGCATCAAAATACAACTTTCCCGCCAGGGTCATTGCTGGGAAAATGATAAAATGATCATTAATGTTTGTCAGAATTGTTTGGGAAAAATATAAGCTGCCTAACACCTGTTGAGGGCCACGTAACACCCAGAATATTCTCATAAAAAGGTACTAAGGTTTGACCTAGTACACCTGGACCCAAAACATAGCTCAGGTCTATTCAAACAAAACCTGAACAACAAAATACCCAACAAGTTTAATGAGCTTTGGGCATAAGATGTAAAAGTTAAAAAAAATACCATTGTTTTTGGCAATGGAGTGGACAACTGAGGAAAAAAGATCAGCCCCTTACCTCTAAGTTACTATGAACGTTTATTGATTTAGTAAAAATGCTCACCAGCCACTGCTTTCTCATAGTTCTTGCCGAGGTTGACCAGGTTCCTCAATCCTGGGTTGAACTGATCCATCACACTCTGGGTGGGTGAAGACATAAGAAGTGAGACAGTTTGTTATAATTTCAATCAGGGTTTTTTGGTTTGGTTTGAAACACATGTGAGTTAAGAGGTGGGTGACTGTCCACCTGACTGAGTGACATCAGATGTGAGTGAGGTGTGGAGGAATGAAATACACACATTCATGTTAAACCCTGTTGACTACTTATTAACAGCAGCTAAGACCTGTGACCTTGCAGCACAAATTCACCATGCCGAATGCCATGCAAGCAGTCTTGAAACTGAAGATGAAAGACTGAATGACAGACTACTAAATAAAGAAAAAGAAAGAATTAGAATAAGTGCAAAAATGAGAGCACCAGCTAAAAAATGAAGACAAAAGAAAAAAGGTATTTCATCATTGGAGGTTTTTGGATGAACAAATACCAGCATGAGTGGGCTCTTCATTCTTAACGCTCCTTGACCAATATCACAGAGTGGGACTATCATACATAATCATGTCCTAGGTGTAGCACTTATGTCTGTAATCATGGAAATTATTCTGCTATTGTTTCTCCATATTATGTCTGTCTTAGTGATGACTATGAGAGGATAGCCTCTTAGTTTATAGATTCACAACCAAGCCCCAAATGCAGGAAATGAATAAAACTTCAGTCAACCACCTTCAGACAAACGCTGACAAAGGTCTGTATCAGGAGTGGGTGGTTCCAAGACTGAAGCATTAAGTGGCATGTAAGCTTCAGCTACTGTCACACTGACAACGGTATTCATAAGAAATGACACCTTGCATCTTCTAATTTCAGAACTAATGAAATATGTAAACAGTCAAATCATTCACAACACAGAGATCTTTCTGCAACAAACAAAATACTACCCTTATTTTCTGCTCCACTCATGTAAACATACAGTACTCTGAGAGCCTTGGCCTACTGTTGATTATAGCTGCAAACCAGTGGAGTTTGCTGTATAGTCTTACCACACAGCACACACAGCCAGCTAAATTATTAAACCTGAGTCCAGGAGTCTTTTTCCTGCGTTTCATCACACCAAGGAGCTGTGGGGGCTGTCCCAGGAGGAGCCCAGCAGATAACAACCATTCAAAAGGACTGACTGCTTCTGAGAAAAAGCATTAAGTGTTTTAGTTCCCACTCCGGCCTCTTTGTACACTCACCTTTTGTGACCCATCTGTGGAGTGCAATATACAGAGTGTGATAACTTTTGGTGGGATTTAGTGAATGTGGTGGCTCACGTTCAATTAAGTAATCTATTTCATAAGTTAGAATCACTTTTAAAAAGCACCCACTTATCTTCAGTAAATAAGTCAAAGTTAAATACTGGATGGCACAGATGCCAGAGTACACCTCAGAGCAGTTCAATTGATGCTGATCAACCAGGGACGCACTTTAATGAGGAAATGGCACTCCTAGGGTGGGGCTATTTTCTTCAAAACCAGTGATCCAAACTCATTTAACAGTCATTTAGTGGCTTTCAGAAAGCCTTTAAACACCAAGTATCTATCCATCTATGCCTGTTTTATTAGGCTGATAAAAAACACCTGCTAAACGTTAAGACGGTGACAGTGGTCACTGTTTGACGGTGAAAAGTTCAAGCACAGCGGTTGTAACAGTTTCAATAGTGGACACATAGATGTACAGAGGTATTTTTTCTCGTGTCGTGGTCGCACCTGTTGGATTCCCACCCACCTTATATGTACTTTCAGTGAGCTTGTTCACCTCCTCCGCGCTCCTCGACATGTTTAACTTAGATTCCGTACGACGACCAACAAAGAAAAAAAATACAAAAAACTAAAACTACACCAACGCCAAACAAAAAAAGTAACCAAACCTACGGACACATGAAATTCCTCATAGCCAGCAGGAGACGCAAGACGCACACATACGAACAACAACAAAAACAGAGAGAGAAAAAAATGAGAAAAGTAAACCCAGTGGAGGAGAGTCCAGCTGTCTGTAGCTGCTGCTGTTCTGCGTGTGAGCTCAAAAAAAAAAAGCTGAGCTGTCAAACTTGTTGTAGGTGGTTAGTTGACCGGAGGGGAGGAGGCCTGTGGAGGTAAGAGAAGATGGACAGGTATCAAGCGCACAGCCATTAATGAATAAACCACCTCTTCCGGTTGAAAATACTTTCAAATTAAACCTTCAGACTACTTCAATCGAAGGCTGTCACATTCTTTTGATCTGCTGAATGGAATTTCAGTGAAAAGCATAAAGTTGATCTGATTTAGTCCTGTTTAGCCCTTGTTTTAGCCCCGGAAGAAATAAATCTTCTGTAAACATTTCACTGCTAATATCAGTATGGTTTTACACTTTGAATAAATGACAAATGACACATACTTGAGCTGCGTTCTGTATCAGTTTTTATTTCCAGCTATTTTCCAACCCTGTATGTTTGTTTTACAGCGGGGTTTCAATTTAATTCAATGTCTGAAGCCAAAGTCATACTCAAAATCGTGTTTCTGTTTCATGCTTTTATTCTGAAGGGCTTGTTCCAGTACGGTTCTGGATTTTCCCAGGTGACTTGACGCTTGCTGCAGGCAGGTAGAAAAGGCGGACAATAGACTTAATACTGGAGACGGGCGCTCCCTGGAGGCAACTAATCCATAACACAATGAAAACACACGTCACATCATCTACTGTGCCCTGGCTTCGTGTGTTGTTGAAACTCATAAAATAGTGTTTAGTGGAGTAAACCATGAAAATATCAGATAATGTAAAGTTGTAACTCTCTGTAATTAGTCTTGTCTACTGTGGATGTGATGCTGTAATATTAATTAATAAGGGTTGTTCATTCCTTGTTTTTATAACTTGAAAATAAAAACACATATTCCATAAATTTAAAGCTGCTCTCACCATTATTGACAACATCTTAAATTAGTAGGCTACATAATCTCACATGAGGCAGTGATAAAATGGGATATTTCATGGACGAAATGCCTGATGCTGATTTTTTTTATCAACCAGAAGAGGCAGCTCCCCTGACTCTTGATGTCCTAAATAAGCATCAGCTATCCATTGTTTTGATTACACAGCCTTTTTCATTTTCTCTAACCAACAGCATGTAGAAACATTATATCTGACATGAAAAGTGACATGTGGATGAGAGGAAGTTTCATGATTTACCACTAGATGTCCCTCATGGTTAGCTGATTTGCTCTCAAGCCGAGAGAAGCTTCATAACAAAAAATCAACATATACATTCATATGCATGACATATTTATAAATGTAAATCCGCAGTATGCTTTGCTGTTTTTTCATGTCTGAACGTTCATGGTGTTTTTTTTTGGGGGGGGGGTGGGTTGAATATTTCTTTTTATATTTCTAGGATAAGCTCAGCTGACATAATCAATACCAATACATCAGCTCACATAAGCTCTGCCCCTTTTGTGGTACATTTGGACATCTTGGTGACAAATCAAACAACAGCAGTGGCAAATATCATGAGTATCAATTGTGAGAGCAAATATGCCGATTCTTTGCTTTATAAATGTCATTTGATGTTAAAACTTTGGAGAGCTCCCTGCAGCCATGGTGAGCTACAAAATGAGCTGAATGTAAAATGAGATTGTGCCCTGAGGCTCTGAACACATACCAATGCTTTCAACTCTCAAAATGCTGTAAGGTGACACATACAATGTAATTAGTTTCCAAAGCCACCATGTGAGAGGTACTCTCTCCTTCCCTCTCTTTCTGTTATCTCCTGCATCCTGGCCGTCCCGGCAACTTTGTGTTCCTGGAGGCCGAAATCAATACCGAAGAAATATGAGAAATATGAATAAAGCAACATGAGGGTCAATTATAACACATCACTCAGATTTCTGAAGAGCTCAAAAGCAACTTTTTTGCTTTCACTAACAGATGCGCAGTGATAATATATTTCTAAGGCAATTTCTGTTCCAGGAACTGCACACATAAAGCTCACTATATTTCAATATCCCTTCCACTTCATCTGAAATTTTGTAGATGAGACGACCAATAATGAAGCCTGTCGAATAATATTAAAAGAATGATGTTATGAGCACAAGCTGGGGGCCAAGGGGAGAGAGAGAAAAGAAAAATCAGATATGATGAAACACAAAATAAAAGCACTGCGCAGTATGTTTCTATATTACCTTGAGTAACACAATTTATGTCAAATGGTGTAGTCTTGCATTACTGCATCATTACTGTTAAAACACTGAGAGCAAAACATTTCATCCACAAAATCAGCCCAAGTTCTGCTAGTCCTGGACTCTCTGCCAGCTTTGTCCAAGCTACTGTTGACCTCTCATTCATTGTTTCGCTTGTGCATGTCCTCTCAAGGACAGCTCCCCATCCATTGTGATGGAATAGCTAAGTGCACCAAGGCATTCAAACGACAGCTTGCTAATGCTGTGCTAGCAAGGCCACCTCCTTTTCAGCCATGCCATATTTTTTCCCAGCAGTGCTTCACATAAGCAGTGCATAAACAGTGGAGATGGCTTAAAAATTAGCTTCTCGCCCTTGAAGTTACATGACTTTGTCATTTACAAGCCAGCAAGTTTAATCAGCAGTAAACATGTGAAAGAACGATGCGCAACCATGTTGACTATGACCCTCATTCTCGGAAACTCTTTATCTCAATTGTTTTATTTTGTTATTGACGTCATTCATACTGTTCTTAAAATAGAGCAAGGATGAAATAAATTCAAGGAAGATGAAGATACAGAACTCCTCATTAAACGCATCCATTTTGACCAACACCAGAGGACAGAGTGTAAGAACATTATTATTTTCTGACTGAACTGCAATTCTGGTGCTCATTACTTTCACCAAGCAAGATCACAAATCTAGCCTCAATGTAATGGGCAAACTGAGGACCTGAAGACAAACAACTAATTCTCTTATACCCCATTCTGTTGAAGTAACAGCTTGATCAGAAGTGCAACAGACTCCTGTTGTGTGAAGTTGCGGTTCAATAAAACAACTGTAAGACAGAGAGTGAATAGCACAGCGCATTTAGCAGAAAATCAGCATATATTGGAGAGCTTAAGTGAAACAGTGGCTGCAAAACATCCATTACATGCTCAGCAGTTTTCTCCAATGTCACAGTGTTCATGGTAGAACTCACAAGCAGGCACCAGGCACTGAGCTTTGACAGTCTCATGGTGATAGTTACAGAAACTGGATTTTAGCAGCTTTTTGGTTGCATTGCACTGCGCCAAATTATCCCAAGAAACCTTTTCCAAGTTGAGGCAGACATGAATCTCAGTCTAAAACTTGAATAGATGATGTGCTGGTGCCTGGAGGGGGCTGGAAGTACTTAAGTTTTAATTGGAAAAATTCATGTCACACGGACACAGATTTTTAAATGGACAGATTTAATAAGGTCAAAATTACTTCACTCCAAATCTAAACTTTGTTTTTGTTTTTTCAACAGTAAAATAAAATATAATGACCCCAGCAATAAGGACGGATATTTACACAAAAAAGGTATATAACAAAAGAGATTCAATATTACAAAATCACTTTCAACTTTCTCAAGGCTAAAGATCTAACATAGTTCCATCAGGTCCATCAGGTTCATCCTCTTCTTGGAGAATGAGTCCCACTTGCTCCAATCATAAACAAAGTCAGTTAAATCCATCAGCCAGTTCTCCATACTGAAATTATTTGGGTTGCGTTGTTTCCAGTTTGTTTAAATAATCTTTAAGGTTTGATTGGATAGCCAGTGGTATAATATTACATATAGAATTTTTGGTTGCTCAATGGCCATTTTCACACCTACTATACAAGATTTGATATCCATATTAAACAGATCTTACGAGTTTTCCTTGAATATCCAACCAAAACTGCGTAACAAGAGGACAGCACAACAAATGCAGCCTCTACTTCACAACCATGCCAACACAGTTTGGATAATGTATGGTCAATCTTCGATGTGCAGGGCGTGAGTGTATTATCTTTATTTGCAGAATCTTGTATCTTTGTTTATAAAGGCCTGCACACAGACAAATGCCTATTTTATCATTCCTCAGTGGTAGAAGCATATTTCTAAACTCATTCTTATTCTAAAGTGAAAAGAACAAAGGTCTGATTTCTATTCTCATGAGGAGAAACTGCTGCTTCACTAAACAGCTGAGTCATCTGTTCAGGTATTCTGCAACACTATACTGAGAAAGGCAGGGGCTGATTTGATGTACGGCAGAGCAAAGAAATAACAGGAAGATTCTTGTAACAGCCGTAAATCACATGCATACTTTTTGCCATTTTATTTTCCACCAATTTTCCTCTAACAACCCTTTTTAAATTTGAGTTATTTAATAACTAATCTTCCTGGGGACCAGCAGCCAGGTCTGTGTTGACTTTGTGCATGGGTAAAATAAAGCAGGATCGCATTTAAGTCACTGGACTTCTAACGAGTTCACTGTATCTGACAATGAGGACTAATGCAAACACTCACCAGCTCATACACACACACACACACACACACACACACACACACACACACACACACACACACACACACACACACACACACACTCAAGTAAGCATGCCTGGGCACCCAAGGGTACACAGCCGCGAGTGTTGGTTGGCTCCTGATGATATTGCGGTCAGCAGTGTGTGAAAATTTAATAACAGAGTTGATGTCAGGCGCCATATCTCACTGGATCAGTCGTGGCGGGTAAAACGGAAGTCTCCTGCCATGTATGAGCTCTGCATGCTTCACTGACACCACAAAACATTTACAAACAGTAAACACAGCCATGATCCCTGTATCAACAATTATGGGTTAGTTTATATGCTTTTTTTTTTTTTTTTGATTTTTCCGAGAGAAATATGAACAAATATGAGTTTTATCCGCTTTTGAGCCAGAACAGGAAATCTGGATGCTGTGTGTTTGTTTATATGACTAAAATCTGTAAATGTCATGGAGGAAAGGCACGAGGGATGAATAATATTAGACAAGGTGGCAGAAAACAGACCGTCTTTGTGCCAGCCACTTTTTTGAATGTGCCAGACCCCTTTTTAGTCCGGACACATTTATCGCCTTTTGTTGACCTCTGTGGTTATTCAGTGTAATTTTGAAAGTGCCACAGATCACAGGTGAACTTCTTTCCCCAGGAAAAGACACACATGGAGAAAGCAGATGGAAAAATGTGCCTGACTTAAATGCTCAGCACAGCTGCCTGGAGCCCCGTGCAGTGGCGCAGTTTCCCATTTAAAAGTCACAAACAGCTACTATTTGGAAACTCACCTCTATGCCTGCTGGCAGCGCACATTAACGTGAACATTGATCCCATAATCATTGTGTTTGTGCTTGAACTCCTTGTGGAATCCAGACATTTTTGATCACACTAAACATCTCAGAGCTGCAAAAGCTCGTAATGCGGCACTGAGACATCTCGCCCACGAATCTTGTCTGAATGAGACAAGAGCTGTCATTTTTAGCTACAAAGCCCTGCGCTCGGGGACCTTGATTCAGTGTGTTTGAAGGCTCCTAATACACAAACGCACGCACACACATGCGCTAATTGCTGTCTCTGTCATCACGATGCCTTCCCTAAATACTCAAGGTTTGTATCTGGGTTAATTACACCTTCCTAATCCCTCTGAATCTACAGCACAGTTCAAATCGGCCCTATGACAGACAAGAGGAGCTTTGCACTGTGTGTAATATTACCAGCCTGCCATTTAATGTGATGCATTTTTTCCATCTGCAAATGCATTACATAGGGCATAGGCGGCAAATTGAACAGCTCATGCTCGTGTTAATGATTTTTACAGGAACATGACACATTTTCCACTCCATGATTCCAACTCTTGAATTTATATCGTTTAGCGCATTCAGCTGGTATCAGGGTCCCTGAGGACATCTGTCGAGCAGAGATGAGCTACCTGCATGTCTTACTGAGGAGTAACTCGGGCTGCTGCCACCACGCAAGAAACCACAGCCAAGAAGTGTCTAACTAATTCATAGTTCAGCGGCATCATCGTCCTGACAGAATAAAGAATGATTAGGCATTTTGTACACAGGAGGTAAAGGATGCTTAAAGGTGTATTTGTGTGCGTGCCTGAGCATTTTTCTGTAGCTGATTAAACATGGATGTGTAACTCACCCTTAAGTGGGTACATATTTACACAGGCTTTGAAAAGCTCCTCAAAGGGCACTGGTTAGAGCTGTGGAAGGCAGTGTATAATAATGCAATGTCCTCCAGACCTGTGAGCACCGTACCGGCTATAATCTATAAATCCCACAAGAGCATATGAGGGTTGTCAGAGAGACATGACGGTTTCTGAAACAAATTTTATTTAATAGAATATGCTAAATAACACCTCTTAGGCAAGAGATGCACAATTAAACTTTAAATACAGCCAGCAGCCAGTTAGCTCGGCCTGGCATAAAGACTGTAAACAAGGGGAAACAGTTAGCCAGGCTCTGTCTGATGCTAGTATAATCTGCCTACTAACATGAGATATCGTGTTTGTCTAATGAGCACAAAAACTGAAGTGTAGAAATGACAACATGCTGTTTCATAGAGGGTTATCTTTGGAACTATATCGTGGCTCTGAGCAGTCTTCGGGCAACAAGCTAAAAATTCTGGGAAGTTACTGCTCCCAGCCAAGAAACTGTCAAAAACCTAACACCTGTAAATTTTACCCATTTTAACATTTTGTTTTTGAATGGATTAAAAAAGCATTACTTTTTCCGTGTTAATGAGCAAGCTTTAGATGTCCTGGTTGTTACCGTTGGACTCAGGCAGGCAAAGTGTTTCCCCCTGTCTCCAGTCTTTGTGCTAAGCTAAGCTAAGCTAACCGGCTTCATGTTTAGATCACAGATCACTAGTGGTGCCGATCTTCTCATTTAAGTCTCTGCAAGAAAGCAGACAGGTGTATTTATTAAATCTTAAACTATTCCTTTACATTAAGAAGAATAACTCTGTGAACCCTTTGGAATGACGTAGTCGTCTGCATTAATTGGTCGCAAATTGTGATCTGATCTTTATCCAATAAAAAATGTAACAATTGTAGACAAGCAGTGTCCCTAAACCAATGCCATACAAACAATTATAATCGTTTGTGTGTTTATTGAACACATGACTTAAAGCTCACAGTGCTGGTGGAAAAAGTAAGTGAACCTTTGGATATAATAACTAACCGAACCTCCTTTCGCAATAACCTCAAACAAGTTCTTCCATTAGCTGCTGATCCGATCTGCAAAAATTTCAGAAGGAATTGTTGGACTATTCTTCCTACAGAACTGCTTCCATTGGGTGTCTGGTGTGAGCGGCTCTCTGAGGTCATCCCACAGCATCTCTACTGGATTAAGGTGTGCAACAGGTGGATTTTCTTTGTCTGAAGTCAGTCTGTAGTAGATTTACTTTAATGTTCAGGGACATTGTCTTGCTGCATCACCAAGCTTTTACTGCGCTCCATCAGGTGGACAGACATCCTGACATTATCCTGTAAGAGACCTTGATAATCATGGGAATTCATTTTTCCAGAGACCCAGGTCACAATACTCCCTCCACCCGACTGCACCATTGAGATGATGTTTTCATGTTGGTATGCAGTTCCCTTTTTACACCATACACAGAGCTGCATATGATCTTCCTAAACAACTGAACACCAGTTTCATCATTCCACAAAACATTTTCGCAGCATTGTGGAATTCTGTCGAGCTGCTCTTTGGCAAACTTCAGGGGTGCAGTGATGTCCTGCCATCGTTCATGTAGCCGTGAACCATGATTTGCTTATGGTAGAACCACAAACACATATGTTAACCAGCTCTAGTGATTCCTTTAAGCCTTTAAGTTTCTTTGTTACCACAGAACTAAATCATTTCATGTGTAGACAGTTTGTCTGACTGTGGATGGGTGAATAGCTAAACTCTTTGAGATGACTCTGTAACCCTTTCAGCTTCACGCAAATCAACAATTCTTCACCTTACGTCTTCTGAGATCTTTTTTTTTTTTTTGCCAGGCAGGGTTCACAGCAGCAGATGCTTCTTGTGAATAACAAACTCAAAATGTTTTTACAAGTCAAAGGAGCTCTATCCCCCACCACCAATCCGCATTTTTTCCATCCTACACTGTGAATGAAAGGACAATACAAGGCTTTATGTGTTATTACTTCAGATAGATTGTGTTTGTTTTGTTCATATTGTAATTGTTTAATTGTTGTATCTTAAGACAAATCTATACATGGAGGTCATTCCAAAGGGTTCACCTACTTATTCTTGCCACTGTAACAGCCGGATTATTGCCTTCATCTCTCCTTCCAGTCATGTCAGAGCAATAAACCGACATCCATCACAAGTTTTTGCACAAACTTCTAAAGTTTATAAACCACATGTTCATATTCATGTCCAGCTGGATCACATCCGGGGCTGAGAATGCTATTAGTGAGGAAAAGTACTGCTTTAGTTGTCTTTGGTCTTGTGAAGAATGACTTGTCTGGTACATGCTTGCTATCAATTATGCAAACTTTACTGCGGTTAATGCAAACAACCTTGAAACTCTTGCGGTGCTTTATGCACAATGAGTCAGTCTAAACTCTCGTTGCGATCAATCACGGCCACTGTAACTCACGTGAAGGATGGGCTCCTTGGGACAAACCAAGCCTGCGTCAAGTGCCTGTCAGCCTCTAAATCTCCTCCAACTGTGCATATCAATAGCATTTCACTCTCTTCCCTCCAGAATTATTATTTAATGGTGTAATATGCTACTCGTGTTGCATTCTAATAAAAAACGAAAACAAGCAACAAGCTAAAACATTATCAAAGTATGTAATCCTTCTACTCCGATTCGGTGTATTGCTTCATGGACTTGCTGTAAGCGTCTTATTTTGCGACAAACGCTTGTTTGCAGAAAACACTCATTAGCTGTACATCCGTGCATGGCTCAAAGTCTGGTTGTTTGAACAAATACAGAGTCCCAGCATTTCTGAAAATCCCACAGTGACAAACATCTTAGAGAGAGCGGGCTCACAAATCACTGACTAATCCAATTCACGCAGCCACTAAAAAGGTGTTTAAACAGCACACACACACACACACATTAGCATGATAATGTGTCAAGCATACATGACGACACTGTGCATCTGCTTCAGCTTGATACAGCCTCCTCTCAGCCAAGCGGAGGCCACAGGAGGGACATATGGGTAACGTGACAATTCTGACCTTGGCAGCAAGGCTGTTGGTCCTGGCTGCCTCTCTCTCATTGTATCAACCATTCCTCTCACACAGATGCTTATTTTTTCATGCTCTCAGTTACTCTGTTGATCCCATCCTCTCCTCCAGTGTCAAAAGCTCAGACATCAAGCTAAAACTATTGTTTGCTTCTAACCATCCTCTGAAACATGCTCAGCCATGTTCCCTTATCTGTCTCAACCTGTAGCCTCTTGTCTGTGTTTTGTTCAGAGTAAAAGTAATAAAGCAGAGTTTGTAGTTTGATCCAAAGCAGGATGGGCTTACTTTCAGCCTGTGGGAACAGGAAGTTCATATTCATAAATAGTAAGCATCCACGCAGGCTCTATAAATAGAGCCTGAACGGATTTACGACCACAAAAAAAAAGAAGGTTTTATGTCCCTAGATCCCTTTCCTGATGAAAGTCACATGATCTGCTAATGTCAGTGGAGAGCAGGGCTTAATCACACCAGCAAGAGAGAGTGTGTGTGTGTGTGTGTGGGTGTGGGTGTCTGTGTGCTCTGTGAGTTGGTTGAAGGGAGGGTGGGTTCATCTCCTGAGTAGGAAACGTTGGCTGATGGCGATTTCGTTAGCAGCGGTGGAATGATCTAGATAATACACTTATCCACGGCCCTTCTGGGGGGAAGGCGAGCCACCAACATCTGATTAGATTCCACAAAGATAAAAGGATCACAAAGAGTCACATGTCTAGTTTATTACTGGGTGACTTTGGAAGTCTATCCCATGAATCAACAGCAGATGATAAAGTGATGACTAACTGTATTTAATCTCCAGTCAAGAGGCACTGATTTGTTTCTTGCGGTTGTGAGTGATTGAGCTGGAAATTAGATGTTTTACTCTCAAACCTGCTCAATTGAGATCACATCTTGTTCATTTTTCTACCTTAGTAATACTTAAAACTGTTCAGATTTTTTTTTCTGGTGAGCATTGAAGAATATGTGGATTCAAAATTGTCCTAAAGTTCCTATGTGAATGAATTAAAAAGTTATCAATGATAGTCTTCGAACGTACTGTATATTTTGTATATAGTGTAAATGAATGGTTCAATACAGCAGCCAGTTAGCTCAGCGTAGCACAAAGACTGGAAACAGGGGGAAACAACTAGCCTGGTTCTGTCCAACGGAAACAAAAATCAGCCCTAAGCCCCTTCTGATTCCATGGGGGATATATGCCTGACTATTTCCAGTCTTTCTGTCACTGTAAGGTTGCCGGGCAGGAAGTAATTGCTCCAAGCCAAGACGCAGTCCAGCACATTATGCCCCATGACACCACAATATGCTGAGATATTAAGTGGCAAGAAAAAACAAACAGACACAGGCCATTTTACAGTCAAGTGTGTTTATTTGTTGTAGGGGAAGACAGATGTTTTGGAGAAAATAATAGGGACACGTTCAGTGATGCACAATGAGAGATTTGTAGCTGCAGCTGCAAGCTTTACTACTTGTTGCAAGACAGACAGTCGAGCGCTTCAATTTGTAGTGCACACAGGTGCCAGAAACCATGATCTGAGGAGGTTGTGGGAGAGATTTAAGCTCTCATCTTTGCAACCAGAATATTATATATCACAGTCTCATCTTCCAGAGATATTATTAAAGTTTCCTCTGCAAGAAACCTTGAATATTGTTATAAATGTAAATGGTCCCTGTTGGAATACATTATGTCAACCTCAAGAATGGAGACCAAAGTGTAAGATTAGACAGGACATTTAAAATAGAGTGTGCTCAGGTTAAACACTTTATATTCTGGCAGTGAATCTATGGAGCTTTGTAATCTGAACATAAAAAAGTGTCAGATTTATGATTTTCCCTGCTAGAAAATACTGTGCAATGCTTAACAGAATAAAGGTGAATGAATATATCCATCTAGCATTCACAGCCTCTTTGATCCTCAGAGAGGTGGCATTACAAACTGTCACACAGCAGCTGTTTCCTCTCCTGTGCTGATGAATTTGTTTCTTCCCTCCCTCACGTCATCTGTGTTTTCACTCTTTTTTATTCTCATTCCCCCAAAACAACATATTAAGTTGCTCTCCTCGGCCAACTGAGCATAAATAAGTCAAACGGCGTGAAGAGGAAGAGGAGAGATATTTAACCTCTTCCCCTCAAAGTTCATCTGTGTGCTGTCTCTCCTCCTAAAGTAAATGAATAATGCAAATGGGAATCTAACAATATTTCAATTAGAGAAGGCAACATATTGTCTTGCGCAACCACAGTGAGGCCGGAAAGTGAAAAGATTTATGTGCCTAATTTAAAAATGGCTGCCAGACAGAGCCAAGCATGGGAACAGAATATAACATTTGTGATGCATAATTTTATAAAGGCAGGGATACAGGCTGAAGGGGTTTTGTGGGTCTCACTAATAGTCTGTGACATCCAAGAAAACAGCAGTTTTCAAATGCCTGAGAGAGCCTGGCCTTCTGCACAGGCCTCTCTTCCATTAGGCTTTAATTACTAAGCCAAAGGATTTCTCTTGTCTCAATTCTGAAACTTGTTTTTCTCACAGTCTTTACAGCGCTCGGTCTTTGGGGCTCCGTGGGGACGCGTGTGAGAGGGAGAGGGCGCTAGGAGCAGAATGGCACTTTAATTCTACCCCTACCACACCTCTCCCCAACCACCACCACCACCCTTTACAACCGTCTCCTCCAACCCCTGCGGATCTGTGCATGTATCCAGTCACAATCAAATACACTCAGTGTGATTTGATTTTAATTATGGACGTTTCACACACTTTAACACAACCTTGGGCGATGATGATCAGATGATCCAGCACACTGGGAAAAGAGCATATGGATGTGAAAGAAAGCTGTAATAAAAAATGTGCCAAATAATTATTCACCGTCATTCTGTCCAGTCGTGTGTAATGGATAAATGGACAAGCTGGCAACACCATCGAATCTGTAATTTGTTTTTAGTGATACATCTGCAGCAGCTGCTGTCATCATTTCTTCAAAAAGCCTCCAAGAATTTACTGGTTGGAAATCTCCCTTTCAAATTTTACCACAGTGGCAGAGAAAAACTCAGTAACTGGAACAAATCTACTCTCCAGACCCAATACACCAACAAAGTGTTGCTTTCTGCCGCACACCCACATGCACTCACACACAAACACACACATTGTTTATCCTGTTGAATCATACCACCGTCAGAGAGACAGATGAAATCAGTAAAATTCAAAGATTGTGCTTCTCAGCTCAATCCCCTTCTCAGTCAGCTGTGACACTTTCTGAAAGATAACTGACACACACACACACACACACACACACACACACACACACACACACAGTCAACAAACCTGAGGGAGAATGGTTGAATTAAAGCAGCAGCAATCAGCAATAATCATACGCCCCAGTAGAAATATTTCTGTCACTGCCCATCGCACACAAACCCACACCTTCCTCTTCTTCCAACATTTGGGCTTGTTCTTCCGCAATAACATGATGGAGATTGAAACTGTTTCACACCTTGCACCAACGTAGCAGCAGCAGTGATGAAAGAAATAAAAGTTGAGAACCGAATCGAAGAAAAGAAAAAAAAGTGGAAATTCTTCATACGTCTGATTTTATCTCTGTCCTCTTGCGCACAAGCAGAAAGCGATTAGATGAAGTACCAGACATTAGTCAGTGTCATTATATCTACAGCAGTCGTTTTTCTCCAGACTTCTGTAAATATGTGTGTTTTGCACAAACTAATCTATTTATCATTTATTTAAACGCAAGTTGGAAAGCTTTCTTTAATAATTAATCTGTGCTTGAGAACATTAGATGTGCAGCATTACAATAGCAATGAGATTGAGGATTATGGAATATGTTAAATAAAACATCAATAAAACATCACACATACACATTTCACATTGTTTGTTTTCAAGCGGAGGCCTCAGACTGTTGTTCTATTAAAAAACAGTCCCCCCCCCGGTGCGTCACCACTAACACACTGGCAGTAGCAGCAACACACAGCGTCGAGGAGCATGAAGAAGGCTCACAGTGTCCTACATTGTAGCAGCTCCCATAATCCGCATGGGCAGATTTTTTCATTTCCACCTGGACGTCTGCCAATCCAGAGGATTTCTCCACTGTTGACAACATTACATTGCCCAGATGAGAGGACGTATCCTTCCATGTGTATTATGGCTGGTCCTACGAATGATATGGCTACCAACTGGACAAACACCTGTATCTCCATTAGAATCAATGTGACCAAAAATGTGACAGTGAAATAGCGAGCTTTGTTAATCTCCGTCAAAGATTAAAGCGCGGTTTCAATGGAG
Organism: Seriola aureovittata; assembly: GCF_021018895.1. Classification (NCBI taxonomy): domain Eukaryota; kingdom Metazoa; phylum Chordata; class Actinopteri; order Carangiformes; family Carangidae; genus Seriola; species Seriola aureovittata. Next base: position 15,285,593 of record NC_079380.1, on the reverse strand, counting down.
AACGGCGCATGACCTTGGCGGCGGGTTACACCCCACTCTGACTTCATCACTCATGCTGTGCAGCAATCTTTTAATAAAACACGCCTCCGCTGTTCATACAGCTGTTCAGTTAGTCTGTCACAGAGTTACTGCTTTAATTGTCACGCCTCTGGAACTTGTTCACTCTTTTATTGGGTGCAAAAAGGACATTCACATGGCAGAAAGGTGCAAAACTTGAATGGCTACTCCACATGAAGGTGGCTTTAAAACAGTGATAGCAAACACATGTTTCTTTTTCTTGAGTCCCTCATTGTCTGTGCTGCTAGTGAGCTGTTTGTTCTGTAAAAGCCGACAATAAGTCCAAATTGTCCACAAGCAAAAGCACATATGGTTCTCACAAAAGGCCATTCACCATTTAAATAAGCATTTTTTTTTTTTTTACTACTTCTGCTTTTTTTTTTTTTACATAATGTGCTGCTGATGGACAAAAATCATGAGCAGAAAAAGCAAGAAAAATACACTTTCTACAGGAAAGGAAACATTGAAACATTGTTAACAAAGACACTCAAAGAGCAACAATCACAACATGTTGGCGACAAATAGAACAAGTCCTTATAATAGTGAGTGTGCACGTTCTTTTATAACATTCTGCGCTGTCCAGTAACTTACTGCATCATAGTTTTTTTCCCCCAAATGTGGATAGAAGCTTTTAAATGGCTTTTTTATCTTATTTTTTTATTTTTATTTTTTTTACTACTGTCTACTCAGTAAGGAAAGTCCACAAGGAGGGCAGAAAAGCTCTGGAGGTGACACCAAAGTTAATGTCTTTGTTCTGTTATGGGGGTTTAGCACCAGGCTTTGCTTTCAATATTTTACCCTGTTTAATCAAAAACAAAGTGTTGAAGCAAATGTCCACCACAACATTAAGGACTGACATAAATTGAGCTGCAGAAAGCATCGTTTTTATTCACTAAGCTGTGCTGTTGATATCCTATATCTTTAAAAAATATATCATATCCATGGACCAAAACTATTCTTCTTTTTCAGCAATTAAGACCAAAGTCCATCAGACAGTGACATTCATAATGTCCATAGAGTGCTGCTCACATTTGACCTTCCCTCTAAATCTCAATATTTTATTGATTATGACACACGTAGCCAAGAGACACACTAGCGGACCAGTGACTGCTCACTGCCTCTCTCATTCATAAACACAGATAATTACTACCCAAATGAGGAATGATGGATTGTCCTTGAAGGTCAAGCCCAATCCCTGGCCTCACTGGGCACTCGGCTGGCGTCCACAGCTCTGTCAATACGCCAGTCCTGGGCAGCTGTCCGACATCGTCATTAACCTGGGCAGAGCCAGCCCATCCATAAAGCTGTTTGGGATATGGCAGCTGCTCAAGGGGCAGAGAGGTATTAAGCATAGATTTACAAGAATGAAAATGTCCTCCCTCCCTCATAATCTCTGGTCTTTTTACACGCAAGACAAGCCATACACACACACACACACACACACACACACACACACACACACACACACACACACACACACACACACACACACACACACACTCTCTTACATAATGTTGTCAGCGCACTGCATTGGCTTGTTGGACACACCACACACACTCTGTGTATTGACAGAAAGCATGCACTGTCCCTTCTGAACTGGACTTCCATTCACCGCTCGCACTCATGCAAAACATTTAGACAATCTGCCATGTTGGGACGCCTCGGAATGATCAACGGCGAGGGTTGTTCTCGGCCACTTTGAACTCACGAGCATCCTCCTCATTTCACTGCATTCCTGGTTCGGTGCTCTTCAAACAATGAGGAAGCTCACAGCGTGTAGTGCTCTACCACGTAACTCAGGAATAGTGTTCCATAGCACATCAAAGCCTGTTTGAGCTCACATTCACTACGGATACAGTGCAGCTTTTTCAGTATAGGGAATGCAACCAAAAAGAGCTGTTTTCAAAGAGGAGTCAAATGAAAGCTGATCCACTGAAGTGAAAACACAGAATGACAGTAGGTAATATCACTACAGAAGACTGATGCAGCAGCAGATCTTCAAATGAGGACACTAATTTGACGTCTCCTGTAATGTCTTTAGGATTCAATTTGAAAGGACACATCAACATGTGAGCCCAATAAACACCGAGTCTGTGTGATTATGCCGACCATATAAATATGTATGAATGTTGCACTGATACCCTTTCCCTTGGGATTTGACAGAAGCATAATCAGTCAGAATACTTAGCTTCTCAGTCTCAGTGGCCACATTGGATTCCTTACATTAGATCCTTTAGGAATCAAAAGCACGATCTTCACAGATCTCCAGAGCAGCTTTACTTGCACCACCAAACACTTCCACATTAGTATCAATCCAAGGAACCACGTTGCCGGGCATGTAGGCTGAGCAGTTTGCCAGGCCCATGATGTCCACAGGCCGCAGTACTCGGTCCCACATGTTGAACTGGCTCAGCTCGCCCACGAAGGCCTGGGTGGCGTCAAAGCGGCCTCCGACTACATCCTTCACATGAGAACAGAAGATGAAAGTTTATGATACAAGTTTACTTCTGAGGGAAATGTAAACAGAATTTAATTAAAATGAATCAATTCTGTTTGATTTTCATCAAACTGCTAAACGGCGCAGGATATTTCTCAGTGTACTGCCACTTTAAATCCTCCAATCGTTGTGCAATCTCCAGTATTGTGCAATCTGCAGCAATTTCACCTTGTGTGTGATTGAAACATAAAGCAGCATTCCTTAGGCTCCAAACGAATGCAATAGATGAGTTAATAGGTCTCTATGGAGATTATTCATACATCACTGTACATTTCAAATATATACAGGGAGCTGTCATTGAGCTAACAACCACAATAACCTGCTAACGCAGCTCCCAAGGGCCTAATGTTGCAGTTTATAGGTAGATGGATGAGGTAATACTGAAAGGGCCACGATAGCGTGAGAAGAGCCTCTGTGCCTCCTCCGTCCTGCTCCCTGTGCTGTGCCTCCGGCATTGAGCTCAGGGGAGAGTACACACAGGGATCTTACTGACACATGGAAAAACACACACATTTACACATTCACACACACACCTGTTCTCTACCACCTAAGCCTCTCCACTGCTCTCACCTGCTCCTGGCCCAGTATGATCACCCCTCCAGGTTTAATTGGGTGCCAGGGGGCCAGGTTGTCACCGGTGCCTAGACGCTCACCATCCTGGTACGCCTCCCAGAAACCGTCTCTGGTTGTCCAGGTGATGCAGATGTGATGCCAGCGCCCATCACTCACTGACAGGGGGAGCTGGGCCACCTGGGTGCGTGGGTGAGGGCAAAGGGTGAGTGACATAAGGGCAGAGGGGGTAGGACAAAGTGTAAGGAGCAGGGAAGGGGGAATATGAGGGGGCAAGATGAGCCAGGAGAGGTTTGAGATTAATTGTAGCACGTTAGAAACAAGGACAGCAATTAGGAAGGTTAGGGCTTCAAAGAGACAGGCCTCTGCAGAGAATTCTCCAGATGAGCCAGTGCAACATATAAAATTTAGATTACCCAGGTGACATCAAGGGATAAAACATCCTTCAAAGCAGTTGGGTTGCTAATAGCAAAACAGTGTCCTCTTATGCTTTTGTGCTTTGTTCAAGGATCAAAGAAAAACAACTGGTTATTTTACCAACCAATGACATCATAGTCCCCTGAGGATACAACACAACACATGAGTGTGCGACTCATTAGTCCTTTTCTTGTGAGCTTACAGAATTACTTCACACTCAAATCTTGTTGCAGACATCGCTCCAGATACAAATAAACATAAAAAGATGAGAAGAGTTACCAAGGATAAAATTCAAGTCACTCGCAATTACACAAGCAATTGACCTGGTCAAGGATGCCAGGTGGCATCTTTACACCAGTGGAACTACAGAGAATGCCTAGTTGGAGTAGTCTGACCTTCACTTACTGTTTAAAGATTAAAGAAACTTAAAATGAAAAACAAATCCTTGTCACACATACAGCACCTAATATATGACAGCTACAGTATAAAGTTTTGTACACACAGAGCTTCATACAGTATCAAAACATCATATATCTACAAGGCAAACACTAGTATGAATTACTCATTTAAATGACCACAAATGATCTCATTCGCAAAACATAAAAGGCACAATTTTACAGTTATTACATAGTAGAGATGATTAGTTTCCTATAGGCTCTGTTCAGTGCAGACATTTTAACTTGTCATAGGAAGGAAAGCACAGGTGTGACTTCATTCTATGTCACATTTATAATACCAGTGCCCTGGAAATGGCACCTATAATACAGGTGTTGGAAGCTACATGAATGCTTCTTCCACTGTGACATGTTAAAATGTCTGTTGTGAAAAAAAAGGCAAATGATGTGTTTAACACATGGTTCAAAGGACATTTTGTTCTGTACCTCAGGGAGGCTGTTGATAATGTTCTGCAGGAAAGTGTAAAATGTCGTGTAAGAAAAGGAGAAGTCACTGAAGTCTCTGCTTTCAATCAAGCACGATAAAAAGTGATGTATGCTGATCGAGAGTTGCAGCAAAAAATGAGCTTGAATTGGACTGCATGAATTTAGATTGGTATTTAGAAAAACACTGCATGGAATTGCTTCAAGTCTGTCGAAAAATTTGGAAAATGCAATTCCAGATGACACCAGATTTACAAAGATTGGAGCATCAGACTACACATGCACACTTGCCAAAAGAACTCAGTGTTAATGTTTTACAAGACCAGTTGATTCCAATATAGATTAAACTCCTGGCAGTCACGTTTGAATGGAAAATGGAGAAGCCATAGGCATGTTTTACTGAACTCGATTTGGATGTTGGAGAAAAAAAATTCATGAGATATCAACAATTTTCCTGAACAAAAAGACAGAATATCCTGATGAAGATGTTGCTGTAGAACAATAAAGAATCTCTGTCCCCCTCTGAGAGGGAAGCAGAAAGCTGTCGAGGCAGTTTCCTGCTTCCCTCTCAGTATGCATCCCAATGAACGGCATAAACAATGTGCCCCAGTGGACCCTGTTATCACTGTGAACAAGTTCAACACATGGATGTGCTGCTGCACATACGGTAATCATATTCACTAGTCTCATTTCCCTCTTCTCCATCTTGCTCTCTTTCGCTCTGTTGCTTTCTTTCTTAGCTCCCAGTACATTATAACTTCATTTCTTTTTCTGGCATCGTCTGATCTTTCACTCTTTTCACTCGCTCTCTCTTCTCAGCACTCTATCACCTCTAAAGCTCTGCAGCTTTTCTATTTCCTACCCCCTTTCCTCTCTTTCCTCTCATACACTCATCCCTTTCTCTCACAATCTTTCTCTCATCGTCTGGCTTGAACACATGTATAATGCATGGTGAAGGGGAAAGCTGTGAGGAGACCTGCCTGTGCCAATAACCCCCAACGTAAACAAGGCAGTGGAAAAAAACTCTCCAGCGCAGGAACATTCTCCCCAAAATTCCCCCAAATCCAAAACTACACTGCTGCAGAAGCAGCTGTGCCATCAGGAAACAAAAAAAAATCTGTCATCACATCACACAGCTTACATCAACATAACAATTACAATTCTTTTCCTTTTAAGACTAAATGCCATAAAATATTCATGTATGTTTCTACCACTTTGTTTTCTGTTGTGTTAAACGAAATCCCCACAGCTGACTGAAAACTCTCTGTATGTGACTGTGTAGCTACAATATGGTGTCTACAGAAAGCAAAGGATACGAGGGCTTCAAATGAGCACACATGGCAGCACAAGTTCTCTAATGAATTTCTGTTATTCTTGGGTGTGTGCGGAATGTGGGTCAATGATATTAAATGTTTATAAGGTGCAGAATTAAATATTCAGAGCTGATGGTCAGTGAATCTCCTCTCAGCTGTCTCGTTTTTGTGCTCACATGTACATACAGTTACTCTCTGCTTGTTTCCCGCCACAGCGCGAGCTAACATCAACATATTCATACATTCTTTGCATTTAATTAGCGTCAGCGCTGATCTACGTTTACTGCCATCATTACAGCCAGCAGTGTTGCCAGACAAATAATAAATGATTCTGAGCTTCTGACTCACAAAGCATTTTCCCTCTACAGAAAATCTGGACAGAATGAAATAGTAAACAGAGTTACTGAGAGTGCTTCTCATTACGGACTTACCTTATCATTAACTAGTAGCTCAATGGGGTTGTTCCCCCATTCGATGAGGACTATCTCGTTGGCCTGGCCTGGAACGCCATAAGAAAATGGGGTCCCTATGCCGGGACTGGCACTGGACTTGAGCCACATGCACACGGTGAAGGCGTACATTTCTGGGAGGCTTTTCTTGATGCGGCCATACAGGTAGTTGGTCCGAAGAGGGAGGGACACCTTGAAATCCTCAGGTGACTTGAAGGCATTATTACCTGTTAACATATAATGATTACACATGGTTATATTTTTTATGATGAACTTTTTTTATGACTTGATCCAATCAAGATCAATAATAATGATGATGAAGTAGAAGTATCTGAAGATGGTAGCAGCAATGATTGGAAAGACTTTCCGATGAAGGAAAGGAAGACATGGATGAAGGTGAGGATCACTTGCAAGAGACATCGAAGTTGGTCATCCACTTCTAATGTCACATCGTGCAGAGAACAGGTTCATTTCTAGCCATGCTGATACAGTATATCTCAGCTACTACTTCATGGACATTCATGTTCCCCAGAGGATGAATCCCTCCGGCTTTGGTGATTGCCTGACTTTTCCTCTAGCGCCACCATGAGCTTGACATTTGTTGTTTTCTGTGAAACGTTTCAACAACAATCGAATGGATCGCCATGAAACTTGCTATAAACAGTCATGTTCCCCAAAGGGTGAACTGCAATAACTCTGGTGATCCCCTCACTTTTCATAACCAGGTCAAACTTTAAATTTGTACCATACTTTGGTTTAAAACCAAATACACAGACACTCCTGTCAATTTGACCTGAGCTGTTAACATGCTAACACGCTAAATCAAGACGTGTTAGCCTCTAGTTCAAGCCCCACACTAGAAATTACATTTATATTTAACTCATTTGCAACAGCAAATACATTCTTAAGTAGATTTTCTACTGATGTAATGAGGAAAATGTTCATTTATGTATTTGGCAAGATGAAAATATGTTGATACTGAAAAATGAAATCAATAAAATTTTAGATTCAACCCGAAATATCCGATCTTGCAGTATAATATCTACGTGCTGTGACTACAGCAATGGCATATTCAACTTTTTTTTTTACAGTTGTTTCTGCACTCACAGCACTTGGTTAAAGATAGGGAAAGATCATAGTCTACTTCAATAAAGAAAAAGTTCATAATGACTTCAGACACAACATGTTTATTTACATTTAACCAAATGATTTTTGCTTAGGCCTCGACCAAAGGCTTTTGTTGCCTTAACGTGATGACAGGTGTGACTGTGGATACGAATCCTATATAAACACAATTCTTAAGAGACATGGTTGGCTAGTTCTAGTCATTCTATCAACCAGCCTGTCAGCTGCAAGAGGAAAAAAACAATATGCCATATACAGCCCCAGAATGTAAAAATACAGCAGTGCTTTTATAGTGGGTCAGTTGTGGCAAAAGGGATCCCAGTTCATAAATCATGTGGCTGTGGGTCAGTTAAAGAAAGATTACAAGAGTTTTAATATTTAAAGGACACTGAATAATAAATGACCAAGATATGGTGTAAACATGGATGCTAGATCATGCTTGATCAAGACAGAGAGAGAAGCCGGCTGAAAGAACGTACTACTTTGCAGAGAGTTTACACCAAGGGAACATGCTGCATATTTTAACGTGAATGAACCACAGCTCCGACCATTTCTCTCGGTATATTGTGCAGCTGTGACACTGAAAGGTTGATAATATAGGCTCCTGCTGGCTCCGGTGGTCTTCCTTGCAGAACCAGTCAAGACACTTTGACCCACAGCTCAATACAAAAGAAGAGAAAGAAAGAATATTACGTAAATAAAACATGCGTTTCAAGTAGAATGGCCTCCTGCCTGGCCCTGCCAACTTTGAGCTCCTCATTCACATTGTTTTTCCACAAGCTCAAGCTAAAACTTCTCAGGAACATGGGGTGCTGGACTCTGTCCCAGAATATTTTACTATAAGCCCAGAGCAGGGAGACGACCAGGACATGTTGCAAATTCATTACAAGGTTATCATTGTTCGAAGAAACTTCATATTTCCAGCTGACAAAACAATGCCACAAACTCTGACCTAAAAAAAAATTGAATCAACACCTCCATCTAGATGTTTATTGAACTTACTAAGGCTCACACAGGTAGTATTTATTGAGGGACTACTTATCAACTCTTTATATTGTAGAGGTGGTTGTGTTATTGTGTTCGCCTCCTTTACATCTAATCAATTAACTCTGGTTTCCATAAACTGAAGCTTGTAACCTCAATCAGACCGGATGCACTGAACCTCAGGGGACATGCGCCTACAGGGAATGTCCACTGAGTGGTGAGATAATCTTCTAAAACTATTTTCCTCTGGGCCGAGGTATTCTGTGGTATTTTGACGTCTACCATCAAAGTGATACCCCGGAGTGTGGACATCTCTCTAATATTTCTTAAACTAATTAAGCATTCAGTGTTGCTTTCCAAGCCTTATTTTTCAAGACCAGGAGCTGCTTGGAGAATGGCTCTGAGAAACGATGTTAAGAGGTTTTTTTTACTTGCATCATCAGAAATTTGCACAGGGATTGACTAATTAGTGCTAAATCTGGCAGACAAAAAAAAAAAAGTGGCATTAAATCCAGCCAACATTTCACAGCACCCATTGAATCACTTACTTTTCTCAAGCTCGGTGATCCTCTCCAGGAGGGAATTGAGAGCGCTCTCGGTGCGTTGGCGGTGGGCCGCTGTTTCATTGTAGAGCTGGCTCTTCTCCTCCTCCAGCTCAGCCACCTTCCGGAGGAGCTGGGTCTCCAGCGCCCCCAGACGCTGGCGTAGCAGCTCCCGCAGCTCTGGTGGCAGGGGAGTCAGGGCAGAGACACCTCCAGCTGACACATTTGTGCTGGGCAGACGCAGACTCTGCTGCTGAGATGCAGAGAGAGGAAGATTGCAGGAGACAGCAGAAAAGAGGATGGATGGATGGATGGATGGATAGATGACAAACAATGACACAGACATTTAATCCAGTTAATCCTGTGCACACAAACTGCCATTCAGTCTTCATAAAGACCTAGATTTGCACTAGATGACTGATCTTATCTACCCTTTCGCTCTCATATCCTTTTAGCACCATTGTTTTTGATTCTGCAATATCAAAATGAAGACAGTGTGTCCCTGTGAGCGACTTTGATTGGTGACCTGCCAAACACCCATGGCTGGGCCGGGTATTAAAGGTAGTGTGGGAGTGACGTCACACCAGAGTTCACACCAGGCGTGATCGCAGATGGCTTTTTTTTTTTAAACCGACTGTACCGACCCATGCTTATAGGGGCCACACAGAGATGTGGAAAAAAAATGTTCATTTCCAAAGCCCTGTTGATGTTTCCCAGTTGTCTGCTTCACTTTGGGATTCAGACACTTTGCGACACATTCAAAGAGTTTAATTAATATTTCCTGACACAATGGAACCCTCTGAATGGCGCCAATGAGAGATTCCTTGGTAATCTGCCACTGAAGGCCATAGTAAGCCATTACCAGGTCCTGAATGCGATTGTTGACATGCAGATGGCTTAGTGAGAGAGGACCTGCTCCAGGGAGCCATACGCTATCAGCAACACCACACTTGCAATAATCATTATGTTAAGCAGCTGCAGATCAATAGATGTGTGATTAAAATGCAATATGAAATGTGTCCTGAACAGCTGCAGTATATCTTTGATTTGATCAAGGTATTAAAGCTTCCAATCAAGTAGAGAGGGAGTGCTGGAGGGGGGAAGGGAATAGAGAGATGGATGGATCAGCAATGCAGCATACTGTATATAGTAATAACCTTGAATATGAATAAATAGTATTGGGATTGTTTATGGTATCAGGGCTGTCAGATGGTGAGAAATGTACTACACTGTTGATGTGACATAAGAGATAAAGCCAGCGCTTATATCAACTGTTTACTGTATGTAAAGCAATTCACTATAGGTGACCTCATTATCAGTTGGATGTGATCTTCTTGAGTCTCGTGGAAATAATGCACACAGCTGAAGTCAGGTCTCCTGGGACTGAACAAAGGGCTGGTGGAGCTCCGGTCAACAGGAATATGATCAACTAAACCATTAAGCATTTGATTCAATTAAAAATTTTCAATGCTCTGATGCAGGTGAAATCTGTGGGAAAGAATTTCATCAGCTGCCATGAATAATTAGTCACATGACTGCAAATAAAACATTATGTGGAACACACGCGCGCACACACACACACACATAAATAATTCAAGGATGCATTGCAAATCCCTGCACCACATGCATGATTACACCTTTGACAAGATTTTTTGTCTCTCATGTCTTACTGATGACTCTTGTGCGGTGGGTTTCACCATCAGAGTTAGTATTTTAATGATTCAAAACGTATTGATGTGACATGCCTGTTACGTGACCCTTTGATCTCACGTTTTCCCTCAGAGGTCTCCTGCAGCGCGGAGTGTTATCAGGCATGTATGCAATGCTCCACAGTGAGGCGTGAAAATGTGATGCAGTATGTTCTATTGATGGGCAATGTTAACATTTTAGCTTGGGGTAGAAAATAAAAGATCAGGGATTTTCTGGTGCGTTTACGCAGGAGCTGCATGGTTGTGCCATCTTACCTCCAAGTTCTCCAGCCGACCCTTGAGACTCTGCATGGTCTTGCCGAGCTGGTCTATGGTCTCACCGGGGTCCCGGGGCAGGTCCCCCATGGTGTTCTTGCCGTATTCCTTCCGTCTGGAGCCCTGACCCCGGGACTTGCCCTGCGACGACACATCGGCTGCCGCCTCGCAGCGCGCCAGCTTGGAGTTGAGCTCCTTGATGGTTCCCTGCTGGCTCACGATGGTTTCCTTCTGCTGCAGGATGGTCTCCCGGAGCTGAATGATCGTGTTCCGCAGCTCGTCCTCCACAGGGCTGCTGCTCTGAAAACGGTTCCCCGTAGAAACGTACCCGCAGCCCGGCTCTGCACCCGGGGGAATGGCGTTACAAACGAAGCGGCTACCTGTAGCATCCTGGGTTCGCACCGTGTGTCCACCGGCCAGGAAAAGCAGTCCAACTACTAAAGTCAGCATCCCGACTAAATACACAAATTCCACGTTTTAAAGCAAGCGAATGACTCATAAATTACTCACTTAACGTTTGAAGTCTCCCGTAAAATAATCAAATAAACTTCTCTCAGGAACAACTCATTAATTCAAGTGATTTTTTCTGGACTTCCAAAGTGTAATAAAAAGACCAAACTAAGTTCATTGTGGAAAAATAAGATCAGAATCCGCAGTGAAAATTATAATATCATACATCCACTAACCACATGGTCGGTCCTGTTAGAAAAAAAAAAAAGACCACTAAATCTAAATTCTTACTTTCAGCATGTGGATTGAAATCAGGAATTGTTGTTTCCTGCTCTGTTTTCATGAGAAAAAAAAAACCCCATCCACAGCAGGCTGCAGAGAACTCAGTTTCGCCTGTCTTGCCTCTCCGCTCGGTTGGATTGTCAGTGAGCGGTGCTGAAGAGACAGCGACGCTGCTCAGCCAGATTATTGTGGGGAGGTGCGCACCGGCGCTTCCGCTCATCATCTGTGCGCTCCGGTTATTCGGCTTCAGCCTACGTCATCATTGAATCCCAGTGGATCCAAGTCATGCTATGGGGTTATGTCTCATTGACTTTTTATGACCTGTTTAAATGCGCTGAGGCTCAGGGGTGTCAAAGAAGTGAAAGAGGAAAACATACAGAGTGAGAGTGAGAGCTCCAAAAGGTTTTTCAGTTGTTGCCTGTTTTGATATGTGTGGTGGAAGCCTGCAGCCGCTTTCTGTGAAACCCAATGTCTGAATTATTTTGAACTAACTTCTTCGAAGAGAGCACACTTTAGTCTAAAGGTCAAACTTTAAGAAAATCTTAGAGTAAATCCAGTTTAAATCCACAGTTCAAATGGGAGGTTTGATGGTGAGACTTGAATTAAAACCAGTTCCCATCGCCTTGTCTCATTACTCTGATCTATGCATAAGAAACGGCTGGTTCAATTTTCTACACAGTGTGCTTTGTGGCATTGCTGAAATTTTACACTTGACTCTTGAAATGCCAGTCTCTGATAAAACATGAGCGACATGTGTGCTGTGAGGACTAATGCACTGAAATTAGATACCTACACCACACGGACTCATGACATATTAAACCTACATGTCTTGCTGTGAAAATATGATAACTCTGTGGCACCAGGGAGACTCTGAATTGGCTCTTAACTGCATTTAATGCTTACACAGAATATAAAGCATCAGGGAGTGACTTTCTGGTAAATGTTAAATCTACAGTCAGTGCACTCTGCATTATGGAGGTCCATGTTTGGCCCAAGCCGCTTTCATTAAAAGGATAGTGCCGTTTCTATTTTTGAAGCGGCTCTCTTTGACCCGGTCAATACCAGATTTTCATTCTGTCAGGCTGAGAGGCCACGTTATGGTCCTGATGTGAGGACAGAAGGCTGCTGTGATCATTTTATTTCAAATGACCATTATGAATCTATGGAAATCTTGTTTTGTGATTAACTGCGGTTCAGTTTGTGTTTGGGGATAATATAATACTTGTGACCTGGGCCAAATAGTACTAAGAATAATCCTTGGTGTTTGCTTTAATCTGCCTGCTAGGAGGTTATTCTATAATCATTAGATAACAGTTTTACATGAACAAGTGGAAAAAAAGAGTCATGCCCAGTTTGTTGTGTTTGTTTTAGTTCCTCAATGAAACCACTGTCCAAGTGGGAGAAAGGTATCCATCCGAAGAGGGAAACACAATCTGTAAAAACTTCAGACTATGTACATTTTCTAATATTCAAATCCAATTCCTCCTGACATAAATCTCACCCCAGCATCCTGTTTCTTGTGGAAACATGTCAAGCCTTCGAAGAAAACTATCTCAAAACCTTTTTCGGGATGGGATCTGTTGTCAAAATAAGCCAAAGAGAAGAGAGAACAATATTTGGAAAAAAAAAAAGAGAATTCTTTCTGCAGCTTAGTACACAGCAGTGCTATGCTGTTACATATGCTTCACGATTTGGTGTTATGGTTTTTATATATTTAGAAATCTGCTGCCAAAAGCTTGTCAGTAGCAGATGAAGGCATTATGCTCTTCTACAATGACAGATAGTGAAGAGTATCACAGCAGGTTTTGTTTGGAGCTCCCTTTATGTTTCGTCAAACTAAGACAAGGGAGCAGGCGTCTGTCAGATACCTGCGAAGAATTGTAGAATATGAAAAACTTCAAAGCCAGACGTTGGCTCAGCTCAGATTATGAAGCACGCTCAGCACGGCTGTTATCGAGCACCGAGACATCTTCCTCCAAAACGGCCTCATCGCTCTATATTTCCTCAAGACGTTTCCCCTTAAACTCTGAAGCAGTGGGACAGTGATAGCTCATGCGGTATTCTTTCTAAACATGTTGTGCAGTATTACCATGCTGCCCATCACAGACGTCATCTCCTATCAGGGCCTGAGAGCTAAATGTCAGCCGGCAGTAACGCTCACTCAGCGTACAATGGTCGCACAGTGCCGGGGTTGACGGGTAACGGCCGGTGAGGTCACTGCTAAGGAAAGCGGTTTCTGATATGACAGGTCCCCTGGGAGAGTGGACAGACAATCACCACGGCAACCGTATCTCCTTCCTGACCCCTCCCCACCCACCCACCCACCTCAGTGAGCGTGGGGCTGGAAGAGGTGAAGTGGGAGTATGAAGACTGAGCAGAGATGACAACTTTCACTTCAAAGTTGATGGGATAAAGTTATTTCCCTTTCATGTTGCAACTGGTGAGCACTGGGGTGAAGTAACTTACTTTTTTTTTTTATTTTTAAGCGCCTTCATTGAGGGTTAAGGAGTCAGCAGGGATTGAACTCTTATCCTAAGATGAGTTTCCCATCTAAATTAATACATCTCAGAACTAGGCTGCAGTTGCACTTTACACAAGGCAATCAGATTTTTCATCCATACAAAAAGAGGAACTGTCTCACACTGGTGTCGAAGAAACACTGCTGCATGCTCTAATGGCATGCAGTACAGTAAAATAAATGCCACCTTTCCTAACATGGTTGGGTTTTGCTGAGACTATTTGATAAGACGACTGAATTGAGTGTCCATTCATTTCTGTGGTGGTGTTTTATGTGGTGGTATTTTATTCGACTGCACTGTACCGTGAGCAGAAATATTAGAGACTCCTCAATATAATGCAATACACTGCAACAACACCAGCAACTACTGTCTTAAAATGACCAGAATTTAATCTGAAATATTTAGAACAGTATCAGCCACAATTTTAGAAAAACATGTTTCATTTATTACAGGACTATGGTGTCAAATGACCTTGTCTTTGTCACTCAGTTTTCATTTCAACTTGCAGATAGGAATCACTATCTGCATCCCTACTGCATAATCTATGTGTGACCTGTGAGGTATGAAGCCTACCTCATCAGACATTGTACACAAATGTGACAGTGTATATAAGATGCGATGAAAAGAAGTGATGGAGATAATGTGTGAGAGTTTATCAGAGCACAAATTTGCAAACAAATTATGAATGAATTCACACACCTACATACATTTCAAGGTTTTTGGTGATGTAGCAGCTCTCATCACCAGCTGTTACTGGCAGTCATGCTTTTAGGCAAATTAAGGACCTTGAGTAGCGTGATTCACTCCCCTTAATCATCGTGCGTACATCGTGCTTTCGTGTTCCACCTGTTGAGTGTGATGTGAGTGCAGCACAGTGTTGAACACTCAGAGCCTCTGACTGCAGCCACACACTCACCCTACATGACACAGTCCCATGGCCGTTTGATCATTCAGCCAGTCACGGTGTCCAAAACACTGCTCATCTCTTCCTGTGTTCTCACCATCCCTCCATCTCTCATCCCTCCGCCAGTGCCACCTGCTGCTGGCTACCTGCTTAGTGTCATGCTCGTGGCCAACGGTCCGGTGAATCAGAGTCCAGCAGGGCTGCCGGTAACTTGAATGACTCCCACACAAGCAAAGAGAACACACACACACACACACACACACACACACACACACACACACACACACACACTTTACATATGGCCACATACAGCACACAGGAACCCATCCATGTGAGAGTAAGCGAGACTGACACAGAAGACACAGAAGCACATAATAAATGTGAAATTTTTGAGTCACATTTTGTAATACAGCATACTACCATGCACCTCAGTCACATTTCTGGATAATGTGAAAAAAGAAAAAGAATGAAATATCAAACAAAATCACAAGACACACACACACACACACTGAAAAAATTACTTCACAAATGCACTGACACTTGCACAGTGAAATAATAAATTTAAAAAGTGTCAGACATACTCTCCTCAAAACTGAACCAACTATTGAATATATTGAATAATATTGGACATCACAATGCCTGGCCTGGTCCTGTTAATGTTGCCAACCCTGCCCCTTTGACACCCCTGCCCTGTCAGCTATACAAGCCCCTTTTACACAGCCTGTTCAAGGCGGGAATTTTGGGCCTTTTTTTATACTTTTTATTTTTCTTCTTCTTTATTCTGTACAAAACGGCACGAACATGGAACAGGAGGGGAATCACTGTTCCGCCTTCAAGCTAGCGGTATGAGGTAGTTACAGAGCCGCGTCAACATCTGTGTAAAAGGACAGAACACCAAAAATCTAAAGTCACACACAGTGTTGGCGATATGCCGGCTTTGTTTGGTTTAGTGTAAAAGAGCAAAGGCGCTGTAATGAAGGGTTTTCAACGGCGATATGGCAGGACGTCTGAGTAAAATGTGCTAGACTCTCATTCCCTCAGGCCCCTCCCTTTGCATGGAACTTTTCTCAACTGTCATCCCTCAGCCGTCCACCAGATGCCCTCGAACTTTCCCTCCTGTCCCTGTCACCCGATGAATCCCGCCCACTCACACACCTGTTCCCAGTTTTCACAATTATCCAGCGAGTATCTAAACCAGCCTATTCCACCTCCGCATTTCCTCTTTCCTTTGCTCCGTGTGCACCAGTTGTTAAAGTGAATGTGAATATCTGACTGGCTAAATATGTTCATATGAGCTTTGGAAAAAAATAATTATTCTAATAATAATTCTTAAATGACAAGAAAATGTTACTGCTGCTGTCAGAAGTGTAGGTTTAAAAGTGTATGATGTAATATGTACCAAGAAACACAAAACAGAAGAGACTGATTTGGCAGACATACTGCAACATACATCCAATGCACTCTTTGCTATACGGCAGGCTGTTTAAAGTGTCATTTCCCTGCTCAGCGTTTTGTGCTGCAGCAGGGCTCTTCTACTAACTCTTCTGTACCACTGCGCTTATCTGTGCTGCTGCCCATGTAGGATTTCAAAAGCGAGCTCGTCTGCCAACAGTAATGTCGCTTCAGGAAGACTTTGAGGGGGAATAATCGTGTTTGCGACGCACTCCCAGCTGCTGCCACTATTCAGCGACTACATTCGTTCCTCATATCAACTGTTGGCCTCCAACGCCACTTTTAAGCCAGGAGGATATTGTGAATTGATGTCTTGGCTTTGTTCAGCCGGTGTTTGTGCGCTTGGCAATATGCTGCTGACTGCTTTATTGGTCTTCTGCAGATTTGCTTGTAGGCGACGTCTTGGCATCTGCTACCTGCTAATCTCTGCTCTTATACTGCTGTCGTCTACCTATGCATTTATATTTGGCACTAATTGTGAATTAATTACTCATAGTGGCTAAGCTTGTTTTTTTTGCTGATTATTGTTTGACGCTGTGTATTATGGTGCTTATATTTTTGAGTGTTATGCCTGAATTGGTTCTTGCAGCATACTTTCTCCTACGTTGTTTTTGAGGTTAATATTACACACATTACACTTCTTGTAAAAATATATTCGCTATAATTAGTGGCAGAAACTGTACTTGTATATTTACTAAAGCAATGTGTTCATTTCAATTTCAAGATACTTTACTTGAGTATTTCCAATTCATGCTAGTTTCTACTTCTCCTCCACTACATTTCAGTGTGAAATGCTTCACTACACTCAATTAACAGCTATATTTACATGTTATTCGGATTTTAGATAGAAATATGATATGATAAACTTATAAAATCTAATGCATTACTATTGATGAAAGACTCTGCATTCCCACGTAAGTGCTTTTAGTTATGTGGCTGATTCATCATCATGGTTACAAAATAATGATGAAGGTCAGGGAGTGATCATGGTCATGGTTTAAAAAACTGAAGTTGATTTTTGCTGGAAGCAAACAGTAGTCTCCTGTGTGAAAGTCCAACATTTGATTGGCTCATCCAACCACTCAATCTACCCTCAACTGTGGTGGTACAGTATAACCACTGCTGTGTCTCAATTCGCGCACTCCCATGCTAACACTTGCTATTTTGAGTGCATAAGTGCGTTCACGTCGGCAAGTACGGCAACGAGCAGTGCGCCATAGGTACCCGTATTGTGCACCCAAAAAGTTGAGTGTAAAACGATGGATACTTCTCACACTGGAAGGGGAGAGTACACCAACATATTTTCAAACTGAAGAAAATGGCGGCAGAGTAAGGAGGACACCGTGTTGCCATTGGCGGCCTAATTTCTATGTGGCATGACACAGGGGACACATGCAGGAAAGTAAAACATTCATTTTCAGCAGATGTATATAGCAGTGTGTGTATATATATATATATATATATACAGTGTGTGTATATATATATACACACACACACACACACACACACACACACACACACACACACACAACAATACCTGCTGTGATTGTCATTTGCGGTTGGTGCACAACGGCAGCGTTTGCTTTGAGACAACACTACCCTGTCGGAATTCACACGCTAGGCCAGTGAGTATACTGTGTACACAGTGTACTACATGTGAGTGTACTGACTGAAGTGATTTGAGACACGCCAACTGTCACACTACTTCCTCCTTCAAACAGACGAGAGTCATAATTTCTATGGCCGGAAGGCTGGAAGGCTATGTCACGTAAAGGTAAACGTGTTGCTCCTGGCTGCTGAAACAACTGCTGCTTCTGTTTTCCTTGGGAGGGAAGCATCATACATGGCATGACTGAACCCATTTCACTCACTAGCCAGTGTTTCCTGTGTGTTGGTGAGACACACTGTGGAAAGGGCTTACTTGATACTATGATCACCTTGTAGTCTGAGTTGCCTAGCAGGGGAATGGCCACATGGTTGTTTGTGCTGTCAGCCCACGCATTGTAGATTCTACATAATAGCTGGTGTCAGGCTCTGTATTGAATGCAGTTTTGTGCAGTTTGTTGTCATTCTCTCCCCATTCAGAACTTGATTTAAGGAAAAAAAAAAAAAAAGCTCACAAAGTGTAGTTATTTGCCGTTACTGAAATAGAGTTGTGTAACAGAGACATGCACCCAACTCATGATTAGCCTTTTGAAGTGATTTGGTTGAGGACAATATGCCATAGGAACCAAACACAGTAATCTTTGCCCCCTCCGACTGCAATGCTGGTTGACACATCCAAGTGAAATTAGTTAATCATTTCGCGACATGCACATCATTATTGGATTTTTATGCTGCTATCATGCTGGATATAGGACAGCTGCCTTCCCCCCAAAAAAAGAAAAAAAAAAGGACTGATTGACTTTGTTCACAAGCCTGCCAATTCCTTTGATGTCGAGTGTGGCATAGAGCAGAGGCAGTCAAGAGAATCATCCAGTCCAAATTGAAAAGAACTTAATCTCTGTCTGTCTTGGGAATGTTACCAGACCCTTGAAGTGCTCACCTTAGAAGAAGTGGGTAGGAACATGGAAAGGAAAAGTTACTGGAGACATGTTGACTTCCAACCTGGCAGTTTGTGAAACAGTCATAAATGCAATCTATTGATATGTGTACATGGATGAAGATTTTCCATTTTTTTTCGAGAATTAGCACAACATTCAAACTAACGTATTTTAATTGCAACTGTCAAAGCAGTTTGTGACATAGTCTTGAAATTTCACGTTAATTAATTTTCATTCCATTTTTTTCATAATAGTAAAATATCAACTTCTAATGACACCATTATTACACTTATCTACGGTCATGTTTCAGCACTCATAGCACTTGTGGTCTGGTTTAACACAGCAAAAGGTTCGCAGTGACTACAGACACAACATGTCCAGGGGGAATCAAAAGATTAAAGTGGACTGTGACTTCTCTTGAGCTTTGTGAGGACACAAGCCTTGACATCGGGCCACATGATGCACAAGAGTGTCTTAATATATTGTTTCAAGTGGCAGATGACATTGTAGTGCAGTGTTTGTTGATTGACATTTTATCCGATAAGCTATTATGAACATGCCTGAAGGTTTGCAGTTTGATTCAAGATTCATTCTTTCCATTCTAAAGAGCTCACTCTTTGTTCCGAACAATATGCTACATTGCTCTCAAGGCTGTGAGCATTGCATCATGTGGAAGGGCAATAAGGTCCAATTCACAGTCTGTGGCCTAACACACACAGCTCTTAATGACTTGTCCGTAAATGAAAACAAACAGGGTGGCTCACAGGTTGCCATTATGTAATTCACATGCTGCCATAGGGAATGACCGCCCACAAACACCACATGGTCTGCCATCAGCGTCTGGCCATAAAACTGGGTGTGAGTCAGTGTGTGTGTGTGTGTGTGTGTGTGAGTGTGTGTGTGTGTATTTGCACATGTGTATTTGTGGGTTTGTGTGTGTATGTTTTGCTGTAAAAGTTCTTGGAGATAATAAAATAAATGCATAAACAAATAAAGAAATAAAAAGCTTTAACTCGCAAGAATTGAAATTCTCAAAATGCAGTTAGTCTGCCAGTGACCCTTCCCTCCACACCTCAATTGTTGAGTAATATAAAAGACAGTCAGCTCACAGACAGGCTCCTTAGCACAACAATGATGGGATTTATTAACTGCGGGGAGAGTTTTATTTCTTTCTATCCTTCAATAACTGGCCTGTGTTTGGAGGGTAATATAAAGAAAGCACAACATCGCCTCGAGAGAACTCCTGGCCTCTTCTTTCCGCTTTGTGATCAGAAAAACAAACGCCCACTTTAAATTAAACAAATGGAAACCAATTAACTTCCAAAGTAAGAGTAGTCCATCCCACAACTTTTCAAGCAAGGTGATGTAGTATGACTCGCTTGAAGATGTTATAGAGTAGATGCAGTTTAAGGTGTTCACTGTTTCATTATAACTATCCAAACAAAAAGGCACATTAGTCCTGATTAGCTCAGATGTTTACAGATCTTTACTGAAGTGCCTTTTTTTAAGGAGATTTTAGGTGTTGACCATAGAAATTAGGGATGCAGATTATCATGGGTTTCAAAGATCAAGTCGTCATGTACTGTAATATACTTGATTCCAGAGAGTAGAGTAATTGCAAGGCGAAGAAATCTACGATATTAACAGAAATTTTGGATGACCCTAATTAAAAGGCATAGATGCAAAACATGAAATGTGTCCGTTAAAGCATAATGTAAGTCCCACGTTCGTTTAGCCTGTCTATCAGTCACAGATGATTCAATTCACCTGGTGTGTATGTCTGCAGTAGACATCAGAGACACTGACTGCAGACATGTTTCACTCGGCAGGAACTTATTTCTGCAAAACACATCGTGCGAGCCCTCAGAAACTTCTGTAGGCTGAACTGGCCTTGTTATGATTTCTGCTTCCACCTTGTTTATTTTGCTCTTTCTGCTCCTGTGTCCCCGTCAGCCACTTCTCACTTCCCTCTGGCTCCTCTGCAGTCCTTCACCTGTCCAACATATGCCCGCAGACTTTCCCACCAGCCCTAATGAAAACATGGAGGATTATTATAGTATTTTTTCAAATGTATACAGAGTGCAAAACTTTTAATGGTTGGTTTTAGGCTATAACTTTACTATTATTTTTAAGACACTGTGGTTACACAGTGGTGTGGTGTGTTTGGTCTAACCTTTCTGATTTGGAAAAATTACAATGTAACAAGGTTATTGTTTTTATTTTTATGTTTATTTTGTTTTGCCGTTTGTTTTCAATTTCAGCTTAGTTTAAAAGGTTTTTTAAAGTGAGTTTGCTAGTTGTTTATTAAAAAGTAAATTCTTAGTTTTAGTTTAGCTTTTGTTAGTTATGGTGTTAAATTTTATTGTGTACTAAAAACTCAACAAAACATCATACCATGGCTCCATGCTGCTTTGCCTGGATTTAGCTTCTGTTTTGTGCGAATGGGGATGGGCGTGCTCCCTTACCATGTCAAGGTTGGTTGGTCCTTTTGAGATTTTCAAATGGTCTTTTAGATTTGTGGGATTTTTCCCCTTGAGAAAAGGTCCACATATCACCTTTTACTACAAGGCACGCGCTCTTATCTGTGACACAGTCTTATTTAAAGTACGGGACTCTGGCTTTCTCCTGACTTTTGCTGCCTCCATGATGCCAGATCCATCCAAAATACTTGATGTATGTAGGAAATAAATTGACAAAGATGAAAACTAAGGATATATTCTCATAATTTTGTTTTAGTTTTGTAAATATACAACACAGTTTCAGTTATTTTCATAAAGCCTAGTTGTTTTTATTTTTACCTCAGTTTTATTTAAATGTTTTTCACATCTAGTTTTAGTTATTTTATTAGTTTTTGTTAACGATAATAACCATAAAATGTACTTTGAATATATATTGTATATTGATATACAGTACCTACATTTATTTTCGCTTCACAAGTTTATATATATATATATATATATATATATATATATGTATTCACAAGTTTACTTTATTTTGACAGTAACAGTGACAGGAAATGCAGCAGAGAGAGCAAAGGGCCTGGGCTGCTGCACTAAAACTCAACCTTTATATATGGTAGGCACTTAGACAGGTGAGCTCCCACTGTGTCACACTAGTTTGTATTTTTTGAGAGGAATATAAGAAAGATATATAAGCATCAACATTGCTTCAGCTTCAGTGTCATCCATGAGGAGATGTAGGTAGTATAAGGGCAATAACCAGCGTGGTGGACATTTATTGACAATGGTAGTAATGTATGTGGAAACCGCCATTCCTATTTAAAATTCTCAAACGAGTTCCGGGACCCACCCCAAATAACTCGCTGCTCAACGAGATTTCAAAATGTCTGCTGCTGTCTCATAATATCATAACTGCGGGTGCCGTCTGCCAACTGTGGCTGCTTTTGATTAGAAATTGGCCACAGGGGACTGAGCGTGCCAAGGTCCAGCTGCAGCAGGTCATAGCTGGGCTCGCGATGTGGGGGAGATGTGGGATGGTAGGGTGGAGCTACATGCATGGCAGCGTCTACACCCAGGGGACAGAGGAGATTGAGAAAGAACCTTCTGGATGTGTAAGGTTGCCAGGTGTTGTCTGGACCAAAAATAAAGCCGCCTGGCCCAGCAGGCACGAGCCAAGAGAAAGGTAACAACTGTGCCTTTGTCATGGCATCCAGTGGGCTTCACTTGCTGGACCATCTGCCAGTTTATGAGGTATGGGTTTGCTCACAACAGGGCCGAATGACTTTGGGAAAGTTTGTCTACTTACTATTTAAACATACAGAGTAACCATTCATGCATAACTGAATCAGTCTGCTACTGCCCATCTTGTTCAGTCTAAAACCTTTACTTATGTGCTTGTTGTGACCATGACAAATAAGCCAGACCTCTGTAACTTCAATTAATGATAAATGATGTAATTCAATTCTAGACTCGCAGAAGTGTAAGTGCCACGTCATATCAAACAGGCTGCCAGTGTGATCTTGGTTCACAGTTCTCACATTCTGAGTAAAAGGTCAAGATCCTACCACAAAATATCATCATGTTACTGTAGTGATACTGTCAGAAAAGTTTGCAGTTGTAGCTAAAACAAAAAAGTTTTTTTTTTTCTACAGAAGCATCATTCAGCAATTTTTGGCCATATACTGTATAGAGAGTTAAATCCTTGGAGGAATTATGTGTAGCTTTGTCTGATGCAAGTAGAATTCAGAGTTTGTGTCTTTCTTTTTCTCTCACTGTTTTCTCCTCTACCACCTTGTCCTCTCTAGCATATCTGAAAGTCTACTATCTGATTTTGCTCTATTGGTGTGTGTGTGTCGGTCTGTGTGTGTGTGTGTGTGAGAGAGTGTGTGTGTGCGTGCGCAGATGTACCTACTGTTTGCAGTACGGGAAACACTTCCGATTTTAATCTGTGCACTGTTGTAGGGATGACACTCACACTGGCAGCCACGACACGTAACACCGAACCTTGAGACTCCACTGAAGGTACAATGTGTCCCGAATTGTGAAAACTTTCAGATTCTTAGCTGTTACTATGGGAGAACAATACCTTATTGTTGTTCTCTGTGTTTACTGTAAAAATAATAATCTCCTGAGAAATGTTTCCTCCTGAAAAAATATTAACGACAGAATGTAGGTACGGATGGATGGCGATACATTTTGAGTTGCCTGTGTTAAATAAGATCGCTGTGTTATTTTTTTTTAACTGGATTACATCGACCAAGAAACATGCATGACCTGAGTGGTGATGCCCAAGGACAAAAACATAAGTGCTGTGGCTCAGCAGATAAATAGATCTACATAGCACATTATTCAAATAACATAAAGTAGATTTTGAGTGCTGCAGTAGCACTGCTGTGACAGCAATGCAAAACATTTTATTTAGTTGTGCTTTGTGAAGCTTATGTGCTATAACCGGGAGATGTGTGTGCAAATGAACCAAAAAAAAAGCTGGATGCCTCTGTGTTCAGTCACCATAAACAAACTTCAAATTAGACTTAAAAGGAGATCATGAAGGAACACAACAGCACAAGATGTAAGTTGAACTATACTGCATATTTCCAGGAAAAATAACAAGCATATGTGAGCTCAAGTTAATGGAAACTTTCAATACGTACATGTCTAAGTACATACATTTTTGCGACCTCCACTGCTTTCATTGCTTTGGGTTCGCGTTCAGCAGAAAAATTAAATTCGGGACGATGGATTATTACAGTTGTTACATAACCTTATAATGTTCCAGAGAAGATTTTGGATCAGTGCTGATTTGGCTTAGTCTATCATTCAAGCTGCACTGTGGACTTAATTTGTGCAATTTGTTGCCTCTGCGGGTGCCAGAGTACGGCTTCTGGTACTTTTCCACCGATGAAAACCTATAGCTAATCCTAAACCATCCCTGGAGGCTTCATTCATCTCTAATGAAAGTGGAATTTAGTAAAACGTAAATGCTCACACTGAATCTATTTAAATAGCTGTGCCTGACTTACACAAAGCATAATAAAATGAAAACCACAAAGTATCTGTTATGTTGTACTATTTAGGGACATATACTCTAGCTCATTGGATGTCATTACACGCTGAAAGATGTAGTGGGACTCTAGAAAGACTGATGCTAAGTTTTTTTCAGTTTGCAGGGTGGGTCCATTTTTCTCTCCAAAAAAAATGCACATGACCAAAACAGTAAAAAGTGTGTGGAATACTGTATGGAAACTGGCCCTGACTGCAACCAGAGTCAAGGGAAACATTAGCAACACTGTCTTACTCTTTATTGGATTTGAGGAAGTTCACGTTCCAGCAACGTTATTAGAGGGCCTAAGGTTAGAGGACAGAGGGTGTTGCTATACAGATTGTAAACTCACTTGTGGCAAATATGTTGTTAAAGTTACCTGAGATGAAACGCATTCCCTACAACTGAGAAACCGAGCACTACAGCTCCTGATGGTGCTGTAATGTTACAAAATGGACCCACAATACATCACCAAATTTCAGAGACAGTGCTTTTGTAACAATCAATTTCACCAAGTGCGTATCTTGTTTTGACATGAGGACAGTCTGTTATTGTACAGTTCTGGAAATTCAACAAATATTTTGCTGTCTGTCTTCCAGCTAAAGTAGGGGTGGTAGAGGTGATTGGATGTGCCCACAAAGGTCAGCAGAGCTCGGGTCAAAGTTTAACCAAACTGAATTTTCAGTGCACCCCTGGAGCTGTGGAAAAACAACACCTACACAATTATGGCATGGCACATGGCAAAAGCTGTGATAATATGAATCCGCCTGCATAGTCCCCATCCTTAAAACATGCTGATAAAGTTAAAAGTTATATAAAAATCTTTCTGATAATATGAAATATAGGCTAAGCAACCAAACAAGTTTGTGTTATGAAAAAGTCAGACTGTAAATTTTTCCTTATATTAATCTGTAATATATTTCCTAACTTAATCATTTATTTGTTTCATTTGTTTATTTATCAATATAATTGTGACCCATTGGTTCTTCTTGTGTCACTTTTACCTAGTGTCTAATCTCATTAGACATTCAGTTAGAGGTTCCTCATCAACCCTTGGAGCTAGCATAAATAAGATGACAGCCGACCCAGCTACAAGTGAGGAGTCGCTTGTGCCTCGGTCTGAAAACAAGGACCAATTGTTTCAAAAGTTACTATGTATTACGATAGCAAATCTACCACATTCACTACCACTGTATTAGCTGTGCCTGCACAAGAGGGGAAAACCTAACAACGCCGCGGAACTAGAGATCACCGCATGCCGCTGAGGGGACCAGGACAGGTCGCAGCAGGTAGCTAACCCAAGCTGTTGAAACCCGGCTACAGGATTGAACTGACATTTGGACAGAAGTAAATGAAGAGACACGCAACTAACAGCAACAATGGCGCCATTAAGCGTGGTAAAGGCAACAGTGAGAGAGAAAGTTACAAATCAGCCACTTTGGAGCTAACAATTTAGCTAATCAACTCACCTGTGCAGCTCGACTACCGCACCGCACCGCACCGCACCGCACCGCATGGAGCACCGCATTTCCATGAGGCCTGAAAGAGGGATATTAACAAGATTATTATCAAATCATCATTATGAACGGCAATTACATCTATTCGGTGTAAGGTAATTAATTATCGCCATGCTATAGAGGAGGAAAAAGAAGACCCACCTTATTCAAGGTAAGACATTGACTTGCTCTGTTGCCATGTTGTTGATTGGTTTAATGAGAAATGAGTGCACCAGTTTGTCTGGCTCTGTGATCTGAGTTTAGATCCAGTGTGTGACTTGCAGGTGCCAGTTCGTGTAGCCGTTAATGCGGGCATAGTAGAGTTGGCAGGCTGATGGATTTGGATTGAAAATGCAGCATGCGGTTGAGATTTATCAGAGAAACTAACCAACAGATGTATGGTGATTCAGTAATGTGCATAGAGCAAATTGCTATGTCTGCTTCAATGTTCCCATGCAGATGATTTAATTTCACTCATTATGTCCTTTACAGAAACATAAAGGTGCTTATGGGTGAAACATGCATGTGTGTTTTTGTTGGAAGAGATTGAATTTTGTTGGACTATCATTACTGTTGGTGAGGATGTTTTTCACTGTGTGTTGGCACTCAGGCCTCTGTGTTCTTGGCAGCTTCTGCGGCTGATATTATGGTTCTCTGTGGTTAATGGCACGTTTGTGTCACCAAATATCCAACCCCGAGAGATGCTATAGAGATGAGCATCAGAGAACCTGGAGTTTGTGTGTTTTTGTGGATCTGTGTAAGTTCTTCACTAATGTAGAGCATTAAGAAGTAGTAGTAGGTGTGAGTAGGCTATAAATCTGTGCTGTAGCCATCCTTCCACCATGACAGGCCTGCCTGCGGCCTGTCCTCTACTCCGGCCATCACTACATATTCCCTGTCTCTGACTGGGCAGACTGGGAGTGAAATTGTCATTGTCAGTCTAACAACAACCAGAGAACACCTACCAGTCAAAATTGCAAGGTAAACGTGTGGAAAACCTAACTCAACGTGAGAGTGAGGGTTGAAACTTGGACCAAAGAGTGCATTTCATTGTTTCTTACAATAGTGTTAGACATCCCGTTTGTTTGGAGGATGAATTCAACAATTGCTTCACATATCACCTCGAATGTTATAAATCTAGAAGCTTCATTCAAATTTGACTTACTATCAAATTCATTAGTGTGTCCTCTCAAAGACTTGGTTAGTCTTATTCAATTATTTCATAGATGTGATTTCAAATAGTGAGTTCAGGCCATTATCCAATATTCAAGGAACTTTTGAATCGCAATACAAAAGCATTTCTTTTTTTGGATTTCACATTTATGTCCTTAGATCAGAGAAGTGACTTAATGAGTGAAAAGTGAACTTGCTGATATTGTCTAGTTACATGTTGCCCCTCTCTCTAGCCCGCTCCCCTCCAAATACTCAAGTCACCCAGGGGCCTCTGCAGTTCAAAAACCCCTGGGGCTTTCACTGGATGGTTGACAGATCAGGTCAGGAATTAACTGAACAGTAAAGCATGCCAGGTATTGTTTTCAAAAACAGAGAGAAAGAAGTATTAAAATCTGTCTGCTCAGAGAGCTGATTGAATATGATTCACTTTACTGTGAACTAGAGAGCCTTAATGATGTACTGTACAACAGAGTACTACTTCCTCTTCTCTCCTCTAAAGGAGTTCCCAAATTGCCCCATCGCATCACACTAAGGGGCTATCATTAGTGTGATGCTCCTATGAAAGTTGTCACGGCCTCCTCTGTCCCCTGAAGGCCTCTTTTCATTTCTGTGTGTCCTCCACGCTGACTCAAGCTCTTCCCTTCCTGTCGTTCTCCCCCCTACTTTCTCTTTTCCCTTTTCATCTGTGAGCCACAGGCTTTCTCTGGCTAGGAGAGGATTTGGCAACACCCGGATTTAAGACAGCTGTGCCATGTGAGACAAATGGAGCGGAATGTATCCCAGAAATCAGATGATAATTCTGTGGCACAGATGTGCCTTCACTTGTTAATTTGTCTGAGCAGATATGAGCCAGAAACAGTGCAGAAATAGTGACCAATTAGTTAAAGGCTATATTAAACAATCCAGTATCAAGGAAGATTGTAGTGTTGGTAGAATTGTCATGGGGTTGATGTTTTGTTTTTCTTTTTTCAATAATAAAGATAATGTCAAGAGGTCCTTGAGAGCTAAAATGAGATACTGAAGTGTCATTTGTCAGTTTCAATGACATTTAAGTAATTAATTGCCATCCATTGCCTTTTCAGAAACTTTTAAGACCTAATATTTTCTAAGTTTCACAAATTTCCAAAGGCATTCA
The DNA here is from genome assembly GCF_021018895.1 of Seriola aureovittata. Classification (NCBI taxonomy): domain Eukaryota; kingdom Metazoa; phylum Chordata; class Actinopteri; order Carangiformes; family Carangidae; genus Seriola; species Seriola aureovittata. Next base: position 15,257,341 of record NC_079380.1, on the reverse strand, counting down.
ATGACAATTTAAACCTTGAAATCCATTCCTGAGCAAAACTTGAATTGCTTTCTCAAATGTGTCCATCAAAGCTTTATAACAGAATGTCTTTGTGCAAAAAATCTTTGATGTACTGTGGACCAAGTCCAAAGTACCCATTAATTTAAACTGTTTGCCACATTACAATACAAAAATACCAGTGACAAAGGGCAGTGGATCACATTGCCTCACACTGGCTGAATTTGTGCCGTTTTTCAAAGGTTTTAATTCACCACATTATAATGTTAAAGTCCTAAGTCTTATTTCTAAGCTGCCATTCCTTTTCAGCAGCCTCAAAGAAACTTATTTAGACTTAGGTTAGGTGTACTTTTGAGCCATTTTTGACCAGAGTTTTGGTGTGAACTGTTTCTGACCCTCCATCATAGGAGCTTCCTGTTTGATAAGCAAGTGAATAATGCATTTGAAAAATTACAATTACATCTAAAATGACACCTTTGCTAACATGGAGAAGGTAATCTATGCTTTTATCATTCCTTATCTCCTGCAATGCAGTCACTAGACAGGGAAACCCTCATTATTCATATCCTAGTTTCACTTCAGTGGTTACCTGTCTCTTTGGAAATTGATTCCAGCATTAGGTGATGAATTTTAAATCTCATCGTGAAATTGTGCCTACAGACAGTAATGGTATTTTAATCCCAGAAGACAGTTTGAGATCCTTGCATAGAGCTCTTCTGGCTGTCCCTCAGTCAATTAAAGCCTCATTCGATTACACTGTGAGTGAGGATCAGATTGTCTAAAAAACAATGGCAAATTCAAATCGCCTTTTAATAACACTCGTGCAGACTTGCTTTTAAGTAGTAGTAGTAGTAGTAGGTTTATTTTTTATTTGTCATTATTTTCTACTAAACACGAATCCTTGAAATCCTTCAAAGCTTGTGAATTTGAGAGAAAAATCAAGGCCTTGAAAGTTTTTGTAACTTTAGTAAATAGGCTATGTGCTGCTTGTCTGCATGCGTGTCTGCTGCCGTCTCTCATCTCTTCAACCCATAAATAACTCTCGGGCTCTATTGCTGAACTTATTGTTTTTGGCAAGAGACCAGTCTGCCATCGCTGTGACACAACACAAGTGAGAAGCGTTCACAACATTCAATCCTTTCTCCCTCTTTTTCATTGTTGTCTGTGAGCTTCTTTATGAACCTGCTTGTAATACAAATTTGTTGTTGTAACGGTAATTAACCCTGATCTGTGTCTCTAACTATGCCGTGTTGGGCCCTTGAATTTAAGGCCCGTTGGCTCCGGAAAGTAGTTGAAAAGTCCTTGAATTTGAAGCGGTGGTATACCTGATTTTTGGCAGGACAATCCTACCATTGACTTGTATTTCCTCCTTGCACCCAAGTCAGTTGCCAGAATCCATCAAACCTAAAGCCAAGACCCATTTAAGTAGAGAGTGAATTATTTAGAATCAAACATTTTCCTGTCTGTAGAACAAACTCTGCAGCCAATTTACCCTAATGACATTCAGGTTTCTATCTTGGTTATTATAAGTTTCTTGCTCTCTCTCTCCCCGGCTCTTTCACCCCTCCCTGTTGTGAGTATGCAAGTACATTTGTGTATTTTGAATAGAATTTATGGAGATTGTTGGTATAAAATAACACCCACTGGCTCTGAACGCCACAGTGATATAGCATTCTTTTTGTCCTCTCAGCCTCTCCCTCACTCTCTGCTTCCACATCGGATATTCTTTTATAGCAGTCTCAGAGGGAAACAGGGAGGGAGGCTGCGCACTGGGCACTGACCCACACTGAATGCAGACATTCTCCTCTCTACTCTGCTCTAATTCCTAATTTTACCCACAGTTGTACATATACATGCGGCTCAGAGCCTGCACACACTCCGTCTGTCGCTGCTTCTTTATCCACCACACAAATAAACCACAGTGCTGGTTCTCTTTGTCTGTTTAACTCTCACCTGTTTGAATTGTGGGAACCAATGATGTTTTTTTTTTCTTTTTTTGGCTGAGTGACACATACTGAGGCTGGTTTTTCTTCTTCTTCTTTTTTTTTTTTTTTTTTTTTAACATTTGTATTCCTGCTTTTAAGGAGTGCATGATATTGTACACATAGATCCCAACCAGTCTGCAGATGAAGCACTATCCGTCACTTTCTTTCTCATTAATTCAGGCCATATCTCTACGTAGATAAGCCTCAAAATGTGTGCAAGAAACTTCTTGTTTGCCCTCTTGACTTTCCTTTTTCCTCTCGGCTGCCAGCTTTAGGCCATATCTCGATCTGACCGCTGAAAGGTCCCCACACGCCCCTAATTGAAACCTTTGATGCTGATCAATAAAAACCCACTTGCACTGCTCAGCGGTCTTTTGGTTTAGTCATAAGTTTGAAGTGTTTTTTTTTTTCTTCCTCCAGTGTTATTGCTAAATGATGGAGTGACCACTTTGTGTTTATTTAATGACTTACTGTTGCGACGCTTCTGAATGAAGACAGAAGGAGTTTATGAATGGATCGAAATAACGAGGTCAGAGAAAACAGGGGCAGTTCACCACATCAGGCCAATTGAGGTTTATGTTTTCAGCGCCTTACAGCAAGAGACACAGTGATTTTTAAGATGAATTTGTTATTGTGTGTGGCAGCTCATATTGCTATCACCACAACGTTACCATTCCAGTTTGCTGGATGAGGTTAGATGTGTTATATTAGGGGATCATCCAACTGCCATGACATTTTGTCCTCTGTCTCAAAGACTTATTGTTTAAACAAGATTTATTGCCAGTAGCTTGATGTTATTATGATGTGAGCTGCCATAGTTTAGTTTCTGGAATATTATAAAAGTGTTGGTAAGGGAGATGTATAGATATATGATAAGTGGGATTACCAATGATGCACCAGTCCAAGTTTTCCTTTACTATACAGATTGTGATACCTCAACTCAGGGTATCTGCCGATCCAGAGCCGATCCAGGACCGGTGCTCCCTCCCAAATTTAAAATCTGTGCTCCTCACTACATAGAGCTGCGTTATGTAAGGTAACATGAGGCCAAAACTGCCGTGGCTCTGAAAATTGAGTCTGCAGCTAAGTGTGACTGAATCAATATAAATAATAGGGAAAGCACTTAATTTTATTTGAAATGACCGAAACTGTATTTAACATTGCTCAGTTGCATCATCGTCGAAGCGCCCGATATGCTTGATAAGGTCAGAATCTGTAACCATACTGATCCGGCTCATCGAAACGGTGCATCCCCGCTCTACTAACACACTGCTGATAGGAAATTAAAACTTAATCATAGAAAAACCGTGAAACAAAGATTCATAAGATGTCTCCTCCATAGAAAAAATAGCTTGGAAAGATTCAGATTTTTGCTGTGGGAGGCCCTTGAGTGAAATTACTTTTCTTTTGTTCAGTATTTGTGTAGATTATTTTACTTTGATCTTTTGGATAAAATGAACCACAGACAGCAATAAGGCTTGTTTTCAATTCTAAAACTCAGTATAGAAAATACTCGTGAGGATGGAAAACTTTTTTGGAAACTCCCTGCTGCTGTGTCTCTCTGTAACGCAATGCTATCTGTTTCCTCTCTCAGCTCTTTCTTTTTCCTTAGTGTGTGTTATTTTTGTATTCCCGACTAGGTGCAGCGGTGTGTATCTTGCAGTTTGACGTGTGAACTTAAAGAGAGACCTTCTTCTGCAACCAAGATCTGTGTGTGTGTGTGTGTGTGTGTGTGTGTGTGTGTGTGTGTGTGTGTGTGTGTGTGTGTGTGTGTGTGTGTGTGTGTGTGTGTGTGTGTGTGTGTGTGTGTGTGTGTGTGTGTGTGTGTGTGTGTGTGTGTGTGTGTGTGTGTGTGTGTGTGTGTGTGCGCACTTTTTATTTGTGTGTGTGAAGTAAAATCAGTGACTTAACACTGAGTCACTGTGTTTGTGTGTATTCAGTGTGTGTATGTGCATACATTTGTATTTGATGTTCTTGCTCTCTGTGAGGACGACTGGGTGTCATTGTCTTCGACTGCTGCTGGAAAGACTTCTGTGGCTCCCCATCCACTGTGGGCTGACAGAGGGGACTGCTGTATGACAAGCCATTGATGTCTGCATGATCTAAGAGGACACTATCTGCTCCCTCTCCCTCTCCCACTCTGCGTGTGTGCGTGCAAGAAAAAATAAGTGCGTTTGAAGGAAGAGTTGGAGCTGATTATCTTTTTGGGAGCAACTGAGATCTATGTCATGGCTCCTATTCTATCCGAAAATGTCTTAAAATCCATCTATGTCCCCACATGAATCCCTCAGTGAATGTTACTACGAGATGTAAGAGTGGGAGGAGGAGTAGATGACCACATTGACGCTACCCAACTGCTGCCACACAATAACGAGATAAAGGACACACTTGCACACACCAGACAAATTCAGTTGCTTACTCCCACTCCTGTAAACAGATACAGTACATACCAACACAAATGAGCAGGTGTGCCAAGACATAAAAAAAAGAAAACTAAGCTCCAACTAGCAGGAGCCTGAAGTGGGCAAAACTAAGTAGCTTAACCTTTATTTACAAAGTTTTTTTCTTGCAACTAAAAGTTAAAGTGCTGAGAATGGCAGTGAAAATGTATTTTTAGATTTGAGAAGGAGAGACTGCTCCAAATACATGCAGCATTGTAACACAAGCCCTTGTAGAACCAGCAGTGTTTAAGGCGAGAGAACTGCATTGTGATGGATAATGTACTAAGTTTGGTCAAAGATGAAGTGAGGCTTTAAAGCGTAGCTGCCGCATTGGTTAACTTGTGGAAGACAGACTGGAAAGTGATAATTAAGAGAGAATGGAAACCCAGTAGTGACTCTGTGAGTTTCACACTCAAGCAGTATGTCGCTTGATTTTTGACTTGGACTTGCCTGAAGCATTTATTATAGTCTGACTGAGAAGGCTTTCCACAAAAGATGAAAAACTGGAATTCAGATTTTTTTTTTTTTTTTTTTTTTTTTATGGAAAAAATGTTATTATATCTTTCTGTATGACAGAAATTAGTGACAGTAAAACAGTGCATTAGGCCTTTTGACTTTGAAAAGCACAGATGTTACTAATGTGTCCAACTGAGCAGCACTGATACAGTGACTTAATAGTTAGTGTGGCAGGTCGTTGTGACATGAAATGTAATGATGGATAGCTCTTAAACATTAAACATCACCGTGTCATGAGCCAGGAGAGCTTTGGTTTTACATAGTTTAACTATCAGACAGAACTGCACTGGGGAAGCCTTGAAGAATCAGAATTGTATTTCAGCTGAATATTGAGGACGTTATCAGCTGGAATAACAAGGTCCCAGACTAGACGTCACTTTCTCTGTTATAAAAAACCTCAACTACTGACGCCATACTGTGCAATGTGCTCACATGCAAATTAAAATCGGCTCTTACCCTTTCTGTGCAATTAATGTTTGTTCAATAAAGAGCCTACAGCTAGTAGACCCCAAGGCTTCCCATCTATAGTATTTTTCAAATGGCATTAAAGAAAAGAAATCCTCCCTTTTTAGATTTCACTGTTAAAGTGCACTTAGCTCAGAGGTAAAGGTAATGTCATGGTAGGTTGTCTTTGTAGTTTAATACTATCAACAGTAGTACATTATTACAAGATCGCTTCTAAGGAGGGCTTGCTATTTAGACGTCAGTGCAAAAACAAACACTTTAAAATGAGCTCCAAAGAACCCAAGCTTTGTTGCATTATTAATGGTCGCACAGAGACCAGATGAGGGTGGTGTAAAGGAAGAAAGGTGGAGAAACTGCAAGAAAAACGAGCAAGGAAGAGAGTAAGAGAGAAAAAGAGACAGCGAGGGGGGAAAACAAGACGAGCAAGAAGGAAGCAAGAAAAATGCAAATTCACAGAGGAAGACCAGGGGAGAAAAGCAAGAATAAGAATAAAAGAAAGTAAGCAAAAAAAAAAAAAGTAAATGACAGAAGAGAAAACCAGCGAGACAGAAAAAAGTAGATTAATCTCATTTGAACTCATTCAACCAATTAAACCAACTCCCCACTGTCTCTCTCTCTGCGTGTTTCAGTCTGCGCCCCATCAGCAAACCTCGCAGTCTGTGCCACCCAAAGTCGCACTACCTGAAGCAAGGAGCTATTTAAGCACCCAGTAAATTATTCAGAAACCTCAGCAGTGTGCTGAACAAACTTTAAAACTGATTTTACCTGAACTTTTTATATCTGGTCCTATGTTGTATTTTTTTTTTTTTTTTTTTTTTTTTTTGGTACTTATAAATCTGTTTCTCTCTGTCTTTCTGTTCTCCTTGTACACTTTCTTATTCCATTAGGAACAAGACTGGAAACAAAGCACGCTGTAACAGGACTAAGTGAGAATAATGCGTCTTGAGTAGGCTGGAGCCGTACAGATGAGAGTTGTCCCTAGTTATCTCCAATCTAGATACTGTAAGCATTAGAAAATCAGGCTTGAGGCATATGACTGAAAAATAGGGCACAGTCTGAGATATAGTGCAAGCTCTATTGATCTTTTACAGTGAACAATGATTCACAGGGTGGAAAATGATATGTGATGGGAACTGGATTGTTTTCTTGCTGTGTGCGAAATATCTCCACAGCCATGCAAGCCAGTGATTATGTCCTAAATGGGGGGTTTTATTAATAAAAGAGATTTTAGAACATAGCAGATCTTCAATATCTTACAACACCCGCAGCAGATGAGCCACATCTGCAACTTTCATAATACCTCAACACCTCCCGTTCCTTTGTTCTCTGACCCAGTTTTTTTCCCTCTCCATCCGCTGAACATCCCAATTCTAGACTCACCGTAGGGGCACCATCCTTCTGGCCCATAATCCTTTATCCACACATGGTGCAAACAATAACTCTTGAAGCTAATTCCTCTTTATTTCCCTCGAGTGCAGTATTGAGCCTGATTTTTCAATAAAAAAGATTTAGTTTCCTCAATCAAAAAAATGATGTCTTGAACCCTTAAAGCTATGTTCATTCATTCTTACACCTCCTCATATTGTCTATGCGATTGCTCAGTGTTGGTCTGCCATGAATCAGGAAGTTTTATTGCTGCTGTATATCACAAACTATCAGCCCATTGGTTCTTATGTGGGTGTCTTTCAAAACGCGCAATTGAGCCAAACACAAAGGAAATAAAGTCGGCCTACAGCAGTGGTGCAGTTCTATAAAGTTGTATTTTATATGGTGGATATCTTTATTACTTGCTGTGTGAGTCACACGTAAGAGCAACAATTTTATTTTATCCACTTTAAAAACAAAAGAAAAGTTCTGTGACGTGATTTTTATCAAGACTTGGTGGAGTTTCATCTCCACCTTGGCGTAGTGCTGCAGGCTGACAGCGAGCTTCAGCTGTCGGTGGGGTTCAGGGGAAATACTTTCACTCCACACATCACACACAACCATCCATCAGCGCATCCATCCCTCCTGCCATCCAACCTTCCCTCTCTCGGTGTCGGATTCAAATGCTGTCTGGAGGAAGGCTCGCAGCAGTGTGAGCAACCCGTAAGTTGGCTTTGGCAAAAGCATGAAAAATAAATGTGTTTTTGGATTGTGCTCTGGGGGAGGCTATCGAACTAGCATCTAAAGGCACCAAAACCATTTCCTATTTGTAGAACAAAGGCAACTACTTCCAAGGTCTCACAGAGGACAGAGAATCTGGTGCTGCTTCAGCTTTATTAATGACAGTTGCAAGTGACAAGTTTGGTGGCAAAGACGTAGTATTTTCCGTCGTTTCTTGAGTTTTATGCCATTAGCCATTTTGACGCATCGAAAATAATTGCTGGGACTGCAATATGGTGACTCACTTGACTTAAGCTAATTGGACAGAATGCAATCAGATGGTAAAAAGTTAAACGCAAGTTCAAACAAACTAGGAGGCAAACAAACTACACTGGACAAGCATGTCACTCAGGAGTTTGAACAGCAAACCAGGGGCCAGCTGTTCAAGAAAGCATATACCATTTCCTCTACATGAGCTATTGAAACTGAACCTGTGGTTAGAATGTGCACATCCTACACAGTTCAGACTGTGGGTACACACAGTTTTCTAGAGCCAGTAGTGGATTATATGATAATGCAGAGATGAGACATAAATTGAGACAGAAAGTAAAAACATTTTTATTTTTATTTTTTTCCAGTGAACACTATGAAGTGATTATCTCTCTGAGGTTTGATAATGACAATTGCAACTGTCACTGCCAATGACAGTTTATAGCTACATGTGATGAATTAATGATGCCACCGTGACTCTAAAATAGCCGCAGCAGCACAGAGCGGTCACAGGTTATCACTGAAAATTGTAATCACCTCATAGTTATAGTCAACCTATGCACAAATATAGCACAATATAGATGCATATAACAATGGTAAAAAATGCCAATAAAAATGGACTTTGTATGTCACAGTGATGATTGTGATGAACACTGCAGCCTGCAGGCACTGATTTGTTACAGTGCCTAATGTTTTGTACGTTGAAGGATCTAAAACTACTAGATCAGTTACCATGTGGAGGAATAACAAGGATCTGTGAAGTCAGATGATATATTGCCCCCTTTTACATCTAATTGTGTGCGCAGCAATATCAATAAGCTCTAATTTCATACAGCCTATATTGGATAGACTGTGACCTCATTTTTATAAATGAGTGGAGACCGCCTGTGTGAAACGTACGAGCGAGGGAATGATCTGTCTGTCAATCCATCGGTGTCTAAATGAATTTGAACACTTGCTGTTGTTTTGTCTCACTCTGTTTGGACGTCGGCTTCACTTTCAGTAATGAAGAGGTGGTTTGTGAATTCATCACAAGTGTCAGGTTAGCAAGAGGAGTGAGTGGGAGATGGGAGGGAAATTACTAGGTGCATAATCTTCACTGCTCGACAGTTTGATAAAATGTAGCCACGCTGAGTGCTGGTTCGGTGTGTAAATGAAATCTGACATTATTGAAATAGATTGTTAATAGAGCAGATGCAAAAAGGAGAGGAGGCAGTTTCAGTAAATGACTGTGACATATGATCTCACTCAGAGCACTATATTGTAAGTATAAGGGAGATGGGAGAAAAGTTGTTTGCACAGAATGATCACTTCCCATTTACGTGCTTAGTATTAAACTATTGACTACTGTTGTCAATATTTGCACTCCCCTGCTGTGACTGCATCCTTGAACAGAGAGCAATGTATGTTGTGAGCACTTCAAGAAGATGATGCTGCAAATAAACTCATGCTGCTTGTGCTGAGTTCATGAACGCTCCAGTTTCAGTGTTAAAAATAACAAACGTGAAATGGCAGACTTGGAATCAGTCAAAGTGTATGTAAATTCGCTAAAAACTTGTTCAACCTACGTTGAGTTAACTAAACTGCTTTCATGATTCCATGAGAGAAGAGGGAGACCATGTTGTTGCCTCTTACAGTATCAACTGTAGCCCCCTGGGAATAATCTGTACATTATGCAAACTAATACATTTATGTCTCTATAGATCTGAGACTCATTTCATTTAATATGCAAGATTTAATGATTCCTCAAGGTTTGTCTTTTACATGGATGTGTTGAATCACTGCAGCAAATGTATAAACATTACTTATAAATATCTTATTTGTGACTATATTTCCTGCAACCTGACCAGTTGGTGGAGGTAAATTCTAGTTTCAGAGCAAAAAGCAGCAGGCAAACTGGTTGTGATGAAAAGTAAAGTTTGTGTATAACAGTTTCTTATTAAAGTAGTAAGATATTGTCATTCAAAAAACGTTGCAAAACCTTAGAATATGCCAGTGCACATACTCTACATGTTCATGGCCCACATTACCGTACCCTGGGGCTTTAAGCAGGTTGGAGCTGAAGGCCAAGTCTAATGTTGTATCAGCTGTTCGACTCTTTAATCATTCAACAAGCACATCTCTCTTTTTAAGTGTAGTTCAAATAACAGGTCAAGAGATGTCCGGATTATCATACAGCATGTTTTTTTTTTTGCATGTTAAGCTCAATATAAATACACTTGCTAAAGTGTGAACCCTCTTACCTTTTATGTGCAACAGAAATATGGGAGATCATTTATTTGAAGACTTTGGCATCAAGGCCAGGGTGTAAATGCCATAAAACTTGAAAAACTGAAGTCTACATTCCATCATATCACACCTTAGTCCCTCTGTGATGTACTTACTTGGCCAGCTGTGTGTGTGTGTGTGTGTGTGTTTGGGGGGAGGAATGACTAAAATCCATCTTCAAGGCTTCTGTGTCTCTTTTTCATGTGAAGGTGATGTACTTACCAGGCCAGCTCTGTGTGAAAAAAAAAAACTTACTAAAAACCATCTTCAAGGCCTCTGTGTCCCCTTTTCATGTGAAGGTTTGCATGGAGAGATGCCAGGATGTTACTAATGAACACAAGTAGTAATGCCTGGAGAGCTTGCCTTTTCATGGCTACTCAACGAACTGATTAGCCATTCCTTTTCTGCATTTGAAGCCAATCAAAGTAGCTGACAGAGCTTAATTACTTGATGTATGCTTACATTCCTCAATTCCTTTTTTTCTTGGTTCAGTTTACGTATTTGTTTTCAATCACGCTCGCAGCACGCTCGTACTCTTGGGGGTGGGAATTGAAAAATGGCTTTCTCACCACTGAAGAGCATGATGTGGAGTAATGAACAAACAAATATAGCTTCTGCAGTCTCTTGATGTTTGGCATGTGCAGGGATAATAGCTCATTAGGCCCACAGTCTGTGAATGATAGCTTATAGTGATCATGATCAGCCGTCATTTGGTTTCATTAGAGGAAATGCATTCATCCTACGCCGTGTTCTCTGCTCACACTGCTGACTCCTCGGGGGATTCTCCCACTCTCTTAATTCCCCTCGCCTTCCTCATCTATCTGTCGTAAGACGATGTAAGAGAAGAGGTGCACATTGTAATACACTTCTCAGTAATACACTTCTTAGTAATAAAAGAGCCAAGTATTAGTGGCACGAGGATGGCATATTAAAGCTGTCTTCTCCCTGCATGATAGATTCATGTCCTGTGGCAGTACCTGTTCTTGAGTGAAAGACGTGCCACTTTTAGGCTGCAGGTGTGTGTAGTTATGACCTTTCTGTTGATCGGTTCAATCCAGAGATCGATTAATCCCCTTTTTATCAGAGTATCTCGAAGACTGTTGTTTGTAGAATAATGTCAAGCCGAACTGCCTCTTAAAAGTCATTAGCCCAAGCATTGGTCTCCCTGACCCAGTGACCTCATAAATGGAGCTTAACAGAGGCGCAGTCATAAAGTCTACTTCATTCTTCTGCTGTTTCATTCATGACTTCCTTTAGCCTCACCTCTTAGCATCCGTCAATCAACTCTTATCCTGCAAGGTTTTTTTTTCCTGATTCATGCCATACAGGTTAGGCGTGATCAGCTGAGGTTCAATAATCAATAGTTTTTCCTGCCAGTGGCAAAAGTGTAAGGTATAGGGTATTGATCTTGCTGATGAGACTAAGGAGAAATATCACCTGGACTATGTTTTAGCATCTTTCAGCTCATTGTTTTGATTTTACAGCCGATTGCTTTGGTTCAATCACACTGCTCTCGCGCACTTTGTTTCCAGCGGCAACAGACAGCTTCTTTTTTTTTTTTATTTATTTTTTAATTTTTTTTTAAATGAATCCTCTTCCCAGCACCAAACAGCAGACTGACAATATTAGCGATTAGCTGATGAACGTAGTGGAGCATTTAGCAGCTTAACAGTCAGATGTTTCCCCTCAGAAGAGTGAATAGTAGTCTTAGTTTTGCCAGGGGTTGTGAAACATGAATCCACATAATGTTGCTGTGTCTCCATGTGTACAGCAATTATACAACTGTTTGCAATATCGTCGGTTATTGAGTTTACAGCCTGTTACACTGCCCCCAGCTAGCCAAGAAAATTAATGAATGAATTGCAGGTTTAAATGTACAGGCGGCAACAATAAAATGACAAATCAAATGTTTTGAAGATTCTACAACAATCAACACCTTTCGGAAGTTGCTGCTATAAGTAGGAGTGGTAACTCAATTCAAAAATGGCAATTAAACTGGGGTCTGTTTCGGCCTGTCAACAGCAGATTTTCTCCAAATGTGTATTCTCATGACAAGTCACACCTTTGGCTGCACAAACATACAGTCCAATTAACTAAGCCCAAAATTCTAGTCTCTCGCTCCTTGTTTTGAACACGTTTAGACTTGTGATTGACAATATTTTGCCAGAAAACCGTGATTTCAGTCACCTCATAGCTGAACAGTCTGATAACACCGCATAAGTGCTGAATTTGGACAGAATTCAAGAGTCATATTCACAGGAAAATATCCTTTATTCATTTTATCTTGGCAGTGGGCTTGAAAAATGTAGTGTTGTAATTACTAAGGGGCCTAGTCAAAGAATACTCCTGTGCTGACATGTGTGCCAGTGCTGTACTAACTACTTGTACTGAAAACCTCATGATATGTTGTTACAGTACATAGTTCTTCTAACTGTAGTGAAAGAGGTTGATTAAATTAATATGCAAATACAGTTAACAAATGATATTTGCAAAGTAAATGAACACCATGTACAGTGTAAAGGATAAAAGCCATAAGTGAATGGTAATATAATAAATTATGCTTTGACAGAAAATATTCAATTTATTTTGTCAGTTAAGCTGCCATTGAGCAAAATGGGTCACTTTTTTTTTTTTTTATGCCATTTCAATATTATTTGCGCTCACAAAGACGAGCAAAATGTTCTGCATGATAATCTGACACAACTGATGGTTTAGAACATGCTGGTGTAGAGAAAAAAAAGATGCCACCTGAACACTTACAATAGCTTTTCATAGGTTTTCATAGGTTTTTCTCATAGAGCAGGAGAAAGTTACAGCACATACTGCCTGATGGGTCCTGTTGGCCTTGGTCTTGTGTTTTATAAAACTCACAGTTTACTTTGCTCCTGGTGACCTTGTCACATGTCATGTTTGTGTGTGCATTTTATGTTTAAAAAAAAAAAAAAAAAAAAAAAAAAAAGAACACAGCCGTTTCATAGTCACGCTGATATAACACATTTTTATTGATTCTATTAGTTATTTTTTACATTTGTTACATGTATACTCAAAAATAACTTTTTACTAATACTAATATACTATGATTAATTATCTAGTACAACAGTACAAGTTAATTCTGTCAGCAGAGAGGTACAAAAATACTTTAAAAATTTGAGGTATTGTTAAACTCGAGGACTAGTGTAGATGTGTACCACTTTGAAATGCCACACTTAAGACAATGCCATATGAAATCCCACAAAAGCGAAGATGAAAAATATGTTGCAGCAGTGTGTCTGTTCTGCACAGTTTGATCTTCAAGTGTCTCCTCTACTGAGCACAGCCATCCTACTAAATGAAATCTTGCTATTTTTGAAGACAGGAAATTGAATTTTTCAGAATGCTTTGCCTGGTGGGCAAGGTGGAGGACCGGCTGAGGGTTTGGTAAACATTTCACTTTTTATCATGAAAACCTCGGAAATTGTAGTTATTGGGCATCTGTGAAATGCTGAGTCCGCCAGGTCGGGATATCTGAAAGCAGCAAGTCAAAGGCAACTGGACCTGCTGTTTGGCTTGGACGATTATTTCAAGAGGAGAGGTGAAACGTCCTCAACACCGAACAGCAAGTCCAGTTGCCTTTTTGTCTTTCTACTTGTGGATGCTGTGCAATTGCAAATCTCAATTCTCATTTCTCCACACTGAGCAAACAGTGATTTGCTAGTCAATTTGTGTTAAATAAAACATATTCATGCACAGCTGTTCAGTGGTAATTCTGCAGGATCTCTGTTCCACGGTTCTATTTGTCCAAAGAAAAACTTGTAAATACAACACAGTGTGTAAATAATAAAACTCTGTCAACATAAGAGATCCATCTCATTATGCAAACTCAGTATTGTTAGATGCTGCTACTGTTGACTGTAGTTCAAGGAGAAAAAAAAATCCTATGTAGACTTTTTTCCAAGTGATGGTAGCTAAATGAAACTACTTTGGCTTGATGAATATACACACGGATGAGAAATTTTAAGAAAAACTAGCCTGAAGTGTTTTAATAATGCTCAGTTCACATTACACGATTTTAGCCCCGAGTTTTCCACTTGTCGATTTTTTTTTTTTTTTTTTTTTTTTTTCCTGGGAAATTTCTGAGAAAAGCCTGAGCTCAGAGGCAAATTGTCGATCGATTGCTGTTTCTTAATTGTTCAAAGATGTGATCTGAGAGACTTGCCAATGTATCGCAAGCACCCAAAAATACATGTAGCAGGCTAAATATCTGGAACTGTTGGGGAGTCTAAATCCAGCAGTGTGAAGTGTTGTGACCTAGTTGTGACTGGCAAAGAGCGCAGCAATAAGCTACGGCCAATGAAAGTGCAAGACGGAGCGAAGTGAAATCTTAAGGAGTTGCACGCCATCAACCTCTGCCGCCCGCCTATCCCACTGCATTCTCTCACTCAGATCAGTGCTCAAACATCTTCAACTAACGGACGTGAAAGATCTTGGGAATTGTGACCCCCTTGTTGCTGATCAGTCATATAGTGTGCAAACCACGATTACAAGCTAACGAGTTGCGTAGTGTGAACAGTACAGCAATCTGATGACTGTGAAAGTCATGTATTGTGCACGTGGCATAAAGTGTTGGGCCACCCTGTGCCGCCAGAACAACTTCAATGATTCTATAAGTCTCTGGAACAGTCCTGGAGGGATGAACACCATCCTCCCAAAATATATTCCCTCATTTGGTGTTTGGATGGTGGCGGTGGAGAGCACTATCTTACACGTCGATCCAAAATCTTGTTTTTTCAGTCAAAGTGACATTGTGTGAATCCCTTGCGTCATGCAGTGTATTCAGTGCAGCGGCCCAGCCCCTTGCGAGAAGTCACAAGGTAGACAGCCAAGGTAATGCTGCTTTTTTTCACCATCTGATATGATGTCTTGCTTTTTTTTGTGTTGTTTTTTTTTTTGTAAAATTAGATTATAAAATCGAATTTAAAATATTTGTTGACAGCCCTACATCCAACCACTCAGTGAGCCCCATGCCCTGTGGATGGGGGGTATTGTCATCCTGGAAGAGGCCACTCCCATCAGGACAGAAGTGTTTCATCACAGGACAAAGGTGATCCTGCCTGTACCATTCTCGTGGCTTTTGTCCCACATGCACTCGCCCGCTTCTCAATATGGTGAAAGATGACTCATCTGACCATATCACTTTTTTCCACATCTCTGTAGACCAGTGCCTGTTGTTTTTATCTTCATGTAATCAGGCAGTCTCCTTGCGATTAAGATCTCTTTTCCAAGAGAGACCTATGAACAAGAAACAATCTAAAGAAAACAGTCACGTGCAATCGTTTGTGTTCTGGTCTGTCCCTCAGGTGAATATATTAGTGTTACGTGGAATTACTGTGTTTTTATTATTTTATTGTGGAAATGAACATTGTGCTATATCTGCTGCAACAACACAACAAACTATTTACTGTGAACTGTTTTGAATAAATCATTATATTAAATCAGCACAACAGAAACAACACAACGACACAATACAAGAAACTAAGAAAGACGGAATTAAGAAAAACAGTAAAAAAAAAAAAAAAATCAGATAATGAGGCTTTAAACTGTAAGAAATGTTGAGGGCAGTTTGCAGTTCATTCCATTTAAACAGTGCATAATACCTGAAACCAACATTAGTGTGTACATGAGGGATATCTAATGTTAAATAGTTATTGGATTGTGTACTGTAGATGCTACATTTAAATAAGAGAGGTGATGTGAGGTAGTTGGGAAGCTTCAACACCTGAGCTTTATAAAAACACAACATGAGATGACCATTTCTTCTCGACTGCAGGGAGGTCTTACCTGCCTTGTGGTTCACAGAACAGTGATGAAAATTATGTTTGTCATTGGTGGTAAAGTTTAATGCACTATATGATTCACAGTGATAAAGTGCTGGAGCATGACATTACAGAATATATTAATATAATTAATAATATATATTAAGTTACATTTTGGGCCTTTATTTTTGATAGTGCAGTGAGAGATAGATAGGAAGGTCAGGGAGAGAGTTTCCCCAGCACATCAAACTTGTTACTCAGCTGGATAAACCCCAGTCCTGGAATAACATCACAGGAGCAGTTCATACCTTGTTTCTTGTCACCCCAGGTGATATAGGGTTCCAAAGAAGTGAGTGTGGAACCGTTCCTTGCCTTGGTTTTGGCTCCAAGCCTGGGCCAGGACTTGCAGCTCCGGCTCTGTGGTTACACAAATAGTGTAGTGGTCAGCCAGCGAGTCCGCTCCAGTCCAGATTTGAGTTCCAACCTATCTGACTCAGCAGAGGCAATCCATGGCAGTCCAGAGGAGGCGTGAGTGATGAATAAAATGTAACTGCAGGGTTAGTTGCAGCAAGCCTGCTAATAAACAAGCCAAAAAATAGAGTGGGATCCGTCTGTGTTGACTGGATTGGCATGCTGTCATACTTGGCCTGGTTGTCGAAAGAGTAGGTGTCTCTAACTTAAAATCACTCATACCTTAAAATCCTAAAATCCAATCACAAAATTCTTTTACCTTATTAAAACATGTAGGAGGAACAACCAGGATCTAAAATTGTAGTGTTAAAATGTGGCTTAAAAGCTGGATAAAAAGTCCAATTTTGATATATATTTTTATATAAAATGAGAAAAGAGCACCACTGAACTCTCACTCTCAAATGTGCATTCCTCTTTGTAATGCAACCCTACAATAACATCCGTCTCTATGTCAACTGCCAATGGATTGTTCTTGCTAAAAGTCTGATCACGTCCTGCATTGATATTCCCAGTCACCTGAGGAAGAGTTGCTCTTCTGTTTCTCCGTGCGTATCGCACTGACGCACGAGCATCACAGTCATCAAATGTGCGCTGTCAACCCTATTTACCGATGTCTTTCCCATAGATCTAAAGGCAAATGTCACTTTCGTCATTGTTCCTGTTGAAACACAATCTGGTTGAACAATCTTGTCCATGCCCCAGCAATGAACCCTCTGTCTTTAATTGTACTGTGCAGTGCTGTGGGAGCATCTGCATTCACTTTGTTCCTTCACTCATATATTCAGGTTTTTCCTGTGAATCGTCCCCTATCTCTATATATGTTGACAACAGTGGATGGAAAGAGAGAGGCAAATTCAGAAGGTTTGATTAGGATAAAGACTTCTCTTTAAATTTAGCAATGTGTCACCATCATTATTAAAGTATGCTTGGATTTAGTCCTGATGAGCCAGAACACTTTGTCTCCCCTCCAAGACACATAAAAGCTGAAGTGGATTAATCATTCATGCTAAAGGTGCAACAGCACAAGTACCATGCAGCATTAGCAAGGTCTTATGTGCATGCCTGTCAACCTTGTGACTTGTAGTGTTTGGTTTTTAAGTCTGGCATCAGTATCCTTCATCCTTACATTGAGCCGAAATATTGATTAGCATTTGTGTTTGTATTCCCATCACAATCGTACCACTAACCAGTGAATTGCCTCTCAAAGCCGTCATAAAATGTAATTTCTTCTTCGAGATACTGTAAATGATAGTCCATATGGGAGAAATTGAATCTTTCCATGGGCTAGACTCTCTCATATCCAAATGATAAACTTAATACATCGGCAAATATAGGAGAGAGCAAAGGAAAAAGAGAAAATAGAAGTTTTGGGAGGTTCTTTGCTCTTCAATGTTTTTTTTTTTTTTGTCTCAGTACAAGGACGTGAGATAAAGGATAGCAAATTTGTTGACAATCTTGTTATTAACCCAGCGCTCATGGTCTGCTGAAAGAGACAGAAAGAGAGAAAAAAGCGAAGGTTGTTGCTGTGCTTGCCTCTGCTTCCTCAGTTGTGAACAAACATCTTTTTAGCATGCATGATGCTTGCTTGTCCTCTTTGCATTTGGGTAGTTGCTGTATGTTTCTCCATGCAAACGCTAAGGTGTTTTTTTTCAGGCATCGGATTTAATCTACCTGATATTTGTTTGTTTTGCTGAAACAATACTGAGCCCCCTGCACTGATGAACTGTGAAGACACTGACCAATTTAGTGGCGACTGGGCGCCCTCCCTGCAATGGAAAGTTTTGTATGTTGTGTGTGTTATGAAAAGATCCCAAGTGGTCGGAAGAAAAAGGGGGTTGCTGAAAGATTCATAGAACCCTCGTTCAACAGGCGTTTCCATGGCAACACAACAGTCTCTGGCTAAAAGAACCGAAGGCCTCAATGCAGACGCAGTTCCACCGCCTCAAAGACCCTTTGATTTCTGTGTACACAGAGCAACACATTCACACACATCCACACACACAAACACACATATGGCTCTTTTTGTGTATGTCTGTGTGTGTGTGTGTGTGTGTGTGTGTGTGTGTGTTTGTTTTTAATATTGTGAAATTTTTGTGCTCATTTTGCTCCCCCTCTTGGAAATCGGTTTAATCTCATTCTTGCTTTGCAGCAAACACTTGACTTGATTTCTAACAACTCAAAGGCAAACATTGATTTCCTCATTTGAATTCAGCGAATGAGTTTAAACAGATTTACATGGCATTACACAACTGATTAGATGTAATTACTTGGATATGGGATATTTGGGCGAACGTGGGCAAATGGAGTTTTAAATGATCATCCGCGAATTTGTCTTCCCTCACATACTCATACAAGATAAATTCAAATACATTTCTCTCCATCGTGCCGATGATAAAAATGTAACCGGTGGGATTGCGTGGAGGCTAGCTGTTCTTTTTGGACATATTTGAGCTGAGGGACATGTTTCATTTATTTTTCCTTATAAAGATGCTAGGATCCCTTTTCATCTTTCCTCAAATCGCCCCGTAGAACTGAGGCACTGAACCGTCCGCCCACGGTGTAAGGTTCCCTCATTTCATAAATAAAGCATCCTCCTAAGTGAAACGATTTAGTGCACAAGTAAGACAAGGAAGAGGCATTATTATTGCAGCATCTCATCGCCCCCAGCTAAGATTTGGGTGAGGTCTCACCGCATCTCTGTCGAGCACTCAGTCGCATGGAGACAAGGGGGGGCACTCGGAGAGCAACGTCTGCTTACACCGTGTGCATTCTGAATGATAAAATGCTAAATATGTCCATATGTACTATGTCCTGTGAGACTAGTGAAAGAAATACTTAATGGAGTAATCAGATGCTCTACATTATTGAAGCATGTGGTGTCTGGATGTCTGGAAGTGCACTCTGAAATGGACATCACTCTTCCCACGCGTAAAGACACTGTTAGATACAGGATATGTCAATCATTAATGCCTGTGGGATGCTGGTCATGAACAGGTGATGTTTTGACTGGTTCAACAATTGTGAATGAAATAGGAATCCATTACCAAGCTGTAAACGAGACCAAAATATTTTTATCAGCAAGATCATTCATTTACGATTACTTACATTGTAATAGCAGAAATGTTGCCAGTGCTTATAGGACTACCTTATAGAAGCAATCACATGGGCATGTTATGTGATGTGTGATTCTGAACTATGACAATCTTAAAGGTGGGTAGGAACTTTCTAAACATGCTGATACTTTGTTCCTCCTAACCTTTAGCTGGAATGCTTGCGTGCTTCCACTGAGGGCTGACAGTGCTAACTGTAAAGAATGCAGATGGCAAGGCCGACGGGGAGTGAATGAAACACAGAATGAATGCAGAAGT
The DNA here is from genome assembly GCF_021018895.1 of Seriola aureovittata. Taxonomy (NCBI): domain Eukaryota; kingdom Metazoa; phylum Chordata; class Actinopteri; order Carangiformes; family Carangidae; genus Seriola; species Seriola aureovittata. The sequence continues at coordinate 15,237,683 of NC_079380.1, read as the reverse complement.
TTGTAATAACAAGGTTTTAGCTCTTTGTTCAGATTTACACTGCCTCGTCTTCATGCTGCAAGGAGCTGCCATGGACAAATATTTTTTTTTTTACTGTTCCTCACTTTAAGTTTTATCTAAAGGTCTGTCAGCCCCAGTGGGCCTTTAAGAACGGCAGCAACATCTCTACTTTCTCGTCTGTGCGACGCAACCATCCTGATTCTCAGTGGAGAGATTAAGAGATTAGAGAACTGTGTGTGTGTGTGTGTGTTTATTTGTGTGTGTGTGTGTGTGTGTGTGTGTGTGTGTGTGTGTGTGTGTGTGTGTGTGTAAACAGTATGACGGTTTGTGGGTGGGGCAACACGTGGTCGACCTTTTTTAATTCAGTTATCAGGTTGTGCATGTTGTGGCGCGTATGAATGTGAAATAGAGATCTCTGGTCTTTTCAACCCAAGACCAATTTCTACACAGTCAGAGATATCATTTCATGCTGCGCTGTTGGTAATATATTAAAACGTGTGTAAACAAAAACATAAATGGAAAAAACAGACTTTTGCCTGTTCACACTTTTGTATGTGTTGTATTATCGTGTGTATTAATGATCCTTAGGAAGAAACAAATTTGCACACTTGTTGTTACGGGTTTGCTTTGATGTGGTTTTTCCTAATGCATATTTTAAAAAGGTCCCAAATTTTCCAAAGTTACCAACTGTAAGTCCTTTAATGCTGCTTGAGGGTGTTAATTGATCGTTCCATACTAATTAAGATGCATCCCATACTAATAAAGACCCATTAAATGAGGATTGGAAGCATTTGTATCATTCAAGCTGAGAAAAGGACAGATCACAATGCGATAATTCCTATAATTCCAAGTGTAATGTGTTTGAAACGGTGACGACTGGAGATGGTTTACGTCATCAGAGAAGGACTTCAGCTTGAAGAAAGAAAATATTGCAGATGCTCAAGGACAGAAGAAATGACAAAACTCTCTTCAGAGGTCTTTGTATCAGATGTGAAGATGGAATCTTTGAAAATTGTTTTTTTTTTTTTTTTTTTTTCCCTGAAGTCATGCACTTCAGACATTTAAAAAAAAAAAAAAAAAAAAAAAAGAATACTAGTTTAATAATGGATGTGAAAAGATGATGAACTTCCAGGACCCAGAGAAAAGTTTAGGCTTGCAGTGACCTCTGCTGTCGTCTCCCAAGAATCGCAGGTCTGTTCTTTTTGAGCGGCCTCATTGACTCAGCAGCAGCAGCAGAGTATTGTCCCTGTATTTGATATATTGCCACTCTGGTATGTTGAATTGCACATGCTTACAGTGCTGCCATTCACAAGCCAGAACCTACAGAGCCAGAAATAGTATTAACATGAATAGATTTTAAATGGTGCAGTCTGGTCATAAGTGAGATGTTCAGAGAGCCCACTGTTTAACCAGGAGACTTTTTGATGCTTGTTGTTACAGATGCAACACAAAGCTGTAAACACTGCATTTTATCCTAGTTAGTTACTCACTGATTGAAGTTACCTCAATTTAGTCAAATGACTGTGGCATTTTATATATGATTATGTCCCTACGCACCTTACATTCAGTAGCTACTAAAGAGAGGTTTGTTATTGAGGTTCTCATGGTCTGAATGGTTCCTGTTCCTGAGCTGCTGTAAATGGCTATGCCCATTTATTTCTATTTGTGAGTAGACAATGAATGAGAGAAAAGTTGCACTGACCGACTGAGTTTTGAGTTTTATTATTCTTGCAAGCTGCATGTTCTGGGCTGTCACATTTTATTTGAAATTCACAGTTTTCTTCGACGCTGGGACTCAAGACACACAGTGCTAGTGCAGCTCTGTGACACCACATGGGAAAACAAAGAATATACTGAGGGCCAAGAGGCTCAGACCGCTGATGGATGCCTGGCAACACTTGCTTATGTGACAGTCACAGCTCACTGAAACTCAGACTCCCGAATTACGCTGTCTGGGTTGCATTTGAATGAATTCAAAACTAATTTGATGTGTAGTTGACTTTTTTTGAAAAGATGGCAGCCCTAGTATGTTCATCGCTGTCAGTTTAAGGCACCTGGTATTCTGAAATACTACTACTAATAATAGTTATTTTGTAATGTCATAGAATACCAGCTAAAATGGTTATTTATGTTTTACAGAATTGTATTTTTTTAAACCAGGACCAGGATTAACGTGGTGTATACTTTAGAGTAATGAGCTAACAGCACACTTGATGATGTTCAAAGGAAATACTTTAAAGATTTAAAACTTTTTCAGATAATTCATGCATTTATACTGTTTAAAGATTGTTGTACAAAGATATAAACAACTTGATAAAGAAAATTACTTTTCTGATAAGAGTGATATCAGTAATAACTACAGAGCTTATTTGAATTTTAACCATTATAAGATTAGTGTTTCTTTTTGTTTGTCATAAAGTTACTTATATACATAATTACTAGTATGTGCAGTAATCCACCGTCACACACACACACACACACACACACACACACGATTCAGTGATCTCCTTTTTAGCACCTAATGAGAAGCGACTTTCTTAACTCCTTAATTTTTTTGGGTGAAAAATGTTAATGGAATTCGGTGGGAAATGAGCCTCTAACAGCTTCACGCTGCCCCTCTTCCTCGACTCCTGTCTCCTCTGTCACCTCTTTTCTTCCACCCATTTTTCCTCTCCTCCGTCCTCCACTCTCCCCTCCCTTTTGTCCTATCTCCTCAATTACTCTTCCTTTACTCCCTCCTTACCATCTATCTCCCAGCCTTATTGCGGACTCCTGTCTTCTCATACCTCCGCCCCCCAACCCCACCCCACCCCCACCCCAGCCCTCTCCCCTCCCCGCCTGAGCAGTGGGCTTTCTCTCCCTTGAAGCCTGTCCCACACTGAGGGCCTCGCCAATTAATGGCTGTCATGTTTGCTCTCTGGTAGAGGTGCCGTAAGTGGTGCAGACAATTTGTATTACAGAGGGTCCATCTCATGCATGGGTGAGCTGGGTGATGGGGCCTGCCTAAGCTAATAGGCTGTGGATGCAGAGGCCATAGACCCAGAGCACTCCACAGCTGGAGGGCTTAAGTAGGTGCGAGCTAAATGCAGTATTCAGATTGGACAGACACGACAAGCTTGCACCAAAACAGCAACCGTTTGCATGTACAAGCACGATGTGTGATCCGTGCACGTAAAGAAAAGGCAAACTGAGAGGACACAGTCACATGTGTAACTTTTTGCTTTTGTGCTTCTTCTTCCTTCTCTCCTCCTCTTCCCCTCTGTCTGCTGCGTTATGCTATCCAGACTGCCATAATTGGATCAAGCACTGCAGATCACCCCTCATTACCTAAACTGACAGGGCCTGTCTCAGCTGCTTTGTGAGAGGACAAACAGCAAGACAAAGGAGAACATGGGTGGGAGCTGGGTGTGTGCGTGTTTGTGATTGTGTGAAAAAGTTCTCAGGTTCAGCAAATTTTTGGAGTTCTGCCATAGTACAGTTTGCACTACACTGAAAGTGAAAGGTAGAAATATATGAATTATCCATTTTTGACTATTGTCTGGGTTCATTGTATTGAAAGAATATGTCACCACCCAAAATGAAAGTTAAGTGTTTAACCTTTTTTTTTGTGTGTATGTTGTGTTGCACGGAAGCATTCTCAGCATCGACAATACTTAAAGTAGTTAGGAGGATGGTTGTGTTTTTTGAACAACAGTAAAAAATTATATTATAACCACAAAATGACTCCAGACAGGCACAGTGAGGCTGCGTGATTCTCCACATATTCCTCATTAATTTGTTTATTGGGGTATATCTGCCCAATCTCCACAGGTGGTTTCTTAGTCTCCTGAAGCAGGGGTTTGTGGGAAAGGTCAGCCAATCTGCATAATTTCCCATTACTGGTAATATGGGAAGTGATTGGATTCGGGCAGGCAGCAAGTCCAATGATGCAATTTCTTATTTCATGTGCCTCTAAATGAATTATCACTCACAGATGTGTGCGTGTGTGTGTTGTTGGTGTTTGTGTGAAAGCATGCTGTATATACTCCATTAACAAAAAACAACAAAAATGCTAACATTGTGTGACACCCATGTGTAAGTTGCATTGGATTGCTGTACACAATACACATCATTAATATTTATGTCAGTCCGTGCAGGAGTTGTATTCAGCTCATCACAGCTCATATCATCAAAACTCATGTCAACACTTCGCCTTTCGTTGGGATGGATGCAGGGAAACGTGATGGTAGTGAAATATAATTATACATGTGCAAATGTGTTTTAGATTCAAATAGATCAAACATTTCAATACAGGGCTTTGATAACTGCACACAGTATTATAAACATACTAAATGCAGTTCAAGTGGACATTTATTACATTATGACACAGAAATAAACGATATGATAAACCATGAGAGGTTTGGGTTCCACGCAAAATATTTCAAATCCATGTAAAATCTAACGTTGCTAAGGTAAATGCCTGTCTTCTCCTCCCGGCGTCTCTCCAAGTCAGAAAGCAGTGTTTAGAGGTGATTAAAGCTGTGGCACTGACACATTATTCTCATTCACCCAGCGCTCTGCAGTGGCTGTCAAAAACACTCCCCACAGATTAGCTCCTACTGCTAAAATCTCAGTCATCACTGCACATAATCACGCAGACACCCACTCAAACAGAGTCACTAATGGGATGTCTTGTCCTGACCGATGATTGTTGAATTGAACTGGAGGAAGTGGTCTTTCAGTACAGGGCTTAGGACTCGTTCTAGACTTTTAAACTTCGGAGTATTGTCCAAGGTTTAATCTAGTGTTGTATTATGTTTTTCTTCCTCTAATAAAGACTAAAATTTTACCTCCATGGTGAGAAGTTCAACTTTATGCTCTATTTACATGCAATAACATGTAATCCTCACATGGATATTGGAAATATCTGGATAAGGGAATGCTTGGTGCACATTTACACGTGACAGCCTTGCGATCGTAGCCGTCAAATGTGTCTCCTCCACCTTTTTCCTGTAAAATGAACCAAGTTAAACATTAATTCACACATTGATTTACAATCACAGTGCAGGCAGACTCACGATAATGAGAACACTTAGCCTATTTATACAAGCTGCAAATGCAAAGACCTGTGAAGTAGATGTATGCAGATCTATTCGGGGAATTTCAATAGAAACTTATACCAGTTTTTTGTCAAAAAGTCCTCTGAGATTATCTTCTTCTATTAACTTTTATTGACAGCAACTCATGTAATAATCAATCCATAAATCATGGGATTGTATTGTCATAGATGGTCTGTTGATCAGCTTTTGTGGAGAATTTGGGCTTAAAGATGAATAGCTGGATCAATAGCTAGACTGAAGATTTTTCTGCACTGACATGTAACACTGCATTTTCCCTTGTGGCGTTATGTCAAGACTACAGGAAAATTGAAGTATGATTGAATATAAGCTCATATAGAGACTAAAATAATTACAAAACAGAATCGGAAGATGTAGTTTTGTTTGCCCTTTTCAGAGTCATTTCTCTGTTTGCTGTATTTCTATAACCAACCACAGCACTGTCTAACCTTTATAAGACAATTCTGTCCTCATTTGTAATTGTATACTTTTCTTTCAACTGAGAATAGCATACATTTTATGCATCCATTTCTACCTACTGCTGTTCATGCGCTGTAATCTAACTGCAATGGTTTCATGCTACTTGGTCTTTCTTTTTTAGAGATCTTCCTGAGAATGTTTTACACCTTCAAAAACACAACCCAACAGGTTTAACATCAGCTCGTTTTCCCTCCTCCTCCTCCTCCTGCTCTTGTCTGCATGGCAAGGCAAAATAAATTGCAAACAGAAAAGTGAGAATGCTGGAAAATATGGTTGATATGGTCCAAATGTACCATTATTGAATGGAGGTGTAAAAGGGCTTTATTATAGCTGGAGGGAGTCATTTTCTCCTCACAGGAGAGAGAGTCAGTGTTTTTAGTTGTGTGCTAATGGGGCTGTCAAGGTGAGTCCATTAATGCTGGAAAAAAAAAATGTTCAAGCTAATTATCAAACTGGATGTGTGTGGTGTGTATGTATGTGTAGCACGTGAGTGTTTCATTAGCGTGTTTGCATATGCATGTGTGTGTGGAAGTGAAAAAAAGCAACAGAGATGGGGGGGGGGGGCAAAACAAAAAACAAACAAAACAAAAAATTCTGCATACCGGCAGAGTCATTTTCAAGCTGTCATGAGCGGACAAGTTGCACCCACACATCGTATGTCAGCATCAGACTGAATCACACAGGGAGTTATGCTGCAGATAGGGATCTTCAAGTCTTCCCGTCATTTAGTAGTGAAGAGAGTTCGTGTATGTTCAGCCAATCAGGTTATAATTGGCTTTAATGGTTTTAATTGTTCAGTATTAGGGAGCAGCATTTCCATGTAACCAGATGTATTTAGTGGTTCAGGCTAACAAGAGTGTCTGTCTCCATATATATGTGTGTGTGTGTGTGTGTGTGTGTGTGTGTGCACGGCTAACACTGCAGAAGAACAAGTTGCTTTTATAGCCATTTGAGCTACACACAGCCTGACATATTCACTCTCTGTGACTTCCTCGCTCACTCATGTACACAGATAAATCAACAATAATAAATCTAGTGGCAGTGAGCAGCTTATCAAGAGCATTGTGTTTGAGCAGTCATGGAATCCTGTAGTTGTTCTTGTCATTTTCACTACCTTTCTTCATGGTGGATGTCCCATGTTCTCATGCTGCCTCTGCTGTTGCTGTATCACGTGTTTGAATTTGTCCCCTGAGGTTGAGAGGCTCTCTCTAAAACAGAGAGCTATCTGGCAGGACTGCAGGTGTGCAGAAAATAGGTGCTTCATCCATTAGATCAGAGCAGTTCGTTCTATTACCCACAGTGTGTGATGCTGATGGCGGCATCTGCGATCCCTTTGCCATTCATCTTTTTTTCAGGAGCAAATGTGTGTGTGTTCTAAACACTAGAGGGAGCTCACAGCTCTCACACACAACCTCACACAAAGCCAGATTTCTTTTGTTGCTCCTGAGACAGGCTTAAGAAAATTACAATACAATTCACAGCTCAGTATGCACATACAAAAATACTAAATATATACACAGTGAACAGTTTTGAAGTATTATATGGTCTATATATATATATATATATATATATATATATATATATATATATATATTAAATGGTCTGTGCCAAATTTGACATTTTTCAACAAAATGTACTTGTTTAGAATTTGTGTGTTATTTATAATGCGCGTATGGCTGTTGATCAGTGTAGTGGCTTTAACACTGTAAGTCTTTCCCATATTTTTACATTGCTGAAGATCCCTGCCTTTTTTCCATAAGCTCTTCCCACCAGAGGTGCTTTTTGCTGACTGCACAATCCTCCAACCCTCCTTAACATGATAAATAAGTGTTGGGAATATGCAACTGTTCCACTAGAGTGTCTGTGCATCAGGCTCTCCTATTAGATTGTTTATGTCCAAGTGTCTGCATGGCTGTGTCTGAAGCCAAAGAGAAACAGCCCTGTCTGAATATTGAGCCACACACAGCTGTCCTCCGAGGCATGGCGTCGCTGTCCTCTCTGTCCTGGCACACAGCTCCCACCCAAGAGAAGAGCGCCACTGAATATGGATGGAGACCCGGTGCTGCGGGTGGGAGCCCCGCTGTGGTCCAGCAGCACCTGAGAGAGGAGGGAGAGGCAGAGGGAGACTGGATGGATTAAAAAGAAAGAAAAGGGAATGCTCTAAAACAGCAGCTGTGAAATCATCTGCGGGATGAAGTACACACGTAAAACTAATCAATAACAACATCCTTTGAAGAGTTGTGAAGGAAGTAAGGCAGAAAGAACGACATGCAGAGAAATAATAAGTCTTGGCGTTTGTCCGTGACAGAGAAGAAGATTCGTCAGGTGAAAATAACTCACTCAGTGCAGCCCAACCCACTACTATGTCTGTGCTGTCTATATCCAAGGCTGAGCTCTATTTTCTTAAGTTATCACAATGCATTGTGTTCTTCCCATGTCCCCATCTTTCTCTCTGTTAGTTCTCCAGCTCATACTTGGCATCCAACAGTTTATTTCTTCCCATAAGCAACTCCTCTTATCAGCCAACACCTGCCATTTGCATTTCCTAGGCTGACATTTGATTAATTGACAAAGTGATTTACAGGCAAATGCCACAGACCACACAGACTGGGGTAAATGGAATGAAGGATATTGGAATTTAATTGTGTGTGTGTGTGTGTGTGTGTGTGTGTGTGTGGGGGGTGGGGGGGGTGGGGGGGTTGCTGCATTTTTTTTTTCATTCAATCATCATCCGTCTTATCAGTCACCCTGTTCCTCCATCTTTGGTTGGTTGATTCAAATCATGACATAAATTTATATATAAACTGGCAATTGCAAATGGCAATCCACTCTTCGTATATATAATACAGTGCTGCAGGAATAAGTTCTAAAATCTGGAAATTAAATTGCACTTTAGCTCTTCCGGGTCCCTCATTATTCTACGACGTAAAATACGTCAGTAAATACCCCAGTCATCACTTCTTTAAGCTAACAAGTGGCTACATGAGACTTCAGAGGTTGTCAGTGATGTTAAACGTCTCCAACGCTGAACATGGAAACTGATCTACTCACCAGTCCACCTTTACAGCCTCGTTGTGTTTATACGTGCGTGCTTTCTAACTTTCACTAACCCTAGAACAAGCTACAAGTTATAAATTTAGTGGTGGTGACGATCAAGTCATGCGGCGATGATGTAGTTTCTTTATTATTGTTAGCTTTTTACTTCTGGTGATTGTATTTAGGCTTCAAAAATCATAAAAGTGCTGTTCATTTGTGAAGATTAGCTTGCCGAACGGAATGTGTAAGTATCATCAAATTTTGTCACGGACCCTATTCGCTGCAGTAATCCAAAAGCCAATGGAAAAATCCCATTGTGTTTTTGTCGAGGGAACCAGGGTTATGCTTCTCTTAACTTCTGGGTTGGCATACAAAAATACATCATACCTGCAGCACTCTATGAACACGGAATCACCTGTAATTATGTGAATTAAACACTGCCAATAGAGCCCAGATGACCACAAGCACACCTACGCAGAACAGAGGTTAAAATAACACGGTTCATTAGATTACTGACACAAAAATGTAAATTCACATAGGGCTGGTTCACAGCCACGTAACAGCTGTGTCGCATGTGCCTCCGCTGCCATGTTAATGTGTGTGTGTGTGTGTGTGTGTGTGTGTGTGTGTGTGTGTGTGTGTGTGTGTAAGCAATAGTTGTTGCATCTAGTCCATTTCCCTCAGAAAAAGAAGATTGACGTGAAATCTGGACATACAAAAAGAGTTGTTATTGTTTAGTAGAATTAATTGATTTGCCAGTTTTAAGTCACAAAAGAATGGTTAACGCCACAACACACAACATTAGAAAAGAAATGCTGTACTACTGTGACAGTACAGCCTCTCTGCTACTATTGGTGTATTGATAGAAGGAGGTTCTAGTCTGCTAGTCACAATGCAGGTCCTCTGAGTATTACAAATACTACACCTGGGTGCAGAGAACTTCAAAGCTCGGTGCTATAAGAGAGCAAAAGAAGATGATCATTTATATCGACTGGGTCGAAATGTGAGCGTGCTGGTCCGATGCCGGAGGGAAATGGTGGGGCAGTTTGGCTCTTCAAAGCAGAGTAGAGAGCACTTTGTAAGTAAATTACTCTAATGATTCAGCCAATGGAGCTGTAATTGCCAGCAGGCAGGGAGGCATGGCTGAAGAGGGGGACTTTTTCTTTGTCACAGGGAACGGTTCCACTCAGGACATCCTGGTGACTCAGTGAACTGTGCTACATGCACAGTAATGATATTAGTGACATACCTTCTTCATTCCCATGGGAAAGTTCTCCTTTTCCTCGCCTCCTGCTGTGATCAGGGTCAGAGGGCAGAGAAAGTGACAGAGCGGCATGTTCAGAGCTGGCAGTCTTTTCAGGGTACTCTTATACCTTCACTCTTAAAACATAATGCATCATAGTTACATATGACACTACATATTAAGTGAAAGAGGGAATTCCTGTCATGCTTTCATCCTGTCAAGCTGTTTGACAAAGCGGTCTTGCATTGTTAAAAAAAACCCTCTGCTGTTGTTGTAGTTGCTTAATGAGCTGCAACTAACAACTATTTTCATTCTCGATTTAATCTGATCATCAAGTCAAGCCTATAAGATTGCAAAACAAATGCTAACTTTGTTGGATGAGCAGTCCAAAGGAGACTTCTGTAAGAAACGAGGCCACAGGTTGTTTTGTGCAGCAGGTTATTACGGACCATAGTTACGTTTTGTTGTTAGGCGACAGCGGCCATCGTAATTATGACCGGAGCAAAGGGAAAAGTGCGGTGACGTAGTATAAAGCGACCAAGTCCGCGCTAGGAAGAGGTTGTGGTGGATGGATTGGTCAAGAAAAATGCAGGAATATGACACGGCAGAGCGGTGTTCCATTCCAAACCAGCAGTTTATGTTGTTTCTATTATCCATGATCGTCCAACAAAGTTTACAACATTGTTATTATTGTAACCATGACAACAAAGATCATTGAGCGTTTAGGAAGTACTTATTGTAAATCGTGATCTTTTCCTAAACCTAACCATGCAGTTTTAGTGCCTAAACCTAACCAAGCCATAACTGTTATTATAGTAACCATGGTGACGAAGGTAGGTATGCTGCTCTCAGTACAGTCTGGGTGTTTATTATTGCAACCATGACAACCAAGGTCTGCCGAAGGGGTGCTATTTCAGGAGACACTCCTATGGGTCGTATTACAGGGTTGATAAAAACGAGCTATGTGTTATTCAGGTTGGAGGACTTGTTGGTCCAAAGCCTAAGAGACTGTCCTTCCTAGAAAAACAAAACAAAACAGCATAAGTCGTTAGAGCAGATTCCTAAAAAATGACACAGGCTCATGTTTAAACGATGAAGCCTCTGTAGTGATTATGACACTCTCCTGTCGGGAGCGAGGAGGACGAGTCATTACAGAGCCACTTACTGCACACATGGAGGAGGTTGGGTGGGTCAACTAAACATGGGACTTTGCGATTGGAGGCCGCTGTTCGATTGTTCCTTAACCATGTGGACAATGGACCTTTAACCCTAATGGAGTAGTTGTTTAACCCAATCAAAGATGTTTAATTTTTTTAAACCTTAACTTTTTAAAAACCCCAAAGCAAGTCGTGGTTGTGCTTCAGCCAATCCAAACCTAAACCAGAGCATGACATCATCATCAAACAGATTTATTTTTCAATTCTGTAACAATTTTGGAACGCACTGACAAATGATTTTTTTCCTGCCAACTAGGGCTTCATATCAGAAAACACTTGTTTGTGTCATTGCGGAAGTCATGGGCAACCAACACATTTTTTAGTTTAACTTAGAGCACTTGCACAAACCCAAAGGTATTCAATTTACAAGGATTAACTAAAGCTAATTAACAGACCACTCACTTACAAAGCTAATCAATTTGGAATGATAGCAAGAATCCAGCTTTTATTATTTAAAGATGGCCTCTCTACTCACTGTTGCCCCAGGTGGGAGTCATCACGTGTAGGTGATCACGTATCACCTGTCTCTCTCCTTTTACTGGCACTCATTACTTCATACTGTGTCATAAAGCAAGAACACCTGGCGATTTTACACACACTGTAATGCCTGCAATGGCTGTCCACAAGCTACCGGGAGGAACTGAAAATGGCTGAGTGACTGCAAGCACACGCGCACACACACACACACGCTCGCGCACAAGAGCTATGACAACGGTGACATGCTATTACAGAGAACCAAAGAGTCACCCTGCCACCTCTGAGTGATGAGAGCACCATTGTGCCACAGGTAGCGGCTCGTAACACCATCCTGACTTCACCGCAGGCCTCATCCAACCTTACAGCATTAATGGAGACTTCATGCCCCCGGGGCAGCCCACTGCAGCTGCAGGACTTGTCATCGGAAAGAAAGAAGCGGAGGAACACAAAAATGAGCAGAGTAGGGAAATATAGAAAAGGGGGCAGTGGAGGAGGAGGGAATGGGAGAAGAGGAAGTGCATTGGAGAGATTTGATCTACTGTAAGATTCGAATGCGTTGAATTGATCTCTGCCTCGTCCTGCTGCGTCTCTGTCTTTCTTTCATATCACTCTATTCTCTGTCTTCAGCACACTAACTCCCCACCCCCACACACACACGCACACACACAAACACACACTCCCCCTGTTTCAGGCACACACACTCCAGGATCGTCTTTGCTATTGGCTCCTTAAATTGCCTCTCAATTTTCAATTTTCATTTGGCCCTTCGATTATTCTGTGTGCCTGCTCCTCTTGTGCTCTCTCCCAAACCGCTAGAAGGCAGATCAATGGCACACAGTCCCAGGAGGAGTGGGGGAGAGGGTGTCTGCGGGTGTTCTGTCCCTCTCCTTTTCCTTCCTCTGCTGGTGTCCTGCACTTCTTAATCAGGAGACTAAACTTTCCCCCAAAATACTCAGTCCTTTCTCTTCACTTTGTGTCTACGAGACAGGTGCTGCTTGTACTACAAATATATAAAAATAAATGTGATGCATGGAATTGGTTCTCAACCAAGTATAACTACCATCATAACATGCATCATATTTAATGTAATTTAACAGTAAAGAAACCAATTGTTTTATAATTGCTAAACTAGGGTACAAATGTAGCCTACTTCTAAGGCAAAGTCATAAATCAGGCATATCTGCTGATATCTGCTAATGAGCACATTGCCCTCACTTGTGCTCAGACCGCAGCACAGTGAGTGGCAAAAGGGTCTGAGCAGTGTGGTGAGAAGAGGGCTGCTGATTAAGGTTGTGGTCAAGGACACCTGCAAATCTGTTTCAGGTATTTTAGCAAACCATTTTTTAAAATTTTTTTTTTTTAAATTGAATTCTCTCCAATGCAACCTCACCGTAATGACTTTCCTTTGTGATGATACATGCTGTATGAAGGGGTATTTAATTTCCTAAAACACATAACTGCAAGTTTAGCGTTCCTTTTATCTGTTTCAGTTCCCTCAGGTCATCTCTGCCTCCAATTATCCCAATCTTCATCATCTCCTTCCTCATCATCTTTACACTCTTCACATTGCAAATTGGGGGGAAAGAAAAAAAAAAACTGAAAACTTGCTAGCAGGTTTAATTTCAGACATACTTGACAGTATTGAATGATGTGGAATACTTTGTTATTGAAGGTTACAGCTGATCTGTTGACTGATTAAAATAACTGTCGATAACACATTTTGATTTTTGGCTTTGTTTAATGTTAATTTCTTACAATCAACAAGAATTTGTGTTCTTGCAGGATTTTGTGAGCTGCCTAATGACATAACGTGCTGTACATCTCTCACTGTGAGTAAAAAACAATTGTGTATGTTGGTGGAATTGAGTTATACAGTATGGTGGGTGTTCTTCTGTCTGCTTGAATCTTGGGCAGCTTTTAGACATCTGATCAGCAAAGTGTTGCTTATTGTACTTCACCACAACAAGCTTCATGAGTCACCTGTGCAGGAAGCTCATATAAAGACCGTACTCTAAAGTCAATGGCTTAATCATGGATGTACTATATAAATATTTTCATATTTTTTAAAGGTGACAGCTTGTTTTCTCTCGTCTTCCATCTTCTCTTTTCTTCATTTAAAGGTTATAACCGCCTTCAGTAATTAGCTTTTAGTCATATACCGTAACCTTGTTTTACTACATTAATTTATCAAGTTCTACATGGCTAACGTGAGCAAACCCTTGCCCAACATTACTTACATCAAGTAGAAATTGAGAAACTTGGGTATTGATCTGATTTCTTTGCTATTCTATTGAAAGTAAGTTCAGAAAACCTAAAACAATGAGCCAAAACCTGCAGAAAGCTTCAGATTTGGGTGTTAATTGTCAGTGGGATTGGCGCTAGCAAATCCCCAAACATGGACTTAATGAATTCAGTGTTAATTTCAGGAGTACTGCTAAATTGAGCTTTAACTACCATCACCTCTGCTGCACCTCTCCTTGGCAGAAGTTGGTCGTAGTGCAGCCAGAGGCGTTTGGACAAAGACCTAATCACTTGACACCGCACTCTCCACATTTTCCCATCCTAGGGTCCAACCCACACTTCCACAAGGACACTGTGCCTGCAGCCTACTGCTAGTTATTGTGAAAAAGTCAAGTTCAACCACACAAAGTATCTGACACGAAGAGAAAGGAGTTTGTGTCTGTCCTTGGAGGCCATATTCTCTTCTCATGTAAGAGAAGGTTGTTTAGATGCTGCCGCTGCTGGAAAAAAAAAAAAAAAGGTGCATATGATTTAAGACTGTAGCGCGCACAGTCGAAGTGGCTCATTTATCACATCTGGAGGGGTACGGGGGGAAAAAGCACAGTAAAGGAGTGACACAAAAGGAATATCAAGCAGAGAGAAAAGAGGTAATTTCTTCAGGTGTTTTAGACTCATCAACCTCTTTTCCCCTCATCACCTGAGCTCCACCCAAGGCTCTTTCCCAGTGGATCCAGCCAATTACACTAGGGCACTGGTGTGTGTGTGTGTGTGTGTGTGTCTGTCTATCTACCTCAGACGTTTTGTGTATGTGCGTGTTAAATCCTTTTGAGTGTATGGTTGTGTGTGTTTGTGAGTCGAACACCTGAGAGGCACAAAAAGATTGATGTACTGCCATGAGTCAACAGACGCCTTTGTAAGGGATTGTGTGCCTCAAAGCTGTGATCAAGCACTATGTGTATGTTTGTGTGTATGTGTGTGCCGGTGCAGGTTTGTACTGATCCAAGGCTGACTGTGACAGCTGTTTTGCCAGAGTGGTTTACACGATTTTCCATGGGTAAACTTTGCATTTTCCAATTATTTTTCTCATAAACGTTTGTGTGTGTGTGTGTGTGTGTGTGTGTGTGTGTGTGTGTGTGTGCGTGTTAAAGTGTGTCCACGACTTACGCAGGTTGGTGGTAATTTCAGACAGCTGAGCCAAATCAATACAAGTTTAGGTACAAGGAGGGCAATCAATGTCTTTATTTGTCTGTAACTAGAGACTGAAGGGAGGTGCAGGGGAGGAGCATGTACAGATTTCTCTGCAGTGGGCAAGAAGAGTCCTGTGTGTGTGTGTGTGTGTGTGTGTGTGTGTGTGTGTGTGTGTGTGTATGTGTGTGTGTGTGTGTGTGACTAACTATGATATGTGCACATACTTTCACAAAGGCTGTTTCATTGATTGATTAGACAGGTATCCACTCTGGGTTATAATGACACTGGGACGTGTTCTGTGTTCCATTGCCTTGGGATAATTACAGCATGTAACCTAAATGCAGTATTTCCCCCCACAGCCTACAGTATGTCAGTGTGCATGACATAAGCACACACCCCCATTGCCAAAATCATAAAGTATATGAGCAAGTTCAGCCATTCCTCATAAAGCCCAACTTTATTGGCATTTATTTCATTTTAATGTTTTATTCATCGGTGCTATAGCCCCCCATTCATGCTACACAGTATCTTATTTTGGCGGGGCTTTGAAGCAGCTCTCTGGTGAGTCCCGCGGGCCCCTCAGGCCTTAGTTCCCATGGCGATGGTGGGTAATGTAGTCATTATTGCTCCTTTTAAATATCATCCGTGTGTGTTCTCCAGAGTATTGTGTGTTTTTGTGTGAGTGTCTGTTCTTCTACATGTCTCTACTGTCTATTCATCAATGGGGATTTCTGCTTGTTTGATGTTACTGTACAGAATGCATGTGGACTTCCAGTGGAAGCTGTCTTCTGAACAGTTGTCTCACCTCTGTGTGGATGGCTACTTTGATATCTGTCTTTTAATTAACTTCGGGGTGAATGCAAATGAAGTCCATTTGTGCAATCCACTCTGGTCTCTTCTAATATTAACATTGTTATATAGACGCCTTGACTGGGGTCACTATTCTCTCTTTAGGAACAACATGAATATTATTGATAACATGGTACAATAGTCATTTAAAAAAAACACACACACAACTTTTTCAAGGGGCTTTCACTATTAAAAAATAATTCCTTAATGCTATGATCAAAAATCCTTAATGTTGACTATATTGAGGCATCTTTCATGTAGAAAAAAACATGACATATTCTACTGCAACCTGAGACATTACAGCTAAAAATAAACTTGTAGTTGTCTCTCAATTTACTTGATGCTTTTGAGTTTCTTTTTCTAAGGCAAAAGAAAGGTGTGTTTATGATCAAAAGGTGGAGTTTCTCCCATCTCACACACACCGAAAGAGATGAAACCCGTGTCAACACGGCTGTTTCACCTCACTTGCAATGAAAATGTACTGTACTCTTCTGTGATAAAGGCTCTTTGTTCGCAGTATTTTTACACTGCTTCATGACAGCTAAAATGACTAAATCTTTTTTTTTAATTTATTTTTTTATTTTCTTACATAACCACAAAGTTGCATCAATTCATGCACTAATTTGCTCCAAGATGCGGTTCCACCTTTTGTTTAGACAAACAGAATGAGCACACCGGGTGGGAGAGACTGCTATAACCTCCTTGGATTTTCCTGACAGTCACTTTCATAATGCCTGCACTTGCTGAGGTGTTCAGAGGGGTCAGGAGAAGTGAAACATTATTCAATATACAGTATTTGCAATTTCAATGTGTTTGTTAACGGAACATTGAGTTTGACTTTCTTTCAACTTCATTTTTAATCTGTCGGCTCTTAGCTTACATGTGCCACTGTTACAGGTTTTATAGGAGACATGAGTAGTAGTATGCTCAAATATGTAATTTTGAACATAATGAACCTAATGTGTTGAAAGTGTTATAATTTATGTGCCTGTACCCGTAAGTTTTTTTTGTTAAATGTCTCTTTTGAGGATCAGATATTATTGATCAGTCTCTTGTTTTTCGTAGGTGCGTGTTCTCTGGCATATTGTTGGTTATATTTACAGATACAGTAAAAGTCTGTATACTTCTCTAGATATGTGTTCTGTGAAGTATAACTTCTCTCTGTTCAGATCAAGCAGCTGTGAGCTTTTCTGAAAGAGGAGAGGTGAATGTAGACGGTGTCTGCTTCCTCAAAAAGTCATTATGTTTACATGAAACCAGGTTATAAGGAGAAATCGGATTAAGGCAGGAAATTCTAAAATGAGTTAAGATGCGCTGCAGTCACTTGGTTTATGGGAGACATCTGTTTTTATGCAGATGGTCAGAAATTGGACTTCATCCCCTGGCCACCAGCACCATGTCAGAAAATAGACCTGGCATATTTAAGTGTATTAGTGATGTATACGATGCTGCAGCCTGACAACTTATCTGACTTTTGGTTAAAGAATTGAAACTGACATAGCAGTGAGATGACAGACTCTGTAGTGAGAGAGCACACAGACTGACTGTCACTCACTCTCTGCGTGAATGGAAGAGATGATTCCAAGGGCAGGTGAAACAGGCCTATTGAACTTAGAAGACACGTACAGACACACAGAAGATGCACTCCCCGCGTTTGTCTCCCCGTACGTGTCAGGGTTGTGATTTCATAACTGTCGACTTCTTTGTCCTCATGAAGATCATTTTACTCACACAATCCAGCGATGCCGGGGGGAGGGTCAACAACTTCAGTAAGTTCTCTTGAGAGTGTTTTCTGGCTTTCACTCAACCCGACAGCCTGTAAAACTGCAGTTTCTTCTGCCCTTTGATACAGCCAGTTATCAGACTTTGTATCATCAGTGTGGACAGCAGGCACAAAGGGCTCGTGGAGCATCTGGTAGATTGTACTCCAGTGCATTAATACATGCATATAATATACTTCATACACTGTGTCACATACAGCATGCTGATAAATTATCTCTTTTCTAAGGATTTTACAAATATTCTCTCAGATCCTTCCACTGATAATAAGCTCATTAAGAGTTATGAGGAGATGTCTGTCCAGCCTGCAATAATTCAGACATTACACATTAAATGTCAGTGACAAATAACATACAAGTCGTGTAAAAATGACAAAAGACAGAACATTTCTACGCTGACCACAAATATCCCAACTCGCTTTTATTTTAACCACACATTTATCTACTTCCTATCAGCAGGTGGTTATATAAATCTCAGCTAATGACTGAGCGAAATGGAGAAAGGAGGGGGAGTAGGAGGGGGAGGGGGAGAGGGAAGAATGAAACACCATCGCGCACTGCCTCCTTGTCCTTGTGCAGCTTTTTAATAGAGTCATAAATACATGAAGATGTCAAGTGCTCCATGATGGTGGCGGTGCACTGCTTCAGGGCTGTCATACATCCATGCGACATAGATACAACGGACAAGGGCAGGTAGACTGGCGATGCAGGATAGGGCTGCAATATCTTTAGGGCCAAGGTGGACGGCTACTACATCAATGTGCTGTGTGTTAGGAATTGCAAAGACATGCATATACTCTCAGCACACATAAGTAAAAACTATAACTACACATAATGTGACATGCATCCATCCAAACAAGACATTCCCACTGCATAGATCTTTTTTAATCTCAAATGACTTTAAACCTTAATCTCATACTGCAATTTTTAAATTGAGATATGAGTAATTCTTTAAATTATTACAATTCTTTAAAAAAAAAATTATAAAACTGACTCTAATATTTCTATTATTTTTTTATTTCAAGGAAATGTATAATATATACAAAGTACCAAGAGGCTCAATCAAGACGCAAGTT
The DNA here is from genome assembly GCF_021018895.1 of Seriola aureovittata. Lineage (NCBI taxonomy): Eukaryota > Metazoa > Chordata > Actinopteri > Carangiformes > Carangidae > Seriola > Seriola aureovittata. Next base: position 15,219,002 of record NC_079380.1, on the reverse strand, counting down.
CCCTCAAACTGAGAAACAGATAAATTATGAATTTAGAAATATTAAAGGAATGCCAGTTATTGCTGCTGGCCAAAAAACAGTATGACACACAACCCTCTGTAAAATAGCAAATCATTGTTTTTACACTCTGTTTTTTTAATGGATTAAATGACAGTATATTGTGTGTATTAGTGAGCTCTCGAGGTACCGGTAGCCAGATTTTCTTGCACAGAGCCAGGCTATCACTGTTTCCCCACATTTGCGGGCTTTATGCTATGAGCTAATGACTGCTGGCTGTGGCCTTATAATGAACAGATATGAGTCTGGGTTACCAATCTTTTCATCAAACTCACTGCCAGAAAAGCACGTGTGTTTCCTGCAATGTCAAACTGTTCCTTTAAGAGTTTGTAAAGCCAGTGTACTGTCTTTGTTTGACATTGATTTTCCTAATATGAACAGAGGCTCAGTTGCACATGACTGCCACTGATCACCAGAGGACCGCACAAACACAGGAAGCGGCAGAAGGTGCACGAGCGAGAACACACCGGGTCCACCCACACACGAGACTGATCACTCATGCAAATTGCATTCAGCATAGCCATCTGAAATTAATGTCTTGACATCAAAGGAAATAGAGTATGAAAAGTGAAAATGATGGCAAGGTAATTTTCAGGCATGAATACACATCAAGACAAAGCTTCAACATGTAGGCCAACTAAACACACAATAACATCTATCGAACATAATTAAGCCATCACCAAAAACGTAGACTAGCTAAAGGTTAGATAAGAGTCTGCAAATGGTGCTAATGCTAAGGCACAAACATTGTGATAAATTGCTTTTTCAATTAAACAAAGTTCATTAACAAACTTGTAATGATCAGTCTCGGGAAAGGTTGCTGCCGGTGCAGGTGGAGTACGTGTGTTAACTTTGCTTTTTTTTTTTTTTTTTTTACTTTCATAAAGAAATATGAAGCTTTAGCAAACAGGAAGAGCCCTTCTTGCTCTATCACCCCTGAAACAGCAGTACACGCATTTCTCTATTGTCTTCAGTAGTTTTCTCCACTTTTTTTCCCCCCATTGTTGATTGAATTTGTCCAATTCACCCTTTTTATTTAGTGTACGTCAATCATAACCTCTGTGTGCTCATTGTCTTACCACTCCACCTCTCCCCCACCGTCAGTGTTCAGGATTGACTGGCTTAAGTCCATCATCTCACACTCACAAAGCCACCTGCTCCGTCACTGAATAGATACATTTAAGATGTTTCAGCTAGCGTTGGGGTCTAAAGTAAAGTCATTCATGTGTTGTTGGCGTCTCCTGATTGAACTACTCTTACACCTGGCATGGGTGAATGCTAGTAATCAGTAGGAAAACACTTGTTGATTCTTCGCCAAACTATAGAGGAAGGCTTCGGCCAGCTGCCGCTGTGTGGAGCAGAACAGGGTCTGACTGCTTCGGGTGACAGATGGGCTCTGTCCCTCCATCTTTACTTCTCTTTGATCTTTGCTGTCTGTGACTGTCAGTCTGCCCCCCTTCCAGCTGTTGCAGGCAGGGTGAATGCCAGACGACGCAAGACAGTTGCAGAGATGCCAGCTGCCAGGATGCCCTCGAACTGGCATTTCAGAAGCTCCAGCTTGAGTTGGAGGTCTATTCTCCACCCTGGATCAAGGAGCTCAGTCTGACGGCCTCAGTGTTTTCTTTTAAATTGCTTTTGAGATCTAGGTTTTACCACTAGTTTTGCTTTATTCATTTTATGCTCTGTTGTTTTGGATTTTATGATGAGCTCTATTTAGATGTCCCAAATCCACACCACATGCAGCACTGTGTTGCCATTTGATACTCACAGGAACTGATACAGTATGTGCAGCAAAAGACTTTCTTAAGATTTAAGACTTTGTTTTGTTGTGGGGGCTCTGGAGCTGTGTCATCACCTGCCACAGTTTATTTGGAGTTTTTTTGAGCTGCTCTTGTGGGAGAATATCATCCATTGACGGCACATTCAAAAATCCAGCTATATTTACTGAGGTATAGATAGAGACACGTAAAGAGATTACTTAGGCACAGCAGTAGTTTTTAGCTAAATGCTAATGTCAGTGTGCTAACATGCTCACAGTGACATGCTAATATGCTGAGAAACTTGACAAACTTTGTTTTCAGGGGTAAAACGCAGCGTGGAAGGAGAGGAGAAAATAGATTTTTGAGTTTACTTGTGTGAAAAACTCATATCTCAACATTGTGTTATAGTGGTTTGGTAGTAAGCCGCATATTAGTGCTGCTGTGTCACAAAGGAAGTGCAAGACTGTAATCAAGCATAAAACAAATCTAAAAAGCCAGTGGCATTTCATAGCTCAATCATTTTTTTTTTTTCCCGTCAATTGTCTTTTGAATTAGAATTGCACCAAGTCGACTGAAGAGGCTAATTTTAGCAAAAATAAGATGATTGCTCAGTAAGGCGAGGAGGAATCTGCTAAAAATTAAATCACACTGTCTGACAGAACGCTGTGATGAAAGACATGCCTTTGCTTTTTTTTTTTTTCTAAGTCTAATGTGGCTTCACTAACTTGCTGACAGATACATTAAAAAGGCACGACAGTTTCAGGCAGCAGGGTCTCACCATCTGAGGTTGGATGATGTAACAGGGTCGTGCATTGTTCTAATATACACTATTTATAATATGTGTCCTACAGTATAAAGTACAAAGCATGGTGCTACAATACAGAATAGCAAATGCATCTGATGTGTTTCATTATGAAGCACAATCTGTCCTTTTGTCACTTTGTGCATGACAACACAAAGCAACTGAATGCAGCATGGAGAGAGTGGCTGCGAAAAAAAAAAAAAATCTCTGACCACAGAAAGAGTGAGGGAACAAGAACAGGATGCAGAAGCTCTTGGCCAGGGAGAAAAGCGAAATGGGTGTTTGTTTGTCTGTTTCTCTATTCTCATCCTCTGATCATCATCACAACAAACAAACAAACAAGGCTCAGTGTGAGAGTCTGGATTTTCAGAGACGCAAGCTTCCTGCCAGGTCTGCTGCGACCGCTGCTCTGCCTTCCCCCTCCCGCCCCCACCCGTCTCTCCGGGTGTCTGATCCCAGCTCAGACGCTCACTCTGTGCTGCAATTTGTCTCCAGCAAGTATAAAAATTTAACACATGGACTCACCAATCTCTGTACAAGTGAGAAGGCCGGCTGTGTCTTTCATCGCGCTTGTTTGCTAGTTTGTTTCCCTATCATGTTTGTTCTTTGTTTCGGTTCCCCCTTTTTTCTGCCTTCTTTTTGTCTCTCTTCATTATCTCTGCTTCCCTCTTTCTGTCTCTCTCTTAGACTCTTTTCTCTTTCCTAATCCTCATGTACCTTTGAGACTGTACTCCCCGCCTCGCTTCATTTCAGGCTTCAGGCTGTTTTAATGCACCAATTAGTCTGTTGTCTTGACTCATACAAAAGTGAAAAGAGCAGCAGGGGGTGGGGGGAAGTAGATTGTTCGGGACAAAACAAATTCATCATTACCTTTTTATCGAGAGAACAAGCAACATACAAGCAAACACAAAACAGCTAACGGGCCGTTTGTGAATGGTTTATAATGACTCTGTGCCCCTGAACGTGTGGGCCCAGGTTTCGACGGCGACCCCATGCACACACACATACAGAAACAGGACCTCTGACCCCAGTCTTGGCCAGGTGGAACTGATTTGATTGGCCTTTGGCTCCCAGCAGCCTCCCACCTGCCGGGGTCAATGGAGCATTGACCTCTGACACAACATAGAGGCTCAGAGAGTTTGGGCTCTCTCACAGAAATCTCTTGTGGGCTGCCATCTAACAGAATCCTCTCTGAGGTAAGTACGCTCAAAGCCGTGACCTGCCCCTCTCGCATCCCAGCGGATACCTTATGCTGTCATGAATATGGTCATGAATATGCAACACTCGCTTTTCTCTTCTTTCTGATGGAGTCTGGAGAGGGAAGGTTCCACCGGCTGTTCCTTTCCACTGACTTAAAGAGGTGCCATATGCTTTCAAATGTCAGTCCTCGGTGTAGCAATCCTTTGGCAAACTTGGTTGTTTAAGAAATTCTGTCGCTTCAAAGATTTTGAGAAGCAGAGTTTGGCTGAAATACGTCTATCATATGCACATTTAAAATTTCAAGTAAATGTTATTAAAGTTAAGCAGTTTCCATATTTTCCCTCTTATCTCTCCCCTTGATCAGGAGGGGCATTCTGGAGCTCTGACTTCATTAGCTTTCAGAGGTTATGGTTGCGGAGATAACCTTCAGGTTGAAGGAGGTCATGGCATGAAACTCCTTTTTTCTCTTCAGGCGCTGCATACGGATTATAACTGTACATAGAAAAACACATCTCCTCTTTAAAGCGGATCTACTGGAGATGCCCCGGTTCTTAAGAAACGTACATAACCTCGACTCTAGCATGTTTCTGTCCCACCAAAATCCTTAACTCAAGCAATTATCATATGAAAGGGCATCAGACAAGAACATCTTGCTGATGCATTTATTACCTACTCATTAAAATGATTTAGCATTTGCCAGATATAATTTACATATAAATTATTTCTAAATAAATTATTAAGTGTTTTTTTTTCTTTGCTTTTTTTCATGTTCCACTTTTCTGTTTCTACGTTAAATGCTTGACGATCATTCACGTAACTGCCCTCCCTTTTTTAACCGAAGTGAACAATGATTCATTGCTTGGTCAGTCACCTTTTAAATCTGCTGAGTGCAAAGTTAATACCGTGAAACAAATAAATGATGATGAAATGGTAAATTCCTGTCTACCTCCGCACATTCTTAGCGTTTCAACAACTCTTTGCGCACAGATGTTTGTGTGAACGATGCATTCATTTTTCATAAAATCTGTGATTCCACTTATGTTCAGTTTGAGTAAGAACACATCATCTCCTGGCTTTTATCTGGAGAAAATTTTCTGCTTTGCTGTTTGAAGTTCAATGCTGTGCTGAGCAGGACGCCAGTTTTACTTCAACCGTTTTACCTTAAAAGTTGCAACTGAGCTGCTTTGCATGAGCGTTGTTAATAAATCAGGCTCTAAGCTGGAGCCAGCTGGGCTCATATTTCGAGGTTTGAACTCGGAAGCAATTAACGCCCCTCTCTGTAAACATGTTCTTTCTGCTCTTCACTTTAGAGATACAGAAAATGAAGCTGAAGGTATTTTAAGTCCAACTCTATTTCCAGCAGTTTAACTCCTTACTCCTATTTGGATTGAGGCTATAAACATGTATGTAAAACCTGTGTTTACATCATTTATTTGAACAAAATGTATTAGACCAAATTAATTTCTCACTGGCACAGTTAAGACTTGATATCACAAAGTGCCCCACTTTCCATTTATCTGAATTTCAATAACAGACCATCATAATAATCATCATCATCATCATCATCATCATCATCATCATCATCATAAGAACTCTGTATACATCATGTACAAACACTGTTGAGACATGCACCGGTGAGTTTATACCGTCCGTCGACTTCAACAGTGGACCTTTCAACCTGCTCGGAGCGTGTGTGCACGTTTGTTCTTGTGTGCATGCATGTGTGACCATTATTTCCCCCTCATCACAGTGCACTTTGACACAGAACAGGCTAGTAGTCTGTCACTTCCAAACTCCTGCAGGCCAGGTCAGGCCTCAGCCAACAGAGGTGCCGAGGAAGGTGATGAAAGAGGAGGGAAAATTAACTGAAGGAAAGTGCTCAGGGACCCGTCAGACCCCCAGTGTGTGTTGATATATTGGCCTAACCTTCACGGCCAGATTTCACACTCCGTCTCACTGCTCCGCCCTCATTACGGTGCTTGGACTGGTGTCTGGACTGAGTGTGTTTTAGATAGTAATACATTTAGCTCTTAGCAAAGAATGCTTTGAATGCTCCAGTTGTCAGCCATGGACTGATATTCTTGAAGGAATAGTTTGACTTTTTGGGAAACAACCCTCTCACCATCTTGTTTGTTTGTTTGATCTTCTTCTAGTGCAATTACAGTAACACATTTTACTTCTACACTCTCTGTTAGAAATTATATTCATATACTAATAAACTGTTTTCCCAACTTTTTGCCAATGTAACCGCAGTTGGCAGCACAATTATGGTTTCTATTATGGTAAATAGAAATAAAAACCCTGTATTAAACCAGACCATGATATTTCCCTAACCCTAACCATGTATTGTGCACGCCTAAACATAACCATAAAGAAGTTTAATAATGCTGTAGTCCCTACAAGTCGATATTGTACTGCAATATCTGATAGTCTGGCAGAAAAAAAATATGTTGTCTGTGAAAATCTTACTGATACGTCCAATATCAATGTATTTGCGACTTGCAAAATTGGTAGATTAACACCCAATTGTTATTATATCAATAGAAAGTGTGTCTGGTCGCAATTATGTTTCCTTCAAAACATATTTTCTATCGCGAAAATAGTTTTATGTACATGTGATTGTTGGAAACAGGGTTGTTGGAGCAGATGCTGAAATAGCTCTGAGCTCTAAGTAAAACAGAAGCTTGTGGTTTTTACACTGTTTTTTCATACAGATCAAACTAGTGACATATAAGGTTTTAGCTGGTAGGCAGACTTTGTTAGCAGAGGACAAAGTCAGGCTAGCTGCTAGCTTCTCCTTTGTTTCCAGTCTTTAATGGGATAAGCTAATGGGATGCTGGCTGTGCATTTCCCAAAATATCAAAAGAACAAATAACAAATGAAGTTCAAATCTTTGCGAAAACCTTAGATCAACTGGTGAAAACCAGGTAATGAACTGGCCCTCTCCAACAGTATTGGCTGGTCTTTGCTGGACAAATATGTCGTCCAAAACAACTGTTGACTCTTCCTAAAATGACTTGCAGGATTTTAAGGTTGAGGGACCAATGTTGACTGTTGTTAGGAGATGAGACAAGAGCCTCTGGTCCTGTTGTTGTTACTTTACTTTGAAAGGCACCTTGATGACATAAACATTCAAACAATATGATGTCATTATGTCATTATAATATTTCGTCTTAGCTGACACTCATTTCCATTTGCTCTGGCTGTCTTTCAATAACTTCATGCCTTCAATAGACTTATCCATGTTTTTTTTCTCTCTCTGCCTCCTGCCCAGTGCATGCTGGGACAGGCTGAGTGTGTCATGACCAGATAGGAAGGACTTCGTACAAAGAATGAATGTTAATCAATAGAACATACCCAAATACACACATTTACACATCTACACACAGACACACACACTCACACAGACACACCATTTAAATAAGATATTAAGTGATTGCTATTGAGTGATTACTCCAGGAAGTGTTTCACTCTTGTGGAGGAGAAGAAGTGGAAAATTTATTGCTTGGCTTTTAATTAACAAAAAGCTGATAAGGTGTTCTAGGTTGGCTGAAGGTGTGTGAGTGTGTGTGCAGCTTTATGATGCCAGTGTTTGTGTGTGCTGCACATTGAAAGACTTGCTATTTAACCAAGATCAGCTAATGGCAACCAAGCATTTACCTTAAATGCTCTCACCCCTCAGCTTGTCTCTTTTAATGTTTAAATACCAATATACTTTTCTTTTGATGTATTTATACCCATTGGTAATTAACATACAGTATACATTTGCATGTCTCTCAGACACACTTATATAAAGAATTTAAATCCAATAAGCCAGTGCTCTCCTGCACAATTAGTAAGCAGCTGTGTCGCCCACTGGTCTTCGTGGAAAATAAAGAAGCTGCCTTGACACAAGGCCTCGAATTAATTAGGTTCAGATTGAAGCTTCGAGATTTCACTTAGAAAAACAAGAGTGAGAATCCACATGAAAAGTCAAAGCATGATATTTTGACACAAGGTTTTTCTCCTCATATTAATAACACAGTACCTATTATATAGTATACCATAAGTTCATTGATGAAAAAAATGTCCTTTTACATATTTAACTCTGCTTTCTGTGGTGAAAATGTAAACTTCACATTATTATTAAATCCAGCATGTGTCAAATATATATGTGCTTTGATTTTAAGTGGATTTTACAGTACAGTATCTTTTTGTGGTTTGGTGCAAATATCAAGACTTAACACATAATATCCATAATCATGTATAACATAACGTGTGTGTGTGTGTGTGTGTGTGTGTGTGTGTGTGTGTGTGTGTGTGTGTGTGTGTGTGTGTGTTCACAGGGGAGTGCAGTGTTAGACTTTACAAATGTAATCATTAGGTAAACATGTATCTGATGCTACACATCCCCCCAGCACTGGTGATACATCTTTCCTTTCCCTGCTAATGAGTGAGTCATGCACTCCTCTTCTGTGTGCATATGTTTGAGTGTGAGTGTGTGTGTTTCCATAAAGCCCCCTCTCAAAATATAATATTGGACATTAAGGCTATATATGTGTGTGTGTGTGTGCGTGTGCGTGTGCGTGTTTGATGTAATTTTCAGATCGGTCCTCTCATGCAGGATCAGCTGAAGAGGAAAGGTTAATAATTACAAGTATAAAGTGAAGCCCAACTTTATACAAAACCCATCCTTCTTAGAGGAGATTATTTCCCTTTCCATACATCCTATTTATTATTTTAAACTAGGATTAGGATCCGCTGTGTTGTTGTTTGTAATAAAGGCTCTGTGCCCTGTGGTATGATTATAGTGAATTAATCTTTGGATCAAAGACTATCCATAAAGAGTATTATGAAATGCTGATGGCAGCAGGAGAGAATAAAACAAAAAAACAAAAAGCCTCACACAGCTTCAGATTTTTGGCCCGACTCAGTAAAATTGCATTTTCCTAACATTTCTTCAAAACACTGAAGTTCGAGGAAAAGTCCAAATGTAAAAAGGTGTCCCAAAAATGTGAAAATATTGACATCCACCACTTTTAATACATAGATTAACCCTAAACAAAAGCAAAGCCCAGTTTAAAATGCTTTCTGATTTTAAAAAAAAAAAAAAAAAAAAAAAGAAAGAAAAAGAGACCTCAATTTTATTTATGGTGAAGTGACAAACACATAAACTGTTTATTTTACATTTATAAGTCAAACATATATTTTTCAACACACTGTTTTCTGATTGCAGTGGGTCAAAAGCGTACAGATTTGTCCTTTAAATGCCTTTCCTGCATTTGACTTTGAAACTTAAGGATAGCTGCAGGCGTGTGGACCCTGCTGGTTATTGTTAATTCGTTTAGTAGCAATGTTAAATGAGCTGAGTAACTATGAAACTCTAACTGCTTAACCTCACACTGCTCACACACTTGATGGAGAATGAACTGAGGTTTAGTAAAGTTTCTTATGCTTTCACTGCACTGGACCGGATTTATTGAGTGTGTTTTATGTGTTGTTTGTTTCCATTCCATATGTGCAGAATTTTTGTAAATTTTTTTTGTACATGTTCCTCACAGTGCAGTCCTCCTGAATATATTAAGGAATGTGTCTGTCTGAAAGAACACTGCTTTCTTCATTTTATATCTAAATGTTTAGAATAAATGAAATTCAAAGAGGTAAACCACCCACTTCCATCTGCCCATATGGCTGTTGAAGAACTTGAAGAGTTCACTTCAGAACTTTTTTACATTTGAAATGTGAATGCTGGCTACCATCAGGCATAAAAACACATTTTCAAAGCAGATGCGAACTGTATGTACTGAGGGTTGCCAGTAAGAAAAATATACTGTTGGAGATAATGAGGTAAATATTGCTCTTGTGGTCCCATGATGCGGTTGTTTTTCCGACAAAACATTTCTGCACTTGATGTTTGGAGAAATGTAATGGGCGCTTTAAGCTGTATGGGTTTTTAAGCTGTAAAAACATTGTACTGTGAAGTATAAGAGCTTTTGCTCATGCTGAAATAGAGTAACTGTGGTAGGTTTTGTCGATGGTCTTCAGATAAACATAAATGGAGTTTCAGCTGAAATTGGAATAAGTAAATGGTGGCTCAGGTTTGATTTTTCTTCAGGAAACCATTTGTTTCAATAAGCACGAAGACACATCAAATGCACAAGGGGCCAAGGACGTTGTCTGAGGATTTGTCTCAGGAGGTAGTCGAGCATGCCCGTGGGACCAAGGTGTCTGTGTGAATCCTGGTTACATCTGCAAGGGGCTTGGACAGGTCCCAGATCTCTGACTGGATGACAGGCTTGTCTGTGAGCCAACCTTGGCCAGCTGAGATGGGGGTTGTGGTGGGGGGTAGCGGCGCGAGTGGAGATTAGGGAGGTGTCAGCCTTTGACAAGGGCAGACGGGACAGCCAAGTGTCAGAGAGTGAGCCTATCTCTGCCTCTCTGCCCAATACTTTCTCCCGCTTTGCCTCCATATTTCTCCACAATTTATTATCAAGCAAGAACACAAAGCCAGATCAGTCAAGCTCTCAGGAATATAATGAGTGAATGTATGGCTTGTTCTGGGGGTTTTATTTTTCTTTTTTCAGACACCCTGTGTAAATCTAGCCAAGCATTAAATGCCCATTTCCTAATACTACTTTTGAATTTATTTACAACTTTTGCTGCCGTGAGTCACATTTTAAGCCAGAATAAAAGTGATTATCACATTTAAACTTTTTCGCTCTTTGAAGTGCTAAGTTGTTATCAGTTGGCTTGGTGGAAAAAACACAATGCTAAATAACATTCCCAGCACAATAGCTCTACATACAGGCAATGTGCAGAAAATGAGAAGAAACACTGTTGTCATCAATCATATTGTTTGGCTTTGCTTTCTCTCTTTTTTTTTTTCTTTGTGGCTGTGTGTGTGTGTGTGTGTGTGTGTGTGTGTGTGTGTGTGTGTGTGTGTGTGTGTGTGTGTGTGTGTGTGTGTGTGTGTGTGCGCAACTGAGATTAACAGAACATGCGTGTGCAAAAGTCGAATGTGTGTGTGTTTAAACAACCTTGTGTGTATCAGCTATCTGTGTTTGTGTCTAATCTCTTTTCTTACTGAGAAACACAGAGGCAGGGGCTCCTCGTAAAGTCCAATAAAAGTGATTAAAAAAAGACAGGGGTGGTACAGAGGCACCGTGGAGCAGCTGCAAACCTCCCAAAAAGCTGTAATTACTTTTCCCTTCATCTTTCCCTCTCTCACCCTCTCCCAGAGTCTGATTACTTACCTAGGAGAAAATCTAATTGACACAGCAAATTGGCAAACACACTCTGAGAACTTCAGCACCAAGCCAGTCGATCCTGACTAGATAATTGGGAGAAATATACCTTCACACCTTTCTGGGTCTTTGTGGGAGGGTTTAAAAGGGGATGTGGTATCTGTCTTTTCAGACCAGTGATTAGAATCAAATAGAGTCAGTAATTACAGATTGGAACACCGGTGGGAAGGCTAAAGACCTAGAAAGAAACAGGGTGAAGTTATTTGCGAAGACTTTCTCCACTTCGCTTGTTAAGGCGCAGTAGTGGGTTTGCTATCTGTACCTCATTTTTATGTTTGTTTACTAACTTTAGAACAAATTTTTTTTTATGCCGTAAACTTCTGTAGCCACTGAATCTATATCTAAAATTTAAGACTTTACCACCTAATATTCATGGTTTAAGGCGAGCCAACATACTGCTGTTGCTATTTCACGTCTGACTAGATCCTCTTCATGTTATGCAGGTCCCCTCCTGAAAGTCTACATCTTCAGGGTATTGGGCAATGTCCTCTGCCATAAACCAGGTGATGGGTTAGGGTTTAGAATTTGACTGAAGGGCTCTTACTTTAAACATTAAGTACTCTCCATATGATGAAGCCAATATGTATAATACCAAAAGAGGAGGATGGGATGGAGCAGCAGCAAACAATGTTGGCATGAGTGTACCAGCGGAGTAATGTTGAGAGGTGTACAGTGATAAAGGCCGACCACCCACCTGTATGATTAAGTGCTATTAGTTAGGTGGTTGCTGATATATGAGCAGCTGATGATGAAGCAGCTGATGCAAACGTGCCTGTACTGCATTATTATATATCACAACATAAATATTCTAAGTATGTTACAATATTTGCGTAACTGAATAAGGAAAACATATCTCTCACATGGTAAAAAATGTTTTTACAAAGCAGAAGTCAAACCCGAACTGCATTTATTTACTGTTTTATAAAGAGCTTTTACTTTGAGTTTCAAAGGCAGCTGTGATGAAATAATTTGTACCAATGTGCACAATGACAGAATGAACACAACAGACATAAACTGATAAATGGCTTACAAAACAATTCGGAGCTCAAATTTGATGATATATCAATAATGTGTGGCACCCAGCATCAACACTGTGGTAGAGAGTTCATCAGTTAATTTGTATGATGAGATAGAAAAGCAAAGGTAGAAAAACACATTGCTACTGTTGTCTGCTTCAAGGTATCAGATGTGCACAACTCTGTCAACACAACCAGGAGAGTCAACAGACAATACTACAGGGAATCCTCAGGAATGCTCATCTTAAAAACATAACAATCTTTGTACCAACAGAAATAATAATAATTAAAAAAAAAAAACAACTCAATAATTAAAATTTAAAATGAGGCCACTTACCTCAGAGAATTAGTGTTGAACAGAATATATCTGGACAATTTGTCGCTTATTCTCGCTGTTTATTATACAACAACTTAAGCCCCATTCAGACAAATTAGCATTAGAGGAAGAGGTGGGGAATAAAATATTCACAGTGCTCCTCTATAATTTAACTCATCATTGCACACAGCATTTTAACCATCAGGAAATTACAGGATATGGTCTGTAGTAGATGTAGACATTCAGCAGGACAAAGCCATTGCAAATAAACATTCGTAAATACGTATAGAAATCATGGGAAAAAGACATTTTAGAACCATTTATTAAAAGTCATTTATTAAAGTAGCAGTTGGCAAGAATATTGTACATTTCACCTTTGCTCATTTTAGAGAAGTCACTGCCAGGAAGCGTTGTTCCCATTATCAAATGGATAATTCATTGTGTTTTCGGCTTTGTCCTGGTTGTCCCTATGACGAGTCCCAGTGGATAAGTCCAGGGCTGAATTTCTTACCCAGTCCAACTATGACTCTCTCTATCAAGTGAGAATACCCATTCGAGGTTCACTCTTGTTTTATCCAATAGCCATTGCTAAGTTAAAACAAAAAAAAAAGTTGTCTATCGTCAGTTTAAATTTTCTTCAGTATAAGTAAAGTAATCCAATGCGAGTTGTCTGTACGTCCATGGCTACATTGAAAACAGGAACTTTTAATAGCTAGTTTAGTGATCAAGTTTTATTCGATCTTACTGAATGAGGCTTACTAAGTGGAACTCTGTGGCTCATATAACAAAATTTTACCCTAATTGAAAGTGGGAACTCTGATCTGCACAAATAAAGAAGAAAACTAAATCAATGCTCCTACTGTATAGATGTCACCCTTCATCATGGCTACGTTATAAGTCCTCCTGGAGCGTTTGACCTCTGATTGCTCCCTCTGTCCTCTGACTGCACAGTGGAGCTTGAGGCGGGGTCAGCCTGGTTGGTGCAGAGGTCTTACGCCTCCCCTCCCCTCCTCCCCACATGTAAGAGCTGTGGCAGGCGGACTCCTCGGGCGGTCTGCCCAGCGCAGTGACCCCCCTGACAGAGAGGGTGGGAGAAGTGCAGCTGAAAGATGGGAAAATAAGAGAAAGGAGTATGCGTGAGGGAGAAAGTCAGAGTGACAGAGTGCTTGTATGTGAGAGAAAGAAAGATAATAGATAGAGAGAGAGAAAGAGAGAGCGGGGAAGCTGGGACAGAAAGTGAAAATGAGACAGAGATGGAACAAGATGAGTGCAGAGTACAGAAAGCAAAAACATAAAGTAAAGTGACAGAGAGAGAAAGGTGTGACAACTGGAGACTAAATCCAGAGAGACAAAGGACTAAAAAACAGAGAGAGAGAGAGAGGAGCGGAGCACAGACGGACAGTAGCTGTGACTGCTGCTGCACAGAACAGCCCTACAGGCCATCACAGACCAGTCCTCCAAATGTCAGCCCAGTCAGGACCACCCTGGGAAGCCAGCAAGACCCCCTGGGACCTCCAGGAAAGCAGATAACAACTGACATGGGAGAGCGGAGCTGCACACACATAGAAGCACAGTACTGCCTCCTCTTGTTCTCCAGGAGCGAACATGTCTGGGCTAGTTGTGTTGCCATGCCTGAATTTGTTCCCTCATCTGCATGGGTCACAGTCTGTTTTCAGACTCTGCTGCAGCCAATGTGGGCACAAGTCCTCTTCCAAAACTCATTCTCTTGGACTTGGATGATTTTTTTTTTTCCTGTCCAGACGTAGACAGGCTACAACAGGGATGATAGAGGGCGATAGTAAAATGGCCTCATTCTTTCAGTCTCTTGCTAATACAGAGATGAAGAAGAAATGAAAACTGTCCAGTTGAGAGAGCTGTCAGAGAGCATGTGAAAGAAAGCGAGGGAGAGGAGGAGACGGTGTAGAGATGGAGAAGCACAGATACAGAAAACAAAAGAGGGAGACCGAGAGGGACAACAAACTGCCCTCTCCCTGTGCAGGGGTTGGAGACAAAGGGAGAAATTAGAGCCATGGGGAGAGTGAGGGGGAGAAAAAAAAAAAAGGAGGCGAGCGGGAAAGAGCAGTCTGATTAATTGAGACAGAGTCAACTGACCGCAAGTCATTAAGCTGCCACTGGGCTGAGCGCCAGTCACTATTCATTCTCTTCACTACCACTCTCTGCTCCTCCGCTCTGAGCCCCGTATCATCCCTGCGTCACCTCCCTGCTTCTTTCACACACTCACTAACACATGGGCGTAATTCCTTCCAGACAGGAGGCTGTTCTCAAAAAGAGCTTTTGTCTTCATTAGGCATCCACTTGGAGGGATGTCATTTGGGATGGCTGCTCTTGAGTGTGGGATGACAAATGATGATTGTGTCACCGCACCGAGACCAAAAACAATGCGTTTTACCGCTCCGAAGATACACAGGGGGTGGATGACATAACGTAAGCTCTTTTCACACATGGAAAATGGAACATAGCTGGTTGGTTTGAGATATTTGTGTAAGGCTTGTGGTTTTTAGAATTCATGCTTATTTCTCCTCCACACAATTACATGTTGACTCTTTTTGTGTGACATTACCATTCTTGTTGTGTGAGCATTGTTAAAGAGAACTGGGATGATTTGGAAATTACTGACACCACAGAATCTCCCACACACAGACTGCCTGGATGATGATTTTCTAAACTTCATGCAATTTTCTGTAGTTGTCTAATCATTATTTAGTTTAGTTATAGTCTATGACTGATGACAGAACCAAAGCTGCAACTGATATGTTACAGTATATTCACACTGTTAATGGCGACTTCATCATGTAAAATGGCACTTTAATGCTGCGAATATCAGTTCATTCAAACCTTGATGTGATCAGTAGATTAACTCGCAGGGGGCAAAGCACATCCATGTGAAGTTTTCTTTTTTTCAACCTTGGTGAACTTTGACCTGAGAAGTTGGAACATTTAATAATAGCAGGCTGCGTTCACAATGCTGACTTTTCAAGTAAAGTTGAGCAAGAGGGTTTTATTTAACCTCCTCTGTTGGAGTATAAACTGCTCCACATAAGATGTATGGTTGGAAGACAGTTCTCATCATAATAATGATTGGCGCTGCTATGATTGCTGCTATCATTATTAATAACATTATTACACCTATAAGTATTACTATTACCATTATAACAACCACTCTGATAGTGCTTGAATACAGCAGTATTTTACAGCTGTTCCTGGTCTCTCTCTCCTCTCTCCCCTTCTTTCTCCTCTCTCCCCATTGCTCTCCTCTCAACCCACCCAGTCGAGGCAGACAGCCGCCCACCCTGAGTCCGCTTCTGTCAGAGATTTCTTCCTGTTAAAAGGGAGTTTTTCCTCTCCGCTGTCACCAAGTGCTTGCTCATGGAGGGAACTGCCGGGTTTGTCTCTGCAATATTGTCAGGTCTCAACGTTATTCTGTAAAGTGATTTGAGATAATGTGGTCTATGTTACCATTTGGTGCTGTATAAATAAAATTGAAATATGTCTTTTAGAGAAACTTACTTATTGTCCCATTAGCAACCAAGCTAACTAACTTGCTAACTTTTTTAAAAAACGTTCCCTTTAGTAACTCCTTGAATGTCGAGAGGAGTAAACGGCCCAGAACAGAGAAAATAGATAGATGCTAGCATGTTCCCAGATGAGTAGGATTTTAGCCGTTAGCTTCACAGTTACAGTAGTTCACGAGTTAGCCGTGTTGCTACGTTTCCAAGCCTTTACAGCTAAATGTTTGAAGAAGACACATGGATGAATTTCACTGTGCCATTTTCTGGCTTTATACCATTTATATGTGTCTGTATAATTTAATGTGACTCGGGGTTGTAGAGTGTAGCACATGTCTGAAAGAGGCTATAAACTCACTTGAAAAGGGACTTTTATTGTGAAGCAACTGGAGCAGCCACTCAGTTCAGTCATATGAAACTGGAGGTTCTTGAAAAGGTCCCTGAGAATCAGTATATTTGAATTAATTATTTTTCATCAACATAGAGGAGTCTTTGTAATAGTTTTCAAATGCGACAAAAAGAGGTCTGAGCACTTCATTACACAATGACCTCTGCCAGATATTAATGCTTAATGTGTAGTGGTATAAGCTTTCAGTAATCTTATTCAGCATTTTAATTAATCTGCTCCTTTTGGAGTCGGTTGTAGACATAAAAAATACTGTCAGAATAACTGTGCTAAATCATCAGATCTAGTGAAATTGTTTGATTTTTTTTAATAGCCACCATATTGCAGTCACTTGATTTGATTTTCTGATTTGTGTTCTTCAACATATTTTTGCAGGAGATAATTGGACACAAACAAAATTTTCTTTCAAAGGATTGGATAAGTAGTGTTAATTCACTGATTCACATCATCAGTCAGATTCCTTTTGCATAAAGTAAGCAGTATCCTATTCTTAAAAGAGGCTCCATTAACAGTCCAGTTTAATTCACCTCTCGCTGTGGGGTTGAGCCTGAATGTGCAATTAGTCAGACAGGATGGTGTGCAGACAGTGTTCAGTTTTGGGGCTGGCTCACGCACACTCAATTTAGTCCATTTAGATAGCTTTCAATCAGAGACTCCTGACGAGGCTGAACAGTGTTAGGGAGATATTAGCTGAAGTTTCAGTTTTACTTTGATTCAAGCCAAGTGCGCTCTCTGAGTCAGGTCGCGTTCACGTGTCTTTTCTCTTCGTGGACCACTAGACTTGAATCTAATGCTTACAAAGCCTCTGCAGTTCATTCAGTCCATTTCATGTAGTTGATTGATGAGTTCATTCTGTATCATCGCCACACTGAAAACTGAACAGTTAACAAGGAGATAGGATTAAGGCTTTCTAGCAAACTTTGCACTCTCACATTCTCTATGCTGATCGAATATAAGAATCCTCACTGCTCTTTTTTTGTCTACTTTGTAGAAGTAGATGTGTCTATCTGATCTGGAAGATTATCTGATCTGGAAGATTAATCCTTACTCTGTTGCTACTCTTTTTTTTAATCAAGGGTCTAATGATAGTGTCCTGTGAACACATTACAAAGCTCACTGAGACAAACTCGTGAGTTTGGGTAAATATTGTAGATTCAACTCAGATTGGGAACAAATTGTTTCGCAGTTGTCACCACAATGACAAAGACACTGGTAACAGTCCTCACTGTTGCCTCTTACTGTATGTTTACACAGAACATGCAAATTCTAGACACAATGCAATTGCATACAAAGTCAAAGAAAAGATGCCATTAGACACAAAGACCCGTTCTTGCATCTTGAAAATATTTCAAGTTGAGCGGAACGTTAAATCCATTAAACTCTTCCCACTTTAGAAGGGATGCGCACACTCATGTGCATGCGTGTAGAAACTTTTAATAAGACACAAATTTTGCTTCTTACTGAATCTTTCATGCATTCTCTCTCTTCTTCGCCTTCTTACTCACAAACTCTTGGGATGACATCGCTTTGCCCGCCAACTCAACATCAGGCTCGTATGACAGTCCCATCTCCCAGTTGCTTCTACGCACCTCCTGACTCTCACACTTCCTGCCTGTGCACCCAAACAATGAGAGAGAGTGGGAGGTGGCGATCCACTCAGTCTTGCTGAAACTAAATGATATGCAAACGTTGTTCAGAAGTGTAGTCGCTCAAAGGGTTGCAAGCCACGGAGTCTTTTAGGTGTGCATTGACACACAGACATGTGTCGAGCTTTGTACTGACTGACTGTCTAACTCTGTTTCCTGCCTTGTGGGATCCGGCCTTGTTATCACTTCCATCACCTGCTGTGACAGGACTTGTTCTATAGATCAGCTCCAGTGTTGAGGAAGTCTTTTGTCCCGATATTCTCCAGTTAGTGAACTGCACTGTCATTTCTTGCCCCACATGCTCTCCTACAGTATATCTGGTGTGTAAGTATTCAGTGGATTACCATGAAATTTGGTATACACTCATGTTCACTTCAAGATGAATTGTAATCACTTTTTCTGACCATCTGACTTTTCATGACGTTAGCATTTAGCACAAAGTGCCAAAGTAGTCTTGTAGTAAAGTCTCACAGAGCTGCTTGCATGGCTGTAGACCTTAAGTCTTTTATGTCTTTCATATTAATACTTCAAAAGATGGCTTGTGCACAATGGCATCATTCCATATCAAAACAAATGCAGAAAAGATTGTTTTTCCTTCAAAACAAAAAGCCAGAACAGAGTTTATCCTTCATACACAGAACAACACTAAAACTCAAAATGTCAGAAACCTACTGGTTCAGATTAGCTGCAGTACAGTAAACCAAGTCTGAACCGCAGCACAGGAGGTTCAGGAATCTGAATGGTTTCCTCCTCCATCATTACATGTAGATGGTCTGGATTTATGAATTAATGAAAACAAATATTCTTTGTGTGTATTCGAGTGTAATTGTTTTGAGCATGAATATGCATGTGTGTGTGTGTCTTTGTGTGTGTCTGTTCAGGTGAAATGCTGTAATGTCATTTCTCAGTGTGTTTATGCAGAACAGTGTGTGTACTGCAATGCTGCAGATGTGTTTCGGCCTGTCTCTCCATGTGTCAGTGCTGGGTGGAGGTGTCTCATTACGCTGTAGTAGCTTGTTCGTCTGTCTCCCATCTAGCACCTCAGGAGTGGATCTAGTTACTGGCTAATGGCCCTCACCCACCCCAGTTCACCACTGGGGACAACCTGACCCAGCTCTGCAGCGCTGTCTGTGAGTCACACCAGTCATCCCAGTCCAACTGGGGGCGTCTCAAGGGCGCAGTGTGAGCTGTGGGCCTTATGCACTGTTCCTATCAAATATTGTATGATTTTTTGGTTTGCTCACTTGGGTTCTATGTTTTCTAAAGTGAGGGGAGTGAATGTGTTTGTTTGCATGTTTGTGGTTATGATACCTGCATCTGCCTGCTGTTTATCCTAGATCAGTCATCAAAACAGAAAAAGTCTGGCTGCTCTTTTGTCATGAATCCTTAACACTGTTTCTTGTACCATAGTTCACACTCACTGTTTGAGGATGTTTAGCCCTCATACGGCAGCACTCGGGGAGACACTGACGCAGGCATTTAGACAAGCAAGGCCTCAGCAGTTTAAAATGTAGCTGTCTATTAGATCCGCTATCCCTCCTGTCTTTGTGACTGCTCCTTTTATTGCTGTTTACATAGCTTATTCAGACACTGACAAAGCAGAGTCACAATGAAACTGATGTTTATCATTATAATCCCAGACAACAACATAACATTAAAAAGAGTAAAGAAAGAAACATGGAAAATGTATAAATCTATTTGTTATATATAATAATTAAGACAGAGCAATTATAAGAAGCTATAATGGATCCATTTTTTATTTGAAAAGATATAGAAAATAGATCATGGTGACATAACCAAGCCTAATGTATTTTTTCATATTACTACAGATACACATACACTCCACAAATACGTTTTAGAAAAAGCTTTATTTTGTGCACTTGCAGCTGACCCTTTTAAATCAGTCGAACTTAAAAACACTTAGCAAAATGTCACCATGCACCTTGGGTCCAGGCTGATTAACTGAGCAGGGGAGTATTTTACATCACAGAAATACATTTAAACTTAGTAATTCTCCTTTGAAATATCCTGTGTTATATAATATGGCATTTGCAATTCAAAACCTGTGGGAGAAAAAAAAGAAGCCTTTCTTCCACAACATTTAATGCTTGCTCTCAAAATGCTCTTTTCAGATGCATGTGGACCAGTCTTTAGAACTGAGTCCCTCCAGTCAGTTCACCCATTATAGGAGCAGTACAACTTCTTGCCAGTATCACAATTCATATGTTCTCATACAATGTGTTACAGCTGAGAGTTAGCTACCTCTACATGCATTTTGGCCCTTTCTTTCTAGTCCATAATAATTCTGATTTCATGCTGCACACAGGAGTGAACCACAGCGACAAACACATTGAGTTTCCTGTAACTGCTTCATAATAAAAGCCACCCCATGTTTTGCCAGTTGAACACACGGCAGCTGGATTTAATAATTGCAGCAGCTTCATACAGCTCTGTAGTGATGTAGAGAGAGTGAGGCTGTTATCTATCAGACAAAACTGGGTGGGATTACAAGCGTGCACTGTTTCCAGACTTCGCCACTACCAATAAAAAATATTAAAGACAGAGAGAATTTCTGAACTTAAATGCAAATCATAAATATTCAGTTTCATCAAAATATCATGAAAGTTTCTTAATTCTCCTCAAACACCTTTATTGTGGCGGTGCAGCACATCTAAAAGATGTCCAGACATTGTCAAGAGAAGTGTCTTTTAGATCCTTCTTCTACCCCGACCTGTGTGTGAATTACGCCAGCTGTGCGGCCCGCTGAGGATCTGAGGGCAACACTGGGTTTAACTCGCCCAAACCCTCTCACAGTTGACACTCCAGATATTCTCTGACCAGCCTTCCCACTTCAGAGTTTTGTTGGCTTACATACTTTCACAACAGACAGAAGTCAGAACAATTTCAAAGCAAAGCATGTGGATTTTATTTTTTATTTTTTTTCATCTGCGATGTCGAGACAGTGTTGAAGAACGAGGGGAGCGTTACATTCTGCTGGGAGGAAGACTGAGGTCTCTCTGTCTTTGTATTTGTATCATGTTGCCTGGTGATGACGCCTTCCTTGCCACTTAAAATATGTCCATCAACCTGCTCCTATTTCACATTCCTTCCACTTCTTACTTTAGTTTCCTTATTCCTTTGTGAAGCCTCAACAGTCACAAGTCAGATCTTTATTTTTCCTTTTCACAGTTTTTTTTTTTTTTTTTAACATCTGCACAGGTGATATTTGAGATATTTGAGAATGCATCCAGAGGTGATAATTGAAATGCTAGAGAACTCTTACTCATCTTTTCTACAGTTCCCTCATTAACGCAGTACAATAACTTCTCTCAGCAGCTAATGGCAACTCATTCCATTATCATCCACATGATGTACATCCGCAGCACAGCCAAAAGGATAACCAGCACAGGCTTCTTTAGTTTCTTTGATTCCCTGGATCAAGCGGTAAGACTTGTGTGTTTAATGCTTCGACGAGTAGTCAGGACCCCTGGGTAAGACTCCTAGCCAGCTGTCTTCTCGCAGTAAAGCTCTTTGAAATGAAAGTGAATTCCCCCTGCTTTAACAGCCTGAGTAAATAGCTAACTAATAAGGACTGAGGAGGATGTAGCAGAGCGAAGATGTGTCAGGATAACAAGTCAGCAGCAGAATTACGTTAGCCTTAACCAGCACAGGGTGTAGTTTCTGTCTCTTCCATTGTCTCTCTCTCTTCGTCTCTCTTTCTCTCATCTTGTTGGCTTTCTCAGAAATGTACTATTTCCCACATACAGCCGTTTACAGTGTTTTGGATGTAACCAAATAATAAATTGGAAGAGATTTTATCAGCGCAGTCGGCACCATCGCCAACCCGGGCTGTGTGCCAAGTCGGCATTTTCTCACAGGAATGTTAGGGATAATCAGCCACTGCAATCGCTGACTCACTGATCTCGTGTGGGTGTTTGTGTGCTTGTGCATTGGTGAACTACGCAAGACATATTTAGACAGGAGATAATGTTTGTTCAACCTTTATTTCAGCCGGTAGTCTCTCTGAGATTAAAATTCCTGAGTTATTAGTGCACAAGTGTGCAGTCTACAACAAAGAAACTGATAAGGACCATGTCAGTGATCCTGATGCTGCCTGCACTTCGTCCCCCCTTTGTTTTCTCTCTGCCCCCTCTGTCAGAGGACCAGGGTAATACTATCTGATGGCTCCATAGGTCGCTGTCTGGTTCAGTTGCTACCTGACATGATGGACTGAAATATGGTTAAGTCTGGTTTGCTACTGCTGTATTGATGTTGATGCAAGTTTTGTTGTCCTCTTACACAGGTTTTACATTTTGGGAAATATGCTTTCCGGAAGACAGTTAGAAGATTGACACCACTCTCAAACATAAGTCTACAGCCAGAAACCACTTAGTTTAGCTTAACTTAGCATAGCTTAGCGTCAAGACTGGACAGCTAGCTTGTCTTTGTCAAAAGGTAACAAAATTTTCCAACCAAGGCCTCTAAAACTCATTAATTGACACATTGTCTGTTACTTGTGTTTACTCCATACAAAAACGTACCCACTGTAAAATGGCAAATTGTCATGTTTACGCTCGGGTTTTTGTGCAGATTAAACAAGTTATCACATATCAGTTAGCGAATCTTATACCATAGGTGCTGGTGAGTCAATTCTGCTAGAGCCAGCTTAGCTGTTTCCCCCTGTTTCCCAGTCTTTATGCTAAGCTAAGCTAACCCCGCTGCTGGCTGAACCTTCATATTTGACAGACATGACAGAAGTATCAATGTTCTCATGTAACTCTCAGCAAGAAAGCGAGCAAGCGCATTTCATGAAATGTCAACCTGTTCCTTTAAGGGCTCCGCTCGCCATCTTTTTGTAGTTACTCTGTCTCTGTCTTTGTGTCATTCATTCCCACTCTTCCTCCTTGTCTTTGTCTCCTATTCCCCCTCCATCACCTTGGAAAGTATTTTAGGATAATTCAGATGAAGTTTTTGCCCCCTGTGTAGATCAGGCAGCATTAATAGCTCTCTTTAACTGTGATAGTGATTTGAAGGTCATAGGTGGCTTGTTAAACGATGGATGGCATTTAATTAAAGGTGTGCATTTTCACCAGGCAGGCCATTAGGGCTGGGTGCCGAAAGACAACAGATTAATTATTAAGATAATACAGCGTGTTCAGGATGCCCCCAGTCTCATTTTGATTAATCGACAGCTGACACTGAAGTGGTCTGAAGTCACAACGAACTGCTAATGAAGACTTCAGCATCGACACAAATGCAGAGTTTTTTTTAATGATACAAGGAGGAATAAATGTAAATTTAGTAAATGATATGAGAGCACATGCTGTAAGGTCAGTGTGCACATAACATTTTTATCCTTGGAAGATTATAAGGTGATAGCAGCTTGTTTTCTCCTATTACAAATTCTCTCTTTTCTTTACTTGGCCTCTTGAATCCCGTCCTGCACTTGGGGCTCGTGTGTGTGTGTGTGTGATTGATCCACTTGTAAAACCACATGCATATTTTATCTGGTGTTTACAGGTTTTGCATTCTGGTTCATTCACATTTATTCTAACAAACTTCTGCCACACAGGAGAACTTTGATTTGACATTGTAGTATGAAAAGTAATTGGAAAAAAACAGCTCAAGGCTGAAAAGTTGAGCCAATTTTCATTGTGAAGTAACTTAACTTCACGGTCGTGGTGCAGCAGAGAATGGATGACAGTTGCAGCAGTGTTAATGCTGTTTGGCAACAGCATCTTTTTTGTGAGGAGAGACGGCCGTGTTCAGCATACACACACACGATAAAAGGTGCTGGGTTCCCATAGTCATTCTTCTAAGCAAAAGGGAGTAGAGTCTGGCTAGAAATCCTGGTAAATACAGGGATCTCTCTTCCTTAACTTCAAACCTACAATATATAGAAAAAGGGGGATCCAAATCACTCCAAAACTCTGACAAGACTTCTATTGTATCTGGGTTGTAACATGTGCTCTAACAGGTTTTTCTCAGCTTTGCATGAAATGTGGTGATGGTGTGTGCTTGTTTTTGATGGGGCACATCCACAGCAGTGCTTGTCTCTCACCATCTGCCCTGATTCCCCGAGCCGTGCTCCGTGTCAGAGACAGGACGCCTGCTCTCTGGAGTTGTCAGGTATTGACGGAGAGCCACAATAGACTGACGTTTGTAATCCATGTCAGGAATGCTGGAAAACATTATCCCTTTTTCAATCAAGGGCCCGTTCTCCTAATTTATGGCAAATGTGTATGTGTGTGTCCATGTGTGTGTGAAGAAGACAATGAGCCTAAACCTCAATGACAGCAAAACCACCAGTAAAAAAAAAAAAAAAAAATCTTCAATCCATTGTTGCTCTCTTGAAAGAGGTGATACGCATTTCCCATATTAAGAGCGCAATAAGTCGTAGAAAATACAGGCAGGGCTGTCAAGCTTTTTGTATAAGACTTCCTGCGTTCGTGAAGACATGGATATATTCTTCTTCTCTTCACATATAATCTGCTATCCCATTCCGTGCAATGAATTCATAAGACCTTTAGCAGGTTGAATGTAAAAAATGCCTCATTATAATCCCTTGCAGAGGCATTCATGAAAGGTGGCATTTGTATTCAAAGTCAAAGTGCATTCACCATCCAAGAGTTGTATAGAGGAAATTCAGTCGTCTCTACTTCATTTAGGTAATAGACAGATAAGGAGGAGAGGAGATTAAGGGAAGGGAATAGAGAGAGAGAGAGAGAGAGAGAGAGAGAGAGAGAGAGAGAGAGAGAGAGAGAGAGAGAGAGAGAGAGAGAGAGAGAGAGAGAGATGAGAGAGAGAGAGAGAGAGAGAGAGAGAGAGAGAGAGAGAGAGAGAGAGAGAGAGAGAGAGAGAGAGAGAGAGAGAGAGAGAGAGAGAGAGAGAGAGAGAGAGAGAGAGAGAGAGAGAGAGAGAGAGAGAGAGAGAGAGAGAGAGAGAGAGGAAGAATTGCAAGATAAAAAGTAACCTCTGGGGATTAGAGCTTTCATATAGTATGCCTACTGCAAGTTAACCATTTAAACATTACGTTCCCTTGCTAATATAACATTAATGTTAACTGTGCGCATGTATGTGTGTACATACTGATGCAACCACAGTAGAGCTCATTAATGCATGCTCACTGAGCTGCTGCTGCACCTATTAGCATATTTTGGAAAAATCGAGTGATGATGAAGTTACAGCTGCCAACTTTTCTGCACTGTAATGCAGTTAAACACAACGCGGGCAATAGGCCAGAGGAGCTGTCCTTTTCTACGGCCAAGCTTCACTCCAAGGATGCTTGACCTTGTTCTGACCCAGAGCTCACAGGCGAACTTTGTGTTGTGATTGTAAACACACTGCTGAACCCCATTTCAAGCAAAGTGAACAATACCAGAGTGTTACAACACAACAGTCACAAATGAACAAGCTTTGTAAGAGCTAATTTTCCATAAAGCAAAATATGTATTCTTTAACAAATACCCAGAGTGGCTCTTTGTCTTTTGAGGCCCCATGATGTTGACTCAACTTTGCAAATTCTTATCGAAGACGTCAGCAGGTTTTTCCAAACTAAATGAAAGAAGGACTGTTCCACAGAAGCTCTGCACTCCTGCTTCTTGAAGGGTGGAATAAAAAGGCATCATTTTTTTTCTTGTTTTTTTATGTCTCTCTATTTAAATACTTTAGAGCGCTGCTACAAGAGCAAGATAAAAATGTAGAGAAAGAAACTGAAATGACTATAATAAAGAGGAAACAAACAGTAGCACCGACGGAGACACACAGAAAATTCCACATGGTGTACAATATGTAAAACATGGTACTATTGCAGCAGCCTCACTTCCTTTCTACTCATTAAATATCTCTTCTTCTTGTGCTTCCTCTCCCTCATTTTGTCTGTATTTCTACTAGGAATTTATTTTCAAATTCTTGCCAGATTTAAAAAAAAAAAAAAAAAAAAAAAAAAAAAACTGAGACAAAGACAATAGGAGGATAGGAAAGCGGAATTGTTTGACAATATTTTGACACAGGTCAATGCAGGTGATGATGACCAGACGTGATGCAAGGGACCAAAACCTGATCGAAATTGGCTGCTCGAGACGCTTTCTGATCTCTAATCCTTCTAAAACAGACTTAAACCGTTCCCAATATGCCTTGACAGCAATCAATAGTCCTCTCTTTTTCTCTACAGCCGTCGCTCTAAATATCGGAACATGTTTAATTTTGGAAGATTTACAAAAGAATGTTTGCAGACGGTTGTCATCAAATCTGATTATCACTTTTAACACCCTGTTGTTTCTTTGCAAAGCCAAACGAACACACACACACACACACACACACACACACACACACACAATGACAGACAAACACTCGCAAACACCCGGCATCCTGATGAGCCCTGTCCAGTCTGCATGGCTGGACAATCGAGTCTGTCACATCGCCACTAGTGCTCATCGTTTGGCGGTGGCAGTGTTTCAAGTTGGCCCCAGAACTGCCTCCTCATATCAAAGGCCAAAATGATAAATTCCCCCATTGATTGGCTAAAAAAAAAAAGAAATTAAGACTCATGTCACTTGTGCTCCATCTCCACTATGAGGTAATATCGATGTTTTGCTCAGCCTCTGATCAATGGCTTGTCACGCCTCATTAGTCCAGGTAGAAATGCTGTTTACTTTGCCCGTAGAAATGGAGTCTGTGTCGTCTGTGACCGTAGAGTGTCTCTGTGATGCATGCTAACAATGCCGGCCTCATGGGTGTTTTGTGGCGGCACAAGGTCAGGGGGGGATATCACTCGGGTCTTGGATTAACTGCTCTCCAGAGGTTTTTCATCTTTGAGAATATACAGGAGGGGTATGGGGGGGGGGGGGGGGGGTTTGTCCGCCCCTAAGGATCTGACAACATAATTTCAAAGCTGCGGTCAGTGGCTCCGTGTCCAAGGTGAATGTTCAGGAAATGACCTGGCAAAGTGAGATAAATTCTCCAATTTCTCTTTTCCATTTCAAACTTCTCAAGAGGAAGTCCCTCAGAGACGGCACAAGGCTTGTATGTGTCTTACGTCTGAACAACTTACACACATTCTCATATGAATCTATTGATTGCTTTGCTTTAGAAATATGAACTGGGAATTGTGGCACCCCGTTCTTTGTTCTGAGCCCGAGTGTGTGTAGAGTGAAATATGACGAAGTCAAATAGTGTGACTCGCCAGACTTTCTGTTGTGGATCAGTTCTTCTTAAAGCATCAAGTGTTTGTCAAACATGAAAGAAATTGAAGGTAAAAATTTCACAAAGAAACTCTAACTCTGTTTTTTTCTGTATTTCTTTTGTGGTTTAGTTTTTTGACATCTTTTCATTTACTTTAAATAATAAAGAGCCAACAGACTGTTCGAGCTTATATATCTAAGGATTTCAACATGGATTTCACAGAAGATTTTTTTATTGATGTGTCTTGATGTCTTACAGCCACATTTTCCTTTTATCAAGTTGAAAGAAAATCTTGGCACATCATGAGTTGATATGCTTGCACTAACAACACAACCTATTGAATTATTTGTTTTTGTTTTGTTTCAGAATGATTAATAGAAACTGTGTCTTTTACTGTGATTAGTTTGTGTAGCTTTTCCTCTGTTTATTTGATGTTTTTACTTTACCAAACATTCTTAATCACTAATTAATAAATACATTTGTTTCCTGAACTTGCCAACAGCCGCTGCGCTGGTAGCTCACCATAGTCACCATAAAATCAAAACCCACAAAACCATCACAGAGCTACTCAGGTCAGGCTGGATGAGGCTTCAGTAAAGAGTCTTTGCCAGATGGTTCTCTGGGAAAAGATTTTCTGTTAATACTGCACTATAATGTGTTTCCCTCCTCCCACTTCCTGTTCCACTCCCTCCACAGCCTCTGTGCTCTTCTACTGTATGTGTTTAATTACCATGGCGCTTTGATAAGACTTCCTGCATGCTTTATTTTATTCCACCCTGCTGAATGTGATACCATCACTGTGTATTTTATACAGCTGGGCATTCCTCTCTCTCTGTGCTGTAACACTCACCAGATACTTTGATACATGTTTACGTATTCATGCCATTTCTACCTGTTCCTAATGTAAGAACATATCTATAGCTACTTGCTCCAAAATGCACATACAGATAGATTAACATACACCCACACACACTAACACACACTGTGACTCTCGGATGATTGATCGGTTGGCTGGTAGGGAAGAAGAAGAAGAATAAATCAAGCTATTTCTCTTATTGTTGTTTATCTAAAAATATTTTAAAAACACATCCAAAATAAAACAAAAATATTAAATAAGAAAATTATCAAAAATTATAAGAAAAAAACTGTGGCAAAATCTGAATGGTTGAAGTGTAAACTGTGACCACCCTCAGTTCGCTGGTCATAACGTCGCACCAATGTTCCTTTCAATATGGTTGAGCATTGATTGAGTCTATTTCAAAGTAGTGAAAAAAGCTTACTATAAGGTCATATACTGAAAGTGGCTCTGCTGTATTTTAATCACAGATTTCTGGTAAATCAAATATGCAGTTGTGCAACAGAAACGTGAACTGAGTTTGAATGCTGATTTAGTCTTCCAGCACCTGTATGGAAATCACCACATACCCAACATTTACCCTCTGTGGTAAACCGAATATAAATGACTATATATATATATATTTTTTTTTTTTTTTTTTTTTTCCTAGTGTATCTTTGAGGTAGTCCTAATGGTTTCAGCTTGCTTGATGTAACTGGATCCTCTGAGTTTGTAGAAACATGCAGATCGGCAGGCAAGGCAGGCATTCGAGCTTGGTAGCTTAACCAGTCACGCTGATATCTATAGGATTATCTCTCCAAGGTCAGAGTAGTTATCTTTCCCTGCTTCCTACCCTTCTCATCCTCCACCTCTCTCCTTCTCCACCTCCGAGCCACAAAAAGGACGGCCCCAGCTGGAAGGAAACAGAAAAAGATGATATGGTTATTTAATATATTTTCTGATTGATCTCTATCACATGATAAGAATCAGATGCTTTATCTTCTTGTAAAGATGCCACATTTTTTATAATTGGATACAGGAAGACGCTCCATTTGTTATTGACATTGTCAGGCAACGGAATGGGCAGCCCCCCAACTATTTTGTTATCTAGGTGATATATGAGGAAGCGAATGAAAGTCCCCAGGTCGTTTGGCTGAGATGCAGAGATGGGATATGTCACCAGTATGTGTATACAGTACAGACTGTATCTGTGTATCTCAGTGAAATTGGGTATTGGAGCCTGGGATCAGATTCTATATATCACAGATTGGTTGTGATGAGTGTCAGCCTAATGCTTGGTCCCTGCTGAGTGACAGACTGATGCATTTTAACAGCAGACGATAACATATGCTGGATTTGCTCCTTACCGTCGAGTGTGATCACAGTTTGCATTACAGGAAATAACGAGAAAGAATCCTGATGAACATAAGGAAGGATTACGTTACAGTTTATTTATTCCTACACCATTTGTCTTTTAACAACCGTCCTAAACTCTTTGACTAACAGAAGATTGTTATTAATGAGATGAAGGCATTGGTTTTCTTTTACCAACACTGTTGCTCAGCTGTTCATCCGAAGAGCGTCAATACATCAGCACTGCCTAGTTGCAAGAATAGATAAGGTTTAGATAAGAATGAAGGCAGTCTTGACCAAACTACAACTATACTCTTGAATAGAGATAAACAACAAGACAAAGATGGGCATGTGAAACCAAGGCAACGCGCAGACCATGCTGTGCTGCTGTGTCCCCAGGGAGCTGTGTGAGGGCCAGACATCAGCTGCGTAGCACGTTATGCTCCTTTTGTTTTACCATACAGTACTGTGATGTGAGTTATCATATATTCATAATGCAAAAATAGAAAATCAATATAACTAATCTATTTATTGTGGCTTCATTTAAAGTCCCTCTACACTTCTCACCTTAAATCAAAGTTTAAGATGGATGATAATTTTAAGAATTTTTAGCAAGGTAATTGAATTTTATCTGTGAAAAAAAAAATGGAGGGGATCTTTCAGTTTCATAATTGAAACCAGAAAATGATTAATTATACTTGCAAAACATATTATACAATAGGACATGACTAAGCTTTGTTTCTTCAGTGATAGTACAGATTGTTTTTCACTGATCTAAGTCAAACTTTTCCCCCTCTGAGTTAATTTCACCATTTTCTGTTTTTTCCGTTTAGTGCCTCTTACTGTTTCTGTGGTCCAGCTGTCTCAGATGACTCTTCACACAGAACATTATGGTAGAATTGTTTGTTATGTGGCAGGATTTAAGTTTCTTGACGGAACCACAACAATCAAACAATAAGAATATGATGTAATGGCTACATTTTCTCAAAGTGCCAAGCTGTCATGGCTGATGAAAAATTAAGTTCTTCTTCCTCCCTTTCGCTCACTAGGTTTAAATGTTTTGATTAAAATACTTTCCTTGTGAATTGTAGTGTATGATATTTTGTTTGTGGTTTAATACATGGCCAAACGAGGGGCTGAGAGATAAGTACCAAGTAAGTATCTGCCTTTCTATTGTCCCAGTATAAATAAAATGCACAATGTTGGGGAAAAATCTGAATGAAAAGCCCAACAGTGTCCATTAAACTGGGAATGTGTAACTGCGTAATTGTATGTCAACACAAATGAGCGAGAAAGACATCTTCCTGAAAGTGACCCAAGATAGAACCATTGGTATGAATTAACTGTGTAACTGAATTTAGCACACAGAAAATCCACATTAATGTCACATTCACTAATGAATAGCCGACTCTGCACTCCTTAATACCCTGTTTCTACAAGCAGCAAGTTGACTGTTGCTCATAATAGAGGAGAATCATCAAAGCCTTTCTCCCCGCAGCTTGTGAGTGAAGCCTCCCGGGCACCGGCTGGTCCCTTGGGTCCTGGCAGGTTGACAGCCCAGTGATTCCTGCAGGCTTCTTCCCAAGGCCAAGGCATTTAACTAGACTTCCTGTCTCAGCCATTATATCCTGCTCGTGTCTCTCTCTCACACACAGAGACTTGCACAATGTCAGTATGTACTGAGACACACAAACACAACTACACATACACAAAACTCTTGGAAGAACTTTATACTTTATTAGACAGGAAGTAAGATAATAACACAGGTTGGGCAGGTTTATAGCTCATGTATTGTTCTATATTTCTAACACACAAGGGAATACTTTTTTTTTTTTTCTTCTTCCATCGTTGTCTCATCCAGGCAAATCCGGGCCCACCAGCTCTGCTTCAGCTCGTGTTGTTCACTCCCTGAATCCCCAGGCTCTGAGCTGATTATAATATGCCCTGCTTGGGAGAGGAAGAACTTGATACATAACGTGCACACACACGCACACAGATACAAGCACATACACTTTTCCTTTTATGTTTCTTCTGCTTCTCTTAAAATTACGCATGGCCTCTCGCAGTTTGTTGCCATAAGCGTCATCCAATTTACTTGCAATAGAAGTTAGTGTGTTCTCTGTATTCCTAAACAGAGGTGAAGATGACGGCTCTGGCCTGAAGAAAAACCCATCAGTGACCTGTGTGATGACTTCATCAGAAACACATGCAGGACATACAGAGGGCACCAGTTCATTATCACTGTAGACCTGGTAAAGAAATAATTTTTCCTACTCTACAAACTAAAACATGTTAAGTAACCACTCTGTGGGGAAGGAGTTGAAGGGGAATATTAGTGATATTCAATGTTTGATGTGATGCTTTAGTAAATCAAAGCAAGGAAGTTTTAGCTTATTTAATTGCTGCATGGAACTTTGCTGCTGCTTTTACCAGGAGGTGGAAGATTGTAAGATCAGGTCCACTGCTGTCCCAAGGTTGTGTAGGTGGCTAAATGCTGATTCACAGCAAAACATCATTGCTTTCATCTGATGTGAAGTGGTGCCAGAGCTTAGGGTATAAGACGAGCTATCTAACAGCATTGATCAACACTTTGTGCTGAACACGCTAAAAATGGAGGGGGGGGGGGGGGTTTGTGGGGATTAACTCATTTGATCTCTCCTCTTTCTTGAGAGGGGAGGTGAGAGAACAGATTGTGAGAGTCTGCTGTTATCCATCACTAATATGTGTGACACTGCGGGGGTCCAGTTAGTGAGTGTTTTATTTATTTTTTTACCATCTTTAGTTGAAGAAGTCAGCATAATGCAATGACAGACGCTCCTCGGGGTTCATTTCTCGCATCTCATAAACGTTGCACAGGCAGGACTCTCTCTCAAAGGATAGCAAACCTGGGCTGCAGTCAGCTAAATATGCTAACAAATAACATTAGTTTAACACACTGTGACTTGTGTGCCATTATTTGTGAACGAGTGTGTCCATCAGTCTGTCTGTCTACACATTTGTCTTGTGTGTGCGTGTGAGTCTGGTAACACGCTTGTCCGTCCCGTACAAGTATCCATGTGCATACACACACACACACACCACCGCATTTCAACTCACTCTCTGAAACCTATTAGATTGTAAATATCACTCAGTCACAGCTAACTCTCCGTAGCCAGCTCCAGGATATTGTGGATGAGCTTCAGCTTCACTAAACAACCGTATACCTAATCATGTTTTGGCATGATTCTCTGAAACAGTGGAATGTGTCTGTATTTTGAAACACTGACATAGTATTATGTAAATGATGTGCTATGATGGTGATAATATGGAACGACAGAGAAGCTCAGCTGGGAGCCAACAAGAACGATTAAGCAACTGTGAACGTTCTCTCTGTTTATAGGGCTATTGACACCATATTATGTGACGTCCATTGCGATTGTGCAGTTTGGACACCAACAGCCGAATACAGCCATGTAACTCATTCATGTAGCTGATCCGGGAGGGAGTGCAATAATAGGTGAATGTTTTTGGGTTTTTTTTGCATTGTCAGTGTGTCTGTCACCCAGTCCAGTTCTATGGTCCATACTGAAGTATTTCAACATCTCCAGGATGGATTGGCACAAAATTTAGTAAACACATTCACGGTCCATAGACAATACATCCTGCTGACTTTGATCATCCCCTGACTTTTCCTCCTGCGCCGTCATGTTGATTTGTGTGGTTCCATGTTTTCCATTGGATCATTTAAATAACTTTGGTTATCCCTTCACTTTCCGTGTAGTGCCATCATCGGGTCAAATCTGATCAGATAAACATCAGTATGTTAACATTGTCATTGTGAAGTTAGCGTGCTTATGATAGCAATTAGTTCAAAGCACCACTGTGTCATAGCACAGAGACGTTAGCATGACTGTCGACTGTGAGGATGTGTTTGGAACCCGGCTACTAATTTCCTATTCAAACTAAGTATGACCTCAAAATGAGTATGTGTAATTCGTTCCAACTGCATAGTATGTGTGTAGATTGGCAAGAATTTCTGAGTATGCACCATGAACCTATTCAACTGCCCCATAATGCATTGCATCTCTTCAAACTTCATAATAAGATGGCGGCCAGTGGCTCTCCCAAATCCTACAAAAACTCTTGAGTGTTGTTCAGTTGAGTGCAAACCTATCTGTATAACTTGTGGAACTGAGAAATAACAGCAATAACTTCATTTCATAATGTTTGCATTTGTTTGTCAGACAGACAAACCTCCACAATTATATGATTTTAAAAAAAAAATAAAAAACTCAAAAGATGTCTGAGTCATTTCCACGCTGGGAGAAGAGTTCATGCAAACAAACTGTAATTTTATATTAAGCACATTATTTCATTTTTCCCTCATTCTCAAGAGTTGCCATGGAGTTTTCACATGGAGGGAACAGCGAGGTGTGAACGCCTACTGCCTCCGAGAAATAATCTCCAAAGTGGAGTCATCTCCAAGATGAGAATTTGAGATAAAACAAGATTCTGTCACAAACAAACACCCACCTTTTCAACTTCTTGCATGCAGCTTCATATTACTCTAATTTTCATCTAGAATCTAAAGTTGATAGCTAATTACTGTTCTTGTCTTGAGGAGTTCTCTTTTTGCCTTTTTTCTTCTTTGTTGTGTAGCTCTCTTTGGGACTCCAATCTTTTCTATCTTGTCCTCATTTGTACATGGTGCAGATTTAAGCAAGTTTAAGTGCAAATTACCCTGAGGGCATTGAAATATGCTTCCAATTTCTTCTGTGGCAAATAAAACAGAATTCATGAACAAATGCTGATGGGCAGACTTTGCTACTGCATAATATCAAACGCTCAATAACTGTCTCCTAACTACAGCTGTTGTTGCTGGATGACACATTGTAATCAGTAAATCAGCTGATGACCGATCTTTTCTGATACTATTCTGGACTTTCTATGTTTGTCTATTAGTCTGATGAGTCTGAGTTGTACGTTTTGCTCATAATCTTCTAAAAGCCGATGAGATGTAATAGCTGCAGCGCAGCTGTGTGTGTGCATGTGTGTGCAGATGTGTCTGTATTTGACTGAAAGGCTGCCAGATGTGAGATTAAAATTGATTGTTTGGAAACGTCTGAACGCTGTCGTCATAACCCAAATGAGTTATTGAATTATACCTATGAAATTCATTTCATGCAAAACTGAGCTCCACCTTGAAGCGAACCTGAAGTAACCTCGATGACTTGTACTGGGCTGAGAGGTCCATTACGTCAAACCACCACAGTCCCTCACCTCAGTCTCCGCTCCACCACCCTCTTCTGCACCAACACATCTAATCCATCACTGTTTGACTAGACGCAGCTGAGTACCATGGAGAACAGCAGTTATTGGATTCCAAGTTCATCAACAGGTTGTAGAAAAGTCTGTCTATGCCCTGAATAACATGATGAATCCTTAATGATCCCAGCATGGGGTTAGCATTAAGGCATGACGAGTGAATAATAGTGGTGACTATGATTTCCCACTGCGCCATGGATGAAATTAATATCCTCTGGTGTGAGCTAATTGGCACAGAGCCTGAGGGTTGAAAAACGAGCTGTGTGAGGGGTAAGGCGTGTGTGTGTAGGTGTT
This sequence comes from Seriola aureovittata, assembly GCF_021018895.1. NCBI lineage: Eukaryota > Metazoa > Chordata > Actinopteri > Carangiformes > Carangidae > Seriola > Seriola aureovittata. The sequence goes on along the minus strand of NC_079380.1, from coordinate 15,184,020 downwards.
TGTGTGCTCAAGCTTGTGTGTTATCACAGATTTAGATTCAGTTTCCATCCAACATACAGCAAGTGTTGCATCTGTCACCTGTGCTGCAGTGGTTAATTTAACAGTGTGTTGTACAGCTCTGCCTCCGCCTTCCCCCCAAACGCAGCAACAACAACCTTTGTGTCATGCGAACTTAAGCTCGATTTTCATTTTTTCGTCAAATTTGCCTGTGCGAAATTGCTTATCCTTAAAAATAAAAATCCATCAGTGCCTTGGAGAGAGAGAGAAGGAGAAAGAGAGAGCAGACATGTCTCAGATTTCCATCCACGACATCAGTGATCCTCTCTGAGTTCCTCAACACAGCGTATTCGTCAGCCAGTGGGGAAATGTGAGAAAAACTTCACATAGTAATTTACACTCTTATTTTCCCAAACAACAGCAATGGGATGCAATTTAAGGATAACAGAGTCACATTTTCCATATTTTCTAAGATAATACCAAGAGGCTCATATTCAGTTCAATCAACTTAATATATTTATACTTCAATTACTTGAATGAATAGCACGCTCTAAATAGAGAAGCACCATCAAGCTAAATGGATGGTTTCTGACTTTCAAAACGGGAACCACTGACTGAAGCTGTAACATGCAATCAAAAGTTTGAAACACACTTAGAAGAGCACAGGACAAACGGTCACCAGACAATACAGTGATGCCACTATTTGCACTTTTATTGTAATTTGTTGTGTCAGAAAAATAATGGTATTCATAGTCTATTTGGATGAAGCCAAAAGAGAGCATGTGGCTTCTCACTAGAAAATGACTGCACTGTAAATCAGGGGTAGACACTCTTCCAGCTGCATTACAGTGCTAGTAAGAGTAAGCGGGTACATCACAGTTTCGTGGCATTTTGTCCAAAGTATTTGAAAGGCAGAAGTTCTGGCTCTTTGATCTTTAGATGAGTATCAGTAGGAAGTTCAAGCTTATTGCATGAAATGCTCTGTAACTCTGTCAACAGTGGGGCAGGAGAAAGTCTGATAATGTCCCAGCCGTCATGGACTAACGCGCTTTATATGAAAAGCCCGAATTTTTCCGGCCATTGAAATTGGACATCACAAGTTTTGGGTCTATTTTAGAAAAACTTTCCATTCGTATATGAGAAAACAAATCACCTTGAGCTTATCGACAATCAGTGGCAGCTGAAATTTTCTCACCCATGAGAACATTTCTGTGAACTTGGCATTAACTTGCAGGTTTCTCAATAATACATCGTGCAGATCACTGTCAAAAACCCGGGTTTTCTTGCAGTGTATGGGTCGTTGACATGCGCTGAACTACGACAGATGTTTGACATTTAGCATGTACTGTAAATTGCCTTGTCTTTAGTTTTCCTTCCTCATCACTTAGTCCCTCTCTTCTTCTCTTTTTCCCTTGTTGTCATATGTTCCCTTCTGTCATTTATCTTTCCTCTCTCCTGCCTCAGTTCTTCCACCCTTTTATCTCTCCTCTCTCCTCAGGCCATCCCCACCTCTCCCCTCCCTTTATCCTCCTCCAGACTGTGTGGCTCTCTGTGCTCCATTGCCCTTTATGACCTGTAATCCATGCTTATTAAACAAGGTGCCTGTGCCATTAAGGGTGGAAAATGAGTCCTAATGGCAACGCCGCTGGCAACGCGAGCTGCCTCAATGCCATTTCGCACTTGTGGGCAACGCTACATTAGCACCCTAATTCAAGTGGCCTTGCATCGCTGCCTCTGAAAATATTTTCATCATTTCCTCTCCCTCTACTAAACCTCCGCTGTCTCCAGATTGGTAAGGATGGCTGCGCTGGATTGTCAGATAGTCAGATCCTCCCAGCAGCATATGGCCCTAGAGGGAAAAAAAACAGGTTAAACCAAGGTAAAGCTACTTTATCAAGATGAGTCTATCAAAGGGATACACCAGGACTCTTTTGTTTTGAACCTCCCATGCCCCAGAAGGGAAGGACTTCAATGAATCATGTGAAAGAGTGATAGAGGTGAGAGTCTGATGGAGGGAGTTGAAGGGGCATAGAGAGTTGAAGGTTCACAATGATGGCAAATTGATTTATCTTGTAGTTACTTATGCTTTGGAGGACAAACAAGTGAGGACGATGGAACGTGGACTTGGACTTGATCATTATAGGACTCTCCATGTGCCTCTTAATCTGAGGCACTGAAGTATTGAAGTCTCAACTTGGAGCAGCTTTTCACCAGGCGTTTTTTTCTTGTTCTTTTTCATGTTTAAGCAAATTAATTCAAGTAAGAGACCCCTTTAGCGGCTGTAGGAATTGGGACTGTTGTCAACTGGGAGCAAAGGAAGAAATAGTGTTACGTTGTTGGAGAGCCACAAAGTCTGCATGTGGAGGAAGTCAGGGCATTTGGTTGAGTCAATAAAACCTTGGGGTTTGACCAGGGAGACCATGGTTTGCTTCTTGTTCCCTACTGACATTTCAAGATGCTTCCCCAACCATTTGTTTATTATTGTAACCACCATGACAAAGGTCCTCTAACCTTGATGAATTTTAACCTAAACCATGATCTAACCCTAATATAGTCCCTTTGTACCTGAACCTTACCAAACTGCAACCATATCATTGCCAGACAATCAAATGCTTTTATTTTTGCTACAGTTATTTGTAAACGGGGCTGCAGGGCTGACAAATGGCGTTGTCTTGGCAATAGGGTTGTCGTGTCAGAAAACACATATATGTGTCGTTGTGGGAGGCAGTTACAAAGGACATCATTTGTTAATTTTCTATGTCTTTTAGTACCTCACATCATACACATGCTTTGCTGCCACAAGGTGTGATAACTGTCCAGACTTCAACAATATGCTAGTAAGTGGTAACTAACTGGTATGTACATGGAACCTTTCAGTTAAAGTGGTTGTATGTTTTCCATTGTGCTGTTGTATACAATAGCCTGGTCAGTGCAATTTAAAATAAAGTCCAGGTTTTCCACCGTTGTGTGCACTGCGTATATTTTGATCGCATTTCACTGCAATCAGGCTGAGCGTGAAGAGTCTGTCGGCTCGTGGTGAACAGCCCCTACAGCTTGATTGAATTGTGTTGCTTAATTCTGTTTACAATGTATTAGATGAGTATATCACTGCTAGCAGGTAAAGTACTGTGGCACATTAATTAAACTTAATAGGCAGCTAAGGGAGAGGGATGCGGAGGCTCCTGTCAAACAAACATGGCACTGAGGTTGTGTGAAAAATGCGAAGAGCAGACCGCATTTCTCTGCCTTCTCGCTTCTCACACAGACACACACTGAGACACTGGCCCAGAGTCACGGAGCAGGAGGTTGAAAGTGGGCAGAAGTTGAGAGATGAGTCATGTAGAGCCAGAGGCTCTGTGTGCATGTGAGTGAGAATTTAGCGATGCCGAGCGTGGGAGTGTCATGTTTGTGGATCTGTTTTTGAAATAATCGTCTCTACGATGTGTGAATTAACGTTTTGTTTTCGCCTTTCTTTTATGGTCTATGCATGTGCGTACAAATATGTGGGTTGTTTCATGATTTCAAACAAAAATGCAGCATCCCATGTGGACTTCTGATTTAAAATGATCATACCATTGATGGCTGATGGTAACAATGTGTCTCAGTGAAAGGCTGTGTGTGCTTTTTTTTTTTTTTTTTTTTTTTGTGAACACAAACACACATCTGCCGCGGCGTGGTTGTTAGTGGGAGATCAGTCACTCTATACCTCTCTCTTTTCACTTCGCTCGCACTGTTGTGTACTCTTGAATGAAATACAGATAACAGTAACATCTACATTTGATGGTGTGTACATGAATGATGATCTCGGATATATATATATATATATATATATATAAAGCAGCTGCACTGGTTCAATACCTTTCAGGTAGCGATGTGTTCATTTAAGCAGAGACTTTTAACTTGGTTTTAATCACCAGCCATTAACAATGTTGGAAAAATCAAACTCAGAAGTAAAACCATAAGCAGAGTATGGAAATGATGTTGTGAGTTAACCTTACCACAATGAATGGCAGCAGGCTCAATGCAAAAATAAGAGGAGATGAATGAGTTGTAAGTGTTCCTGCAATATGGATGTATGTGAAACATGACATACACTGCATGCATATAAAACATACATTTGTAGTGTACTATGTAATGTATGTGGCCACAGGTGTGGACTGACCCCTCGTTCACAGTGTGTAAAAAAAAAAAAAAAATGTTCTCAGTTATATTTACAAAGCCTCGTGCAGCCAGGGAATTGCATTTATACATTCCCTTTACTTCTCTCTACCTCTGCATCTGTAATGAACAACCCTCTACATTGAGGGCTCTCTCTCCTCCAGTCTGACTCTGTGACCCTTATAACTCTACATCATGCAGTCTCTCTCTTGCATGCTATGAAATATTCATAAGGCCTCCACGGGGTACAGTGTACAGTACATTTGGGCTGCTAATTGTTCTATGGGAGGACCTCAGGGTGCTGTCATCTGCTCGGCCTGGGCACAAACAAGAACTCTTGATGCACCATGGTACATTTTTTTTTGTTGTTGTTGTTTGTTTAGTTTAGTTTTTTTTTTTTTTTTTTTTTTTTATTCATCCTTTAGAACTTCATGTATAAAACGTTTAATTGTAACTGCAGAGGGGAGGGCATCGACTGTATGTTCCCAGGGCCTTACATTGCTCAGTACATTCAGTTTTAAAACTAAAAAAACAGACCCATGCGCCTTCAAATATCCAAGAAACATTAATAACAACTAGAATTTGACTAATACTGGATTTGTGCGACAAATAACGATACCAGTATTTAAGAGTTAAAGACACATATTTTGCAAATGAGCACATAGAGAGGTGCTAGTAGACTGGATGATGAAGACATGTGCACACAGGAGAAATGAATGGAGATAACCTTGACCTGACACTGCTGACTTACACTAATCAGTAAACACAAGGAATTGTAATGCTCTCAGTACAAAATGGACTCTGCATCCAAGCCCAAGATCTGGAAAACTTTTGTGTACAGAGTCAATGGCAGGGTGGAAGATGGGGACATTGGAGAGCGAATCAGCAAGAGCAGAAAGAGGAAGTTCCTCTTTTGTCCCCTTTTTCCACAGAAGCAGTTCAAGGGCCAGTTCAAAGTCGGTGCCAAATCTGGAATCAGTTCTCAACAATTTGCTTGTCTAGAACCAAGAGCTGCTTACATTAAGGGGCTGGTGTAATCCAGTTTTTCAATTGTCCAATATCAACATTCCTTTTGTTCAGTGTACAGAAAAAAGCAATTAAAGAAAAAATGTTCAATGTGCTTCAGCACACACATAGAGAGCACTGGCATGCAGTTTATGCCTTTTCCCTCTTAACTGCCTAAATCAATTCTTTATTATCCTCAGCAATTAAGGTACCTCACAATGATCAATGATTCCAATAAGCTTCTCTGTGGGTTGAGTTGAAGCTTTAACATTCTGCCTCTCTTTAGTCAAATAGTTAAAATACACATTTGATTGATTTTGTTCCAAGTTCAAACTCATGAGAAAACTCTTGACTAAACAATATTTACCAAGTGGTCTTCATGTTTTTGCTATGCTGGCAATAAGGAGAGAAAATTAAGCTTCTTAAAGTGAGACCTAAATGTAGCTTTTCACTCATTAATGCTGTCGGGTGATTGACTCTGGTGATCATGTACCAAATGGCAGCCTGGTTGTCCCCGGGCCCAGACAGCGGCTACTGTGAGCTGTCAGCTGTCAATTTGACTGCAGCGGGGCGTCATGTCTCTGATGTTACCCGGCCTATAAGTTGTTGTGAACTCTTAATAATATGTAAATTTGACAAAAGCACTGTTGAATCCCTAGACTATTCCTCATTTGCATGACCATTTTTGGAGTGTGACAGTCAGTTTCAGTTTGTTTAGATGAAAACAGTGTACTGAGGTTGAAAAGAGGAGAAAAGGAATTTGGGGGAAGAGGGGACATGCTCCTCCCTCCTCTGCAGTTGCTGTTTATGTGAGTTATGAATTGGGTACTGCAAACAGTCAAACTGTTAAAACAGACGAACAACTGAAACACACGCATGTGTGTGTGTGCATGCCTGCAGACATGTTATGTATACTGTACACTGAAAAATCCTCAACAAATGGATTGCCTGATCCATCCTCATGAATTAGTAATCAGAAAATACCATCGGTGTCAGAGTAAATGTCCCTGCTCTCCGAGTGGATTGCATTACAAAACCCTCTGAAAAGCTACATATTTCCCAACAGGGAGTCTGTTGACTGACTGAGGGCGGGAAGAGGAAAAGAAAGTTCACATGCAGAAGCAGCAATCAAAATTTTTTACTCTCTGTCAGCATTTCAGCGATATTTTCTTGAGACAACTTACACTTCTTTTCCTGCATGTATTCAGGTAGAGACACCAGCCACCTATAGTGTATTATCCTTTATTTCATTTCAGTTCTTTTTGGCTTTTTGTTGTTTTTGTAAGCATCGATTTATGTCCATATTAATCAAAATACTTGAACTGCAGTCTAATAGATGACTACAAAGAAGTTCTAATAAGCGTGGGCTGTGTGTGTGTGTGTGTGTGTGTGTATGTGTGTGTGGTTGAATGATACTGAGGTGATCTTTTGACTACTGTTGATTTTCTTGGTATGAGATATTGAGTAAAGGATATTCATGTCCAGCGGCTGTACTGAGCCCAGTCAATGTCATTATGCAAACGATGGTTCATTGTGCTTCTGACTGACAACCCCCCATATTTTATGCTTAATTTATTGCACAGGATTATCTTCCGCAGCTTCTGACTTCAAATCTAAAAATCTGTCAGAAAGTGTTATCTTAAATGGACCTGCAACTAATGATTGTTTTCATTATTGATTAATCTGCTGATTTTTGGGTTTTCTAAAATGTCAGACAATGGCAATAAGAGCTCATCATAGTTTTCTAGAGCCTTCATATCTTCAAATGTCTTGATTTGCCCAATTAACAACCTAAAATCAAAAGATATCCAGTGAAAACAGAGGGGAAAAAAAGCTCATTCTCACTCTTTTTGCTTGAAAATGATTGAAACAATTGAAACAATTGATTACAATTGAGTATAAATGACAAATGACTAATGTATCAGTTGTTTCAGTTGTAATATTAAATATATTTTAGAAGATCAAAACGTTTTGAAATTAAACATGCCGCTTTCATCATTTCCGTAGTGTTTGATGTAACATGAATCAGTTTGTGAGGTCAAGCGTTGTTCTTTACGAACATACATCTTACTTATACATTTTCCAGCATGTCACTCAAACAAGCAAACTTTCAGCTGCAGGTGGGTGTTATATACCAGACCACACTTAAAAGAGATAAACACTAGTGATCCACCACAGTGAATTAATAATCCCTTCCTACTGTTTTGCTTTATTCTACTGCTTAGGGGCAGTGGAAGTTAGGCTGGCAGTGTTTCTCCTCCACCCAGTCTTCTCCCGCCTGCTCTTTGAAGACTCCATTGTTCCCCCACTTCAAGACGTCTCTGATCCTTTCAAGTGATGCCTCCTTGATTACACAGGATAAATACTTGGCAAGTGTTTTTTTTTTGTTTTTTTTTCTTTCTTTCCTTCCCCCCAAGGCAGGTAGACAAACTTTGGTCATTACCATAATAAGGTAAATCAGACTGTAAAGTGTTGCATTGCTTCAACAGTAGCCCTGAAGAAAACTGCTGACAGAGGTGTAACTCGTTGGCAGATCTTCAGGGGGAGAAAGCTTGTTTGTAATTCCCTCGGCTTCAACGCAGTTCCCCTTTTGAAATATAGACTCCACTTGACTCCTCTAAGTAGAGTCGATCCGTGTGGTTTGGTACTTTGATGAGAAAGTAGTTAGTGAGTGGGGTGTGTGCACTCCTCCTGTAGGGCCCTAAACGTGGATAGCTGAGCAAAAATATGGGGGGGGGGGGGTTATATGATTTAGGATTTAGGAAACAGCTTTTTCCTAAATCAGTGATGACTTTTCAGCATGAACCTGGACTGAGATTTACATACAGTGCATCTTTTTGGTCCTTGGTCCTATTTAGAATAGGAGTAGTTAACACTTTACAGTACTGTCACTGGACTATTTATTCACTAGCTCGGGCCTAAGCTTAAATCTCGGCTCCAATGAGCGACAGCTATCAGTTAGGGCTGGGTGATGTAAATGATGTACTGTCAACAAGTTACATTGTATGACAACATAATAATAAACCGATCCCAACACAGAAATGAAGCTGTTTCTAACGAAACATATAGATAAACGTTTGGGAACAGAGAGCTCACCATATGCTATTGTTTTGAATAGTATCACAACTGGGGAAGTTAAAACGTGAGAGACAAGTCCTCTGCTTGAGGAAACTTTGTCATATCGTCATAGAAAGTGACAGCTACCAGAAATGTGAGGGAGACCAACAAATACGGGAAGTAGTTAAAAAAGTTCATCATTTCAAGCATCACTATCCCCAGGACTGAGTAGCAAGGGAACCCATGCAACAAACTTTTTCATGGTTAAAGACTTATAGGGCCATTAAGCGCCTTCAGAAATTATTAATAACAGTTGATGAGCGTAACTGACCGAAGAGCTTCCTGGCTATAAACGTTTCCCGTGAGATTCATGAGCATTTAGACTGACAGGATTGAAGCTTTTTGTTTATTTTTGTATAATTTATTTATTTAAAAAGATATTGTGCAGCTCACACAAATCTTTCGCAAGTTCTGAATCTCCTATGTAATTAATCTATAGTTATGCGTATTAACCATTCATTATTTTGCAAAGCATGTTTTTACTACTTCTACTGTGTTGTTGCTTTAAAATGACACATTATTATAAGAAATGCTGTAGCTTTGTTTTTTCTATCTTAATCATTATTAATACGCGTGTTCTTTTCTTTAAAATATGTTGCATACCTAAGAAGATGAAAGGATTCCATATCAACACTCCAACCTCACTTTATCACATTTAAGAACTCCAGTAGAGCAAATGTGCATTATCATAATTATATTTCCTCTACATAATGACCAGTAAAATTGCTGATGCATTCCTGGAAAAAGCAAAGTTTCAAATACAGCAAGTCATTCAAACCCAGCCAGACAAATCCGGATAGTAGTACCTCCAGAGAAAACAACAAATTTTACCCCATACCAGGAGCTGTTAGACTGCACTGATACCCCTTCTTGCAGACCTCTCATGGTTCTTACTGTTAACATCCTGCTGATGGAGGGAAAGCGATACGGGTCTGACTGCGGCGGAGCTTGGCCACTGAGCCGAGGCTGATGACTCACATCTCTTTCCGAGCCTCCCAGAAGCAGTGCAATACCTGTACTTCCTCAACATTTCATGGCTGAACTCAACCCCCCTGTGGCCCTGTTTGGCAGTGTGGAGGAAAAAGTTGATATCATGTTTGATTTTGCTGTAAGTGATGGTTACAATTTGATGTGATGCTCAAATGTCTGACAGCAAGAGGTCTGTGAGAAAAAAAGGAAATTTCAGAGGATGACTACATGATGCCCTGTCAAAGTATTCAGTGTAGGGTTTCTAGGCCTGTCCACGTAGATTAAAAAAAACACACCCAGCTAGATAAAATCATGTTCTACCCAACACCTTATTTATTATTGTGTTCAGCCACCTAGCTAGCGACGAGCAACAGCCTGCATGTGAGGTATTTAGGGGACATCTGTGAATTGTAGTTACAGAGGACTAGAGAGGATCTTGCCATGGGATCACACCAGCCTTGCCGCACATCTATATATTGAAGTTCTGACCTATGAGTACTAGTAAAGAGCGGTTCCCGCTACAGTTGGTGTCGTCAGGACCACAACTGAAATCTATACCAGCCCGGATGTTACAGCTGGTAAAACTCTCTCACCTCTAAAATGCGAGTCTCTATATGCACATCAATCGAACGTCGTGCCACCCACCACCATCACAAGTGTGAACGTTTATAAAATGGTCATTTCAAGTAAGGATGGAAACACCAGCAATATGCTGAAACATCTTGTTTATGCAACATGGGCTTAAATTCCAGGAACGTTGTGAATATGACACTTTGATCCATTTTAGATGATGACAGACAGTGTTGCTATAGCTATAGCTAGCTCAGAGAAACTAAAACACTGTGTAGGCCTACTTGTTTCCATTATGGCATTGGTATCAATAAATTCTTATCAATTCCCATCCCTAGAGAAGACATAAATTACCCATAATCTTTCACAGTGAAGAAGCAAAGATGAGCACCTGACACAAACTGTAAGCAACGTATGTGTGTGTGTAGAGCAGTGAGTGGTAACACCATAAAAGGACTTCTCTCCTTTCAGACTTAACAGTGCTGTAGTAACAAGTTTTCAAGGAGCGACATTTTTGACCTCTTGCTCATTGATTTCAAACAGTGCTCATGGGGAAGAACAAACTGAGAGGCTGAATGCCACTTCGTATTTCTCTCCTTTACATTTAATTCATGTTCAATATGAATTAACTTTACCTTTAAGTATGAATGAGTGGATAAATGGAAATCATATATTTTCATTTTATGAGATTCACACACTAAATTCATTTAAATGAACATATTGAGTAATGAGCCAAAGGCAACTGAACTTTCTCTTTGATCTAAAGATTTCAACATATATTCTACATCCTGGGGAAGTTAATATGAAATATTAATGAAAGGGTTAGAACAATTATTTAGGGTGGAAATGTGTCTCTTAAGCTGCTGAATGTGCCACATGTTTACTAGCTAGTCTTTTTGTTTTTTGTTTAACAGCGGCCGCCTGCTGCTGTTAGAAATGAGGATGATGAAAGCGATGAGAGTGAATCAATGACACAGTGGCCATTGGGAGAACCAGGAATTTTCCCTATGGACCACTACACAAATTGGGCTGGTGGCTCAATGTGAGAAAAAAAAAACAAGAGGAAATATCAGAGAGAGACAGAAAGCGGGCAAGAAGGAGCGAGATAGATGTTGCTGTCATCTCGCTCACGTTCGTCTCCCTCTCCAGAAAACTACGTTCTGCTGGGTCCCGCCGCTCCGCTCACTGTTCATGTGTTGGTGTCTTTATCATGGTTTAAACACTGAGGCAGCCAGCAGTGGACTGTCGACATAAAGGTGTGGCTGAAGAGCTCAGAGAAAGCAGCAGACTGGGTTCAAGACCACAGCTCCCAGTACAGCTCTGTGAGTCCGAACACGAGCTTTTGTATTTACTGCTGTACTGCCTGGATTGAATTCTAATCTCTCTTTGTACTAACCTGTAGTTGTACAGTTAGATGGTTATTGTTGTAGTTGTGGACTGTAATATGAAAAGGTGTGGCTCATACAGTTTTTCTTCATCATCAAATATGTAATTGAATTGCGTAAATAACAATTATACAATAAAATCACAAAATTATATAAACATAATGTGCAGGTTTTACTATTTCGTGTATTATTCTACAAATCATCACAGTTAATTTATCCTAATTTACTGCACGATTCTTGTAAAATGTGATATGGGCTGTTTGTGACTGTGAGTCTCCAGATGGGTTTGATGGACCAGTCTGAGTCAAAAGTCCTGGGCTGATATTTATTCCCACCCTGTCAAAAAAGTATAGCTGCAGACACTAATACTATAACAGTGAGCTGAAAAATTCTAAAATGCTGCGTTGAGCTGAGATGATAACTCTGTGGGTTTTTCACTTTTCACATTACACAAAGTCATTTCACCTGTAGGTAATATAAAAATATCGATTAGTGCAGTTTTAAGTAAAATGAGACTACATGCTTCCACTAACCATCCCTTCATATTGATTTTGATCAATTGTTCTTACTATAATAGTAATGATTTTTTTTCTTTTTTTATTCATGCCCAAAGGTATTTTTCATGGCTCTTTGCATTCTGAAAATGATCCACAGTATCCTCTGGGTTGCAAACACAGGTATCGGTTTTGCTCCTAGTGACAGTGCACTGACTGATTCTCTAAAATAGTCTATGGATTAGCATTAAGCTGGAGTTTGTATAATTATAGCAAAACAGACCTATACTCCCTCAGCCTCCACTTCAGTGCAGTGAGAGAGGAGGAGAGAGAGAAACTAATCAGATTTATCGCAGGGTAGCTTTATAATTATTTACTCCATTAGCCATTAGTGGTCGACACAAAGTGCACTGGCTCGCAAAATTAGAATCCTTATCTGAATGTTGCAGAACCTTCACTGTATTCTGAAAGAAAGTGTAAATGCAGCGGGATGTGCCCCAACCAGGAAGCAGCGGGTGTACAAGGACATTCTGAGGACACGTCAGTGTGTGGCACCGAGATGTTTTTGCAGTGCAGTCGGAGATTCCAGAGAAACCGTAATGATTTCCTGAAGGGATCAAAGCTCTCATTTGCATTGAAACTTTTTTCTGTGAGTGTCTGTGTCCCTTCACTGAATGCTGAAATCATGGTAGAAATCTGGTTAGGCTGCTTGTACAGACCCTGTGCATCCCCTGTTTATATATTATATATAATAATTGTGAGATTATGTTTCAATTAACATGAGGAAATAAAATAAGGAGATGTTCATTTACATATTTGGCGGGTCTCGGAAATGTTGATATCGAACAGATCAGTAACTTGTTCACTGACAACACATTTGTCTTCCACTGATCTTGCAGTGCAGTATCCAGCATTAGCATATTAGCAGTGACTACAGCATTAATAAACTTTTTATGGTTATGCTAGGCACATCTACCACCTAAGCTTTTGTTGTCTAAACATAACCACAGACGGGCCTGTGGATGCAAACCCTGGTCTGTTGTGTCACAGTCCTGCACTTTGTATGCTAAACCACCTCCCTGTGACTCTGGTGGTTTATAAATGTAGTGCTTTATTCGTCACAAAAAAAAAAAAAAACATTGCCTCTGAACATAATCAAGCCAGCTATTACATTTTGCCACCACAATGTAAATGGAAGAATAGTTTAATATAATATAAACATAATTTCCATGAGACAGGGTTGGATCATCACGTTGCTTCTACATTATAGAAATGTTATATATGATAGTTAATTTCAGTACTTCAGTACTAAAATGCCAGGGTTGTGATATTTCATTCCACATAATGAGCATATTAATCTTCTATTCAGAGCATAGCTGGATTCTACAGACACACTTTCATTTTAAAAGTGAAAATTCAGTACAAGTTTAATGGCTGTTTTGTGGGTGCAGTAACTGATTCCAAGCATGCCATGACATGGCACAACTTCAAACTGCCACAGGTAAGGACATTTTGATGCAGGTCAGAATCTACTTTCCTTCAGATATCTTTGAACTGCATTTTATCTCAACAAAGAGTATTGCAGGGTGGTCCTCTTGCGTGGGATGTGACAGGGCATGGTGATTTGTTGTACTGAAATGACTCATGGAAAGAACTTTGAGTGCAGAGTAATAAACAACTGATAGTTTCTTAATCTTCTCCCAATGTTTGCGTCATTTCTCAGCGCTCAAGAGATCAGCTTTTCAATCCAGTTGCAGGAGGTTAAGGTTAAGAAAAAACCATGGTTCCAGTCTAAGACAAGAACCACATAATGCCTGACTTCCCATTGACATGGAAGGCTTCCACTGCCCCCCTCTGGGTCCTCACTGGTTTGACCTTTCCACTCTGCTGGGAGGATAATGGAGGGAGATACTCTACAGAGCAGAGCCCCTGTATCCTACATGACACCTTGTATTGTTTTAGGATGCTGCGAGCGAGCATTCCACATGCAACTTTAAAAGACAAAATAAATAGATAAAGACTAACAAGAATTCCACAGGACAACATTTAGAGAGGGAGGAAATGTTTGAGAGGAAAACAGGGAGTTAGCTGTGTATCTCAGAGAGCCAATAAAGCCCTATAGTGTTCCTGTAGGAATAGTAGAAGCAAATGGCAGAGAAGGGCAACGCATATCTCAGGGGGCAACAGAGACATAAAGATCTCCAGTTCAGAGCCAGACAGCGACAAAGTGAGAGAACTTACACTTCGTCTGTGTCTCTTCCTTTCTCACTGCCAGCCCAGGGAAACTTCAAGTGCCTCGTCGACTCAAAGTCTCAAGTGCAGTTGTAGTGGGATAGTGCAATCTTCTGCAATTTCTGAATCATATTGCAGTTTACAGACAACCTCTGCTGTGGCTGCTTTTACACTTAGAATAACTGAGCAGATGGGATTTTGAAAGTTCACTTCAAAGGTTGAAATGTTTGATGGTTGTTCTAATGAGAGGATTTGTGGTTACACTGGGATTCACATGACACCATTAAGTGCCTAAACTTTCAAAAAATGAGAGATCTATTCTTTTTCAGTATATTGAAGGTTTTACTGGATGGATTTTATTGCAGCTTACAAAAATCACACCACCACTCAACACGGGTTGGGTGAGTGTATTGTTTCAGGAGCTGTGAAACATATTTTCAAATAGCATATGTGAGGATGTCCAGCGAATTTTGTGTTTTCCATTTTTAAAAGGGAGTCAGGTCACTCTAGTCAAAATCCTTGATGCTGATGGTTCTCTCAACCAGACAGGATGCATACTATTTTTGCAGCAGTGCACTAAAATTCTGAAATTCCCCTAGAGTATTTACCTTAAATGTTTACCTCGAGAGCTGCAAGTGCTGTACACAAACCATTTTGCAAAAAGTCTTATCAACGTAGAATAATATCCCATCCCTCCATTCCTATTTTAAGATGATTTGAGGCAGAAGAGAGTCATTGCTATGAAAATACAAGGTATGGTTTTCTTTGAATGGTCATCAACAAAGTGTGAGTCTGTGACTTTCTCCTAAGATTCATTGTAAAAACTCAGGAAATATGTTTTGAAGCAACAGAATCCAAAGGTGAGAAGATTGATACCAGTTCACTTTTAGTCATCTGCACTGCTGAGTAATGTTAAATGTAATTAAAAAAAATGTGTGTGTGCATATATATATATATATATTTTTTTTTTTTTGCAAATTAATTTTTCGGATAAATTGTGTAACTTTCGTCGTTTTAAAGACACTCAATAATTTTAGGAAACAAGTCTATTGTTCTCTTCCTTGAGCTTTCAGTTCTGGTTGATGGTGACACCCATGGTGACCATGGTAACAAGTGCCGTTTAGTACTTCAGTAAACATTGCAGCCAAATAACACATGTTGTTTGTCAGTCAATAATTGCAGCATATATCCAGCAGCTCCTGTACCTGTAGCTGCTCCTTTTTGCAATGTGGAAACAACGTGCTGTATTTTATTGCTCAGAGCGTTAAATTGGCATGTTGATAGCTTTTTCTAGTATTTGTGCTACTTATCAGGTTTACTGCTAATAAAAAACTTTTCAAACTAATCTAGTTCACTTTGCGTGGACAGCAACTAACAATGACAACATATTACTAATCAAGTATTAGAAGAAATATGTGAATTTGCACATTAATCAAACATCAACCAAACATTTACTTTCGTCCACTATGTGTCTGCGTATATGACATCAACAATTCGGCCAAGTTGTGTACCAAAAATGGCCGCAGACTTTCCGAGTTGTTGTTCTGACACGAGAGGGCGTTCACATGAATTTTCCCAGTGGGAAACTAATTTTTCCAATTATTTCAACACCATGTGAATGCAGGGTATCCATATCTTGTTTCCTGTAACTACCTCAGCACATGAATTTGACTGGAATTGCAGACTCCACCACATCCCATCCAAAACCCCAGCACCACATAGGCAATTACAGAATGTAAATAAAAATATTGAATGGCTGTAACTGAAAAAAAAACAAACAAAATATTTGTGTGCCTGAATTGAAAATGTGACTGTGACACATGTTGTATGCTCGCAAATCTGAAACCCTTCCAAATAATAATGTAGGCTTGAGGCAGCACATAATATGAAGAGCATGAAGGAGAGTAAAACTAAGCATATAGCAACCTGTCAAGGTGATGTCTGTTATTGAATTGCACAAAAAGCGTAAAAATTGACACCAAGACTCACACAAATGCTAACAAACACGCAAGCATCCTGTGAATGAAACCTCTGCAGCCCAAGATTAGTTACATAAGCAAGGTTTTCACTCATCACAAAGCATGAGCATGATGCAGTTTGTTCTTTTTCTTTGCTCGGGTGTTTTCACTTAAAATGAAATGACAGTTAAGTGCGATCAGGTTCAGTTTCAGAAAGCTCCTCTGAAACAGCCTTTGTGGAGGCTTGCTGTGTATCTCTGCCAACCACTTGAGGCAGAAACGAGAGGCACGTAGAGGGCGGCTCATGTAAAAAGGGACTGTGTTGACCTTAGCACATGGCACCCACAAGGGAGCTTAAACACTCTGGCTAAATGAAGGCTCCATCAGATACGCATTAAATGTGAACACGGCAAGTCCTTCTCCATCTCAGTATCCCCCTGAGCCATGCTGCAATCACTGTGTGTTCCTCAGTTACCGCTCCATACCCACAAACACCTTCATTCATGCTTGCATGACATACTGCACACACATACACTGACACCCACACACACACACATACAGTATGCAAATAGTACACCCTAGTATCTCTCTTTTACACATTAGTAAACATGACAGCGACCTCCCCCTTATTCGTGCTCTTTGTCTCCTGTCTTTTAGACCTTATATCAGCAGGGACACGCTCAAATAGTTTGAGGGGTGGTGTTTCAATTTGTCGTTCTGTCTGTTTGTCTGTACTGTACTAACACATACAGTGCATGTACACAGGTTTCTGGAGCAATCAAACTGAGCTGTGATTTTTGCAGATGACCTACATATCTACAGTAAAGTATGTGTTTATACTAGTGTGTTCAGTGTTATCCCTCTGCCATATTTCATGTGCAGATAGTTGGCTGAGGATGCGTGTGTACATCTTTTTACGGCTGACTGTCAGGCTTGTAGACAACATTATTGCATGTTTCTCAACAGCTTATTTTGTTTTGATGTATGTCAATGTGGTGTTGGGGTTTTTTTTAGGCGGATAGAAGGGAGGGCAGTTAAACAAAATAGTGCTCAAACACATGCTCACGGGCTCTTTTGGCTGCAACTCAAGGAGGACACTGGCAGATGCTACAACCTTGAGACTTAAACCTCTAAAGCACTCTGTTCTCCTGTGGTTAGGTCTCTTGGGTGACCACTTAACCTACATCTTGTCCTCTGGGAACAGATGACATTTCGGAGACGGTGCCAACACCCACAGCAACCAGTCATTTCCATGAAGCCTTTCTGACCCAAAGCCCTGCAGAGCCTTGCAGCAGAAGCTAGGAGCTATGATTTAAAAAATAAACAACAGCAAATACACAGAAACACTTTCCCACACCAGTGAAGATGATCAAATAGACTAAGCAAAGCAAAAGATTCCCGATAGTGCACAGAAAGTATTTTTCCATGACATGCATATTTCATCAAATGTGCCGACTTCACTAGTTTGGACACTTTGTGGAGAGTTTACTTTTCCACTAGCTCTCGCAATTGTCTGTGATGACAGACTAAGATGTGGTTTACATCCATACAGTACAGCAGTTTCCTCAAAAGTTTTGAGGTTTTTTTTTTTTGTTTTTTTTTTTGTCTGCTTTGCATCATCCCAATAATGGCCCTTTCTTATTCCTGTTGCTGACTTTTGTGGGAAACCGTCTTACTCTAAACTCTCACTGTCCTGTCTTAACAGATTTGTTTTACTTAGAAAGCAAAATGTAACCATTTCAAAGGTAGCTTTTGTTGGCTGTGCCTTGCCTGCACACAAAAGACTTTGATGTTAACGTGCCCCCCCTCCCACACACACACACACACACACACACACACACACACACACACACACACACAGCGCTGAGTGATTAGTCAATTATTCTGAGGTTGCGCCATTTTCCCCTCACACCTTTGGTGCATATTGAACATCCGCACCTTTCACTCCCGTATTGCCTGTGACCGCGGCTCCATCACTTCAAGTATTCACACAGTTTCAGTGCAGGAGGAGAATAAGCAGATGTCCTCTTTAGGTACACACGCTGTTTTATCAAGTTTAGATTTGCAACAGAGGAACACTCGTGATGTCTGAAGAGGGAAAAAAAACAAAACAATGGAGCCTTATTAAACTCCCTGCAGTGGTCACAGTTCCTCCAGAAACACATTTGAAGGTGATGCATTGCACTGAATGTTCATGCAGTGACAAGTCGTTTCAGTTAGAACAAACACTAGAGGATAATGCCATTTTATCAACTTATTCAACTTCCTTCTGAGTTTGACAGAACTGGTCCACGTGTTTCACACCTACTCCAATTAGACCACTTATTTTGGACTTTTTGTTGGAGCCAAATTACAACTGATAATAGATAAATTATAGGAAGCTCAATAGGCACTCATATTGTATGTATAGAAGTAGTGTTGCTGGACAAAAAAAGATGAACACCCTCAAAAACTGTATCCCAAATCCACTTTTATCTAAAGGAAAACAAGTTTCCTTGAATAGTTTTTGATCACATATTTAAATATAAGTATTATACTCCGTATAATCAGCTCAGTGCCAAAGACAATAACAATGAATACATCAATGAGTCACTGTATATTTATTTTTCTTATACATAAAAATGAAAAGAATAAGAATTCCCTTTGGCCATCGCTCAATCAAATATCTGGCATTCAATACTTTCATTTCATATCTCCCTGAAGCCCACACATCCACATAATACCTTCATCTCGCACAACACAGTCTCATTATTTATACAGTACCTGTCTGGGAAAGAATATTGGAGATCGGAGTAAATAAGCCACGCGGTGCGTCTCTAGAGGCGGCCAGCACATGAGCATTTACTTTAAAATGCCCCTGTGGAGGACAGCTGCCAGGAAGTGAAAGTGAATCAGTAATGGCCTCCATAACAGGAAATCCATCCCTGATACCTGACATTTACACCGTGGAGGACAGATGCTTCTCACTGCCTCTCTGTCTGTCACTCTGTTCCCCCCCTCTCAGCCAACACAGATGTGTTTTGTCTTCTCGCCATGGAGCAATCTGGGCTAAATTGTCCTTGAACATCAAGGACCCCATGGCATGTGTGGAAATATTCAATACGGTTTTTGTCAGGTCAACCTTTAACATTTGCACGTACAGAAATAAATCACACTCAATATTCCATCACATCCTTCGTCAACTGAGGTTCCAACACATTCTTAGAAACTTTAATGAAAAAAAAAAACTGGCAGACATTCAATATACTACTTATGTATTTTTTCTTTTTTTTGTCACCTCTGTGCAATTCTGATGAAGACATATATTTCTTTCACTTTTAGTAATGGGTATTTGCACTTGCACACAGAGCCTGCCTGAGCACAATACTCATGGACCAAATCAACAGTGGGCTACAGCAAACAAATAAAATGAATAAATGTAAACAGTTGTGCATGATTTAAAGTGTGGCTTTAAAAATTCATTGGGTTTCAAGTATAATGGTGATCATACCAGGCCAATACGACATATTAAAGCAAAAAATGAACTATTCCTTGTTTAAATTCACAAATACTGTCTGTTTTGAAGTGTTTGAACAGGGTTAGGGTGAGACGACCACTGAATCCACTGCTTTGGAGAGGACAAGCTTGTCCTCCACTCCCTCGCTGAGGGTGCTGTTGAAGCCACTCTGCGGGTTGGAAGCTCTTCATTGTGTGTTGTCTCTGTCATCTGTTGGAAGGCTTTGATTTCAAATGTTCCTCATTAGTGCTTCTGTTCGGTAGAAATTGTGTTGGCTATGAAATATTCAGCGGTTCCAATGCGAGTTGAAACTGCTCCTTCTGGATCAACATTGAGCAGTTTTTCTCTGAGCAGTTTTGGGGCACATTTCACTGTTTACTTTTGAGCAGTCGAGAGTTTGTGTGTTGTTTTTGTTTTGGGTGATATCATAAACCGAGCCGCTCTCTGAGGGTGTGAATCAGTCACAGTGAATGCAAAACTTCAATTTGTAATGGCTTCAATATGACAAGAAAGCCAGCATCCCGTGGTACTGTAAAATCTGATTGAGTCCAGATTTCCAGCGAAATGACAAATGTGTCTCACATCTGATCGCAGATGTTTCCCAGATGCAGTCGCTGTAGTGTCTAATTAAAAAAATACGCTTTGTGTGACCTGAGGAAATAAAGACACATTTCATTTTTTAACACAACACATTGAAATTCAAACCACGCCTATGCTGATTTATTCAGTCAGTACAAAACATAAAGGAAAGATCTAACATACAACCAATACATGCCAAATCAGATAGAGCCACTGAGAAAAGAAGATAAGCGTATTACAGTGTATTTCATTATTAAAATAGAGCAATGCATGCCATGTAAATGGCCGAGAGAATTCATCCAAATGACATTTCCTTGATTTGAATTTCAAAAGCGGCTCTGTGTAAGCAGAATAATCTTGTATTGGCTAATATTAATGTTTTATTAGCTGCCTGAGCTTTGTTCTGACTATGAATGGACATTATCTTGTCATATGAAAAGACTCACTGCTAAGCCCTGAATGAAGTTAGTACCATTGCTATTCAGCTTGTTAAGCTCGTATTCTGTTTTAAATCAGTCTTTAGATTCCTAGTTTCCTTATTCTGGAAAGCCATTTTCATATTAATGAACAGAGGCTGGAGAATGTATATGCGCTATGTATAATGGGAGAAAGTAGCGTACATGCAAATGGGCTTTTGGAAAGAATCAGATTATATTATGGAGTTATCATGTTCCACTCCAGACAGTTATTATAATCAAATGTAGCCTCTGCACATGCGCTCCTGATAAGAAACAAGGCGGGAGTGAGGCTGCTGCGCTGGAGGAGCACTTTTTAAACTTGACGCATACACCTGAAGAAATGAAACAGCAGAAGCACAACCTGATCACCAGCTGCTTCAACATAACCTTTATTCATGCATCAAGAATTGTACTATGCACTCGCATATTTTCGTATTTTCAAAGTGAACAAGTTGCAGTGTGAGGGGAACAAGCTGTGATGATGCAGCTGGTACTCCACTTAACCTTCTTCTTCCTCTTCTTCTTCCTCTTCTTTTCTATCACTAGGTTTTGTGATTCATAATTTTATAATTCAAAGACCACTCACAAGGTTTTTAGACTGGTCTGATGTTGAAAGCGTCCTCTTCAAAAGCTTTACAGTGCCTTTTGTATGGACCGTCTATGAGATAAATGCTTTCTGGGCCACAGGAGGCCAACATCAGCCTCTATTGGAAAACCGACAGCAACTCCGAGGGCTCTCAGTATTGTTTGCAGCCTATATACAAGCCTGTACCACATTTTCATATGACCCCTTTAATACTTCTTCCTCCCCAGAATACTTTGAGAAAACTTTTAAAGGCACGCACATCAAAGTATCAAGAAACAAAAACTTTGGTAAAACTTTACAACAAGGAGCACAATCTCCTAACTGTTAATTAATGAATAACTCTGAAACCAAACTTGATTGTAGATAATGTTAAGTTACTTGAGAATACTGATACTGTGGCTCGGGTGGTAGAGCAGGATCCTCCTCTTAACTGCCCGTGAGCGAGATGTTGAACCTCAAACTGCTCAAGTTGAGCATGCCAGGATGCGTTGGTGCATCTCTGTCTTCTAGAAATGATGTTTATATGCTACTAATTTCCAGTATATTTTTAAGATAATGTAATTGCTGGCAGGGAAATTCTTACTGTCTAGGATGTGCTACTTTATTCTGACCATAACTAAGTGCTCTGAGTGCCTAAACATAAGGATCATGAATCCTGCTTCAGCTGCTATAAGCAGCCAAAAACTGTAAGGAAAACACAAGAAATATATGGCCGTTGAACATTTTTGGATATGGAAACGCGGCGCGCTGAAATATGCCAGAATTTCCTTTAAAAACGTTTCCTCATGTTGATAAAAAAAAAAAAAATGCCATCCATTTGACGTCTTTCCTCAAAATGTGACTGTGCATTTTAGCACTTTACACTGTGCTGCAACTGGGTAGTTCCTCCCTTTGCTCTCAGCCTCACTTCGTCACAGCATGTATTCCGTGAGAAGTTGGAAACATTCCTTTGAGATTCTGCTCCATGTTGACATGATTGCATCACATCATTTCTGCAGATTTGTCAGCTGCACATTCATGCTGTCAATCTCCTCTTCTACCACATCCCAGAGGTGTTCTATACTGTATTCATATCTGGATGCCTGGGGAGGCCACTGAAGTACACTGAACTCTCTGTCATGTTCGTGAAAACCGGTTTGAGACGACTCTGTGACACGGTGCATTATCAAGCTGGAAGCAGGACAATGCACCGTGTCACAAAGCAATTAGAAAGTGGATTAGCAATTAGAAGATGAAAAAAGAAATCAGAACAAAGCCATTAGAAGATGGTAGGTTGCGGCCATAAAGAGCTGCACATGGTCAGCAACAATACTCAGATAGACTGTGGCATTCAAACCGTGATTGATTGGTAGTTTGGGGGGCTCATTGTGTGCCAAGAAAACACTCCCAACACAGATTTTCAGCATGTAAAATGATGTTCACAAATAATTCCAAAGTTTGTAGTTGTGAACCTGTAAAATAAATCTGCAAGAAGCATTCAGGTTTGTAGATGTGTGAAAAAGATTTGTATTTGTAACAAGGAGACTGTTTGAATAAAATCTGTGAAATAATGATATCAGCAGTGAAGTTACACAAACAAAAAAGAAGTGCAGATACAAAGCAGAAAACTGTCTTCAGCACTCAAACTTCCCACACTGTGTGTGACACTGAAGTTACAAGTGCAAATTTTGACCCCCCTCTTTACACCTGAATCTGATTGGACAATGACAATCCAGTAACAAAGCAAAGTCCAAACAGAGGGCAGATGGTTGACCTACAACTCCAAACTTTGGAATTATTCGTGAACATCACTTTATAAGCTCAAAATCTTTTTGACCTTAACTTAAGCCCATACTCCACCAGCCTGGACTGTTGACATAAGGCAGGTGGGGTCCGTGGATTCATGCTGCTGACGCCAAATCCTGACCTGACCATCTGTGTGTCTCAGCAGAAATCCAGATTCATCAGACCAAGCTATATTTTTCCAGTCTTCAGCTGGACAGTGTTGGTGAGCGTGTGTCTCTTGGCTGACACGAGTGGAACCTGACATGGTCTTCTCTTGTTGTAGCTCACTCACCTTTAGGTTCAACATGTTGTGCATTCTGAGATGCCTCTCTGCTCACCACATTTGTAAAGAGTGGTTATCTGAGTTACTTGTAGCCTTTCTGTCATCTCCAACCAGTCCGGCCATTCTCCTCTGCCCTCTCTCATCAACACGGCGTTTCTGTCTGCAGAACTGCAGCTCACAGGATGTTTTTGCTTTTGTTTTGTTTTTGTTTTTTGCACCACTCTGAGTAAAGTCTGGAGGCTGCGTGTGAAAATCCGAGAGATCAGCAGTTTCAGAAATACTTAAACCAGCCCAGTCTGGCACCAACAGTCATGCCATGGTCAAAGTTGCTGAGATTTTTCTCCATTCTAATGTTTGATGTGAACATTAACTGAGGCTGCTGACCTGTATCTGCAGGAATTCATGCGTTGCATTCCTGCCCCATGATCGGCTGACTGAATTACTGCATGATTAAGCAGTTGTACAGGTAAAGTGTATTTGCTGTTCAAAATCAGTAGTATATAGGTATTAGGCATTGTTAGGCACATTATTAAGTATTAAGTTAAAAGTGCTACAGAAGTCCAGTCCATTTTAGTGAATCAGTGAATCAGTTTGTAGTAGTTAGCTCCTCGATGACTGAGAATCTGCATACTGACCGTTTTCTCCATTAGACTCTCTTGATAAAGTCCGAATCAGGCGCTAAAGGAAGTATCAAAAAAAAAATCATGGCCTTTATTACATATCGAACATACAGTGTTAGTCATTATCACGTGTCTGTGATTCAGAGTTATGCAGAAATGAACTGTTATTTATTATTTTTAACTCCTATTTTGTTCTTCAACCATTTTTCAGTAACTCAGAATTACCTTAACTCAGACCTTATGGTGTTAACAAACATTGAAACATGTACAGTATGTGAGAATTCGAGTCTAATGTAAACTCCTTCACGGATGAGTGCATCTCCTTTAGGCGTTGTAAATATAATAAACACACTTTCCACATCAATTCCCCCGGCGCCGACAGAGAGTGCACTGATCACATCCTACATTTAAATGCAGCCAAACACAAAGCTCCACTGCTCACCAGTCTCGCCTCCTGACAATTAGGACTACAAGCCTGAGGGGCCGCACAACAGACTTGAGAATCTGTGCTGTGAATAGAGTTTGGTCGACCACCAGCTCTTTTTGTAGCATCTAAAGCGCACTTT
Organism: Seriola aureovittata; assembly: GCF_021018895.1. NCBI lineage: Eukaryota > Metazoa > Chordata > Actinopteri > Carangiformes > Carangidae > Seriola > Seriola aureovittata. Next base: position 15,159,783 of record NC_079380.1, on the reverse strand, counting down.
GAATTTCATCACGGCGTCCGTTCATCTCTCTCTGTTGCTTTATTTTCCTCACACGGACAAAGAGCCAAAATGAGGTTGATAATATCAGAGACTAAATGCTGAAATTATCTTCTTTTGTGCAGATTGCAAAAGAGGTTAACAATGTCCGACCCTTCACTAGGAAGTAATCATAGGGGTTTGAACGAGTCAGTCAAAATGTGAGAAAGCTGTGAAAAGGTGGTGACAGGATTATATTGTGGTGGGTGAAAAACCATCTTTTTGTTTTTTCTCTTATCTGAATATCTTGGTTTTCATTTCATATCAAGGTCACAAGCACTTGGTCTTCATAAAACCTCTGTAAAAGATAGATGAACTCGCTCTTTCAGGATGCGTTCGACATACACATTGAAAAATTTGACTGCCTGTAACACAATTGATGCTAAATCTGCTCGCTAGTAACTCACTCGTCTCCCCGTGGTATAAATAATTTACACGACACGCAACACTTCAAAATCTGTCAGAGCGGTCGGGTCCCATGCACAGCTGGATTCAAATCTCCATGGGCCCCAGGGTGTTTAATCTTAAATGGGCATCAAACTAACCACTACCCTACCCCACCTCTACTCTGACTACATCCACCAAAACACGAACACATGCTCACACAAACACGTGAAAGCATTGCGCACACACACACATGCTGTAATTAGACCCCAATTAAGCCACCATGTCTCTAAAGCAAAACATTTATTTCTGCTTTGTCGAGCGATACTTTTCAGCTCCAACCAGGACACATAAAAAAAGTAATATTAGCAGTATGGAATTCTTCTGTTCAGTTTTTTTGGACTGCATTTCAAGAGAGAAGTTGGTAATGTCCCTGTTGCCTTTATATATTCTATATACTACAAAATTTATATTTGGAGCCGGCAGTTAGCAGCCGTTAGAAGCACTTCAACTCTGGTTATAAAGCAGCTTTAATCAATATTTTTGTATTAACAGTGGTTCATCACGTTACCGTGTGAAATGTGAGAAGAGTGATGAACCCGCAGAGAATCATCACCCAGCTCTGCTACTACATGGCCTTTTAGCATTTTTTTATTTTGCTCATTGTTCTGGCTTTCTGGCCCACAGATTTACTATTATGGTTTGCTCAGTTGTATGCAAGCTATGTAAGCTACAGTTAGCATAACATCACGGCTCAAAAATATGCACCAAATGAACACCTATACGAGTAGTTATGTCTCTCATTGTGTTTATTTGCCCTTTTATGGACATTATGTGCAAAAAGAGTTATTCAAATGGTTGTAATGTATGTGGGGTTTTTTTTGTTCGTTTGTTTTTTTTTTTTTGTAGAAGGAATTATCAAACGTCAATTTGGCCAATTTTGACAGCACTAGTAATGACAGCCGTCAGAATACAATGCATAAGAGAGGCAGTGGATAGATGGCTAAGTGGTGTACATGCGAGTTGCTGTGGTGGAAACTGACTTGTTCTGACAGCCTCTTAATATGGCAGCACTCAGACACCGGGGAATGGACTGACCACGTAACATCAGGACCACGCTGCCAGCAAGAACTCCAGCTCGCTTTTATCCTTTTCCCTCTTCCACTCCGTCATTTCTCCCAGGCTCTCTTTCTCATCTCTGACATTCTCTTGTTGTCGTTGCTGCACTTCTCTTATTTTATTGTGTGTGTGCAAAACATGTAATAAAGTGAATGTACTAGAGCATTTGTACCATAACGACCAGCACAACAAAGTGCAGTACATGCTGTGTATGCTGATGACAGGATGTAGATGTCTTTTCTCCTTTTCCATCTTTCTTTCTGGCCCCGGTATAGAGCAATAAAATGCCAAACCAGGCACATTAAATCCCCAAACTACTGTATAACCCTAAAGGGAACGCCTCACCTTGGCTTTCAAGGCTACGCCAGTTATGACTGACATGTCAACAGCGTTCCCTGTCCGTGGAGACAGTGAATGACACATTGAGTGCAGAGAGACATCCATAAATAAAACCTGGCCATCATGACAATAAACTTTTGTTGTGCACATCATAACAACGTTTTTTACACAGCGACTTTCTCATTCATTCTCAGATCTGTTATCACCATTGTTGGGTTCAGTGGATTGTGTGCATCAGTGATGGGGGGGGGGTCATTTATAACTATGTGAATATGTGATGAAACTGTGGCAGATGAGATGGAGGAAGCATTCAAAAATAATGCAAATATTTGAATATAGATACTAAAGTAAACAAATATGTTCAAGTTTTTTCATAAATAGTTAATACTGCTTTGGTATTACCTTGTTTTGTCAAATCTACATTCTGCTGTTTTATTTACAGCCATTTTTTAGAGGTCCTCTTCTCAGAAGCAGTATTAATATCTGAACCTCTCGCTCTCTCTGTTTCTGTATAGAGTCTGTGTGGTAGGCCATGCGTGGAGCACCCCATTTCTTTTCTGTTACTGGAGCCCCCAGATGAGCTGTCGCCTCCAATACTATCAGAAATAGATGGCAGAATCGATGGGATTGGTGCGCTGAGCAAAGGCCCACTCAAATTCAATTTCAAAGTACAGAGAGACCCTAATTTCTAAGTCGCTATCTCAGTCTGAGTGAAGATGAGCAGGGAATGAAATTTGACATTGTCGTCTGCCAATCATGGTGTTGTTTACAGTACGTACGTGCCTCATTCCATTCAGAATGTTCATGTTGGTGCATTTGTTCTCTTTTAGTATTTTGAATGCATTCACGGACTTTGGCAGTGGGGAGACCACTCCCTCACCTGCAGCGCACTGAGATCGCGCCAAGAGAACTACTTTACCTTTTATCTCTACGTATTGAAGCTGAAAACCGTGACTTGGGCCATCCTTAAGCACTGCTCATTATGAGTGATTAATAGTGTTCATCAGCACAAGGTCATTAGGGGTCTAATAAACAGCCTCCTGAATAGCTTTATGTATCTCCTGCAGCTCATTCCACTCTAATTGCGGTCTTGCACCAGAAAATAGCTCTGCGTTTGTTTTTATATAAACTCCACTGATAAAAGTTTAATCAAAGACACATTTTTTTTATTCATTTTCTGAGTTGTAGTCAACTTCCAGTCTTCATCGGTGACCTTGTTTTAATGGGTTGGCAGGCTAAGCGCTGCAGCAGAAACCAAGAAGAACCCTGTTCATAAAGTTTAGTAAACAGTGGAGGCTGAGGGTCAAAGGTCATGTTTGTATCCATTGAATCAATTACACTGTCTGCTGATTATATCCACAGGCAGTTACTGATGAACCATAAAATGAGATTTAGCCTAATGAGCAAAGCTAACGTGTTTGACCATTTGGCTCAATGCGGTGGTGGAGATTTATCATTTACCGCTGTTGATCAGGGTTGTCCGTGTGTCGGCTAATATCTCACATTGGATCTTTTTCCAAACAGGCTACACATTGGTGGTCTGCAGTTGTCTATAGCCATAGATCCTGGTTTATTTCCCTCTAAGGAAACATTTTTATGTTCTCCAAACTCTCTGCCACTTTTCAAACTCTGGGTAAGGAACTTAAAGGTAAAGGTTGAGATTGCTTCAGCATTGCTGTATATTTTTTTTTTTTTGTGATAACCTCTGTCCCTTGCCATAGATAGATAGTTTTTTCTTCACTCCAACCACTTTTTTAAATTCCACTCCAAACTCTTCTTAACTCATAAAATGTTGTTTTGCTCAGTTTAAACTACGTAGCTGAAAACCAGCAATTAAACAAACAAATGTGAGTTTCACTGCTGCCGGACTCTCTTTCCCTGCAAATATCAGCAATGCACTCCTGCCAAAGGAAATTAGTCAGATGCAGAGATGAGACCAGATACAAAATGTAGTCTTTTATCCAAATGTCAATGGCCCCAGTTCTGTGAAGGGAGGTAGTTATTCTTAAGCTGATTGTGTGTCAATTAATTCCTTGGAAAACCAGCTGCCCAGTAGCTGGTGGAAAAATAGCACAAGGAGCAGTTCCAGGCAAAGTAAAAAAAAAAAAAAAAAAAAGTGGGTCTCAGTATAAATGATAAGAATAGTTTTTCTCATCATAAAAAAAAAGAAAAGAAAAGAAAAGTGTCCATTGTTTTTAAAACTTCACTATTGATGGAGGATGGATCCACACTCAATTACGCTGACACTTAAACAATAAAGCAGCAAGTGTGCTGCTGAAACTCTTGAAGGGTATAGCACCGTACATTTCATCTAGTGGTCATTAGACTTGCAAACAATGTGCTTGTTTATCATAATAGCCAAGGATGCCCCGGTCAGACAAGCTTGTTTACTTCTCCTTGTCTTAGGCTGAGTGTCCTCACTTGATAAATATCCCATTAACTCTTCTGTTCCACTTTGCAGTCTGGCCATGTGGGACTCCTGTTTGGTCACAGATGCATGCACGCACCCACATACACACACACGCACACATGCACACACTCACTCTCAATGAGTTTAACATAATCATGTTCATATAAATGTTGATGTCAGTCCATGCACACACAGGGCAGTCGCACACGCAAATATCATTACCCATCTTTCTGTCTCTCAGCCACAAACACACACACAACCATACACACAGCCTCCTGATTTACTGTATATTTTGGATGCTTGGGCACCTAGTTTGCAGGATTATGTCACACCTCCCTGCAGGCAAATCTGTCTCATGTTGCCAGATCTCTCACTCCCCCTCACTATTCCCCATAAATACCCCCCTCAAATGCCCTTCTGTTTGCTAAGTAACTTGAGAGAATATTAAAAAAAAAAAACCCCAAAAAAAACCAAAGAGTGCATTCTACCCAGTGTCTCAGTGGTCATTTATCTTTCATGCTGCCCACAGTTTAGGAATAAGTGGAGAAATTAATTTAGTCTCCCTGTCATGAGAGCGCGTAAAGCAGCTCCATTGTGTTTGAAGAAGATAGGGAGATCCCTGTGAGGAGTAAAGGAGGATTCGAAACCTTTATTTATTCCTACAGAGAATGGAGGTCGTAGAAAAAAAATCAATATTACGCTTCATAAAGAATGACGATGAGGGAGAGAGCAACATGTGCCACAGCTGGCTAATTATATGATAACACGATCATAAATCTACTCGCTGAAACAACTATCCGTTTCTGCGTAAACTGCCTGGGCGGCGGGTTTGACTTGGATGTTGGAATGAAGTCTGGGTGATTGTGGTCGTAATAAATGATCGTCGCCTGCTGCCAAAACAGTAAACTCAGTGGGCTAACAGGCGGCGAGGGCATGTTTCCATCAGGCTTCTGTGTGTGCGTAAACAAGAATCGGCATGAGCAGGCTTGAGCATATTCCACCGCATATGCACACAACAATAACACCAAGAACGCACACGTGGCCATAAACTGAACATTTGCAGCGGTGCCAGTGCATCTGCATGTGTAAAAAAAAAAAAAAACAGCTGCTCATCCGTCAATACTGTCATTACATTAGATCTGAATGTTCTTGCAGTAATCATGTAGGCACAGAGACAACACTTCAATCCAATATTTTGTTTGTAAAAATAACTTTGGTTAATATGCAATAATAAATGAGTTCAAGTTAATAAATGTTTAATGTCATACAAGTATAACCTGCAGGAAAGGCCAACCTGCTCACTCTTATCACTACAGTTTTATTACATATCACAGTACTCATTCAATCAATATAACTCACTGCTCATATATTACAATACCAGTATAATTTTCTTCTCTCTTCTTTGTCTCCTTTGTTCAGCGGCCTAGAGTGCAGTAAATGCAAAGTATGAAGGTATATTAGCACCTGCACAGTTTTAATCAGACAGTTCCATTACACACAGTTTGAATGATCTTAGCTGCTCAGCTGGGGTAAGCTCATCTTCAATTTCAGCACCAGCTAAATATTGAGTTCCCTCTGTTGTAAATACACCCCTCAGACGCTTCTGTCTCACAAACACGCACTCAAATCTACATTTATCTTCTCATCACACCAAACGACGTCATGTCCTTGTTCCAAAATAACTCGTATCAGCGTGTGCCATCAAGCAAATGACTATTTTACGGGATTGGGGTTGAGCCCTGCTTGCGAGGAGACTGCCACTTTAGTCCAGCCTGAGGATAAGACAGGGTAGTCTCTTTCTCTTTTCACTGCTCGTCTCTCTCTCACAAATGTGCATGTCAGAAACATCACTTTTACAGCCATTTTATTTCCTTAATATGGCTATTCCACCAAACATTTGCAGTTTGTACCATGCAGCGCTGCCTGCTGTTTCATGAACACTAAATGTTCTGTGCTGTTTAATCAGATGTCATATTACTTTCTATTTCTGCTGGCATTTCTTGGATAATATTTTTGCCAGCATGTAATCAGTTGAAATAAAGGTGCTGGAAGCAAATATTTACTGTAGAAGCAAAGACTGGAGGTTGGCTGCTAATGCAACAGTGGAAATGTGCGCTTAGGAGAAGAAGAAAAAAAAGGCTAATATCATGTCCAAGAATCATTATAGGGCAGCGGTAAGTTTGAACTCTTATTGCACAACACATGATCATGACTTCTGACTTCAGAGCCCCTTTTGAACTGAGTCTAGAGGATATGGCAGACATCTCTTGAAGTTATATAAGCGATGAAATATTTAGTATTCTGAAGATGTGCCATGGCAGTGGAGGTGTCGTGCCCTGCGTAGATTCACTGAGTTCACACAGACACACACTGAGAGCACCAGTGGAAAAAAAAAAGGAAATATAATGCACAGAACGTCCTACAGGCTATGTTCATGTCTGCACTGCAGATGACTCATGAGACGATGCACATATATGTTACTGTTAGGGTTGTGCAGTTGCGCGCATGTGAGGATGAATGTGACAATGGGAAGGAAATGTTTCAGTATTGCTTCCTTCCTTTGCCCATCACAGAGCCCACTGTGGCATGAGTCCCCTCGTGTGGCAATTTAGTCTTGACAGATGTGGTCAGAATGCTTAATAATAGCATTGATCTTCGGTGATCTGATTGCGTTTCCATCAGCCTGTCATTTGTGGGGCCAACCCATCAGTAATGTGTCTTTTTGGATGTAAATGCAGCAGATCATTAGGCTTCTCAGTGGGGGAGCTGTGCTCACACACTCTCTGGCTTTTAGATGTTTTTCTTCATATAACCAAGCAAAGCACAGATGTCTGTCTGTGTGCCATCTCCCTGGGCTAGATGGGATATGTAGTCTTTTCAGCAGGTTTTTGGCCCAGAGAACGGGTCTGCATTGAGGGGGCAGCCAAATCAGACATTTTTGTAACATCAGTGAGAGGGTGCACTGACTCCTTTCAAAGCAATGGGGCGTACAGTATAAATCCATATAATAAAAGATCCAAAGTCAATCCATAAATACAACTTCCAAATCAATGTATAAGCACATCAAAGATGTTTTTATGACCAACTTTAATACAGTGAAGCAAAGTGATATTGATTACGTGTGGGCTGATGGGCCATTGCCCCTGAATTCATTTACCAGTAAGTTTTTCTTCTGCCCTTGAGACAGAGGAAAAACCAAGAGGTCCTTCCTTTATCAGCTGTAGGTAGAAGAGACAAAGCTGCTTGGCTTAAAGTACAGTAAGCTTGACTTCCAAAGTGTTTTGTAAACTGCCTTCATTGAAAACACACACACACAGAAACAGGCACACAACATGCACAAACACACCACACAGACCCCCCTCTGCAGCTAGCACACACACACACACACACACACACACACACACACACACACACACACACACACACACACGTGTCATGCCTCTTATTCAGTACAGTCTTGGGAACATAACATAAATTGGAGCCATTCTTCAACTTGCACAGGCAAGGTGTCTGAGAGAGTCAATAGTCTACTAATTACATGGTGTTAGAAGTCCAGGTCTGGCACTGTGGGTTTGGCTGAAAGTCATTATTGGAGCCCTCATGCACCACAGATATATTGGCATGTGGTCCTGACATGGGGATTAGTTCTGAGTGCCAGGGAGCCTGTGGACACTGGGGAGGTGTAGGTTACAAGACCACTCCTCTCTGTGTTTGCAAAGAGGAAAAATGTAATTGTGCTGAGAGGCTGCACCAGAGGTGGAGCACACCAAGTTTTCTTCACTTGGGGCAGGGTTAGAAGATGCTTCACCTCGGGAATAATGTATGTAATCTATGTACGTAATCACAATTTATTAACAAATTATTATCGTTTGAATTTGATTTCAAGAAATTTACATTTACCCAGTTATGAATGATTAAAAAAAAAAACCCACTAAAAGTAAAAGTGAACTGACAGAACTATTGACAGCACGACATAGTTTGACAGTGTTCTTTCAAAATTCTAACCATTTTCTCAAGGTCTGGTTGGGTTTAGGCACAAAAACATTTCGGTTTGCAGACCTTTGTCATCATGGTTACAATAATAACCAGTTGGCTATGTTTAAGGGAAAGACCAGGGTGATGGTTAAAAAAAAACCAACACTGACTTTTGGTAGGAGAAGGGAAACCAACATCTGTCTCTACAACCATGTGTCCTAGAAATTACATTGATATACGACTAAACTGTATCCCTGGTTACAGTGTGGCGGCAACTTAATCACAGGCTGGATTATGTTCAGAGGCAACGCTTCTTTTGAGTGAATGAAGCGTTACATTTGTCGGCGGCAGAGGCGCCAGGAGTTAGTTCGGATGAATGACGGGCGTTCGCATCCAGAGTCCCTGTGGTGAGGTCACGGCGAAGGAAAGATTGAGGCGTTCATTAAATGTAAATAAACATATCGTGTGTGAAGTCACTGTGAATCTTTTCTGTATTAAACCAAACTATGATCTTTCCCTAACCTTAGCCAGGTGCTGCGAGTGCCTAAACATAACCATGAAGAAGTTTGATAATGCTGTAGATACTAAGTGGATATTGGACTACAAGATCAGAAAACAAATGCCTGCGAGCATTCCATTGATACTCTCAGTATCAGTGTATTTCGACATGCCAATAAGGAGGAGGATTGATAACATTTTGTTACCGGTGCCATTATCGATTCTGCTTATCAGACCTAAACTTTATCGATTCTCTTGATGATTCCTGATCAATTTTCAGTGTGAAAAAAAGTAGGCCTCCACAGGTTTTTGCCACACAGTCACACCTGACTTATCTGTGACTATAGAATGTAAATGTAAGCCAATACTCTATGACTGCAGCTTTGTTATTAATTCTCTCAGCTGCATCAGGCTCATTCAAACAGACTCCCCCAGATTTCCTTTTAGAAACACATAAGCATTATTTACTGAGAGATGTGTATTCATATTTCCCAGAATGCCCAGTGAATCAACGTTTTAAATTCAATATTCTATCAATAGTCACTGTCAGTAGATCTTGCATTAGTCTTGAGTAGTAACTAAACCTTGAGACTAACCACTGTCTTGTTTTAAAATGATGTGTGCCATAAATTGTCTGAACTGCTTGCATGCATACGGACACGTGTTCGTGCACGGCGCGGTTATCTTTTCTGAGTAACAGTTCATACACATTGGTTGCCAGTTGGCGTTTATCGAACGTAATGAATAGCTGTGTTTCACTTTAACTTTTGCCAGACACAAAGTCACAGAACAGCCCTGGAAGCAAGACACAGACGGACCAAGAGACGCACTGCCCAGATAGGTTAGGGAGACAGACAGGCCAGAGTCAGATGCACTGCAAGCTAGAACTTAACGTTAGCCTGTTGTTATTTGCTGACATCAAGGAGAGGAGAGAACAAATTCACCTCATTGCTTTTCCCGCAATTCACTCTCCTGATGTTTTCTTTTTAACCAGAAAGATTGTTCTGCTTCATCCTCTCATCATAGTTGTAAACATTGACACCTACTTTAATTTAATAGTAAATTAACAATATGTCCGAGTCCCAAATTTAGTTGGATTTTCAAGGTTACTGCAGCATATTTTATTTTTGTTTACTATGACCCAAACTGGTTTAACCAGTACATTTTTTTACAAGTAAATGTTGTAGACTAGCGATCATATTCTCTCAAGCCATCAGTCAGCCACCATATGATCAATCACATGTCAGCTACACCTGAGAAGCAATCACCTTATTGGCTCATCTATCACATGTAATTGTGTGCTGTGTTAGTGAACTGTAGTACGTACATGAATTATCTGTTAAAAGTCCTCCAGGATGTGACGGAAATAGGCAAAACTCTTCATAGAGTTTTCCCAAATAGAGACGCAGTGGAGGTTTTCAGATGCTTCTAAACCTACACCAAATCCCTTCCCAGGGCTGATAGAGGCGATTGAAATGATTTGAGTGAGAAAGCAATAATAAAAAAAAAAAAAACACTTACACAAAAGCAAAGCGCAGGAGTGGGATGGAGTAGAGGAATAGGGTGGGTTAGGTGTGGGTTAAATTCATCTACACAGCCCCAGAGAGAAGAGGAGGAGGAGGAGGCGGCGAGTGGGAGGACTAATTGTCTTTGTAGAGGCTCATAAAGTGTAGGGTCATTAGTGTTAATCATGCTGTGCTGTCACCTAGGCAGCTGTGATTATCTGACTTCTATTGTTGCCACTGCTATCATCCTCCTCACACTGTAAGTGCTCTGTCTCTTTGTTCCTCTGTGTGGCTGGACATCTCTCCTTTTCACCTGTGTCTGTCTGGCTGTCTTTGATGTTTTTTTTAGACTCTTAAGTGTATGCTTTCTCACAACCTCATTTGCCATTGTCAGTCCATCAGTTCCATCTCTCTCTCTGTGTAATTACACTTCAACCCGAATGGCGACAAAAGTGCATTTGATATGTCAGCCACACTTCAAGGTTTACATCTGTGGTTGACCATGTTCGCTCTTATCACCTAAAGCATTATTCATAAACAGTGGGGGTCACCTGTATGTTCATTCACTTCCATATTCACACAGTGTCTATCTCTATCCCCAAGTTGCTAAATCCCCATCACAAGCCTCTTATCTAGCTATATGACTTCACACTGATCAGGCAGTGCAGTCTACCTGTCCCACTTATACAACTGAACCAGTTATTATTTTACACACAGCTAACATTAAGCTGTTTAAATGGCAGATACTCACCCCCAGGTGGCCCGCTGTCATGCAGCGACTCCTGCTGCTGCTGCACATTGTCTTCAATCTAGCTGCTTTTCACGCATGACATTCCCAGCTCCACCTCCTCATCAAGTGTAGTGTGTGTGCAGCAGAGAGCTTTAAAAGCAGATCTTTTCCATCAAAACCGCACTAAGCGTGTATTTTTTCAGTCTGGTATAGCAGAGAAGCTTGACCCGGTCACTCGAGACACATTTCAGATGAATCCTGATGCTGGTTGTGAGGTGAAGTTCTTTATAGTCCTCCAACTTTAATGACCATGTAGGTCATTTGTCCCTACCCTTGGATACAACCCATATCGGCATACCAGTACCAGGCATACAAGACCTTTGACGCCATGGTAACAGTAACAAACATGCAGTTAAGTTTGTGGAACAGTCAGTTTGGTTAGGTCTGGGCACAAAAACAACTTGGTTATGTTTAGGAAAAGATGTGAGGTTTGGGTTTAAATAAGTACTTCCTTAAAGTTAGAAGACCTGGTTACAATAATAAATCCATGGTTAAGGTTGTGGAACGGTCATGGGTAGGTCATTGTCAACTGGTTTCGCATAGGAAATGAGCAGCTGTCCCCTGTGTCCAAGTCCTGTGTTTGTTGACTCAACCTCCTCCTAACGTGGTCACTTTATATACTTCATCACCTGACCTCCTCCTTTGCTCCCGTCATTATTACTACAGCCTCTCCAGGTCGCCTAACAAGTCAATGGAACGTAATAATCTGCTTGCATAGGCGACCTATGGCGTTGTTTTACAGGGGGACAGTCTCACACAGAGACAGTGGAACACTGGTAAACATTAACACTGTGCAGTATATTGTTCCCGATGCTGCCCTGCCCTTAAACAGCCACCTATCTGACTACTGTGAAAGGATTACATTATTCATGAATTATATTAAATGTCATCCAACATATGTTTTTCTAATGTTAAGAAACCAAGTTCAAGGTTATTAAAGTAACTCGTGCTCCATAATGTTAAATAAATATTGCTTCTTTTTAGTAATGTGCCAACATACAGCTTGTCAAATGTCAAAACATCAAACGTCGATTTCAACATAAATGACTATACTGAAAGACTGGACAAAAAATAAATAAATAAAAATCTAATTTCAGTGTTGGTGCTAATTAAAAATTTTAATGCTTCTGGCCAGTTTTTTTGTAATTATGTACTGTAAAAATACAAATGTACTAGCTTTCAACACAATTATGAAAAGGTAATAAATTCCCGTCTGAAATGGGCCCCAGGGGGAGGAAATTAGCCAGATCCACAGAGCCCTAATACCACAATAAAAAAACAGAGGTTCATTTCAAGGTTACAGACATTAAGGTATAAGGAGTTTGTTGCCTGCATGTCTAAAAGTCTAAAAGAGGAAGGGCATGGTTGACAACCTTCGACTCTCTTTGGCAGACACCTGAACCACAAATGTCTGCTCTGCTTCGGCAGCCTGACAGTTCCTTTTGTTCCTCTCCTCCAGCGAGTGAGCCATAAGCCAGAGACAATAGGTTTAATGGGATTATAAAGGGCATCAGAGGAGTTTCCATGGATCACAAAGCTCACAACAGATACACAGGGCAAGTACCAAACGAGACAGTCAACAAGGTGAGAGAGGTTTCTGCTTCCTGTAACAATATGCTGACCGTCCATCTTGTCTGCTTGGAGTAAGCAGCCTAGGGACCTGGGGACCTGCGCGGAGGGTCAGGAAGAGGGTCTGGGTCGATGTTCTGGGGCCCTGAACTGAAAACCCAATTATCCCAGCATTTCAGTCAGGCTTAATTAGGCTTGTCAGATGTGCAGCGGATTCATTATGTTTCTAATTAAGTCCCTATCAGCCCCATAGAAATAATGGCTTTATGGTACGTCAGAACCAAGCCGCACTACGCTCACATGATTGCAAGATCTATCCTTTGGCGATCTTCCTGAGTGGGTGGTCGCATGGAGGTTGTTGTCTCCTTCAAGAGAGGCTTTTGAGCGGGAGGGTTAATCTTGTGGGCTCCTGGGGACTGAATGTGGTGTGGATTGAGATGGACGCCTTGCTCTCTAACCACAAGAAACTAAAGATGATAAAAATGTTTTAAAATGGCAGAGTTGATGTTCGGTGTCTCATCTAAACCTCAAACACAAGAATCACTTTTTTAGTTCTCAAAGTTTGTATGTGGACCTTTTTTGTATATCTCACATAATATATGGATTTCATGATGATTTACATTATTTTTACAGCTACTGTATAGTTTGCATGGCACAACAACATTCTCATGTAAGACAAATTACTCACACTTTGCATTGCAAAGCTTATAAACTGCACATTTTAAAACAGTCGGACACACAGGTGGGAACCTTCACAAGGATAGGTTACTGAGAGTCCTTGTGAATGGACTATCTGCAAGCGAAATATTTGCTTTCACAAGCACAAATTAGGTATTTTGAAAGAATAATAGCATTTTGATTTGAGAGCTTCTTAAAATGTCGCACTTAAAGTGTGATACAACACAAAAATCATTCCTGAGTTGATTCAAGGACAAACAAAAATATAAGCAGGCTTGCAAAGTCATTTTGACCTTCAGAAAAGGTTCCCAACCTTTTGTTATTCTGTTCAAAACATAGACTTATTCATGTCTATTCATACGCAAATGCATTCATACCACAATGGGAGCACCTCAGCAAAGATATAAAGCAATAACGGTAAACACACACTGCAAAACATGTCACGACCACTCAAACAAAGCCATGTAGCTAGTGGGGTTTTTGGCCTTTATCTACTTCATGAATTTGTGTGCTACTCAAGAGAAAACAAAGAGAGAGTGCTTGGATTTTGTTTAAGGCTACAGCTACAAGCAAAACACAAGTTGTGGATGAGTAGCTACTAACTGATGCTGATTTGAATATCTCAGAGGATGAGGCTTATACTCCAGGGAGAAGAGGGGGCTCAAGTGGAGACAGCGCGTGGAAAACCATTTGGAGTGCAAACAGAAGGAAGTGACATGTACAGTATCAACAAATTAAAAAAAACATTTGAAAACCAGAAAACCGGTCACCATGCTGTAGAGTCAACAAGAGATATAAACAAAACATACACTGTGGTGGGTGGTTTCTTTTTCTTTTTTTTCTTTTTTTTTTTTGTATTTATTTTTACCAACAATTGGAATCTGTATACATACGTTTGAATGTGGTTTCCAGTCACATAATGTTTTGTTGAAGCTTCAGCGTAGAATTGTTGAAACACCAGCTTCTGTTCAGCCCCGGCAAACAATGGACCGAATTTTTGTGTAAAACTAACTGAGCCACAGATGCAGATGCAAAGGCGTTTTGGTCGGGCAGAGGTCTATGTTCTGTTTTTGTTTTTTCACTTGTCTCTTTAGTAAATTCATGGCTCTGCTGCAATGAGAATTTGATTGCAGTGCAATACAGCTGGCCTTTACAAACCCTGGGTGTTGATGGTTTTTGTTTTTTGTTTTTTGTTTTTGAGGAAGACCATTTTTGTTGTAAGCCAAACACAATTTTCTCTGGTAATCAAACTTATATTTTCCATTATGAGGAGCCTTCACTTTTTTTGTAATCATGTGCCTGGCTTAAGCAGACCATTGCAACAAACAAGTAGTTTCTTTTGGCAGCGAGCTTGGATGCTGTATATTTTTTCTTTGGCACCTCCCGCCAACAACTGTTGTCGACGAAGCTGGACTCTCCTCTCAGCCTTTTGGTAAAAACTGTTTGCTGCTTAAACAGGAGATGAGAGGAACTAATGTGACTGGCCATTGCGGAACTCCACCCAGCTCCACCTCTGTGGCCACCTTCATATGCACTTTGCTCGCTCTCAGTCTCACTTAAGTAGAGTCCATGGTCCTTGAGTGCTGTGTTCTGTTGTGTCGACCACTTTGGAGTCACCTAACGTATCAGAGAAAAATCAATATCAATATAGCTCCTGTGCTAGTGACCAGTGTTCCAAACAGATTTCTAATGATAGGACCTTTTCTTTTATCAATGGTAGATCAATGGTACACTGTTATGACAGAAAACCCATTGTTTTTAATGTCCAATGGACATTCTGATAGAATACATCATTCAGTCACAGCATTATTGATATACTGTGAATTTATCAAATATTTGGCACTGGAATAGTATGTCCGTGTTTACATGTGAAAATTCATTCATATTTATGGATAACAAAAAAAAAAACTTAGGTAAGAATGTGATCAATCTACAGTGCAATATTTTAAGCATGGTCTGTCATGATGATTGACAGGGTCTGTCACACTTGAAGGCGATAGATCACTGAAGAGCCTGCTTTGCATTCAGTAAGAAGCGTCACTGCGCCTTTAATTGTAAATCCTTCTTGCAAGGCACTTAGCACTGTATGTGTACGTGTGTGTAAGTGTGTGTGTGTGTGTGTGTGTGTGTGTGTGTGTGTGCGCGCGCGCGCGCGTGTGTGTGCGCGTGTGTGTGCGTGTGCAGCTAGCGGGATTTTATTTTATCGTCCAGTGGAGCAGAAATATGGGAGCCAGTTGGAGAGCAATGCTGCTGGAAGACATTTAGAGGAGCTGTGCAAGCGCCTCGTGGGGATAATAGGTACTGGGAAGCAGGTGATTGCCTGGATAGCCCTAAACTGTACTTTGTTTGTCCCAGTCGAAAGATGCATTTTTCTTTTGTGACAGCACTTTGTAAATAGATGGACAAAAATAAGATAATTCGGGGTTGTGTGGTATGTACTTACGGGGACATCACCATGCACACGAGCCACCAAAAACAGTGAGGCAGACCCCAGCAATAATCATCTTTTTCTCTTTTGTGAGTTGTCAAATATCTGAAATGTCACTGTTGGTGGGGGTGACAGTAATTTCAGTGGAAAAAAATGGGACTATCTGTCCTGGAATCTCACAGTATACTGTGTAGCGTGTGGCCTTGACTGCTTAATAGTCCAGAGACAGTGGGTGAGAGCAGCTGTGTTATTTTTCATCCCTTTGACAGAGGGCTTGACACTTGTTTTTTGAGACCATGTTTTGAGCTGTCACTGTCAATACACACTTTAGTTAGAGAGGAATAGGGAACACTGTCAGGGTGATTGAGTGGGTTGTCATAGAATGTCACATTCTTGATAGGTAGTTTTGATTGAATTACTCCAAAATGCAATCAACATTGATTACTGATTACTTGACAAGCGATGTACATCCATTTAGAGAAAAATTCACTGAATATTTGATATTGAATGAAAGCTGCTTATGACATTGTACTACCAGCTAATAAAGAAAGAACATCTAACCAGCTGGACACTGGTAAATGGTTCTCACTGAAGGATGGATTTGATTCTTTCTGATGATCTAGAGGGGCAGGACACATGGTAAAATACACCTTATTAACCATAATAGGAATAGTAGAAACTGGATGATTCTAGTGTATCTTAACAATGTCAGCTCAGTAGATGGTTTTGCATTAAAGTAAGAATTGTAGCAATTTGTAGAACTCTACACTTAAATTAAGGCTAAATCTTGTGGATACTGACTCACAATCAACACTCCCTGACTTCTGCTTTGCATTTAGATGAAAACTGCTCATGACAGTTGTTTTTTCTTTGGATCAATAATGCCTGTGTGACAACTTCAACCAAAAAGTTACTTGAGATGTTGAATCATTCTTTAAGGTTGGACGGCACTTCTCCAAGATTCAGTTGGTCTTAAGATGAATATCAGGCGTTCTGCTCTGCAGCTGAAAATACAAACAGGATGGCTTGTCTGGAATTTTTGAGTAAAGCTGAGGAACACATTGGATTACCAGGAAACAACGTGATTTTCTACTTATGAATAATCCCAGATTAGCAGTTTTAATTTCCTGCCAAACTCATAATAACCTTATTAACCCACCTACTAGGCTCAAACTGTAATGGAAAATTAATAACACAGCTGACATGTAAATGTCTTTATTATATTTGATCAAGTATTTTGCCTCAAAGAAAATGTCCTTGTTTTCAAAGCACTAGCAATGAAACTGAATGTAGCATTGGACTGTGATTGTGTTGTATCCCTTTCTAGATTATATGACTGTAATGTCTTCTTTAATAGCATGTGATTGTGATGTGTTCCTTACTATAATGTGACTGTGATGTGTTTTCTTCTAAAATGTGATTGTTACATGTTCCCTCCCAGAGTGTGATTGTGATGTGTTTCCCTCTAGAACATCATTATGACAGTTTCCCTTTTAGAATGTGAATATGAAATGTTCCCTTCCAGAATGTGACTGTAATGTGTTCTTTTTTTTTCACTGTGCAACTGTTTCTCTCTACAATGTGATTATTCAATTTTTCCTTCTAGAATTAAATTTTGACATGTTCCTTTCCAGAGTGTCATCGTGACGAAAGGGTTCCCTTCTAGAATGTGAATATGATGTGTTTGTTTTTTCAATCTGATTATGGTGTGTTCCTTTCTACATTTTTTTCCTCAAGCAGGCCTTTGTGATTGTGACGTGTTCCCTTCTAGATTGGGATTGTGACGTGTTTCCTCTCCAGAATCTCCTTTATGTTCTCTCCTAGAATGCAGTTGCGGAATGTGATTGTGATGTGTTCCCATCTTGAATTTGATTATGATGGGTTCCCTTCCAGAATTGTTGATTGTGTTGTGTTGTTTTCTAGAAAGGAAATGTGCTTGTGTTGTTACATATTTGTTTCTTTATTAGCTTATCTTTATTAAGGGTGGCATATTTCAATAAAACCATTCAATCAGCTGCTGTCTCTCCTTGTACTGACATTAACTTTTAATGTTGGATTCAGAGAAACCCCAAGGTTTATCTGACTCCAGTGACACTCTCAAAGACCACAACGAAATAAATCTTACCAAAGGAGGACTGCAAAATAAGTAAGTTTGTTTTGTGATTCTTCTGCATCTGCTGGCCCCACAGTAAGAACCAGACCATACATCATTCATGACTAGATGTAACACAGTTGGTCTTAAGATTGCAATATTAAAAACAAAAAACACTCCTCATGTTCAGTAGCTGCACGCTGTCTGGTTTTTTTTTTCCCTGAAAAGGAAAAGAAAGCTCATTTCTATTGTAGCAGCCAAATTGAGACTTACAATCTCCTGTAAGACCAGGGTTATGTTTCAGGTGAAAAGTATAGTCGTTTCTTTTCAGCATGTCAGCGGGCCACATTGGCAATTTGCTGAAAACTTTCACTTGTGCCTTGGAAATCTCACCTCAGAATGCACAGAAGGTGTTTCTCATTTACGCTGGCCAGAAACTTGCCAGAAAGCATTTGACATGTAAAGAAAAGAATCACATCTTCTGGGCACTGACCACAGTGATCCCCCATCTGACACAAGCATTAAACACAAATACACACAAATACATTGGCCTCTGCAAGAGGACCTTGCCAAGTTATGTTTTTTCAATAACAGTGTTCTTGCACCTCAACCTTGCCACACTTGTCCGTATTGATCGCTGAGTGACATGTTGATCACGAGGGAAAAAAAAAAAATTTTCATTCCTTTAGAAAGCATGTACGTATTGAAACGTATCCAGTTCTAAGACCAAATGAATTTCACATTGTGGAAACATCTATATTTAAACATGGGATTCCGATAACCAAATTACCTGATTAATTATGGGGATCTGTGACATTATAATAAAGAAAATGAATAATAAAACTCCACATAAACCTGTTGTTGACAAAAAATATTTTTAGGGAAAACATAGCTGCATAAAAAGTACACACTGAAAATAAACACTGAAAATATTCAACTGCACATCCCATCCTTCAGCCATGTCCTGAAACAAACGGTGATTTACTTTCACGCAGTTATGACTGAGAAACTGAGATTCATTAAGCAAACACAGCTGCCTTTTACTCAAAAAATATGGAAAACAAACCATGTGCCATTTCATTTTACACCTCATTTAGCAAGCTAAGCAGATAACCCATTATTGCCTGGTGGCAGAGGACTAGCAGGCCTCTGTATACAACGCTGATCGGATAGTGACAGAATTAGCACAGCTGAGTGTTTCACACTCCAAAGGTCAGGAGCTTGCGGTGATTGAATATTAGCTTGTGTAGCACAAATGAAATCAATTACCTTCGTGCTTCATGAAGGGACAAGAGAATACAGAGAGGGAAGAGAAAGAAAGGTAAATCTGATGGAGAAGGACAGTCACTGTGGAAGGTTATTAGACCGACTGCTCCAATTCCCAGCCACAATCATTCACAGTCACATTCACCTGCTGGTCATTGTATCTTGTTAACACTGCACGGCCCACATCCGCACTGATGTACACTGTGTTACCTTACCTGTACCAGTTGTCTTCATTACACACAGAAACACACACTTTTCCACAACAAGATTTTTAACAAGAACTTGAAAAGGTTGCATCGTGCTGCGATTCACATTGCCCTTTTGCTGATAACAAGGCCATCACATGTGTCCTCTCCACCCACTGCCAGCTCTCTCTGTGCAGACTATTAGCCAGTAGCAGCGAGGGCCTTGATGCCTCTCAGTTTTTGAGTCTTTGATGCTGTTGAATTTATACACTGGAATATAAATCCAGCTCATCAATCATTTATAATTTCCTTCTCTAAATTATGTAATATACTGAGCATTATGAGAGCACCTCGATGCGTTTAAAGCCTATAGTTCCGAATATAGTTTGTGGTACTAAGTTTATAACCACAGCTGCATAACTATATTACATGCCAAGAATATAAAAAAAACAGCATTATATGGAGATGTAGATGTTTATTATGGGTGACATTTTCATCCACCAGCAACAGTTGGGTTTTGCACACTTCAGCGGAGATCCAAATGATCATTTTTATGCTCATACAATGAAACCAGAACACAAATTACAAATTGGCCAGAGCAAAACAAACAAAATGTAATGTGACATGGGGCTCAGTTATATTGATTCCATGGTCTGTCAGTTATACCAGGTCCCTGTAAAGCTTTTCCACCAGACTAAAGCCAGTCTCTTTTATTGCATATTGTACAGCAGGAGAAACAGTGGCCTGCGTGAACATGAACATGTTGTTGATCCTTGTTTTCTTCTTTTCTGTAATTTGCTGAAGGCTTCAGCTAATGGTTGTTTTATTATCGATTAATGTGCAGATTATTTTCTAAGTAAAATGCTCGCTATAATTTCCCTCAGCCCAAGGAGATGCATTTAAATGTTTGGTTTTGTAACAATCCAAAGCCCATAGATATTTTGTTTACTCTCTTATAAAACAAAGAGTGTCTGATAGTTTTGCTTGAAAAATGACTAAAGCTGACTAATCATTCCAGCTCTAGTTGAATGAAAGTAGATATTTTACAATATTCAAAGGTGTATTGACTGCATTTTGAGAAAAGGATGTGAGAAATTTTGTTTGAGAGCTTAAAACCCTGTTTTCACGTTTTGGCTGTTGGTGATGTTTAATTAACCGCACAATGCCACAAAAATGTCATTCACAACACGGCACAGTCATCAGAGGGGAGATTTTGCTTTATCTACATGTATATTTAATGGCACTATATCTGTCTCAGTTCTTCCCCCACAGATGTCACACCCACCACTCTGTTTAATCAAGGCTTATCTGTCACATATAACAAACTGGAATCATGTGCAGTACTAAATTATCCATCATATCAGGACCTGCTATAATAAAACATCTCTCTGTTAATCAGTAACTGCGACTGCATGCTGTAAATGTTGACAAAGATTATTATTGTACAAATCTATAACTTAACAGCTTTCATCATTACATCATATCCTCTTCACACGGCTGTTTCTCTTGACTGCGCAAGAGCAGAGTGTGATAGGACGTGTCCTACTTGCCAGCTTCTCTCGGCTGAGTGAGATCTACCTCAAACCAGGTGATGTAAAGATGTTGTAAATGAGTTATAAGCCTATTTACCTTTACGTCATCACAGCCACATTGTTAGTGCAGCACATAGGAAGGTTTCAGTAGTAAGACACATTAAAATGAATTTCAGCAAATATACCTACTTTTGCCAGTTTTGCGAATCTTTCTCTTTTACATCACTACTGTGTCCATATGCCACACTTTTCATAATTACGGACAGTATGGACGTTTCAGTTAGCCATTTTTTTTTTTTTTTTGTCTCTTGCGCAGTATCTTTTTGTTGTTGTTGTTGTTTTAGAAAGTTAGATTGGCACACCTGCTGCAAAGCCAATAGCCACCAGCTGTGTAACAGTCTTTTTAACTGAGATTAAGTTAATTAAGTCTATGGAGTGTTACTTTTTGTCTCCTCCCTGAATAACTGTGACCACTCTATTTGGAGTGGTTACTGCTGTTTTCGTAAACAGGTAGAGCCATGTGTGACATGGGGAGATCTTTAGGAGGAAATGGAGGGAATGTAATCAGGGCAGAGCACATATCAACAGTAGAATGAAAGTGTCGTTAATTTCTTTTTTAAGTGATAAAATTGAATTTAATTGTGTTTTCCCTGGCTTGATGGTATTTATTCCCTCTGCTGCAAAACTGGGATTTTGGACAACACTGTAGCGGTAAGCATAGTGAATTACTGAAGGAAATGCATTTGGTGTTAATTGAATACTGCTGTGGCAATGTTTCTTGTCCATTTCCACAGAAAGTAGCTGTTGAAAAAAGGTCACATCATGTCACCAGATGACAGACCCTGTCCACACTGACCTTTCCCACTCTATTCTTGTAATTACTGTAGGCACGGGCTGATTCCCTACCTGCCAAATTTGAAAATAAAGAATTTGTCACCAGTTACGTAAAGCTGCCAAAATGCTACTAAAGATAGTAATCATAACTTTAGTCGTCTGTGTAGATTACATAAAAAAATACATCTCATGTCTGTGGCCTGGTGGCCATGCTGTTTAATGCATACCACAGTACCCATAATGGCTCCATATGGTTTCCATGTTATCCCTTGGTTTCCTGTTTTCTGACTCCTGTCCGTCTGTATGTATCTGTATATCTGCTGAGTATATTTTCTTTCCTGCCTCTGTCAATGTCAAACAGCTATTTTCATTCAATACGTTTACTGTAGTATCTGCTGTAACTGTGTCGGTACTAATATCGCTGTGTTTGCACTATACGACTACATCCATAGCGGCAGTCACCGCTACTTCCGTTGAGCCAGACGTGTTGTTTTAATGTCTGAAGGGCTACATTCAAATAAGGATGCCTCCCAGAGTGTGTTTAGGCTGTTGGAGGAGCCACCCAAATATAGCCCCTCTGCAGGAGCTCCATCCTTCTTATAATCCCCTTTCAAAGCCAAGGAAGTACATCCTATTTTATCATCATTCTCATTGTAATATGAAACCTTGTATGGCAGCAAATAATTAAACATTTTTAAAAAATCTTTTTCATCATGATTAGCTGAAAGGACATACATTTATGCTGGCAAGTAAAGTTAATATCACACCCAGCTTGACTTGAAAAATATATACAGTACATTTTTTCCACTGTCAAGGATCAGTTTGTTCTCCTTTGCTGAAATCTGGCAAAGAAACGACAGAACAAGGGAAACCAGGTCCCAGACTTTTTTTTGTTGATAAGTGCACTTCTGCCGTCAAAGTACCAGTTAAAAATAACAAACTCTGCAGTGAAGTTTCATGTCAGTTTGACTCCAACAAAAAAAAAAAAAAATGAAAACAGGATGGCATACAAACCTGAAACTTAAATTCAAACTGAATCTACTCAATAGTTGTAAGCTCTTTCACACATTCATATGTAAGTGCAAAACGCAGAACAATTCTAGCTTAAGTGAATTTTAGTAGTTCTGAGATTTGAGTTAGGGTCTGAGATTTAGTTCTGAAAAGGATGTACATAAATATTTTTCTATCAAATGGTTTTATTGTGTTAAATATTAATAATCATAGCAGTAGGTATTACTGTAAGAGACTTTTATTTTTTATATTTAGATAAACAGCTATGCTGCCATGGTTACATCTTATCACCTTTTAATGTTAATCAGCCACTTTTCCTTTCATCTGACTTTAATTGGCAGCAAATTGCTTGTATATCAAATATACTCATCTTTAAATGGGTTTATATGAGGATAACAAATTGCCAATATTCTCCTCTGCTTGTACTTAGGTGTGGTACGTGCCTCCTCTGTTCTCTCCTCACTCCTGTGAGTTAGCTCTCTCTTTACCTGCAGGGGAAGGACAAGTGGCAAGTGTGGATAGTCTGACAGATCTGATTTGTCAAGCCATTACCCTGGGTATGTGCTACGGTGGCTTTGCCAAGCAGCGCTACTCAATGAAATAAATACGCATTAGTCCCTGTCTGCATCAGCCCACAACATTTCTCTCATTGTTCATTGCATTTTTGAAGCGTGTTCAAATTATTCTCAGTGAAAGAGGCACAGGGGAAAGCTCTGCTCCAAAACTGGAGAAGGATGAAGTTTGGTGGGGTGGGGGGGGGGGGTCAGTGATGAAAAGGCATTGTCAAAAAGCGCCAAACACTTGAGCTGTGATACAAGCATTAGTGTTTTCAGTGGGGTGGAAAAAATGTGTGTGCGTGTGTGAAAGGTGTGAAGCCCATGGATGAGAGAGCAGAAAACAGGTTTGACGCAGTCACAGAGAAGCTGAGGCAAAAAATGAGCAACAACTCAATCATATCATGGTGACTCATTCAAGATAGTTACTGCTTGTTGTTTATGAAAAGCAATGCAGCACTACATGAAATGTTTGGATTTGTGCAGTTCTCTTCTGCCGACCCCTAACATTTTTATTTTTTTAGACAGTGGCCAAAATGTGAACGTTGAGCTCCCTGTTCATTCATGCTGAAAAACGGCATAAACATAGGGACTTCTGTGTCTGTTCTCCTTGTGGTTGATGACTGTGAAACTGTGACTTTGGATTTTGCCACAGTGTAGTGGCACATTCTTTAAATAATAGTTAATTTACTCATCTAGGGTATTTTTTTTTTTATGTACATGCAGTGTGTTATGTTTTGAATGTGTATATTTTTGAGCATATGAGTATCCGTCCGTCTGTCTGTGAACATGCAAAGTGTATGTTTATTCTTTTACAGGCCCTAATGAGAGCCTTGAGTATCTGGGACTTGTGTGGGTGGCAGGTTGGTGCTGTTTATGTCAGCCTGTGTGACGTGCAGTCACAAGTCTGTGTTGACTTGATGTGTGTTTGAGGTCAAGCTGTGGAATTCAGACGAGTGGGTGTGTGTGTGGTCAGCTGTGGTAAAACGTGGATTTCCCCTCTATGGTTTTGGCCAAACTGGGTTGCTCAGAGACCACTGTGACTGTTCTTGGACACTGGCCACTATAAAGGAAAAGAAGAAGAAAAAGCTCTTACAGTACATGAGTAAGTCACTGTTTCCTTTATTTCCTGTGTAGGTTGCATGGAAGGACGCATGCAATCCTCTAAACTCCATAACACTTACACGCAACATTATTTCCGTTCTATATTTGAGGAACAATTCTTCGTGTGTAACAAATTATTTTAGTGTGAGTTAAGAGAAGCTTGTGTGTGTGGTTGAGTGTTGAATTATTAAATCAGGAACAATACAGCGTTTTTTAGGTTAGGGGTCATGAAGTCGCCTCCACTCAATGACAGTAAAGTGGTGAGATGGTGACGTACCACCTGACTGACTGCTGGCATTTCCACCCCACACTCAGTAACTCTCCCTGGCCAGCTTTCACAGATGGCCCACGGCCTGCAGAACATGGAGGCCTAAATGTCACAGCGCCTTCTTCTCCAGAGAGGTGAGACAGCGGGGCACCCTAAGTGCTGGAGTACCCACTCAACAGCCAACATTTAATGCCTTTAGAAGAGAGAATGGACAGTGAAATTATACAAATTAAAGCATTTAAAATGAGGTACTTTGAAAGAGACATACTCCATAAAAGCATTTAACCTAAACTTGATGACACCAAGTGTCACACAGCTTTTCTTATGTTTCTCATATTCTTCATATTTCAATGCTTTTGAAAAAAAATTGCTCAAGACTCGGCTAAGTTCATTTCTTTTTCACATTTTCTGTCTCCAATAGGCTTGGTAGCACCTCGACATAGCTCAGGTTCTCTTGGACAAAAAAGGTGGACACAATAGCAGGCATACATGAACAATATGCTGTCCCAAACCCTTGCAACAAATAGTATCTCTGGAACGCTTAGCTTAAGGTTAAGATTGTGCCAAAGAGGTGGTGACTCAACTCAGTGTTCTTTAGTCATGTTAGCAACATAGCTCGAAGGATGGCAGTGTCAGTCTGTCGGTCCACCACTTCGGTCCAGACTGAAATATCTTTTTACAACTATTTAGATAATAAATAGTACACACACACACACACACACACACACGCACACGCACACGCACAAACACACACACACACACACACACCCAGGATGAATTTGTAATTTAGATGAATTTCATCCAAGGCCATCATATTTTTGTCCAGTACCTTGGTTTTTGACCAAATACCTGCAACTAATGACATCCCCATCAACCTCAGCTGTACTTTGTCTTTTTGTGTTTAGTGCTAATTAATAAATGTCGGCATGCTAAAATCCTAAACTAAGCTGGTGAACATGCTAAACATTATACCTGACTAACCCCAGCATGTCCAGCGTTGTCATTTTGAGCGTGTTAGCATGCTGATGTTGACATTTACCTCAAAGTACCACTGTGCCTAAGTAAAGCCTCACACAGCTGCTAGCACGGCTGTAGACTCTTAGTCTTGTTTAAATGGTACTGCACTGCACTTACATAACTCTAACCACCACTAACCTTAGCAGACAAAGCACTATACAGTTTGCCTTTCATTCAACCATTCACACACACTGTTGGCAGCACATCTGCCATGCAAGGCGCTGGCCATCAGGAGCAATTCAGTGTCTTTGGAGTAACAGGGCATCAAACCACCAACCACTCCTGACTCACATGTGTTGTTTTGTATTTTATTACTGCAAAATGTATGAAATATTTTTTGCTCCCCATGTCCACATGGAAGCAAAACACCATTAAATTCCTTATAGATACACTTTATGTATGCAATGAATAACTGCACCCAACTCTACATGCTCCCAAGTGGCAAGTGACACACACAGAAGTGCAGCTCTCCTGCAGTGGGATGTCTTAAAAATGTACTGAAAATTGAATTTGCAAAGTCATAACAGAGCAAGGTTGCTATGCTAATGCACTGATATTACACATACAGCTAACTCATTTATATTCACGAGTACTGGGATTTGTTTCTTAAACAAAATGTCAAAAAAAACAAAAACTACACAATATGTATAGATGAACAACACCTCTCATGAATATTTTAAAATGAGTTTGTCATCTTTAACTGGTTGAGTGTGTGTATCCATAGCTACCAAAAAAAAAAAAAACACATTATCAATGGATAACAAAAGTTGCATTTTCCACAGAATCACATATATTATTTATAATGTTCCATGAAGCTCTGCTGACACTGTGAACTTCAAAAACTCTTCAGATGGAAGACAGCCACTTTCATATACGCTATGAAGTGTATGCACACAGCATGTGAAGGTGAGAAAGATGCTTCATTATTCCCGCTTACAGTGACTGAGAGATTGATTTGAATGCGAGAGAGACTCAGATGTGGTGAATAAGGGCTGGACAATGAAGGCTGTCTCTGAGAGTTGGCTCGACAGTTTAGACCACAGAATATACGGAGGAAATTAGAGAGTTAACAGAGAGAAAGCTCCATGTGGGGGTGTGGAAAAAGAGAGTGTGAGAGAGAACATGAGCCAGATAGAGTAAATAGAAAGTAGCAGAGAGAAGAGACGGACCAAGTGGTGGAAGAGAGCAGATGGTGGGGTAATACTGCTCTGCTCTCATTACTTCGCCTTCCCCGACATTATTGGTCGGGAAATTGGTTGGGATATTACAGCGGACATAACAGCCTTTATCGGCAATTTTCCCCTGTATAATTCCCTTGGTTCTGCTCCTTCAAAGGCAGATGAAACGCTCACCGGATGAGGGTAGAGTCAGTACTGGAGAGAAGAAACCAACTCCACTGGCATGGACAGCATGCAGTTTATTTCAGCCAGCCTTGGTGAAATGCATACAAAATCAATATAGTAGACTTAAAATCCATGAGGGGTAAAATGCTTCCAATAAGTTCCCATCTGGCCATATTCTTTACCAGCCTGTTTGGTGCTGTAAATATAAATCCTATAGTGATCTGAAAGCCATCAGTCACCGGAGTGTTTTTCATTTCAGAGCAAAAGAAGCCATATCTTTACTCTGTGTTTGCATCACAGAGCTTTATCTTAACTCCATCCTCTATGTCTGCGAGCCATGTGGATAATTTGCTGGTGAACGCAAAGTGACCAATGACGGTCCCTCTCTTTTCTTTTCAAAACAATAAATCTAACAATAGATAATCTTCAAAATTCTCTGCACGGCTCCGCAAAGACACCCCAGACCTCTCCCTAAACAGTCCAGTGAATATGTATAATGTACAACTGCAATGAGTTTTTGAGGCAGGATGATAGGCTTGGCGAGTTCTTTCATCAGCAGATTGGTGCGACCAGAACAGTGCTGCCGGCCTAATTGGAATAATTTAACTGCTTACTTTGAAGTGTAAAATACGTGTGCTAGAGAAGAGGTTCCTGAAAGGTCAGTGCTAGAGGCGGTACACGTTGCTGCTTTGAGATGTAGAGTGGCCCATAGAGATGATATCATTATTTGGATTTCTCTTTGATTACTAGTGCAGGTTGTGGCAAAATCCTTTGCATTTTGACCACTGATATTCAGATTAAACCGTTTGTTCTGACTTTGTTGATACTGAATTCTTTTAAAAAAGAACCCACTACATGATTTAAATGATTGAGACGTCCTGCCGTCCTGTCCACTGCCTTGATCATATAATATTACCTTTTTATTGATGTGTAAATCTAATTGTATCTCTACTGTAATATGGAAATAAATTCAAGACTTCATCTGACCTTTACAAATATGAAATGAGACTTGTGGATACAAAATAAGATTTGCAAATTCACACTCAGATGTGCAAATTTGTTCTGAGAAATTAAATGCTTACCCAAGTGGCCGATCCATTTTGGTCTTCGCTGTGTCCAGGAATAGTTGCAGTGTTGTTTTGGCAGCATGAGTCCACTTGATGGATCCTCTTAGGGAAACATACATTAACAGAGAAGCTGGAGAGACCAAAGTAACTCAGAGCCCTCACCTGGTGGTGCCTCTGATTTCAGGTGCCATAGTACAAATCTCAGTGTATAAAATATGACACCTGACCTAATTACAGTTATTTTCACGTTTTAAAATCTGAATTACAAATATTAGTATTTGCACAGTTGTACACAAAATGCAGTTGCAAATATCAGATTACAAATATTAAAGTATAAAATTGACAATGTTTACACACATTTGCAAATGACAGATTATACATTTCCATTATTGTGATTCAGATTATAAATCCATGCTTCAGTTAATGCCTTTCAAACAAACTTAATCAAAATGATAAACTGCACTGCGACTGCAGCCAATACTATGACCGCTATACGCTGCTGAAATTAATATAAATGATCATCAATTACTGAATAAAAGTTGCAACTACAGTTTGACTCCATAAATAATGTTGTACAGTAGAAGATTTTCTCTATCAGTGATGGATGAGAACCTACAGTGTGCTTTGACCCATTATCACCTCACTGGTGGCCAGCTTTGTTGTTACAGCTTTTTAGACTTCCACACACAGTGGCTGGGTGAACTAGCCACTTATTATGACATTGTTTCACATTAACAGTGTAGCCACTTCCTCTCTTAACAGCCGTGGCCTAAAGCAAATATTTTCATGTATGACATCATCTGGACACTTTGACCCGTGAATAACAATTTGCTTACAAGACATTTGGCAACACTGTCACTGTGGAAGACTGGACCTGAGATATTTTCACCATACAGCAGAAATTTCATGCGTTTCGGTGGCTTGTCACTTATTATTCATTATTTTCAGGTACTGGGTACATTATTACAGTGAAAATGTTTGTGATGCGAGCTATTATATACACAAGTTACTATTCCGTGGCTAAGAAATGTAGTTTCCCCTGTGAGACTGCTTCTGTTGGTTAGTACAATACTGCAACTGTGATCATATGCAACCAAATAAAAAAATGCCATGGCACCAGAGCACAAAACACACAAAATAAACAAATATCTACTGTATGCGACAAATAGAATAAAATGGATATTTGTTACAAAATACCAATGAACCACAGTCAAGTAGATACATATAACATGATGCAGACCAGTACAAATCCCCATGTGTGGTTTCAGAAAGCCAATTCCACACTGTCCTTCAGAAGGCATTGAAATGCTGGACACACTGCCGCAGAGATTCTCAAAGCGTTCTGTTGCTGCATATCTGCAATACTGTTACAAAAGAGAGCTGAATGCCATTTGTCACAGACTGATTCTCACCAGTACAATCTGCATTTCTGTGACTCATTAGACTTTCTCCCAATTATTTGTTCTTGTTTTGAACATTAGTCAGCCATCTACTACTTGATGACGCAGCTGTAGATATCACAAATGTTAAAGGGGCTATTTGCAAACTTTTCTGCTACCGAACGTGGTTTCTTGCCCGGAGAAGGTGATGGTGATTGTCGCTTGACAAGAGCTTTGGCCAACGTTGTCTTAATAACACAAGAGGTTTTAATAGTCCTCTGAGCAGCGGTACATCTTCAGGGCAGATTGGAGGCTGCAGTGACTCGCTATTGGAAAGTGGAGAGACGGGCTGGAGTTAGCTAGGTAGCATGCTGACTTCAGTAGTAGATGCGATAGAGACAAGATTTAACATTGGTGTTGCTTTCCAGTGTTGGAGATTTAAGAATTAAGTTTGATGCTGAAATCGCAATATCTAGACTGGTAAGAAAACAGCTGTTAATGCTAACGTTGGCTATGTAGCAAAAGCAAAACTTACAAATAGCTCCTTTAATGTTTCATAATGTGTTTGATACAAAAAAAAAATCTTTGTTGTCCTGTAAAGTGTCTGCTATTCACCACCTGTAGTGTCTGCTGCTATGCTGAGGCTGCTATGAACCTCTGTGTAGTTGTGGAAAGTGCTGACATCACCAGCAATGTTCCAGCCGAGGCCATGTTTGTTTTTATTTGTGTTTCCTGATTAGGATGTAGAGCTGGGGCATTGTACCGGAGGAAAGGCAGCAGGGGTTCTGACTCACAGGCTCAAAGCGTTTTGGATTAAAATGCATTTTGTAGGTGAGGATGTTTATATATATTCATAAATATCATCACCTCTTACTTCAGACTCCTCTGGTTGTTTAGCTAAATGTTCTCAAAATCGCACAGATGTGTTGTTACGTGTTTGTTCTTACAACTTCTTCTGTATCAAGAATCAATCCTTCACCCTCGTCTAAGAACATTTGGTTGGTCTACTGCATCTTATAAAAACATGTAAATGTATCTGTGTTCACATTTTTACATCTTTGAAGTGTGATAACATTTTGTGCCTCAGAAATTGAGTGAAACATTTCTCATTCATGTTTAAATGAAAGCAGAATCTGGCTTTAAACTCTTCATCAACTGTTTATGGTGCTTGATGGAAATTCATTTACATTACTTAGTAAAAAATTAATCAGCTGATGATGAAATACTCTGTCTGAGTGAATCTACTTGAGGCCTATACTCAAGGCTGTCTTGTATATTTGGTGCTCCACACTGTCAAATAGTCTAAAGATCATTCATCTTAAAAACATATTACTTCAAAGTGGACTAATAAGTTGTAAAAGTCAATGAACTTAAGATAAGTTGAATCTGCTTTACACACAAACACACACACACACACACACACACACACACACACACACACGGTCGTGTCTCCATGATGAGGCCATTACATTGACTTGCATTCATTTCCAGGAGACTTACTCTAACCTTTCCCATAACTACTACTCACCTAACCCTAACCATTACCCTAACCTTAAAAATGAGTCTGAAAATGAGCACTAGAGTTTTTATCTTGAATGAACTTATTTACATTAAGTTAATGAAAAAAAATAGTTTATTCCACTAAATTCCTGCATGATTTTTTACACTGTTAGTCTAATTTTGGTCATATTTTATAGTTGATATATCTGGATTTAATGGAGCAAAGATGCATCTAATAATCTAAAATTGGGACAAAGAATTATGTTTTTCCTCAAATAAGAATTTCTGAAAGCATGCTGAAAAAATTACTTGCTCACAGTGCATATAAGCAACAGTTTTTCTACATGGCATTACCTTTCTCTGTGTCGAGTTCAACTTTTTCATTTAGATTCCAAATTGTTTGCTTCAGTTGATGTTGCTCCTGCACTTCAAACCTGTTTATTCAGAATCCGTCTGAATGATTCTTCTTGTTTGCAGGAGAAAGATAATGTGAAAAAATATCTGTAAACAAATTTCTGTTTGTATTCATACAAAGTTCTTCCCAGTAGCCTTGAGGTGTTGTGAAAAGTTTATGTAGGGCTGGTGGGGACAATATAAAGTGGTGCATGGAAATAGCTAGAATAGCCTTTCACCTCAGCGCTAAAACACATGAAACACACCTGCATGAGAAATAAATTCTGTCATAAATATGTAATGTAGAACAGTTGTTTTTCAGTCTTATATCAAACGATTATTAGAAAATCCCAGGATTGATGTTTAATGGGAAACTAATTCAAGTGAAAAGTTTGAAATTGTTGCAGAGGTAGTGAATGAAGTTGTGAGTTGTAGATTATAGTTCACAGCATGCAGAGATTTTTAAAAAAAATTTACATCTTCCACAGAGGACGTGGTTAAAATGTTGGTTGTGTTGACATATGATTTAAAACTGGTCATAAAAAGATATAAGGTATGTCTGGCACTCAGCTTCAGAAAGCACACAGACACACTGTGAAGTCAGGACAGAGCCAGACAGGATAACACACAGGCACACTCATAAAATCCCACCTCCTACCACATCCCACCGTTTAGTCTGACCACACTGTCTGTCAGGCAGTTCCATGGATAGGAGCTGTTTTATCTGTCTGACATTTGCAATGACTTTTAGATAAAAAAATGTTCTCTGACACTTAATGGCTGAAAAATATCAGCAGATTTGACTGAAATGAGCACATCACAAAATATTTACCATGCAGGGAATTTTCTGTATCCAATAGAGAGCTGGCTTTTAGACTCCATCTGCTTTAAGACAGTTTGTCTTCCCAGAGCAGCAGTGTCAGAAACAAAAGCGATGAGCGCAACTGTCAAATAGATATCATGAGTCAGATTTAAATTTTTGAAGCTAATACTTCATCTCTGATGGATTGCCTGGAATAACTTTTAGGTGTCTTGAAAAAGGGGAAAACAGAGCACTGAAGAGCAATTTCAGCAATTTTGTCCATTCCAACACCCTTGTAGCCATATTTAGTGTCAGTATATTTTAGTGTCAAACCCTCACCTAAAGTTATCTTTGGCATCAATCAACTTCACTATACCAATTTTTGTTCTTTCTTGCTTTTCTGTTTCCTTCTCCTTCATTTTCATCAGCCAGCCTGTCAGTCATGTATCTGTTCAATAATTCAGAACTACATTTTTCTTGCTTCATCTGATAGAGAGAATCTGCGGCCTATTGGAGCTGCGGAAACTGCCTCAACCTGAGACTGGGCCGTGAAATTGGAGTGCCAGGCAGGCATTAACCTGGCTGGGTATGTACATATTAATATGCTCATTATCTGCAGCACGAAGGGACATGTGGTCTGTGGCACACCGGTGACATTCAAGAGGACACAATGCAAAGGCACATGTGTTTGCACTGGGAAGTATGTGTGCAACCACACAGTGAGTATATGCACAGAAGCTCTCCATCTTTAACCTGCACCACACACACACACACACACACACACACACACACAAAGCGCACATGACCCAGTCCCCTCTCATACACCCACGCTCATTTTCACCATTTTGTGTTAATTCCCTCCACAGAAGGTGTAGGACAGCATTATTAATCATGTGCAGCTTCTGACTAAAAGCCAGCCAAACAACCCCAGGAAACAAACAGTAACTTGTTTACGCAGAAAATTAATTCTCTGTCATGCACATCTTGTTTAAGAATTAAAGAAATTAGCCTAGGGTGAAGACATATCCATGGTGTGTGTTCGACCTTGTTCTCTGCCTGGCTGTGCAGGGCTATATTAGGTTGCTGTAACAGACCAAAGACAAAACGAATGTGCAGTATCACCAAAGGATAGGAAATATTTGGAGGACACAGTGGAGGGTGTAATGGCAAACAGTGGACTAAAACAAACAACAATCAAACACAACAGCTATTTCATGAATCACCTTTTATTGTTTTTAAAATACTGTTTTTATGCTGCTTGTGTTTTTGTAATGCTTGAGTTTTGTGGGTTATCGATGCAGATTTGTTTTTTAGAGTAGCATATAATTTCAGCCTGTGGCAAAGCATTCATCAATACATCTTTTTTGTTTCAGCAGTTTATCTTACCTTCTTGAGTTATCAGCTGCCCCTTTACCCCTGTGATCTTACAGTTAATGATTAACTCCTGACTGGAGGTTTGACGTACCTGGGCCCTGCCTGCTGTTTGGATCACCACAGTGAAGAATCATGGGAGTTTTCTGGTTAGAGAGCACTTAGTTCACTCGTGCTTTATTCCCCCTATCATGAAACACCACTCATTGTGTGCTGGGGTTACATAAGTACACACTGAAGGCTTGTGGATTAGCATAATGACCATCTGCAGACTTTAAAAGCTGTAATCAAGTTCCTCAATGAATCTATAAATGCTAATTAGACTCATCGAAGACTTCATGTTCAAAAAAGAAAAACACATTTTAATGTGCCTTCTAGCACAGTTTCACTGTAGAGTGAGCTGAACAAATGAATCTGCAGAGGACAAAGACTTACTGAGACTGAAAGACTCCTCTTTCCCCCTTTTTCTTGTATTGTATTTGTTTCTTTGGCAAAAAATATTACTCTATAGAGTGTTATGGAGGACTCTTTTGATTATGTCCATTTAAAGATCTGTGTGTCTATTCTCAGAGCAGACATAAGCACAATTTCTTATAGCCTGACTCATTGTCCAGTCTATCAAACGTACTCCCAGTAGACTTGAGAAACATTAGCGCAGCTCACTCAGCTTGATACTACCGGCGGCAATATAGGAGGGATGAGACGTAAGTGGCATCCACACACAGTCTAAAAGCATTCAAACCATCAATCGTATAAAATTAAAGGCTGATATACATTTAATGCAAGGAACTCAGAACTACAACATCTCAAATTTGAACAATTTGATAAAATATTTTCATCAACATACAACTGTAAACAAAGAGGGGTTTCAATTTTAAGCAATAAAAACATTCCATTTGTCCACAGCACAGCTTGTATTTATCTGGACAGAAGGTTCATCATCATTAATGCTGTTAACCACACAACATTTACACTCACCAACATATACCACCCCAAACATTATAACTTTTTCTCCTTACTGTGTGACTTCAACAAATATTCTAATAGCTGGAGACCTCAATACTGTCATTAACCCCACAATTAAATGTGTAGTAGTACCTTCAGTATCTCAAGAAACTGGCACTCCACCGAAATTAGAAAACAGGGTATGAATGATTATGGATTTGGCGATAGGAGAAGAATGAGCGAACCCAATATTCATATTTCCCCTCCCTCTATCAGTCTTCCTCCAGAATTGACCTTTGTCTCGTAAGCAAGTCACCCAACATATCCTAGAAAACACAATTCATTTGATCATCATCAGCAATCACACTCATGTTCTCCTAAGCCTCTGACAAGATGGCACTTCAGCACATCACTTTTAGAGAATCCAGATTTCAACTCACTGATCAAAAGAGAGTAGTCATCCTTCCTGGAGATGAACAACTCAACAGAAATTTCACCCTCACTGTTTTGGGAAACAGGCAAAGCAGTAATGAGAGGTAAAATCATATCATATTCATCACACAAGAAAAAGAAGCAACAAGAACTGTAAAACACTGTAGAGCAAAGGATTAAACATCTAACAATCCAATATACCAATAACCCCAGTGAACAAATGCAAACCAACTTTCATAATTCGACTTCAAAGTATCATATACTTAAAACACATTTCCTTTTTTAACGCAAAAAAGAGAAAGCAATTATCCTGTCCATACTTAATTCTACAGGTCTCATTGCCCAAAAAGTATACGAATGATGTCTTTCAAACATTTTACAGCAAATTTGTACCCCTCAGATCACCTACCCATACAATCAAACATGGATGACTTTCTAAAGAACCTGGACTTACCAACACTATCTTGAAGCAAACATTTTAGATGCTCCCCTAACCTCTGAAGAACTCAATAAAGCCCTGAATAAAATGCCCACTAATAAATCACCTGGACCAGATGGACTTACTAATCCTATGGACACTTGTTGGATATTCTATTACTACAATTTTACAGAGTAACTGCAGAGTCCAAAACCACCTCCACCATCACCATGCACATGTAATGGCACTGCTATTAAAAACCTAATAAAGACCCAACCCACACTTCTAGCTACCGTCCTATCTCACTAATAAATACTGACTTAAAAATTATTACTAAAGCCCTAGCAACCAGAACAGAAACAGTCATACCTAATCCACCCTGACAGACATGCTTCATATAAACAACCATAATTGTATCATTAGATCCTGAAAAAGAATGTGATAAAGTAAACTGGACTTTTCTATTTTGTACCCTGCACGAGTTTGGTTTTGGGGAGTTGTTCATCCATTTGATAAGAACACTGTGCACTTCCCCTGGGGCCACAATATTCACTGAGCTTCACACTTCATCAGGAAACCAGACAACGATGCCCAGTCTCACCATCCTTATTTGCCATCTTTATTGAACCACTTTCAGAAGCATAACAACAAAGCAATGAAATTGAAGGAATTCAGGGTGGCAATTCATAAAATGCGTCTTTATGCTGATGATCTATTAGTATACTTACAGAATTCTTATATGTCATCCCCGGAAACTTCCAACATCATTAACAACTGCTCCACAAACTCACACTACACAATAAACTGGGATAAATTAGCTATACTACCACTGTCTGAAGATGCTTGGGATTGTGCAGCCCAAGATCCCCCCACTTCACATTGGCAACATAAAATATTCAAACATTAATATTTCTCCTAGGCTGTCAGAACTCTTCGACCTCAATTACACCCCTTTGCTTAAAAAGAAAAAAAATTAGAAATTGACTTCAAACGCTGAACCAAGCTGACACTCAATGGAAGAATTACTACAGTAAATATGAGAACCTTACCTCAGATTAATTATTACTCACCCAAATTTACTGGAAAACCCCCAAAAAATCTCACTCTCAACCTTACAAAATGGAAAATCACAAGGAGGCCTATAAGCACCAAACTTCATCCACTACTTTTTGGTTAATTAAGTAAATGGACCTGAAAGCACGATGACCATAAACCATGGCTAGAACAAAATCAATATAAAACCAACTCAGTTGCAGGACGTCCTTTCTGCCCAGGTCCCTTTAAAAACCATTTCTGTCCAACATCCAACAACTGTTTTTCTCTTTGGTTCCTTCTCTCCTACACAGTCATGGATAGCAATTATGCCCAAGTCTCTGTTCAATGCAAGGCTTGTCCCACTGTAGTATTGTATGTGTGTGATGTCAAGTAATGTCTTTATGCTAAAACGCTGATTCTGTGTTTGTCTTGCTTCACCAAAGAATTCAAGGATAGGAGGGATGAGACACAGAACATGAGGACAGCCTAAGGTGCTGGTGAGTAAAGACATTTAGCCACATGCATGTAGGACAACCTGAGGCGTGGTTGTGGGTGGAGTGCATCTCCCACTTTGTCAGCAAGTTGCATGAAACTAATTTGAGATACTCCTCATTATACAGCATAAGTACATGTTTTACATGAAATATGCATGATACAAAATAATGTATGAAATTTTAAGTATACACATTATTAATGTCCTATATATAACGTCAACATAATATGGTGCAGTTGGTGATAACATAGTTTGCTGCACCAGTGGCTCCTAGCCATTGCTGCTATCATATTTTGACCTTTACTGTTACAAACAAAAGGCTGTAAAAGGCACAGTACATTTGTGGGAAAAGATATCCAGACATATGATCCCTTGACATTATTGTGTACTTCAGTGACCATAAGAGTGAAGTAGTGTCGATAGAATTTGCTTTAAAAAAAGAAAAAAGAAAAAGGCTTGCAATTAAAGAATGGGAATCTCTTTTTCAGTGTTCAGAACATTTGTAGAAAAATAAAATGAGAAAATAACAAAGAAAATGAACTCAGTGTCTCAGTGTTAATTATTACATTCTTACCAGCTGAGTGAGGCTTGATGAATTAAAGTAAGAATTAAAACACCAATAATTATTTAGGACATTAAAGTAATGGGTACAGAGTCTTATGATTGTTGAATATTGTGTTCCAATAAGTGCATATTAAACAAATTTTAAAAAAAAAATACTCCCCTACTGTGTTGCTGTGTGGCTGATTGTAAGTTCACCTATATTATTATTTCAACAAATCTCCACATGTTCCCATTTTCTTATATAATTGATCACATAACCTATAGTGTATGTACATATATCCATACATTCAATTTATTCATTTTCTTTATTATTTAAATTTTAAATTTTACTCTATTTTAGATTTAACTATAGAGGTTCAAGGGAAAAGAAAAAAAATGTGCAGCAGCTGAACTTTGGTTATTTTGTGGTCACAAGCACACCTGTGGAACAGTGGATTAGAAGTACACCATAACTGATGTGATGGGTCCGTCTTCAATCATCTGCTCAAATGGTCTGTTTTCATTCTGTTTTAAATAGGAAGCTGCTTCTCATAGTTCGGCAGAAGTGACAGAACAGCACCATAAACTGGTGAGGGCAGATGGACAGATCTGCTTGGTAGGAGATTATAACATGTTGCTTTGGTCCTATGAGAACTGCAATTTAATGTAAACCTGCAACAAGCTGGGCGAAAGCTGATGTGGGACATTTTGGCTGTGACAGGAAGGCAAACATCCACCAGGCCCTGATATTTACTGTTTAGAGGATGAAATGTCAAGTGGGTGATTGATCAGGGCTAAAAATAACCCTTTGTCTGGTTATGTGTTTAAAATCTGAACATGAATCTTAGACCACAGACCTTGTTGGTTTAATTATTTTTAGAAGGCTTAAAGCAAGGAAAATTTCTTTGCCCAAAATGTGTTGGGGGTTACAGTTGGATGACAGTTGTGTCGCATTTCGTGACCGCTTTCAGAAAGACAAGAACAACAAATTTAATCACTTCTAAATTTGAAACCTCACCTTAACTTGAAAAGTCCAAATGGAAGAAAAATGCATCATCTACTCACCCATTCCTCAGTCGGAAACCATAACCTGGTATTTGTATCCAAGTCCAAGCACAATGTTCAAAGCCTTGAATAATAGCCTATTCAATACATCTATCTTTCAAACGTTTCAGTGCTTGTTCCTCCATTGGTCTCTAAACAGCGTACCTATGTGGCATAATAGGCCTAGGCTACTGTTGTCAAACGACTGCCAAATTAGTCCAAAAGATTATGATGATGATGATATTAAAACAAAACAAATAGATTATTACATATATATATAGCCATATTCTCGCTAAGCAACAGAAAAGTAGCAAGAATATTTTCAAAATCTTTGAATCTAAAACAAGTTCAATCTAAGAATTTAATGTTGCTTTATTTTAAGTAAAAAATAGATGAAAAATCAATAATACAAACCAAAAACCCAAAAGAAGCAGTTTTCTGTAAAAAATTAGTCAAAAGAATCTTTAACAAGCCTAAAGGATTTTTTTAATATATAAATATGTAATTGTAATTTAGGCACTGCGAAATAAGTAAGACGAAGGCCATATCATTCCCAGTGACACATGATGAAACAGACAATTACACACAGACAGATCACAAACCACAACACAAGCAACAGCAAGCAAAAATTAAACCAGGCCAGGCAGCCCTAGTTTAGCAGTGTCAGGGACGAAGCCTGCATTAGTTAGTCAGAAACTGGAAGCATTGACTCATCATCACTTCCTGTCATATTGATGACATGCAATATTATAAATCTATCTTGAGGTGGAATTTTCCTTCAAAAGTAAGACACGTCATGATTTTCATAGTGTTTTAACAAACAGATTGACATAATCTGAAATAATTACATTTGTTTGAGGATGCCC
The DNA here is from genome assembly GCF_021018895.1 of Seriola aureovittata. Taxonomy (NCBI): domain Eukaryota; kingdom Metazoa; phylum Chordata; class Actinopteri; order Carangiformes; family Carangidae; genus Seriola; species Seriola aureovittata. Next base: position 15,120,558 of record NC_079380.1, on the reverse strand, counting down.
ATACAGTAATTCCTTAAGTTGGCAGTGTCATACTTAATCTGATTATATCAAAATCACTCTGTCTGTTTACATTGCCCATTCATTTAGTGATACCAAACTCATTTTGTCTATTGCCATTGTAATGTACAAGCATGAATATACATGAAGGACAGTTTAATACAGTAATTTCTTCTGACGGTACACTAATGCCTGTCAGTGGCAATGCTGAGAAATGATACTGATGGGATATGTTTAAACAGCCACCCCACCCTCAGCACACAGGCCTCAAGACTATCTCTAATAATGAATATTTCATCCCAACAGATAACACAAACATTCAGTTCAGACATGAAGCAGTCAACATTTCATAAAAAACCTCCAGGAGACAGCACACTATGGGCTCATCCAAACTTTTAAGACTTCTTGGCACATGCACAAACACATACCCGTAAAAAAAAAAAAAACGCCCTTGTATCGGCTGCCCTGAGCCACCCTCGCACTAAAACCACTTGTTTACTCAGTGATCCCATGTTGGCTTCCAGACCACAGTGACCTGGGAGCAGGGTAACTTTCTGTGGCCTTGCCTGCCTCGTAACCACTGTCCCTGGCTGAAGATCAAGGCTGTCTGAGTTTGGTTAAAACACAACCAGTGAGAAACAAGGACCCAAACAATGTAGGAGGAAGAAAGTGAAACAGGCTGGGACAGAAGATGCTATTGACAGCACAAATGACATACAAAAAAACCCATATCTGTAAATGTGTTCAATTCCCAAAAATGGCCCACTCTATTACTTCTAATGAATAATAGAGAACACTAATGTTATTTATTGGTGCACTATAAAAAAATATCCCAAGAGATATTATGTGTTTTATCATTTTTCTTCCTATAGTCTTCCATTGGATTTCTTTTTATTAAGTATGAAGTAGGAGTAGTGATTCAGGTGTTCAGTGCAAAACTGATTAGGTGTGGGATGATAAATATTGTGAGCAAAAGCAGAGTCAGCAGAGCACATATATTGTACGAGTTAGCATAAGGTTTTGTTTATATTTCTCAAGAGGAAGGTGGAAGATCGATGGACTGATGGTGCAAGGGGAACTGCAGAGCCAGCCCTGATATTGCAACTACAAATACCTATTGACAGTTGCCCGAGGTGACCCAAAGGTCACCAGGAAAAATATCGATTATACTCGAACTCAAGCCTAATTGGTTGGTATTGGGAAACTTGGAGGATGCATGGAGAAAGATTGTATGGGATAGCTGTAAAATGGGGACACAAATGGGGAGGAATTATTTACACATTGCACTGTGAGGGGCAGGCTTCCATAAACCACACAGGTAATCCAGCCATAGATCTGTTTCAGGAAACAATTCAAACAATACACCATTCACCAGGTGAGAATTTACACTAACACTGAAAAAGTCTCAAATGTATTGCACCATTGTAGCATTAAACAACTTTCAGGGCACTGTGGTGTAAACAGGTTCCCCACCTGACACGCTGCAGCCTCATCAACAGGGACAGGGCTCACCTCAGCCATCAATAGGCAATTATTCTAATGCAATTAAACATGACTCTTCCTCTCCTCTTCCAATCAATACAGATCATTTCCTCTAATCACAGGAAACGTGTCATCAAGGTTCAGCGGGGGTGTGACTCCTGTAATTAAGCCTCAACACTCCTCATCGTACTTATGAAAACCACCGAGCAAACAGGCCACTCGCCTCCACTCCTTAACCTCATCCTTCCTTGGCAGCATCCGGTGCTGTCTAATTATAGGCTTCCAGGATGAAAAGTCATGGCCAAACACAACATATCCCACAAGCAGGGCACACACACACACACACACACACACACACACACACACACACACACACACAAACATACAATGTTAATGTGTAAGGATGTAATGAAAGGAGAAATGTCAGCCTGTTGTTCACTGGACAAGTTAAGCTTTGTGTATGTGTGTTTTCTTATATTTGTGTGTCTGCCATGTCTTTTTATGTTTGGACCCATGGCCAACGCCCTGTAAGCGAGTGGGAGCAGAGCAGTAACAGGATGTGGCCCACGAGCGACACAGCAGTAGGACTAAAGCCATGCCAGACTCTTGTGTAACAAGCAGCCTGTTAAATCAGCCAGAGCCAAGAGGAGGAAGTGAAGGCCAGAGGCTGCCCTGTTGCAGACATATCCTGCATGTACAATTAAATCTGTGGAGAGGATTGCCACATCATCATACTAGCTGTCTCTTGACTGTTCTGATTACCCAAAACATGTCATGCTAACCTGGCAGTGTGGGCAAAACCATTACCAGGAAATCTTATCCCAACAAGAGGCAGGGCATAGAGTACAAGGTAACCGCGTATGGTCAATGTGTGAAATTGAGGACATAGTTGAAAACTGTTGTGGAACAGCTGTAAACAACTGACATTGCATCGTATTTGCATTCTGCCTGGCATCGGTAATTGTCAGCCCTTTTTCTGCTTTCTTCTCTACTACTCTCTGTGTTCACATATACAGTATCTTAATGCAGCTTAATTGTCAATAAAACTGTCCTCATTGACATGTTTTTCTGTTTCTGTTGTCAGACAATGGAACAAGTTTGGAATTTTGACTGAAACACAGCCCATTAAGACTGCATGTTAACCAGCAATCACTTCCGAGCCGTTTCCAAGCTGCTGCTCTGCACTGCCAAAATAATATAACCACGACGTCGTCTGACCAAATCAGCAATCATACAAATTAAAGACAAAGACTGTGCTGTGATTTCAGCTAAATTTACTTATAAAATGATCACTCAGAGAGAAAGTGTCTAAAACAGCACACAGCCTCTGGGTAAGAAACTGCTGCTCCACCTCTCTGCCATTCACTGAACAGAGTAGACACAGAGGGGTGTACACAAAAAGTGTCTAAATTTAGCTACAAATGTGTTAATTTGGCAACACTGCAGGCTGTAAACGCCTCCATAGGAGAAACTGTTTGTTCCAGTTCATTTTGAAAGAGTCCAATGGTATAACCTCATGACTCAGTCATGTGGCATTCGGCTGACCAATGGTGTGACTTGATCACTCAACTCTATCATTCATTCAGTCAGTCAGGCAGTCATGGATATTCGTGTTAATAGGGCTAGCCCCGCTGTTGCAGTTCAGCCAAAAGTACAGTGTGTAACATACAGTACCATATACAGGTATGTACTGTATCTGTTTCTATAAGAATAAGATATAAGAGAAGTCAAGATATCTCAAAAACACTGCCCAGATTGCTGTGCAGTTATGCAGGTTATTCATTGTCCCCAAAAAATGATTCTTGTTAATTTTTATAACTACTATCAGCTCAAAATGGTTGATTGACAAGTTAGTTTAAAGCTAATAGCTGAATTTTCAGGTCCCCAGAGGATGGCTCCTGATGTTTTTGGTGACCACCATAACCTTTTCAGAACCATCAGTCCAAAGTTTCCACTTGCACACAATGAAAAATCTAAATTTAAAAGCCAGAATATCATGAAGTTGGATCTCCATTTTTTTAGCACCAGTTTCAGGAAAAAGTTTACATTTTGTCCCTGTATAAAAAAAATAGGTTTTAAGATATAATATGATAACAAAACCAACAGAATGTGTGGCCAATTTTTAGAGCAGAATGTTTTTTTTGGATTTCCCCGAACTATCATGTTTGTGGGATTTCTAAAGGTCCTCCAAATTAAACTATAAAACAGTGGTCTCCTGTGTTAAAGTCCAACATTTTCTTGACCTTACCATCCACCCCATCCATTTGGGGCACTTGCACTTCCTCTTGGGAGGACAATCTTCTGTATTTTTTACTAGTGTCTTCTGTAGGAGACTCTAGTAAATAATACAAAGTGCAGCAATATTTTAGTTTCTCTGGTCCTGTGCCTTAAATTCAGTACTGCTACCTTATGTATTTGACCTCATTGACCTAGGATTGAGCCATGGTACCAGTCTCTGGAACTGCACACTGTATGCTGCACTGGTCTATTAATTACCTGTATCCCACATGGACATTGATTTGACATTGATTTGCCTATTGGCCATTGGGGGCGATTTATAATTTTACTCTATGTACTGGATGTTATTTCCACAGCATCCAAAACCAAGGCAGGAATACTGTGACTCTAAGACTTTTGTATATGGCCAGCTAAAGGCAATATCCAAAACATGCATTATTGGAAGTGACACCTCGCGAACAATATCATCATTATTCACTCATGCGCATTACTTTTGTTTGGTTGAGCAGTGATCCAGCTTCAGTCCTGCTGGAGGAGATACAGCCCATGATCGCCCTCTGAGGCATCACATTCTGACATCCAGAGAGCTAATATGACAGCATATTACCACTGCAACCAATAACCTTGCTGAAAAATAAGATTCTGTTCTGCTACAGTGCGTGGTCACAGGCCTGTCCTCTCCCACTGTTAGGGTATTGTTGTCATACCTTTGGACAAGGTGCTAATTTAACCTTACGAGCCACTGAATGTGATCTTCAGCGGTTGTTATTTTCATGTTAACAACATGCATTGAGAATGAGGAGCTGGAGGTGCAACAATAATAAATCTCTTTCTCCAATGTTTTGAAGTGCAAAGTCATTAAAATAGGTTCCTGTGATAAGCGCGTTGACCAATAAGTTAAGTGGAAATTGAAAACATATACTTTTCACCTCATGTTCATTTGCAAGCTGCTTAATTTAGAGCACAAGTTGTCTGCTCTGGCTAGACTCACCAACCTTTTGTTGTACCACAAGACCACAACCACACAAACATGCACATGCATGCACATACTCTCATACTAAGTACTACTACTAGAAGATAAAATCTGACCCTCGATAGATTGACAGTGGCTTATCTCTGTCCTTCTCACCACGATCAGAACAAACGCTGCACTTTTGAACCAATTAGCAGAGTCGCCCACTCAGTCATTAGTCTGCTCCTCTTCCAGGTGTGTCAGCATCTGATGTCAATGGCAAAGATGAATGCTTTTGTTGGCAATTACTCAGTTAATAGGCCCAACAGGGAGAGTTCAAGATGTTTGATGTTTTGATGTTTGAAGATGGTTTGAATCAGTTATCAATGAAGTTTGCGGGAGGTGTACTAAATGTTTTATTGTAACTGTAAGTATAGTGCCAGTCAGCAAACAGTGTAAACACAGTTATTGTGCAGTTGCTCTTATACAATTTCTAATTTCTAATTCAATATCTTATTCACAAAAGCAAGAAAAAAAGAACACATATTCAACAGCTTTAAGACAACTCAATATCTTCAGGGTGGTGGTCAGGTGGATAACAGGTGTACAAAGCACACTGGACACTGGAGTAGTGATTCACATTCATACTAATGAAGTGTTGTAAGTGCCTAAACAGAACCATAAAAAGTTTAATAATGCTGTAATTGTTACCAGCAGTTATTTATGACTAATACAAGAGCAGATATTTTGACGGAAAACGAATGAAATACATTAGCAGTGAACATTTTGCCATTTGCCAAATCTATACATTAACAAGATTTCCACATTACATTAAGATAAACTCTAATCTGGGTGGCAGGTTGTTTCCTTCAAAATGTATTTGTTGCTTCTAATCAGTTGTATATAAACATACTTTCAAAGAGAAGTAAGAGAAGATGTCTTGTTACTAAAAGGTGCTGCACATGCAATAGCCAATATGGTTGTCAACAGCTGTGTAGCTTGGTCAGCTGTCCTTAAAAGCGAGTGGCTCAGTGAAGAAAACTCCTCTAGGCATTTTGAAGGCATCAGCCTAAATCAGAGACAGAGACGGCAGAAGAGAGTCCATCCCTTAGATTCATGTATTGCTTATGTATGCAATGCTTCTTCCTTCACAGAATGTGTTGGATCAAGAACAAAATTAAAAACTAAGGAGGCACTCCAAAGTAAAGTGTTGACAGCAGATGTGTTGGCTTTGTTTTACTTTTGGTATCCTTGGCTCTTAAGCAATCTCTCAGTAGGATTAGTAAACATGAGTGCACTCTGTGCTGCTCACTAATGTCAAGTTACATCTTTTCTTCACCACCATTTGTCCGACCAACAGGGGACTGGAGCATATTCCAGCATGTCCTTGTTGCAGACAGGGTAACACAACGTCACCAGTCTATTCTTCAGACAGCAGAAAAAGAAACACACAAAGAGAAAACCAAGCAAACTCTGCATAGAGAATTAGGATTGTCATGTCATGTATGTCTTTGCATTTAAAATGACACATTTGTTTTCATCATCCATCATCCTGGAAAACGAGCTTATTTGATCTCGATAGTCACTTCTGATTGAAGTGAAAAAGACAGACATCAATCATCTGGCCTTTGATCGTGGTATATGAAGTGGGACCTTGGGTGACAAGAAGATGTCAACTACTTTGTCAGTGGATGACGGACCACCCGAGCACTCTGATGATAGATAGGCCAGTAGCTGCTGTTAACACTGTCATGTCTCTTTTAGAAAAAGTCAGTTCATACACACACACACACACACACATACACACACACTCACACACACATTTGATTACACAAAGCTCATACCACCATCTTTTCTGTGCTTTTCAAGGTCACACCCTACCATCCCCTAATTTAAAATCCCAGAGCTCAGTTTTACTCTTTGAGTCTCTGAGATAAAGAGATCAACACAGCGGGACCACTGTACCACTGTGCATGTCGCCAGTAGACTCATTATTCTAATTCTGTGTCATGCTGTGATTGGCGGAGGGTCCAAATGAAAGACTAATACAATCCTTGCGCCACAGTGATGCTTTACATGGAAATTCATCTTATACGTTGAAAAGCATATAGCCTGTAACATTAATGTGTTCGGCACATTCCATTTGACATTATTGTGTAGTGACTGAAACTGTAAGCATGTAAGTCAAATGTAAAGTCACAGATTTAAATCACCACACACACACACTCACACAGGTTGCATGAAGGAAAACAAGTCATCTTAAAGAAAAAAGTAAGTGGGAGAAGTTGGTTCAGATTAAAACTGGGTCTGAGCAAAAGCAAATTTCACTGAGTTAGTAAGTGGAATTATTTGGGCGTAAAGCACAGACACCTACAGTCAGTGATGGATCCTTTTCACACAATGTCCCTCTCATGTCCCCAGAGAAGTCCATTTTCAGCTTGTTCTCAAGTCAAGTGAATAAATGTGTCATTACTCACCACTCCCCCTCACACACACTCTTTCTCCTTCTCTGTCACTAGTTCAGACTCACACAGCCACACCCTCCTTTCTTTCATCATGCCGACATTGCCCAATGACAAGCCATTTGTCAAAACACCATTTTTATTGCTATTACCCGCTCACATTATTCTCCAATTATATTTTCTATACTTGTGCCATTTGCACAGCCATTTATCCCTCAGTTTGGAGTTAGCTGTTAACAAATCATCAGGCTCATAAAACTGCCTAACAGAGCTTGATGTGAGTGAGCTTATGGCCTTTTATGGAACACAGTGATAAAGACTGACATGTATATATAGATTTTAATATTGCTCCCCAGAGAGACACTGTGAATGTTTGATTAATTGGACTCGGATATACATGTTGGGCCCTAATCTGGTCCTAGAGTTACCAGTCTATGTTGTTGTATAAAGTTGATTCTTGCAGTTTGACATTTGTGAGGTCTGGAAGCTCAAGTTGAAATTTGCAAAGTCTGCTTCCAACCTGAGGAACAGAGGGGCCCTCGGGTCAAACATTCAGACACACAGACAGACACAAAAATATTCCTCGGTGGATTCCAATGGGACAAACCAGACTGGAATCCAAAGTATGCGCTGATTTATTTATCCTTAGTTTTACCTCATCTGTTACTCTCTCTCCTCCCTGCCCATCTTATTTTAAACACAAGGTGAATCATTCTCTAATACCCAAGACTAATCAAAATGGTATAAGACCAGGTTCGGCTATGAAACGGAGAATGATTTGGGTCCCTGTGTAGCTGAACTTCTCCATCATTCGTCATTGTTTCCTCCTTGGGTCAAAGGTTACCCAACTCTTGCCACAAAGTTTGATGCAGAGGAATTACCCTGGGAACAATGCCCTGGAACCAAAGAAATATTATCTATATAACCTTCAAACACTATGCTATATCATTTACTATAGTTGAAATAAAAAATTCAGGCTGCACAATTAATCAAAATGTAATCGAAATTGCAATATGGTAATATCCAAATTGCAGGAGCTGCAAAAAATCACAAGAGTTGTTTGATAAAGGTAAAATGTGTCACAACATTGTTGTGCATTGTGAGCAACATAAGTGCTGTGGTGCTATAGAGACACCCCGGCCTAAAAATCATATTCTCCAGACATAAAGGAATATGTTTGTTTGGTACAAGACCCAACAAAAATCACATCATCACTATCTTTACATTTTCTTCAGTCAAAATGAAATGCTAAAAGACCATTCCAAGTGAAATCACAATTGCAAGAGCTGCCAAAATAATCAAGATATGATTTTCTTTTTTGGATTTGCAGCCCTATTAGAAATATAATATTATTGTCTTAAAAATAGATTACCTTAATTATTATTAACCATGAAACAGGTCATTTAAAAAACTAAAACAATGTGTGCTCATTTTTATTAATTATGTCACACTTTCTCTTTTTATATCAATGCTATCACTGCGGAGATTATAACAAAGGGCCAGTGTGTGTTTTTCTTGCAGAGGTACATTAGTGGATTACTGCTGTGGTGAAGGTGTTTTCTTTACCTTTTCTTCATCACTTACCTGTGAAAACTAATGTCACAATGGCCTGGATGTGTCGATGAAACTTGTTTGTAAACTATATGTGTGTATGCAGTGCTTAAACAGTTTTTTCTACATTTTACATAACATGGCAATTTCATAATTTACATGGGGGAAAAATCATTATAAAATAAATACAAAAACATTAAAGTGTGTTTATTTTTTTACAGCAGCTTGCGACTTGCTAGTGTGTTAGAAAACTGTCAGAGGTATGTGTGCATAGTGTTGCTCCACTCATGGTCAAACAATGAATTTAACACCAGCAAGTCGCTTCTCAACAATGAAATTTAATGGGAGCCCATACAGAGTTGCCGTGATTAGTAAAAACACCAACGTGGTATTTTCATTTCTCTTCTGGTATTACATAAGATGTCAAAATAGTTACCGCTGATTATGGAGCAGTTTTACCATTAAAAAAAAATTCTCAGCTGCACTGTGCTAAAGTCATTGAAAATGAAACGAATATGACTCCTTGGCATGAAACCAAAGCAAAAGAGATGGTTGCTGTCTTCAGGTCCTTTGGACAAATTGGAAGCATATTACTTTTTTTGTTACCTTCTTGACATTGTACTTCCACATTAATTTAGATGAAAATGGCATCCAAGCTGAATCTCTCAATTTCCCTTTTCCACAAGTGTTCTTAATTGCTTTATTGCAGAGAGCATAAATGATATAATTTCTTCATAATGAACAAATATAGCTGCTGTTTTTTTCCCCTCTTGTTTGACAGTTACTCTTTTCAAAAACAGGTGAAACAAAACCTTTCTGCAATAAATGTATTTTTAGTTCAGTGGGAAAAATCTGAGGTTTTGAGAGCAGACACATGCAGTTTCAAGCAAACAATAACAAATAATCCCTCAATAGCTGATGTACAGTAGATTAGGTCTGTGCTCACTGGCAATGTACACTGATGTTGTGTGCCAACTGTAGCATGCTCGCAGGCTCAAACTGCTCCAACAATAATATGTCCAAAATTTTTCATACGTCATAACTTTTTTTTTTTACTCTTTGGACTGAAGCAAATGATTTAATTCGTGGAATACCTTTTAAGTATCAGCAGATTCAAACATGTCTGCGCATGCCAATTTGTTTTGTTTGGAGCACAAGATGAACTGAAAAAGCAGGCTCGCCTTTGGGAGAATAATTTGTTTGCTTGTTAGCTTTAAGATCCTGTTTAATTTAGATGCACAAATCTGGCAGTGGCATGAACTCCAACTCAGGGCCTCTGGGAGGAGGGGCAGAAGCCAAGTGAAGCTCTTCCAATCCAGCGTGTTTGGTGAGCCTTGTGCATCACACACACCAAAGGCATGTGTGTCATTTGTTCATTTTATTACTTTGTGTAATTCCACTGAGCTGAGAGCATGTCTTGCTTCCCCGTCTGCTTTGTGACAAAAATGGTTAAAGAGATTTTCTGAGTGTGTTTGTGTATTTTTGTCTGGCAGTCAAAAGGCCCGCAATCGGCATCTTAAATGAACACTGTGGCACTTAAAATGTGATTCATTTAATCCTGTGAAGTCTCAGACAAATCTAGTCCAGCCCAACTCTAAGTGCCGACCGCAGTAATTGCTGCGAGTGTTTTCTCCCCCTGCCGTTTAAATGAAAGGTGTGATGCACTTTATCAGCAAATAGAAGAAATAGCCTCTGAGAAGGCAGGTAGGTGTGTTTTGACTGCAAAACATCTGTGGAAGAGGATTAATGTTTGTGGACGATAAATAACCTGATTTGAAACCTTTTGATCCAAATTAAGCTAACCAAGCGTTTAAAACTGCAAATGTTTAAAATAGCCACAAAGCCACGAACTTGGCTTTACTTTTTAAGTTAAAGACATACACACACGCTCATTGAGTTTGATGGAGTATATCTGGTCAACACCACATTATAGGTCAGTGTCCTAATACAGGATGGGGCACGGGCCAAGGAAGAACCCATTAAATTTTGGGGCAGATGTGGATCATTTCCGAAGAATTTGTTTTTTTTCTCTGAAGACTGGTCTATGTTGTTTGACTTTGGCTTTGGTGGCCTCTGAGTTCTGTATTTGCATTTAGATTATATCTAAATATGTTTTAAACTTTGCAGCTCTAAACTGCTTTTTTTTTATTATTATGATTTTCTAGGCTCCACATAGATTGTATATGTTTTATGCTTACAATGCTCACGGTTCTCAACAGCTCACCAGATATAATTGTTGACTGCTGCTCCCTCCAGACAAGCACAGGCAGGCCAGCTGCACAGATACTGCTGGTATAGTAAGTCAAGCATCTACTTGTCAAACATACAATATAGAAAAAAAGTACATAATGTCAAAAAGCACAAAGGTGCAGGTGCATTTACCACTCTATATGCAATAAATGGTCTGTTTATTGTGAATAGACTGATAAATGCACTTGTATGTTTGCACAGTTTGACATAATGAGGCTTTGTGGCGTTGGATATTATAATCTAGAACTGAACAGCAACTGCCATTAACCGCTGTGTATTTCATCTCTGTTCAGTCATTATCAAATGTGTGTTTTTAAGTTGTGTTTTATGAGCACAATTTGTATTTTGAATTTAATTTAACATAACTGACTCTAACTGAACTAAAGCAGAGCAACAGTAAAAGATGACTGAGTGTTAGACTTGAATTCAGGTGGCCATAAACACAACTGCAAACTCTGTGTCTGCTTTGTTGTGTGCTTACCGGCTTATTGTCAAATTGTCTACTAAGCTGCTCTATTTATTCATCTATTTATTATTATGGTTGTGTTGTGTTAAAGAGGCATACAGTGCAGTTGCTGCTGAGACAATTAGTTGATTTAAGTCAATCCAAAAATTAATCAAAAGCATTTTTAGAGTCACTTCATTGCTGAAGCCATTTAGCAGAAATATTTGCTGATTCCAGCTTTGTCAATTAGATGTGACGATATTTGGACTGTTTGTCAGATAGAAGTGCTTATTCCACAATTTTCAAAACTTTAAAAAATTTTCAAAAATAATTTAGTTGCAGAACAGCTTTAAAATATCTTTCTTGTGGTATGCCCTGCCCTGTATGACAGAAGCTCTCAAAAACATTTCAACTCACAGAAACTGTAACTTTTGTTCCAGCATAATAGCTCTGTTTCTGTCTATACTGCAGAGTACTAAGTACAGTAGCCACCTGTAATTCTGTAAACCTCTCATGCACATAACAGTGAACTCCTCATTTTGCTGGTGACCCCAGGGCTCATCCTCAAGGACCCATCAGAGCCCCCAGAGCCCACTTGGAGAACAAGTGGCTTCTTGTGCACTTCGAAGAATGGCTTATAGGTAGGTCACACATAGACATCGTCTCTCAGATCATATATTGTACCTGCAGAATAGTGTTTCAGGTTGTGCCAACGCCCCCTGGCTGCGTTCAGGAGAGTTGCAGCCTCGAAGGGTTTCCGTCCACAGCTTTTCCTCCCCGAAGCTCGCCTTTCATGTCACTAGTGCGACTTGTATGTGCAGACGCAGCCAATCTCTTCCTCATGACGCCACCGAGGCTGGGCTCCGAGGGCTCCGATCATAATATTTAACACACCCACCCTGGATGAGCACTTGGAAGGAAGACAAGGCAGTGTTAAGAGGACAAATGACAAACAGGATCCCTGCACCTGCCAGCCAGTCCCTGATTCGACTTCAACGAGGCTCGCAGACAGCAGCAGCTCTTGTCAAGAAGCGGGACAGCATCCAAGCATCTCGCGGATCACCTGTTATTTTCGTGGAATTTTCATTTGCTTTTTTTTGTTTGTTTGTTTGTTTTTTTTTTTTTTTTGGTTACAAATTAATCCTTAACAGGCTACCAGGGAGGCTTTGTTTTATGGACTAAATCAATCTCTCTCGTTACTTCCCACCCCCCCACCCCCGAAAGACAGTTAAGACACATTTGACATCTCACTCCGTGCTGGCAGCAACACAAGGAAGCAGGTTTAAGGAAGAATATCGGTGCTTTTAACAGGACCCCCCTTCCCTCATGTTACCTCTTCTTTAACGATTTATTTAGTGCTCCGTCCTCCTGACACTGAATTTCAACAACGCAGTGTATGGAGAGCACTTTCTGAGCCGCTGCCAGTGAAGTATCCAGAGCCCACAATGTGTCGGTCTGTCCACCTGTCTGGGAAGAATTGGGACTATTGTAAAAAATAAAGACTGGGCGCATGATGGAGTTTTTAACATAGGCTGGCACGCATTATGTTTGCAATGATCATAGTAAATCCTCAAACCAACATCGCTGCTTTGTCATCGAATAACACTGTTATTGGACATCAGTGTCGGTGCAGTAAGGTGCGCTGCGCTTAAAGCTTACTCAGTGTAAAGAAAACATGATAAAGATGATATTGTTCCGTAAATTCAGAGTGCTGATACTCATGGTGTTCTTGGTAGCGTGCACCATGCATATCATGATAGACTTGTTACCGAAACTAGAGAAGCGGGCGGCGGGAGCGGACAGCGGGGACGGCGGCTGTCAGTGCGCTCATCACCCGGGCGGGGAGTCGCAGGGCTGGGGGAAGCAGCGCGCCAGGTCGGCGGCTGAAGCGGGCTGGCCTAACAAGCACACGCTGAGAATCCTGCAGGATTTCAGCAACGAGCCGAGCTCCAACCTCACGTCCCATTCCCTGGAAAGGATCACGGCAGCCGGGGACAGAGCGGACTCCTTCAGGCGGATGAGACCGTCGGTGCGGAAGGCGGAGGACCACAAGCCGCTCATCGGAGACGCAAGTGGGGGTCGGACCGTCTCTGCCCACGGTGTCTCCCGACTGTCTGCTCTGTTTGAGCATCCCTTATACAAGGTTGACCTTCCTCCACTTACGGACGATGACACTTTGTTTAACGTCAACACTGACATCAGGTTTTATCCAAGAGCAGCAGGGAACCAAGGATGGTAAGATGATGGGAATATGTTAAAGTTAAAGGGTTACAAGTGGGACAGTGAACAGTCAGACTGCCCTCAACATATGTGATTGGTGATGAGAAGGTTGAGTAAGTAGCTTCCTGCAGTTCCATCAGCTTTTATGTTTTTTAAGGTTTCGATGCTGTTTGAAACAAGTTCATGCTGCCTTACATTCGCACAGGCCTACAAATATCTATCTATCTATCTATCTATCTATCTATCTATCTATCTATCTATCTATCTATCTATCTATATGTCATCATGCAGCAGACAGGTCCTTCCATCCATCCTGTCAGTTTCTGTCTCTTGTCTGCCTCCAGTATAATGTCCACTCATCCATCTGCTGCATCCACCCATCTCTATCATCTCTATTGTCATTCCACTTTGTCCATTTGAGCATGCAACTCGAGTTACCATCCTGCTGGATTTTTAAACATGCTTGGATTATCGGAAGTCAGTGTGGCTGCATTTTAACCATATATTCATTAAGTGTGTGTGTGTGTTATTAAGATGGAGTGTTTCGTACCAGTTCTTTCAGCATCATTTAGTCTGATACAGTTAGAGACTGCAAGAAATACTGTAACCATCTATTACATACACTAAAAATAATCTTAACAGGAATCTGCTTGCACCACAACTTCTCGTTAAGCCTTCTCTCCTCTCCTCTCCTCTCCTCTCCTCTCCTCTCCTCTCCTCTCCTCTCCTCTCTTCTCCTCTCTTCTCCTCTCCTCTCCTCGTTTTCAGGCACAATGATCAGGGGAACGAGGAGGAGGAGGAGTTCTCTCCAACGGGGGAGGTGACCGCAGAATCGTACCCCAACTGGCTACGTTTCCACATTGGGATCAACCGCTATGAGTTGTATGCCAGACACAGTCCTGTGTTGGACGCCTTACTCAAGGACCTGGTCACACAGAGAATCACTAGCGTGGGTGAGTCAGTCAGGGAGAGCTTTGTTACCAAGGTGTGTCTATGTGTGTGTTGTGTGTGGAGTGCAGGTGATAGTAGGATGTATGGTACCATATATGTGCACAGGTTAGCATAAGTATGAGGTCAATATTGATTATTTGTTTATTGATTATTTACAATGATGTCGACCAATTCAAAAAGAACTTAATTAACATATAAATTCAATTAATAAATAATGTGATGACAAGAATCAATTAAAACAGGTACAAACAAAGGAAAAGGTTAGAGATTAAGAATCTAAAATGAGCAAGAGGCCCCAACAAATTCATTTTGAAAGTGCTGTGTAGTGAGTTCCAGTTGGATGGTGCAAAGAAGCCACATGCAGTTCTTCCAAGCTCTGTGTGAAGTCAGGGGACATGGAGTGTATGCCAGGGAATAGTCCTGGTGTAATATGGTCCAGAGGACCAAACTAACATAGATGTTAGATATGAAGTTTTTCAATGAAGGCTTTCTAAATAAACAAACACATATGCAAATCACGCCTCTCGGAGTGAGAGGACCATCACACTTTTTTATACAGGATGCAATGATGAGTATTATAAGCTTCACCAGTAATGAACCTGAGAGCAGAGTGGTAGACAGCATCAAGGGGTTTTAGAAGTGCAGCCGAAGCATGACTGTACAAGATGTCACCGTAATCTAAATCTGATTTTAAAAAGCTTGCTCCAACAAGAGTTTTTCTACAGTGCAAAGGGAAGCAGGATTTATTCCTAAAGAAAAAGCCAATCTTTTCCTTTAATTTACTCACCATATTTGATATGATTCTTAAAGGATAACTTCTCATCAATCCAAATGCCAAGATATTTGTGTGGCATGACTCAGTATGTAATATCAGCTATTAACCTGTGTGTTGTTCAGCATTAGTGTGATGGAGTTTTGGTTGGTACTGCTGCAATTAATCTTTTGACATTTATTCACATAACAGTTCAACTGTCAGTTTAACTGATACAAGTTTTAGTTTCCTAACATATAAATGCAACTAAAATTCTGCATGGTAAATACACCAAAGAGTATTTGTACTTTTGGTATTAAAAAACTCAAACCAGTTAAACCCTAGTGTGAGATCTGAGCGTACCATGAATCACAATAAGAGTGTGAAGCCACAGTCACACACATCTGGTTCTTTACCTTCACTTCTCCTTGTGTGTGCGTGTTTATGAAATCTGTGTTCAGCTACCTTTTCCCCACCGTGGTTTGACATAGATCCTAACAATCTATGTTTATCAAATAATGTGGGTGTGTCAGTGTGTGAGAGAAAATTGTGTGTGTGGGCTGGCATGCTGGTTAAGATGTGCGTTAGCGCTGCTGGATGACTTAATTGTTAGTGATGATATACTGGGAAGTTTTGTTTGTGTAGAAGCTGTGATTTCATTCAAAGACATTCAAGAGTTTAAGTCCCCTAAGAGATATTAAAGAAACATGACTAAAAAAGAAAACTTTGGCAAAAATGGCAAAGTAAAGGGAAGGAACGTTTGAGAAGAATTTGCTTCTATAAAGTCTGAATCTGTAAACATTGATTTCTTTCTTAAACATCCATTGCTGTCTGTCATTTGCAGATACTTTGCTTTTAAAGCGGCCATGAAATCAGTGCAAATTCTTTTCAGAAGTGAGTGAACTTGGGCATCAAGACATCAGACTGTGGCTGCAGAAAGTAAAAATGTGCCATGACACAGAAGTAGCACTAAAGACAAGTCTTCTCTGCAAGTTTTAAAAGCAAGCTAAACTGTATCTGATCTGCATCATTCTCCATTGTTTTTTTCTGCACTGATGAATGATGCACTGTAGATGTAATTCACTTCAGTTTTAACTGCTAATTATATTGATTGACCATGTTGACCCAGTCTTTAAGAAAGGGAACTTGTCTCTGTGTGAAAATATTGGAGACAAATAGCTGTGACTAATAACCATAATCACAATACTAACTGAAATAGTTAGGAATATTATTTTTGCTATACTGTTCTTCTCTGCTG
Source organism: Seriola aureovittata (assembly GCF_021018895.1). Classification (NCBI taxonomy): domain Eukaryota; kingdom Metazoa; phylum Chordata; class Actinopteri; order Carangiformes; family Carangidae; genus Seriola; species Seriola aureovittata. The sequence goes on along the minus strand of NC_079380.1, from coordinate 15,104,001 downwards.
GTGTGTGTAGGTTATCCATATCGGCTGTCGCATTGTTATTAGTCCCTCCATCTCTCGCGGGCAGCTCACCATCATTCACACTACACATCTCAGCCTGCACTTCAGTAGTTTGTGTGTGTTTTTGTCCCCTAGTATATAAACCATCAATCTGTGCCCAGACACACCTATAAAAACACTGTCTGTGAAAACCCAGTGCGGCGTGTGTGTGTTTGTGTGTGTGTGTGTCTGGAAGCATGCATTACAGCTTTTGTGCCCCATAATTGGTGCACACACTTACCACTTATCTGTCTCACTAAAATTACAAAACAGAGACAGCATTAGAAAGTTTCCCCGTTCAGCATTTTCTCCGCAATAGAGCTCCTCTCTCTCTCTCTCTCTCTCTCTCCCCCCCCCTCCCTCCCTCTCTTCCCTCCCTCTGTGTCTGTCTCTCTGTTGGGGCAGGCTGTGGCCTTTTGTTCAGTCTTCAGCTGGACTCATAAATCATACGCACAGTACAGTGAGGCGGCTCAGGTGAGAGCAGGATGGATTTATCATCGAAGCACGGGAGGGGGAATCTTGATGGTGGTGGGCGGATGGGGCTCGGAGCGTTTGTGAAAGACCAGAGAACGTGAAGGTGTAGAGGCACAGACAGACAGGGACATTGATTCATCTGTGGACGTGTGGAGGAACGGAGCGAGAGATAGATGGTTAGATCAACAGAAACTCACGCATTCACTGGCAGATACTGAGACGGATGGCCTTTAGGAGAATCAAAAGAACGTCTTGTTGAAGATCACTGTTGTTCATGTTTGGTTGCATGTCAGCGCAGATACAATCCACAGAAACAATCAGCTGAGCTTTGCCTGGGTTTTCCACAGGGGATTACCTTTTGTAGTTTTTGATTAGAAACTAAATTTTATAAACAGCCAGTACCAAGCAGTGAATTGAGGTCAGCCCCTCAAGGATTGTGGCTTACGGGTTCAAGGTCACAGCATTACATAAAACATAGTTCAGTCAATTGCAATCTCTCAAAGGTTTTAGGCTTGATGTATAGCTATAGCAAGTTTAAAGATTACTCCGGGGCACCAACCACTTGACCTGACTTCAGCAAATCTGGCGCATGTGTAGGCCTAATACTCTCAGTGTATTCTCTGGCTTTGATTTCACCCAGTATCCATCCTCTGTCGTAAAGGAAAGGCACTGGCCTGAGGTTATGTAGGTTGTACTTTGTGCAACAGTGTATGTAAAATTCAAAAGCTTTTGAAAATGAGTCACGGTAAATGGGGAGGCTTGCCAGCGGTGAGTAAGATTAAGTGAGACAGACAGAGCATAACAGAGAGAATACGAGTAAGTGGATGACATATACAAACAAAAAAAAAAAAGAAAAAACATGCAGAGGAACAAACTCAGAGAGCTCTGAGAGGAACAGCAAGAAAGTCAATAAACACTAAAGACAGCTCTGAGCAGGGGGTAGAGTGCAGCCATCTCCTCAGCCAGCAAGCCAGTCAGTAAGTGGGTCCACTACGGGGGGCTTATGTTGATATTGGGGTTAGGCAGAAGTCCCGTGTTGTGTAATATGCTCAAGTTAATGCGCTGTAATAAATGGGCAAATCCCCCCAAAATCCTGTCCATTATGACAGAAACACAGTGCATTTAGACAGGCCTTACTGTCCCTTTTGTTTGAGTCGGGTGGAGGCAGGAAGCTCTCCTTCAGCCTCTTGGAGACATGAGTGATAGTCAGAGACATGTGCCATGGCTCCTCTCTGTCCCAGGGTTGGCTACATGAGGTCAGTTTGTGGGAGCGAGAGGGGAAGTGGTCACAGAGTGTGTTACAGTCTATGGAGGCTCTCAGAGAAGCATCTGATCAGAATCAGGTCAGTAGGGAACAATTTAAATTTAGATTTTTATTGAAGCAAAGTGTTTTAAGTCATAGAATAAATGCACTCTATTATTATGCTGTAGTTTCAGTGGACTTTCACTCATGCACTGTGGATTTTTTCTCTGTCTCAAAGTCACAGTCACGCTGTTACGCTCTGAAAAATTGTCCATTTCCATGTTCATCCCTCCATCAAGCCCAGAACCAGTCATGTATTAGTTTTCAGCAGATGCTTTTTCACAGTCACGCCCAGCTCCTAACTGCCACGGTAGCACTTTGATTGTACAGTGCCTGGCAAATTGGTCAGCAGATGTGATAGCTCTATTATGCATTCATGCAAAATTGCGTTCTCCAAATTGGCAAATAAGGGAACAGCTGTGCATATGTGCGACTGTATCTGTGTGTATTTATGTTTATGCGTGTGTGTATTTATGTTTATGTGTGTGTGTGTGTGTGTGTGTGTGTGTGTTAATGCTTTAAACGGTTTACACGATGATCTGACATCTCCATTGTTTTCTTCCCAGCCATGAAATCAGGAGGCACCCAGTTGAAGCTGATCATGACTTTCCAGAACTATGGACAAGCGCTATTCAAGCCTATGAAGTAAGTAGCACAGCAGCTGAATGTATGAGAGCACAGTTAAACTACTCAGACATATTAGACTACCCCGTATCCTCTGTGTATTGCAGATATTATTATCATTGTTGGAGTATCCATGGTAAAAACATCTAACAGCACTTTCCTGGCTTTCCTAAACACATTTCTCAGATTTCAGCAAATCTGCCCCCCCTAACATCAAAAATCTGTTTGATACACTTGGTTTGATGCGCCCACTTGTAATGCATATGTTTCAAGAGGGCTACACAAAATCTCATCTGAATAAGTGCCAAGCGCTGCCGATGCATCTTTCGGTGTGTTCAGATACACAGCTCTCCCCTCTGTGTGATCTTTTTCTGATGGGGAATCGTCTGTCTGCTTTTTAATTAACATCAACAGGCTTATGTGTTAATTAAAATGAGCACTGAGCCGTCGTGAAGGCGTCTTTGGGGAGGCATATATGCTGGCAAAGACGCATTGCACATGAAAAAGAAACACCCTCCCTCTCAGCTGTCGGGGATTTTTGCCCGATGGATCCCTCATGCCAACAGGGATAAACAATGTCCAGGTCAACTGGGCTGCAATCACAAGTAATTGCTCAGGAACCTGGTTTGATTGCTATGAAATGCAGAATGGTTTTTCTGCATGGGAGCCTCGGTGGAGAGTATTAGATTGTGGAAGAAAGAGATGGAGACAGAGGGAAAGAGGTAGAGACAGATAGAGGGGATGCTTTTGTGTGAGTGATGCTTGCCGAAGCTCAAAGCGTCGTATCATGATGACCGGCACAGGTATAGATTGTGATTTTTCTTTATTTCAAGTGAACCAAGTCCATTTCCATACCATCCAAAGTCACATTAGTAGGAGGATAAGGAGTCCAGGCCTGGGAGTTCAACATCAACTTGAAAATGAATGATGAAATGTTGCTGCTGAATATCTCTTCACTGTCGGGGCTTGATTTATGAAGCGGCTGCAGTTTATTCAAATGTTTATTCACCCAGTGTTTGGTGCTCTAACGCTGTATTCAGCTCAGCTATGAAACTTTATCCCTTCATGTACATCAGCAGCAGTGGCAATTCAGGATTTTCAACATGTTTAAATGACTCCGTGTCCTAACTTGACATTTCACTTCAAGGTCAATCAGTGCCTGAGTTCTGCAGCCTGTTGGGATATGAGGCATTGTTTACAAAATTGGCCTCAGAGAATATGGTCCAAACAATGGCAATCTGAGCATCTTTTATAGCCCTCGTTGCACACAAACCTTTCAAGTCAACAGCAGCACCCAGCAGGCATCATCGGGCGTAATCATATCTAACAAGAACTGAGATTACCCTGCGTTTGTATGTGTGTGTCTGTGGGGGTATTTTTGAGTAGCTATTAGACTGGACTGGACATTCGGGGGCTGCTTCGAGGCAGCATGGACAATTGGACAATATGTGCACATGCATGAGTGTAGTATGTGTGCGGGTCATCTTGAGGTGTGCTCAGGTCCCCGGCTGGTGCTCAGAGCAGCCTGCGGTGTTAACAGTATAAGGAGGAAGTGGTGCATCATAAATTGTAATCCCGAGTGTTGTGAGTGACATGCAGAGCACAGACGATGAGTCCCTTGGGAGTAGAGGTTGTGTCAAAACTTTTTATTGTGTCATATTGTGTCATAACTATTTATTATTTAAATTTTACTACGACAATACACAATCCCAGTGACAGAATTGTACGTCTGCTGCCACATTTTTCAGTTTAGCTTCAGATGATTGAAAGTTTAAAAGTCAGTGAAGTTCAGAGTTCAGAGAATCTATAGGGTAGATGAGTAGGGATGAATAAATTACATGTGCTCTGATTTTCATTTTAAAACTTAAATAATGGTGTAAATGGTGCATACATTGGACTCTTTGTCCAGTGAACTTGAAAATGTAAATTGCTGATTTCTCACATGTAAAAAAAGTCTTTCCCAGCTACTGTCACAAACCGTTTTGACAGTAATTACATGTCAGTTTCTGAATTATATGCTACACATTTCTGCAGCTCTTCATTTAGCCTGTCATATTTTATTCAAGCTCCTTGCTTTGACTGTCACTGTCATTTGTCTCCAGTGTTTACGATATCATACAAAAGTCCTCAGAGCAGAAATACAAAAATATCTGAGAGATATAATGTAGGAAAATAACCTTTGTAGTACTTTTGTTAAAGAACCTCGTGAAGTTCTGTTGTTTCATGCCATGGCATTGATGTGTCCCACTTTTATTTTAGGAGCATTGGTGCATTCTGGGTACAGTAGTTCAGAGTGTTGCTGTGCTGCATTGTTTTTCTTCACCTGTCCCATTGTGCAGCATCAAGTGGTGCTTCAAAAGACTGTTTGATGTTTTAGGCCTCCTTTGAGTCGAATGCAAATTTCTACACTGGCATGGGCCAGGAGACTAAACAGGCTGACAGCTTGCCAGACACCTCCATGCGATGTTTTCTCTGCACTGCTCTGGGAGAAAAGTTTGGAGCTTCATTTTATCTGTCTGACTAACTCTGTGATTGTGTTTGGTGATTTAAAGACAGGGAAAAAAATGCTCATTTAGTCTTTGAGGTCACAGCGGCTTGTTTCTCCCCCAACGAGGAATAATCTCAGTAATATTTATTATAGTATTTAAAACCCTTTCCCTCCCAAGACTTCATCTGACAATCAAAAATGTACTCCTCCAAAAATAGTTCCTCATTTGTGGATATTGTAAATCAATTTTAAGAGGTCCGTCTTTGAGAAACTGCAGGTATCTGCACTAATAAAACCACTACTAAAAAACCAAAAATTAAAAACCGGATGAATCTTAATGATGTCACCATGGGAAAATCTTTCCTTTAGGCAACAAAAATTCATACAAAATAGATTAAATTGGAACTACAGATGGGAATAAAGGACGGCTGTGAGATAAAAATGGTCAAAGGCTGTAGAGGAAAAGGGGGAAATGAAGTGGCAAGTGAAAAGAGAGAGGGCCGGTATTGGAAGACAGATGTGAAGCAGTGACCACAGGGTAAGGGAGCAGTTGGCACTGCCAACCTGTCAAGGAACTGAGTCTTCCAGCTAGAGCCAGGTTACAGGCCGAACGGAGACCCTCCATGCCAGGCCTCGGCATCTGTCTGGCTCATGTCTCTGGTGCCCAGCCTACCCATCCCCTGCCAAGATGCTGGTTGTAGTGTGTATACAGAACCATAATGTTCATGTCATGCTAATTGGATTTGTCAGATGGAGGGTTGAGGGATTGAGGGAGGGGGTAAGCCTCAGATATGCAAAGAAAGAATTAATTTCTCCATCAGGCGCTGTTTGACAAGCCTGTTTCCAGCCCCCTCGCTTTGATTCGGTTGATAGTCTCACAGTTCAAAATGCTTTATGCTTTGCAAAAATAGCAGAAATGACTTTGATCGTCCGTGTTTGTTGTCTACATGCCCCAGTCCTGCCGAGAGCTGTTATATCAACACACAGGGTTCATTACATGTAAACACGAGTGCTGGAACATATATATAGGGCGCACATGCCCGTCCTTTAGCTCCGTGGGGAATCAGAATACATCCTCATCGGCATGAACCCGATCAGTTTTGACAAGCTTGGGCTTTTGGCGCCAGTAAAGCCAGTGGGATTGGCTGTGGAGCCTCTTAGCTGCAACACCCAAGAGGCTGCTTCATTTTTATCATCCACAGGCTGTTTCATAACCAAAAGTCCATTGGAGTCCTCATCATATCCACTGTGCCCCGGTTGGGTTATGACTGACATTCCTCCATGGATCTTCTCTGTCGGTTGGGGATTCAATTAAGACTGAAAGCATCTAATGTCCTTTACAGATGTCCTCTCCCTGCTATGGTTATTCATCTGACCAGATTGATGATTTTATTATTGATTTACATGCATTCGTGTAAAGTGCAGGAGGAAACAGCTTTTCATAAAGTGTCTTTGATGGCCTGTGGTTTTTATGGCAAGTTTTCACCTACTGCCTACAAATATTTCCTCTATATAAGATTTGCCATTTAATCTTTAATCTCAACCACAGAGGTTTGAGATCCATATTCCTGATCACAATCCTGTAAACTGATTGAGTTGTCCCTGTTTACGAACGCAGTTACGATCATGGATAAAAACACAATGAAATCCGAACAGGAGAGAAGGATAATGGCCTCACATTATGTAGAAGAGCCAAATCTCATCAAGCTTCAGAGGATCCATTGCAATCCTCACAAGTCCCATTGTTAAAAACCTGCGTGCCTCATTTCATGGATAAATACAGAATAATTACATACACATGCATGCATAGGCACACAAACATATGCATGTAAATATATGCATGTGAGACATCCACTGCACAAACTCACACAAAATCCCCTCCTGAATTCATCATCATAGCTTAACTGACATCTTTCTCACTATTTTAGGCCTGGAAGGGGAAAATACTGTTGAGATTGTAGAATTCTTTTGTTTTTTCTTCTTCTTTGGTAGTCACTTGTCTAACAGTGTTTCACTAAAGAGCTCCCACGAGGGCGATAAGAATGCCGCTGGTTCTCATTAGTTGGACACACTTTTGAAAGGCCCTGAGCTCATTTTTGGGTGTGTGTAAGCAACTTACAATAGACAGCTGTTTCGCACAGCTGCAGCTCTTTCTCTCTCACACACACACACACACACACACACACATACATGCACACACAAGCTGCAAAGAGAAGGACGCTGTGGGGGTTACGGAGTTCGTGCACCCTCCATCACCCAGGGCTGGTACTGGAAAATCCACAAGCAGCGAGCCAAGCCGCAGCTGTAGCGGCTCACTGAGAGCTGTGGGTATATTACACCGAAGGTGATGACTGCGCGTCCACACTCCTCAACTGCACACACAATAGAAAACTAGCTCATTTACTCCCGACCACTCGCCATTTAACACTTCCCTAATGATTTTCACCATGACAAGTCAAAAAGCCTTGAAGCTCACGATGAGACTTTAAATGTGATGAAACGTCAAATCTTTTCACATTAACATCCCTGTCTTATCGTCCAAGATGAAGTTTTCGCCCTGACCTCAATCTTGCATATTATAAAAAGCTTCAGCTGAGTTGCTGCATTTATCTTCTCACTTGCTGATAGGTTATGTAAACTTTGGCTGCACGACTTTCTGGCTTCATCAGCCTTTTCTGGTTGAACGGTGCTTTGGCAGGGAGAGGCTCCTCAGGTTTTCAGTAACCCCCCCTGTGCTGTCCTGGAACCAGGGCAGCCTCACAGTCATCCCATTGAGCCCACTCATGACACACAAGCGCACCGGACCAATCAGCAGACAGGGAACAGAGCAGCAGCTCAGGATACCAAGCTATTTGTCTGACCTGGCTTTTGAAATCAATGACAGTCTGTGGGGTGCAGGTGTGGTCAGAGATGGAGGAGGCTATGAATTTAAAGTGAATTGTGTGTGTATGTTCTTTCAAATGTCTATTTGTCCAGCAAGTGTTTTTTTTTTTTTTTAATCCGTGTTGTGTGTCCTCACTTCAGAGAACGTTTGTCAGTGTTTTTATTTGTGTGTCGATGGTACGCTGTTGTTTGAACCCTTTTCCATATTTGCAGATTTGTGTGTGTAGAGAGAAAGAGAACGAAGAAGAAAGCATAAGAGCAAAAGCGGCATAAAGTCAGAAGTATGAGGCAGTTAAAAAGAAAATCTGTCTGCTCTGCAACTGACAGATGTAGACAGAGGAACAGTAAAATGTTACTTAACAGTCTTGTACAACATTTCCCAACAGTTTCAGTGTGTTGACATCTGCGTTGGATTTAGTCACTACTTTTTCTCGGTAATGTTGTGAAACTAATTATTTATCTTGAACGTTTGCACCACAATGCGATTGGTGCATGGTTTGTGCTCTTTAAAAAGGAAACAAAGTAAAAAATATTGAACCTCATTATTTTTGATTTACAGTGTAGGCTAGGACTAGCTTTTGAAATTGATTTTTTTTTTTAAACTTCAGAACCTCTAGTACTTAATGAAGCAAGGGGTGAGAGCCACAGTTAAGTTGAAGTTCTGCATCTGGGAATCTAAATCACAACCCACTGCTGTTCATTTTGTATCAGACATGATCAATTAACGCTTATTCTTTGATACTGTTTGTTCATGGCCCAGTGTGCCCTGGAACCACAGCCATACTGGAGGACTTTGATTTGACATATACTGCCAGAGGTCGTTGTCAATGCAGCAAGCGTTGTGCTTTTTATGTAGTGAGGCAGAAAGTAATGGTGTGGACACTGACTTGCTAGAGACAAGATTTGCCTTTATATTAACCATAACCACAACTTGAACCATCTTAACCTAATGTATTACCTAGTCCTTACATTGTCTGTAGATTATTCGCCATAACCACAACCTTCGCCAAACCTTAATCATACCATAGTTACCATGTATAGATAGAAAGTGAGACGTTTAGACATAAAACATGTCGTCACTCAACTAAATTTGAGGTTTTTTCGCTCGATACCAACATTCTTATGGTGATATCAGGTAATTTTATTTCGATTAAATCTATCTTAGCTTTAGGAGACTGATTTTTCTTTAAGTAACATTACCTTGTAGCAGAAATAGTAGCTGTAATTCATTATTTTATGATTTATTTACATTTTTTTGTTTCAGCAACATACGGGGCAAAGAAAACATCCGCTGTCAAACATTATCTGCTGTGTTTTTCCCCATCTCTCCTACATTTTATTGTCTCTATCTCTCTCTCTCTCACACACACACACACACACACACACACACACACACACACACACACACACACACACACACAGAGTGAGAGTGTTCCGGTGTCAGGCGTTCGCAACATCTGTTTCTCATGCAGCTTTGTACTTGCAGCCAGACAGCCGCAGAGGGCCAGACCCAGCGGCTCTTCTCTAGGCTCTGAGCACTACTGACTCCCTCCGCAGGTCTTTAAGATTAATTTGGTTTTTAAGCTGCTCTAATGTGGCTGAGGATTGCTCATCTTACAAAGAACCCCCAGTACCCCACCCCCACCACCCTCTACATTCTCCTCCTTCATCCTCTCCTGACATCTCTCCTCCTCCTTATTCAGTCTATCATAGATTCTTGTCAAAGAGTCATCCAACTTTAGGCTTATAATGTCAACAACCTCAGCATGGCTTTTTACCATGTATGTGAATTCTGTATGTTTATTTTTTTGACCTCGTTTCTCTTTTATTTATACCAGGGATCCATTTAAACAAACCTACTTAATGAAATCCTCGACCTCACAGCTTCAAACTATGATGTTGCTTAGCAAATGATGTGGGTTGTTTGCATGTGTTTGAACTTCATGAGTGTATAGCTGGTTAATCATGGATGTACGTGTGTGTGTGTGTGTGTGTGTGTGTGTGTGTGTGTGTGTGTGTGTGTGTCCAGTGCAGTCAGTGTGTAGGCGCTTTGATGCCTTGACCTCTTGTAGGCTGTGAAATGAGCCGGTCAATTAGTGTGCTGCTGTGCTGCTTTAACAGTCATGTAACCGTCTGCATTCAGTGGTTTGTCATATCTGCTTTGCCACCACGCACGCACACACACACACACACACAAATTGAGTTGAGTGTCTTAGCTTAGTGAAGTCTTAATGAAATCTACTGCAGAACGTAAGTGTGTGATATTTTAATTGAAGTGTCAATCATTTATGTGTGTTCTGCCCATTATCTAATTATGTCTCCTCATTAAAGTGTGTGTTTGGGTGCAACCACACATTTGGGTGTTCTGTAATCACTCATCTTGTATCATGCACATCTGTCATAATTACGACAGACTCATTTCTTTTCCATTTGTTGGACGTGCTGAAAAAGATCTTTTCATGTCTCTTCTTGTCTGATTCGTCTGTGTCTCAGTTCGGTGTCTATTCTCGTTTCGAGAGGTCAACAGTGTAGCATCTGGCACTGAACAAGCCCGTGTGCCATCGCAAATCTCAAATAACTTATTTTTTGTGTTTTTTTTTCTTTTGACAGGTACACTCACGCAGACTTCCAACACAGACACAGAGACACAGAGGAGTGTCTTATTTTAGACTCCCGAGCATTAAACTCCCCGTACACCCTCCTCGCTCCCACACTCACACATGCACAATTCACATAAAGATATTTCTCATGAATGTTTTACTAGGTCAGTTCTTGAGGAAGTGGAAGGAAGTGGTGTTTTTCGTCACCGTCCGTCCCTTCATCCCTCACTCTGTCCATCTCTCTCTCTGTCTCCACCTCCTGTCCGTGCTCCTTTATGGACTTGTTTGTTTGATTCGCTGAGGCAGTACTAATCCTCGGCTTGTCCCTCGCCTCTGTTCAGAGCTTCTCTGATCTGTATTTTTAGATTCTCTCCGTTTTCTCTCTCTCCCTGTCTAACAATGTACTCACAGTGCATAATGTGGCAGAGCTGTGAGTACCCTAATCGTAATGTGATTACAGGCCAGCTAAGTTGCTGGAGATGATGCTATGAGTGATTTGCATATGTGTGTGTAGTTCTTAGTTATGGGTAATGATAGTAGAGTCACTTGCAGCTGCATTCACACTTCAACAGGATCTTCATTGAACATTAGGCATGATATCATGTCCAAATTTCAAGGAATTCTTTTCAGTTCAATAGTTTGCACAGTAACTTTCTGGAGTATTGATCTCACCTTGAGGTTGTCAGGCAACCTGCGATGACTCACTGTTGTAGGCCAGGAAATTGTCTGACACAGAGTTCTTTGTAAAACACGTTGTTTTTCACACTTTGGTTTTTGTTGTTGGTTTGGTTGTTTTGTTTTGTTTTGCTGTTGTTGATGGTCGACAGATTTGGTTACCTTTGGACACAGCCAGGCTAGCTGTTTTGAGTCTTTGTGCTAAGCTAAGCTAACAGGCTGCTGGCTGAGGCTTCATATTATCATACAGACACAAGAAAGGCATCATCCTTTTCATCTAACTATTAGAACGAAAGCAAAAAAAAGTGTATTGCCTAAATGTCAGACTATTCCTTTAATGGGTTTTTGGTGCAGTCACTTGCAGTTTTACCAACAGGAAAATGGACAAAGTTGAGGTTTCTGATCAACCCCTGTGCCAGGCTGTAAAAGAACTGACTTTTTATTTATGTAAGGTGTTAAGCTCAATGAAGGAAAAACTGTGAGTTATATGTATCTACGAGTCATCCTCACTCACACATGCAGTAGACTGAAAGGATAAAGATTCGGTGGTCAGATCAAGAAGTCTATTTACTCTTGAAGCCTGATATTTGAAATGCAGACCTACAGTATATGTGGGTGTTTTTTTTTTTACATTTATGTTAGTCTCCGTGCCTGTGGGCGTGGACCAGAGCATGCATGCTCCTCTGTGTTACACCACATCCAAGTGAATCATATTTTTGCAATTGTGCATGCTTGCTGTGGTTCCTGACCCTGTCTTTGTCACTGCTTTAAGTGGTTATGTTGTTCACCCATCCTATCATATCATTATAGTCTAAAATACTAGATGGGGGAATTCCTGAGCTTCCCTCTAGGAATGTCGCTGCGGCATTTGTCTGGAATGCGGAAAATTCATTTCGCTCCAGGAGGTGAATACTAGACGTCCCAAATGAGCATTTCCTTTTATGAGGCTAGAAAGGCAGGCTAAACCTTTACTTATGTTGAGGGATATATTGTGTACCTATTGCAGCAGTAGCTGTTGAAATCACACAAAATATCTGATGTTGGTTATCTTAAGTGAGCACTCGGGAACGCTGCATTTAATTTAAGGAAATTTTCAAAGGCTAATTGTCAGCTAAGTGCTTTGGTCCACTATCTGTGATTAAGACCTTCCATTTTAACAATTTACCTAGACGTGTTAGACAACAATTTTAGGCGTGACATAAAATTTGCAAATTGTCCTGACTTTCTAAATGTTAGCCGCCCTGAAAAGCCATAATGAGGATAATTGTTTGAGCTTAGAAAAAACAGGATGATTCTTCTTCCTCTTTCTTACACATGCCTCATTGTTACATTGTCACTGAATCAACAGTTTCCCCTTAACAATGGGACCACACGCACTGCACCACCCCTTACAACTGAGCTCGGTCATTAGATAAAAACCTTTCCCAGGTAGATCTATCACAGTCCACCTGAACCTCACTCCAGGCTGAATGAATGAAACAACAGTTCTTCGACAGAGAGAAAGAGAGAGAGCATTGTGGCTCTGTAACTTGGGCCTTTTGTGATAGCATGCACAGAGGTTAATACACCCATTGTGAGGCTAGGCCCATGCTTGTCTAAGCCTGTCCCATGCAAGGTGGCAATTAGGCTGTGTGCGACTCCCCTGTCTCCCTGACAGAGGCCAGGAGAGGGGGAGGAGAATGCAATCATTGTCTACCAATTAAACCAGGGGAGGGTTCTCCCTGGCTTTGCCCATTGTCAGGGCAGGATGTGGGAGGGGCTGCCATGGCCAGGTCTGGTATCATCGGGCCAGGGGAGGCAGCAACCTGATCTAGGGGCTTGCCTGGGTCACCCCTCCCCTCCTTTTTGCAGCTCTGGGCAGTAGTGATGCAAACAGAGGAGCCTCTGTGCTGGAGGTGCAGGGAGAATCTCAGTTAGTGTTGTTGCTGCTGCTGCTGCTGCTGGGAAGATTGTCCACAAAAGGAGTGCTAGTCGTAGATATGAAAAGCAGCAGGTTGATGTGCATGTGTTGTCTGCATGTGTTACCTCCCCTTGACCCTGTTTAAATCATGTTGGATGTAACAAAGGACATGTGATAGTTAAGATATTTCAGTCTGGACCAAAGACATGGACTGAACAACCGACATTGCCATCCCCAGAGCCACGGCGCTAGTGTTGCTAAGAAAATAATGGCACCTAGTTTTAATGCTATACAGTATAAAAGCCATGCAAAAAATACTTTTCTTCTCAAGCGTAAGTAGTGTCAGAGATCTTTACTGGACTTTATGGTAGTGTCTAAGAGTGTTTTTTGTGGTTTGGGGTATTGAATGTGAGACGCCTTTGTGCCTCTCTAAAACAGTGTACATACAAGGAGGAGCAGTGCACCAACAACAATTCATCTGTACCAGATGATGCATTGGGACACGGTCTGCAGTGACATTAAAGGTCACTTTACAAAATGCAGCTGTCACATGATGATGCATGGACACAGCCTCCTGATATGCTGTATGACCAATAACAGTGCAGAGAAAGTCTGAAAATAGCTTGCTCTGATTCGGATTCTTGTCTTTTTACATTTGAGCCAGTGTTTCATTTGTTTTCTTCTCATTGGGAGCATCACTCACTGCACTTGAAAATGTGCTGTAATGTACTGTGTCTTCAGAGTGATCTCTTCGTTAGATACTGAATGTACAGAAATCTTTCAGTTTGAAATGTATTCTTGGTTCCAGTGTGAAGACATCTGAACTCTCCTCTTTATTCCTTTCAAATACAAATTAACTCTATTTATCCTCAAGTGCACTGGACTTGTTCCATCCCACTTAGCTCTTACACAAGGATAAATGCAACCCTTGGAACTGTTTTTCCAGTGGTTTCACCACTTCCCCCTTCACCGCCGTCACCCACTCATGACCACAATGACATCTCTCAGCCACCACTTAGCCTCTGATAGATGGTTTCTATTTAGGAAATGGCATCTGACCACAAACCACCGAGCACAACAAGACTGTTGACAGGTTTAAATAGAAAAGTTCAGCTATGGGAGAAACGAAGCACAAACACCCGTGCCTCGATTTGGGGGACTCGCCCGCAAAATAGCTTTCTGGAAAGAGTCTTTTGATTGCTTTCTTTGGTTGAGGTATCGAAGTTTTGAGTTTTATGTAGTTAGGTTTCACTCGGTGGTGTGCAATCTATTTTGGGACGGTGAAGAAAATAACTGAAAGTAACTGACAGCCCACTAAAATTGAGCTGTTCCCTCTCCGAACTGAGTGTATTGATGGACTGCAGGAGCGTGTAACTTTTAGCACTTACCAGAACAGGTTGTTGCGACTACCCACAAAAGCTTCTCAGGAAATTAATTAAACACATTCATTAAGGAACTTTAAAAAAAAGATATAGTTAGTAAGTCAAACACTATTCCAACTTCAGTCACGTGCTGCTGGAATATGGCATTTTAACAAGCCTCGCACTGAACTAATTAAAGGAAAATGGTACCAAGCCTTTCAAGCCGTTCTGGCTTGTTATGGATTAAGGTCTTCAGAGACTGTCAAAAATAAACGGCCGCCATGTTCCTCTGTGGATCTGCTGCTGTGTACATGCTATGTGTGTGTGTGTGTGCATCTGAAAGTCTTTATCTGCTTTTGTGGTGTATCCACATTCAGTTTAAGTAAACACAGATGGGAAAGGGAATGACTGGCCAGCAGCCACAGTGTCCTTCAAGAAAAGGAAATCAAAGGGAGGAAGAGGGAGAAAAAAGACAGGGAAAGTGATGAAGATGTATTTGTCTTCTTATATGGCTGGCGGGTTTCAAGTCACGTCATCTTAAGGTGGCAGGGTCATCCATGCAGGACACTGCTCATATGTTTTGTGTGTGTGTGTGTGTGTGTGTGTGTGTGTGTGTGTGTGTGTGTGTGTGTGTGTGTGTGTGTGTGTGTGTGTGTCTGTGTGTCAACAAATTAGTTAAAATTCTTTACTGGGAATGACCCCTTGAAATGTACCGTCTCTTTATCAATGGGGTCCTCTACTACAATATAAGCACAAATAACAGAACATTTAACAAAAACAAAAATAAAAACAACATAATTAAAAATGTGACAAAAAAAAGGCAATAAATATAAAAAAATAAGAAATCCAAATTTAGGAGATCATCCAAGCAAAGCATAAATAGATTATAGAAAAGTTTTAATGTCAGTGACACCATTAAGTAATAAAGTCATAAAACATAATTATAGAGGTGTTATTATGAGCATGTACAACTGATCCTATATTAAGTTGTCAGGGCATTTCTGAAAACTGGAAAGATGATACAGACTGAATATTTACAGGTAGATTATTCCAATCAGTGGGAGCTTTAAACATAAAGGCTTTCTTAGCTATTGATTTACAGACTGCAAAAACAGAATAAAAAGCTGTATACAGTGTCTCAACTGATAATGAGAGGAGAAAGGTACCATAAACTGTGATGAATAGTGAGGGTAATTGTAATGTATAGTCAATGTCAATGTCACTGTCTTCTTATGATACGGCAGGGCAAATTAAGAGCTTCATACATTATGTAATGACAGTGAAGAACAAATGTGCATAGACTGTAATAAACTATGCGATTAAACAATAACAATTATGCAGGAATAAGCTTTAGATTTGGATTTACTGTTTTGGCGAGTTCCAAAAGTCATAGTAGCTTTCTTGAGTTGTAATTTATTAGCTGCAAGCCAGTGTTGAAGGGTATTAAAATCAGACTGCAGAGCTGATTCAACCTGTATTAAATTAGTTTTTCAGATGTGTATATTACCGTATTATCTGCATAAAGTTGAACACAGCATTCAGAATAAATCGAGGGGAGATCATTAATAGAAATGCGGAAAAAAAGTAGTTCAAGAGTTGAGCCTCACGTGATGTGACAGACCAACTAAGTAAAGTTTATGTAAAAGAAATCAGTGATCAACCAGATCAAAAGCCTTGGTCAAGTTAATGAAAACTGGATCGGTTAATTTCCTATCATTTGTAAGTTTTAACAAAGCATAGTTGTGGAATGATTTGATTGAAAGCCAGACTGATTGATATTGTACTTGATAATATGATATTCCTAAATTAGTTTTTCAAATACTTTTGCAATATAACAAAGAGAGAGAGAATGAGAGAGAGAGAGAGAGAGAGAGAGAATGTGTCTGTTTTTTCTTATCTTTGGGTCAAGATAATTGGATTGTTTTGGATGAGACACCTCAAGATATTCACCACCACAGATGGACAAAGATAATGGACGTCCAAAGTGCTTACTCACAATCCAATTAACTTCTCTTGGCTCAAACCACACAGACACACTCCATGTCCTAGCTGAGAGTTTTGTGTGTGTGTGTGTGTGTGTGTGTGTGTGCGTGTGTGTGTGTGTGTGTGTGTGTGTGTGTGTGTGTGTGTGTGTCTGCGCGTGTGTGTTACATGCATGTGTTGATGGAAAATGAATGCTTCCCAGGATTTAACATAATTTGCTCTAATTGGTGTTTGTTGTTCAGCAACTACTTAGCGATAATCAAATTAAATTAAATTCTTACTGGTCTGTACGGCAGGCAAGTGTGGAGAACAGACCTGTATGCAGAGCCTCTCTGTAAAAATTCTCTGTTTAAAAAGGCATGATTTGTGATGATTTATATGGTTTTGGCAGGTGTTTCAGTCTCATTCTGGCCCAGTCATCTGCCAATTTCTACTCGGGGAATCTGCTTTGAATTTTATCCGAAGAAGAGAGCGTGATTGTATTTTCACTCTGGTCAGAGATTTCTCATGGCATTTTATAACCTTAAATTTATTTTATGACTAAGAGAAAGCATGCAACAAGCCGTAAACATAGCGTTGCTCCAGCTTTGAAGAACTTTCCAATTAAATTGTATGTGTTTATGCTTAAGACATGGCAGCATCCACCCTTTTATTTACCCGTCATGTTTCAGATCACAGTCAAATGCAGAGAACAATTAGAGGGAATAAGGGAGTTCAGACTGTGAGAAGATACCCATTATACAGTACCTATGTATCTTTCCCAAAATCCTCCTCAGTCTTAAGTAGAGAGACTACTTTTCGCTAACCATGCAGTTTCTGCAGTTTACTGACACTCTTGGACCAGGATTGTTTTCCCCTCCTCTCATCAGTTTCAGCTTACATGTCATGCTGCATACCAGGGCTTGTTACTCAGTCCCTGTGAGATGAAGACTCATGGTAATGCCCATTGATTTTGTGTGCAGGCAGAAACAAAAACTCGCACACACAGACACATACAAGGAAAGCTCCTAAAATCCCCATTGATCCCAACAGGCTGAGCGCTATCCAGTTTGTTTTCATTATGGAAGTAATGTCGGCCTTTGCAGACTTTTTTTGATCTTTTGTTGCCTCTCTAAGACCAGAAGTGTCAAGGTGGATGCCATCTTTTTACTTTTTCCCACATTATTCAGGTTGAATCTGGCTTTTAGTTCTTTGAAGTTTAAGACCCTCCCCGCCCTCATCTCCAGCCTTCTTTCACAACTTGGAGCTGTGAGGGATAGAGACAACTGGTCGAAGGCTTTCTGGAGGAATTTCCTGTTGGAATGATATCATAGAGGGACTGTGCACCCCTGTTCATGTGTATTAGTTCCTCCTTCTACACAAAGAATGCTCTACAGTCTTTCGGGTGGTTGGGTGTGTTACTTGTGATAGTTTTCAGGGAAACAACAATCCACATCACTCTGACATTCCCTGTGAATCTTTTCCATACCTCATTTCATGGTGGATTGCCTGGCACGGATGGACAGCTTGGTCTAGCTGCTCAAGAGACTTGTTTGGGACAGGTGGCTGGTATTAAAAACTACTGCTCAAGATCCAACGTTGGTGTTTATGTTGAAAAATATACTGAGGAAAGCTGTAAGGGAGAAGCTTATTGTTCTAAACATCCCTAAGCTTATGCATTTAGACATCTAATCACTGTTGACCCAAGAATACCCTTGATGTTTGTGTATGTTCTGCATAATTCATAGTTCATATTCTGTGCAAAGCCTGTCATGAATCGCTCACCCTGTGAAGGATTGCCTTAGACTTGTGCTATTGAAAGCGGTTAATCCTCTGTGGATGGATATGTAAATATGATGAAGTATGGCTCTGTGTTGCTGGAACGCTCCTGATTGTTGAGGATAAACCGATGAGCATTTTGTTTGTTGTGGGTGATGGTGTGGGAGAGAGACAAAAAGAAGGGTAAGCATAAAGACCTGTCCCTTCCTTCAAGTACATAAGAACATATAATCCCCTGAGTGAAGACACACACAACATACAGTGCATACATGAAAAGAGCAAAATTATTCCAGTATATGAACCGACAGTAAACGCACATTACTGTCACACTGCACGATCAGCACCCACACTGTTATTAATCATCCTGTTCTGCACATTTGCTCTTTTTCACCTCATGTCATGCATCTTAAAGAGACGTGCACTTCTGAATTCCCTTGAATCTATTCTCAGTGTATTATTTATGTATTTGTAATTTTACATTAGTTTGTTATGTTGTAGTATTTGTTGATTTCTGGGGTTTTCAGTGTTTTGTCTTTAAATCTGCAAAAGAGAGACACAGTCAAGACCAGGCAATTCTCAGCCTAAGTGGTCATTTTATGCTTTTATTAGTGAGTCCAGAGTAGAGAGATGACAGGAAATGAGGTGAGAGAGATGTGAAATTACATGTGACAGTATAACAAAAGTCCCTGACCAGACTTGAACCCTATTACAGTTCTTGGTCTTCTTGGTGCCTTAAGGCGGGTACATTCATTACCCAGGACTGTTGAGCTGATGATGAGTATGATTTGGACCAGTCTCCAACAGTCGCTCTCATAAAGATTTTTTTAAACGTGATATTTGAGACTGACATCGCTGACCGCCAATGTTCCTTGTGCCACCGCTTCTCCATCTTTTTTCTTTTTTCTTTTCCTTTTCGGTGCAATTGAACTGCACTAGTGTCTACAGGAGACACTACACTTCCTTGGGTCCTGAGCAATACACTCTGCATTGTGTGTGGTCAGTCTCGTTTATTCCTGCTGGAGTTTTCCTGCTCTGCTCCGATATTGTGATGATGTAGAAAGTGCAGTCGAGTTCAGCCTTTCTTTCGTGCTCACTGTAAATTTTCTGGGTTGCCACACTTTCCTCATAGTGTAATGTGTAGTTCCGGCCTTTTTCTTCAAGTCAAGTAACACGTAGGAAAGCAGTGTTTGATGTTTTGAATGTTTGTTTTTTTCGTGAACCGCTCATCCAAAAAACATTACAGTTGACACTGCACTTCCTTCTCTCCTCAGAAATATACCTGCCAAATTTGAAGTTGTTCGAATGAGCGGTTGTTGAGAAATACAGTCAGACAGACAGAGATTCCTCCATTGATGGTCAGATGTAAACAGTGCAAGCTGCAAGTGATCGTTGATGTTTCTTTTGGTACAAGAACATACAACACTTGCCGTTTTGGTCCTCCGCCTCTAAAACTCCAGTTGTTATTGAGTGTTCGTTTACTGCGTCATTTGGTTTATTAACTGTCGGAAGATTTACACTCCTTCCTGAATATCAAAGAGTTAAAAAGTTAATGGAAACAATCTTCATGTGTGGTCCAGTCTTTGTAGGTTTCTGCTAGTTTTTCAGTTAAATCCAAGCTTTAAAACCTCGAGGCCACAAGGAAACCCCAAAGGAGTTTGTTTGTTTTACAAAATAAATTATTGATTTCAACAACAGTACAATAGCCTGAGGGAAATGCACTTGCTGAAATTATATATCCACTATGACAAAGATAGGAGGGACAAATTGCATGTTTAATTTATACATTTAATTCCCCAGACACCAAGACAACTATATCTAGGATATTGTTGTTTTCTGATGCTGTGAAAATATCTGTAAAAAGTATGAAATATTCATATTACAAAATGACACAATACGTCTTAATTTTCATAATTAGCTGACTAGAATAAAAAGTTTTTCTCCAACATGTCACTCTGTCACTCTGTGAAAAAAAAGTCCTTCTGATGTTAAGCTGTTGTAATGTCACAAATACTGAGGCCTGTTTCCAGATTATTCTGAGCGAATGAAAAGCAATTGAAAAGCGCTTGAGTCATCGAAACATTTAGTCTATTGATATTGGAAAGCTGCCATTTAGTAGCACTTCTTACTGAATGCCACCAGTGAATGTGCTTATCGAGTAACAAGCACAACACTTATTTTGACATGGAAAAGCGCTGATGCATTCACCAAAATGTGGCTTTGTGAAAATGAAAAATACAAGGTGATACTAATAAGATTTTCCAGTTTTTTCATACATATTCCAAGTGCTCTCACGACTCGGGGGAGCCCGTTAAGATGATTGTAGGGAAGGGATCCCAAAAGCCCAAATATAATTCCGCAGCTTTGCATCAGTTCTTCACAGTGATTTCAGGTCTTTAAACACTGTGCTCTATGGAGCGTTAAGCTCAGGGGAACACAGCTGAATATGTCAAGCCAGTCAATTAAGGCCAGCAAAAAAAGAAAAAAATTCACAGCAATTTCAGAAATAGCTCTAAGAGTAATGGGGAGCAGAGTACATACTGAGAAGAAGAAGCTGAGAATCGGCCTGAATAGCTGCAACATGGGGAATTATTTATAATCATACACGTTGACCAGGCATTAGGCATTTTCTAAAAATCTTGGCAACATTACTCAGGTCTAAAGCTAAGAAAACTCAAAATCAGTCAAATGGACTTCACACTGACTCTTTCCACCTGCATTGCCATTGTCATTGCAGACACTTCATGATAGCCTCCCAAAGCCAGAATACACAATGCTAAGTTTGCACTACAATATTTTAGTTGACATTTAACATCCACTCTAAAGTTGTCTGACTCAGACCTGATAACTCTGGGACCAATCTGCAGTGTGGCGTGTCAGGGTGGGTGTGTAGATGAAGGTATGACTTGCAGAAATTTGGACCTCACATAAAACTGTGTAAAGCCCAGTAACAGTGTTTTTTTTCTTTTTTGAAAATCAGAAGCAAGGGATAAGTGTTCATTTGATATCTCACCCTAAAAGAGAGAGAGAACTGTCTGTTATGTATTGGAAATTATGTCTCTCCTTATTAAAATGCCTGCTGAACCTTTTCAGACAAACAAAGAGAGGACTTAATGTGTTTAATGTATTTCATGACATTAAAGGTTTACAAACACTGATAATCAGGTTTTGATCAGAGCATATATGGTTCATATATTTTTATATATTATATATATATCGTATAAGTCTTATTGGCTGATCCCCGGCCTTTCATATAGTAGTCATGTAGTATTTTGTGTGTTTTATTTCCAGCACCCTGTGTAGTCTGTCTTGTTAAACCACACACACACAGCGTAGTGTGGTAGTTAGACAGCAGCAGGGCTTTGCAGGCCCATAAGCCCTGGCCTGATCCCTGACATATACAGACAGGGACTCCCAGCCATCTGGCCAGATGAGACAGTTGGATTGGCACATTCTCTCTCTCTCTCTCTTTCTCTCTCTGTCTCTCTCTCTCTCTCACACTGACTCTCAATCATGACTCAACCTTACACACTCACACACACACATACACACACACACACACACACACACACACACACACACACACACACACACACACACACACACACACACACACACACACACACACACACACACACACACACACACACACACACACACAATTTACACTGGTTCTGAGGGTTTTTGTCATCTATTTCAAGGGCTGCCAGAGAGCTCTGGTGGTCACAGATAGTGACCTAGCCCACAGCTATGCTGCTTCTCTAAAAGCCGTACATTTAGACTCCAAATTCAAGGCCTCAGTTTCTGCCTGCAGCTTTTATTATGAACAGAAGGTCGGACAGCCAAGAAAGAGTGAGATAACTGGAGGAATACAAGAGGTAAAGTGAATGAGATAATTGGAAGATAGAGAAAAGAACTCTGTATGGCTTAAAGGAAAAAGTTAGGTTAAAGGGGTCATATTAACCTTTGACACCTTGTTATTTTATCTATCATTCATAAACATTCTAACATACTGTGACAAACTCTGATCATCACTGTATACCAAGGTGAAAAGATACATCTTAACTGTAATTAACCATAAATATCTCACAGCTCTGAAACAAGTTTTTTGCAACACCATGTTTAATAGCAGGTGGGTTTAATGTCTCGAGTGAAAGTTTTTTGGTTTTTTTTCCACCACTAGCGTTGCTGTGTGTGAAGCAATGTTTTTATGTTCCTGTATTATTTGCTTTGCATGTTCTACAGTGGGTCGACATGATCCACATTCTTGTACACAGCAGATGATAATGGTGCATATTGACACTCAGTGGCAATAAAACGGAGCACTGTCTTACTATACTATGATGTTTTTTGCCTTAATATACTATGACATTTTTATGCCTTACTATACTATGATGTATTTTGAGATTTTTATGCCTTGCTATTCTGTGACGTTTTTATGCCTTAATATACTATGACATTTTTATGCCTTTCTATACTGTGACGTTTTTTTATGTTTTTATGCCTTGCTATAGTGTGACGTTTTTATGTCTTACTATACTATGACATTTTTTGAGATTTTTATACCTTGATATACTATGACATTTTTATGCCTTACTATACTGTTATGTTTTTTGACCTTTTTTACCTTACTATACTATGATAGTTTTAGATATTTTTATGTCTTACTATAGTATGACTTGTTGGATTTTTTTTTGCCGTACTATACTATGACATTTTTATGCTTTACTATACTATGACGATTTTTAGATTTTTATGCCTTACTATACTATGACATTTTAATGTCTTTATGTACTATGACGTTTTTGGATTTTTTTTATGCATTATTTTACTATGACGTTTTTTTGAGCTTTTTATGCCTAACTACACTATGACATTTCTATGTCTTTCTGTACTATGACGATTTTTTTAGATTTTTATGCCTTACTATACTATGACATTTTTTGAGATTTTTATGCCTTACTATACCACAACGTTTTTATGTCTTACTATACTATGACATTTTTTGAGATTTTTATACCTTGATATACTATGACATTTTTATGCCTTACTATACTGTTATGTTTTTACTATGATACTATGATACTATGATAGTTTTAGATATTTTCATGTCTTACTATAGTATGACTTGTTGGATTTTTTTTTGCCGTACTATACTATGACATTTTTATGCTTTACTATACTATGACGATTTTTAGATTTTTATGCCTTACTATACTATGACATTTTAATGTCTTTATGTACTATGACGTTTTTGGATTTTTTTTATGCATTATTTTACTATGACGTTTTTTTGAGCTTTTTATGCCTAACTACACTATGACATTTCTATGTCTTTCTGTACTATGACGATTTTTTTAGATTTTTATGCCTTACTATACTATGACATTTTTTGAGATTTTTATGCCTTACTATACCACAACGTTTTTATGTCTTACTATACTATGACATTTTTTGAGATTTTTATGCCTTGATATACTATGACATTTTTATGCCTTACTATACTGTTATGTTTTTACTATGATACTATGATAGTATGATAGTTTTAGATATTTTCATGTCTTACTATAGTATAACTTTTTGGGGTGTTTTTTTTGCCTTACTATACTATGACATTTTAATGTCTTTATGTACTATGACTTTTTTGGATTTTTTTTATGCCTTACTTTACTACGACGTTGTTTTGAGATTTTTATGCCTTACTATACTGTGATGTTTGTATGCCGTACTACACTGTGAAGTTTTTTGACATTTTTTTGCCTTACTATACTATGACATTTTAATGTCTTTATGTACTATGACGTTCATATGCCTTATTATACTATGGCATTTTTAGAAATTTTTATGCCTTTCTTTATTATGATGTTTTTTGATATTTTCATGTCTTACTATAGTATGACTTTTTTTGACATTATTTTTGCCTTACTATACTGACGTTTTTATGTCTTTCTGTACTATGATGTTTTTTGAGATTTTTAATCCTTACTACACTATGACATTTTCTGAGTTTTTATGCCTTACTATACTATGACGTTTTTTGACATTTTTTATGACTTACTAAACTATGTTTTTATGCCTTACTATACTATGACATTTTAATGTCTCTGTACTATGACGTTTTTTGATTTTTTTATGCCTTACCGTACTATGACGTTTTCAATGTTTTTATGCCTTACTATACTATGACGTTTTTTTGCCTTACTATACTATGACGTTTTTTTATGTTTTTGTCCTTACTATACTGTGATATTTTTATGTCTTTCTGTACTATGACGTTTTTTTAGATTTTTATGCCTTACTATACTATGACGTTTTTTGAGATTTTTATGCCTTACTATACTGTGACGTTTTTATGCCATACTACACTGTGAAGTTTTTTGACGTTTTTTTGCCTTACTATACTATGACATTTTAATGTCTTTATGTACTATGACGTTTTTGGATTTTTTTTATGCCTTACTTTACTATGACGTTTTTTTTGAGTTTTTTATGCCTAACTACACTATATTTTTATGCCTTACTATACTATGACGTTTTTTGAGATTTTTATGCCTTGCTATACTATGACTTTTTTTTTAGATTTCTTTGCCATACTATACTATGACGTTTTTTGAGATTTTTATGCCTTACTATACCATGACGTTTTTTGAGATTTTTATGCCTTACTATACCATGACATTTTTTGATACTTTCATGTATTACTATACTATGAGTCCCTTTATGAACTGCTACGTTGATCCATTCATGAGGTGCTAAGGTGGTGTAATGGATACTGCTGTCCTCTTGTAGTCTAAAGGCTCTGGGTTCAAATCCTAGTGTTGTTACCATTCTGTGTGGAGTTTGCATCTTCCAACTGATTTTTGCCTTCCTATACTATGACGTTTTTTTTCCTTACTTTACTATGACATTTCTATGTCTTTCTGTACTATGAAGTTTTTGTAGATTTTTATGCCTTACTATACTGTTATGTTTTTTGAGATTTTTATGCTTTACTATACTGTTATGTTTTTTGAGATTTTTATGCCCAACTACACCATGACGTTTTTTGATCCTTTTATGTATTACTATACTATGAGTCCATATAGGCACTGCTAAGGTGGTGTAGTGGTTAGAGCTCACACCTCACAGCCAGAAGGTTCTAGGTTCAAATCCTGGTCTTGGTCCCTTTCTGTGTGGAGTTTTCATGTGCTCCCTCTTTTTTGACATTTTTATGCCTTACTATAGTATGATACGTCGTCCAAAGGCTCTGGGTTCAAAACCCATTCTTGGTGCCTTTCTGTGTGGAGTTTACATGTTCACCCTCTTTTTTGACGTTTTTGTGCCTTACTATAGTATGATATGTGATCCATTAATCAGGTTGTAAGGTGGTGTAGTGGAGAGCACTGTCCCCTTGTAATCCAAAGGCTCTGGGTTCAAATCCCAGTGTTAATACCTTTCTTTGTGCAGTTTGCATCTTCCAACTCATTTTTGACGTTTTTATTCCTCACTGTACTATAAAACATTTTTTGCCTTACTATACTATGACATTTTAATGTCTTTATGTACTAGGACGTTTTTTTGCCATATTATAGTTTGTCATTTTTTTGACATTTTATGGCTTATTATACTATGGCATTTTTAGAGAGATTTTTATGCCTTTCTATATTATGATGTTTTTTGATATTTTCATGTCTTACTAAACTATGTTTTATGCCTTACTATACTATGGCGTTTTTTGATGTTTTTTTCCTTACTATACTGTGATATTTTTATGTCTTTCTGTACTATGACGTTTTTTTAGATTTTTATGCCTAACTACACTATGACATTTTTATGCCTTACTATACTGTGACGTATTTTTGCCTTACTATACTATGATATTTTAATGTCTTTATGTACTATGACGTTTTTGGTTTTTTTTATGCCTTACTTTACTATGACATTTTTTTTTAGTTTTTTATGCCTAACTACACTATATCTTTATGCCTTACTATACTATGACGTTTTTTTCTTTAGTATACTATGACATTTCTATGGCTTTCTGTACTATGACGTTTTTTTTATTTTTATGCCTTACTATACTATGACGTTTTTTGAGATTTTTATGCCTTGCTATACTATGACTTTTTTTTGGGATTTCTTTGCCATACTATACTATGACGTTTTTTGAGATTTTTATGCCTTACTATACCATGACATTTTTTGAGATTTTTATGCCTTACTATACTATGACGTTTTTTGATACTTTCATGTATTACTATACTATGAGTCCCTTTATGCACTGCTACGTTGATCCATTCATGAGGTGGTAAGGTGGTGTAGTGGATACCGATGTCCCTTGTAGTCCAAAGGCTCTGGGTTCAAATCCCAGTGTTGGTACCTTTCTGTATGGAGTTTGCATCTTCCAACTGATTTATGCCATCCTATACTATGACGTTTTTTTTCCTTACTTTACTATGACATTTCTATGTCTTTCTGTACTATGACGTTCTTTTAGATTTTTATGCCTTACTATACTATGACGTTTTTTGAGATTTTTATGCTTTACTATATTATGATGTTTTTTGATATTTTAATGTCTTACTATACTATGACTTTTTTTGCCTGATTATATTTTGACTTTCTTTGACGTTCTTATGCCTTATTATACTATGGCATTTTTAGAGATTTTTATGCCTTTCTATATTATGATGTTTTTTGATATTTTCATGCCTTACTATACTATGACGTTTTTTGAGATTTTTATGCCTTACTATACTGTGACGTTTTTATGCCATACTACACTGTGAAGTTTTTTGACGTTTTTTTGCCTTACTATACTATGACATTTTAATGTCTTTATGTACTATGACGTTTTTGGATTTTTTTTATGCCTTACTATACTATGACGTTTTTTGACATTTTTTATGACTTACTAAACTATGTTTTTATGCCTTACTATACTATGACATTTTAATGTCTATGTACTATGACGTTTTTGATTTTTTTATGCCTTACCGTACTATGACGTTTTCAATGTTTTTATGCCTTACTATACTATGACGTTTTTTTGCCTTACTATACTATGACGTTTTTTGATGTTTTTGTCCTTACTATACTGTGATATTTTTATGTCTTTCTGTACTATGACGTTTTTTTAGATTTTTATGCCTTACTATACTATGACGTTTTTTGAGATTTTTACGCCTTACTATACTGTGACGTTTTTATGCCATACTACACTGTGAAGTTTTTTGACGTTTTTTTGCCTTACTATACTATGACATTTTAATGTCTTTATGTACTATGACGTTTTTGGATTTTTTTTATGCCTTACTTTACTATGACGTTTTTTTTTTTGTTTTTTATGCCTAACTACACTATATTTTTATGCCTTACTATACTATGACATTTTTTGAGATTTTTATGCCTTGCTATACTATGACTTTTTTTTTAGATTTCTTTGCCATACTATACTATGACGTTTTTTGAGATTTTTATGCCTTACTATACCATGACGTTTTTTGAGATTTTTATGCCTTACTATACCATGACATTTTTTGATACTTTCATGTATTACTATACTATGAGTCCCTTTATGAACTGCTACGTTGATCCATTCATGAGGTGCTAAGGTGGTGTAATGGATACTGCTGTCCCCTTTTAGTCTAAAGGCTCTGGGTTCAAATCCCAGTGTTGTTACCATTCTGTGTGGAGTTTGCATCTTCCAACTGATTTTTGCCTTCCTATACTATGACGTTTTTTTTCCTTACTTTACTATGACATTTCTATGTCTTTCTGTACTATGAAGTTTTTGTAGATTTTTATGCCTTACTATACTATGACGTTTTTTGAGATTTTTATGCTTTACTATACTGTTATGTTTTTTGAGATTTTTATGCCCAACTACACTATGACATTTTTATGCGTTACTATACCATGACGTTTTTTGATCCTTTTATGTATTACTATACTATGAGTCCATATAGGCACTGCTAAGGTGGTGTAGTGGTTAGAGCTCACACCTCACAGCCAGAAGGTTCTAGGTTCAAATCCTGGTCTTGGTCCCTTTCTGTGTGGAGTTTTCATGTGCTCCCTCTTTTTTGACATTTTTATGCCTTACTATAGTATGATACGTCGTCCAAAGGCTCTGGGTTCAAAACCCATTCTTGGTGCCTTTCTGTGTGGAGTTTACATGTTCACCCTCTTTTTTGACGTTTTTTGACGTTTTTGTGCCTTACTATAGTATGATATGTGATCCATTCATGAGGTTGTGAGGTGGTCTAGTGGATAGCACTGTCCCCTTGTAATCCAAAGGCTCTAGGTTCAAACCCAGTCTTGATACCTTTCTTTGTGCAGTTTGCATCTTCCAACTCATTTTTGACATTTTTATTCCTCACTGTACTATAACATTTTTTGCCTTACTATACTATGACATTTTAATGTCTTTATGTACTATGACGTTTTTTTGCCATATTATAGTTTGACTTTTTTTTTACATTTTATGCCTTACTATAGTATGATGTTTTTTTGCCTGATTATATTTTGACGTTTTTTGACGTTCTTATGCCTTATTATGCTATGGCATTTTTATGCCTTTCTATATTATGATGTTTTTTGATATTTTCATGTCTTACTATAGTATGACTTTTTTTGACATTAGTTTTGCCTTACTTTACTATGACATTTTTATGCCTTGCTATACTATGACTTTTTTTGACATTTTTATGCCTTACTATACTATGACGTTTTTATGCCTTACTATACTATGACATTTTAATGTCTATGTACTATGACGTTTTCTGATGTTTTTATGCCTTACTATACTATGACGTTTTTTGAGATTTTTATGCTTTACTATACTGTGACGTTTTTTGAGATTTTTATGCCTAACTACACTATGACGTTTTTATGCCTTACTATACTATGACGTTTTTTGAGATTTTTATGCCTTACTATACTGTGACGTTTTTATGCCATACTACACTGTGAAGTTTTTTGACCTTTTTTTTGCCTTACTATACTATGACATTTTAATGTCTTTATGTACTATGACATTTTTTGTTTTTTTTATGCCTAACTATACTATGACGTTTTTTGACATTTTTTATGACTTACTAAACTATGTTTTTATGCCTTACTATACTATGACATTTTAATGTCTATGTACTATGACGTTTTTTGATTTTTTTATGCCTTACCGTACTATGACGTTTTCGATGTTTTTATGCCTTACTATACTATGACGTTTTTTTTCCTTACTATACTATGATATTTTTATGTCTTTCTGTACTATGACGTTTTTTTATACTTTTATGCCTTACTATACTATGACGTTTTTTGAGATTTTTATGCCTTACTATACTATGACATTGTTTGACATTTTTTATGACTTACTAAACTATGTTTTTTTGCCTTACTATACTATGACGTTTTAATGTCTATGTACTATGATGTTTTTTAATTTTTTTATGCCTTACCGTACTGTGACGTTTTCGATGTTTTTATGCCTTACTATACTATGACGTTTTTTTGCCTTACTATACTATGACGTTTTTTGAGATTTTTATGCCTAACTACACTATGACATTTTTATGCCTTACTATACTGTGACGTTTTTATGCCATACTACACTGTGACGTTTTTTGAGATTTTTATGCCTACCTACACTATGACGTTTTTTGATGTTTTTATGCCTAATATACTGTGACGTTTTTTGAGATTTTTATGCCTTACTATACTATGACGTTTTTTGAGTTTTTATGCCTTACTATACTATGACGTTTTTTGACATTTTTATGACTTATTAAACTATGACGTTTTTATGCCTTACTATACTATGACGTTTTTTTGCCTTACTATACTATGACGTTTTTTGATGTTTTTGTCCTTACTATACTGTGATATTTTTATGTCTTTCTGTACTATGACGTTTTTTTAGATTTTTATGCCTTACTATACTATGACGTTTTTTGAGATTTTTACGCCTTACTATACTGTGACGTTTTTATGCCATACTACACTGTGAAGTTTTTTGACGTTTTTTTGCCTTACTATACTATGACATTTTAATGTCTTTATGTACTATGACGTTTTTGGATTTTTTTTATGCCTTACTTTACTATGACGTTTTTTTTTTTGTTTTTTATGCCTAACTACACTATATTTTTATGCCTTACTATACTATGACATTTTTTGAGATTTTTATGCCTTGCTATACTATGACTTTTTTTTTAGATTTCTTTGCCATACTATACTATGACGTTTTTTGAGATTTTTATGCCTTACTATACCATGACGTTTTTTGAGATTTTTATGCCTTACTATACCATGACATTTTTTGATACTTTCATGTATTACTATACTATGAGTCCCTTTATGAACTGCTACGTTGATCCATTCATGAGGTGCTAAGGTGGTGTAATGGATACTGCTGTCCCCTTGTAGTCTAAAGGCTCTGGGTTCAAATCCCAGTGTTGTTACCATTCTGTGTGGAGTTTGCATCTTCCAACTGATTTTTGCCTTCCTATACTATGACGTTTTTTTTCCTTACTTTACTATGACATTTCTATGTCTTTCTGTACTATGAAGTTTTTGTAGATTTTTATGCCTTACTATACTATGACGTTTTTTGAGATTTTTATGCTTTACTATACTGTTATGTTTTTTGAGATTTTTATGCCCAACTACACTATGACATTTTTATGCGTTACTATACCATGACGTTTTTTGATCCTTTTATGTATTACTATACTATGAGTCCATATAGGCACTGCTAAGGTGGTGTAGTGGTTAGAGCTCACACCTCACAGCCAGAAGGTTCTAGGTTCAAATCCTGGTCTTGGTCCCTTTCTGTGTGGAGTTTTCATGTGCTCCCTCTTTTTTGACATTTTTATGCCTTACTATAGTATGATACGTCGTCCAAAGGCTCTGGGTTCAAAACCCATTCTTGGTGCCTTTCTGTGTGGAGTTTACATGTTCACCCTCTTTTTTGACGTTTTTGTGCCTTACTATAGTATGATATGTGATCCATTCATGAGGTTGTGAGGTGGTCTAGTGGATAGCACTGTCCCCTTGTAATCCAAAGGCTCTAGGTTCAAACCCCAGTCTTGATACCTTTCTTTGTGCAGTTTGCATCTTCCAACTCATTTTTGACATTTTTATTCCTCACTGTACTATAACATTTTTTGCCTTACTATACTATGACATTTTAATGTCTTTATGTACTATGACGTTTTTTTGCCATATTATAGTTTGACTTTTTTTTTACATTTTATGCCTTACTATAGTATGATGTTTTTTTGCCTGATTATATTTTGACGTTTTTTGACGTTCTTATGCCTTATTATGCTATGGCATTTTTATGCCTTTCTATATTATGATGTTTTTTGATATTTTCATGTCTTACTATAGTATGACTTTTTTTGACATTAGTTTTGCCTTACTTTACTGACGTTTTTATGTCTTTCGGTACTATGACATTTTTTGATTTTTTTTATGCCTTACCGTACTATGACGTTTTCGATGTTTTTATGCCTTACTATACTATGACGTTTTTTTCCTTACTATACTATGACGTTTTTTGAGATTTTTATGCTTTACTATACTGTGACGTTTTTTGAGATTTTTATGCCTAACTACACTATGACGTTTTTTTATGTTTTTATGCCTTACTATACTGTGATGTTTTTTGAACTTTTTATGCCATACTACACTGTGACGTTTTTTGAGATTTTTTAGCTTAACTGCACTATGACATTTTCATGCCTTCCTATACTATCACGTTTTTTGCCTTACTATACTATGACATTTTAATGTCTTTATGTACTATGACGTTTTTTGATTTTTTTAAGCATTATTTTACTATGACGTTTTTTTTAGCTTTTTATGCCTTACTATACTGTGACATTTTTTGAGATTTTTAAGCCTAACTACACTATGATATTTTTATGCCTTACTATACTATGACGTTTTTTTCCTTACTATACTATGATATTTTTTTGTCTGTCTGTACTATGACGTTTTTTGAGATTTTTATGCCTAGCTATATTATGACGTTTTTAGAGATTTTTATGCCTCACTATACTACAACGTTTTTTTTATGTTTTTATGCCTTACTGTACTATGACATTTTTTGAGATTTTTTACGCCTTACTATACTATGACGTATTTTGAGATTTTTATGCCTTACTATACTATGACTTTTTTTGACGTTTTTGATGTTTTTACGCCTTACTATACTGTGACGTTTTTGATTTTTTTATGCCTTACTATACTATGACGTATTTTGAGATTTTTATGCCTGACTATACTACGTTTTTTTAATGTTTTTATGCCTTACTGTACTATGACGTTTTTTGAGGTTTTTATGCCTTGCTATACTTTGTAGTTTTTATGCCTTTCTATACGATGAGGTTTTTTTTTATTTTTTATTTCGTTAAATTGTTCATGAGGTGGTAAGGTGGTGTAGTGGTTAAAGCTCACACCTTGCAGTCAGAAGGTTCTAAGTTCAAATCCTGGACTTTCTGTGTGGAGTTCACATGTTCCCCCTCTTTCTTTACATTTTTATGCCTTACTATACTATGATAAGTAGATCCATTCAAGGGGTTTGTAGTGGTTATAGCTGACACATTGCAGTCTGAAGGTTCCAGGTCAAATCCTGGTCTTGGTCCTTTTCAGTGTGGAGTTTTTATGCCTGACAATACTGTGACATTTTTATGCCTTACTATGCTATGACATTTTTTGATATTATTATGCCTTTCTAT
Organism: Seriola aureovittata; assembly: GCF_021018895.1. Classification (NCBI taxonomy): domain Eukaryota; kingdom Metazoa; phylum Chordata; class Actinopteri; order Carangiformes; family Carangidae; genus Seriola; species Seriola aureovittata. The sequence continues at coordinate 15,071,196 of NC_079380.1, read as the reverse complement.
ACTGTGAATTTTTTTTGACATTTTTATGCCTTTCTATACTGTGAATTTTTTTGACATTTTTTTGCCTTACTATACTATGATATTTTTATGCCTTACTATACTATGATAAGTAGATCCATTCAAGGGGTTTGTAGTGGTTATAGCTGACACATTGCAGTCTGAAGGTTCCAGGTTCAAATCCTTGTTTTGGTCCCTTTCTGTGTGGAGTTCACATGTGCTCCCTCTTTTTTGACATTTTTATGCCTTACCGTACTATGACGTTTTTTGAAATTTTTATGCCTTACTATACTATGACATTTTAATGTCTTTATGTACTATGACGTTTTTATGCCTTTCTATACTGTGAATTTTTTTTGACATTTTTATGCCTTACTATACTATGACGTTTTTGATTTTTTTATGCATTATTTTACTATGACGTTTTTTGAGGTTTTTATGCCTTACTATGCTATGACATTTTTATGCCTTTCTATATTATGATGTTTTTTGATATTTTCATGTCTTACTATAGTATGACTTTTTTTGACATTAGTTTTGCCTTACTTTACTGACGTTTTTATGTCTTTCTTTACTATGACATTTTTTGACCTTTTTTATGACTTATTAAACTATGACGTTTTTATGCCTTACTATACTATGACATTTTAATTTCTATGTACTATGACTTTTTTAGATTTTTTTATGCCTTACCGTACTATGACGTTTTTTTAGATTTTTATGCTTTACTATACTGTGACGTTTTTTGAGATTTTTATGCCTAATTACACTATGAAATTGTCATGCCTTACTATACTGTGACGTTTTTATGCCATACTACACTGTGAAGTTTTTTGACGTTTCTTTGCCTTACTATACTATGACATTATAATGTCTTTATGTACTATTACGTTTTTTGATTTTTTTTATGCCTTACCGTACTATGACGTTTTCGATGTTTTTATGCCTTACTATACTATGACGTTTTTTTCCTTACTATACTATGATATTTTTATGTCTTTCTGTACTATGACGTTTTTTTATACTTTTATGCCTTACTATACTATGACGTTTTTTGAAATTTTTATGCCTTACTATACTATGACATTGTTTGACATTTTTTATGACTTACTAAACTATGTTTTTTTGCCTTACTATACTATGACGTTTTAATGTCTATGTACTATGACGTTTTTGATTTTTTTATGCCTTACCGTACTGTGACGTTTTCGATGTTTTTATGCCTTACTATACTATGACGTTTTTTTGCCTTACTATACTATGACGTTTTTTGAGATTTTTATGCCTAACTACACTATGACATTTTTATGCCTTACTATACTGTGACGTTTTTATGCCATACTACACTGTGAAGTTTTTTGACGTTTTTTTTGCCTTACTATACTATGACGTTTTTTGAGATTTTTATGCATTACTATACTGTGACGTTTTTTGAGATTTTTATGCCTACCTACACTATGACGTTTTTTGAGTTTTTATGCCTAATATACTGTGACGTTTTTTGAGATTTTTATGCCTTACTATACTATGACGTTTTTTGAGTTTTTATGCCTTACTATACTATGACGTTTTTTGACATTTTTTATGACTTAATAAACTATGATGTTTGTATGCCGTTCTACACTGTGAATTTTTTTGACATTTTTTTGCCTTACTATACTATAACATTTTAATGTCTTTATGTACTATGACGTTTTTTTGCCATATTATAGTTTGATGTTCTTTGACGTTCTTATGCCTTATTATACTATGGCATTTTTAGAGATTTTTATGCCTTTCTATATTATGATGTTTTTTGATATTTTAATATCTTACTAGAGTATGACTTTTTTTGACGTTATTTTTGCCTTACTATACTGACGTTTTTATGTCTTTCTGTACTATGATGTTTTTTGAGATTTTTATACCTTACTGTACTATGACGTTTTTATGCCTTACTATACTATGACATTTTAATGTCTATGTACTATGACGTTTTTGATTTTTTTATGCCTTACCGTACTATGACGTTTTCGATGTTTTTATGCCTTCCTATACTATGACGTTTTTTCCTTACTATACTATGACGTTTTTTGAGATTTTTATGCTTTACTATACTGTGACGTTTTTTGAGATTTTTATGCCTAACTACACTATGACGTTTTTTTATGTTTTTATGCCTTACTATACTGTGATGTTTTTTGAACTTTTTATGCCATACTACACTGTGACGTTTTTTGAGATTTTTTAGCTTAACTGCACTATGACATTTTCATGCCTTCCTATACTATCACGTTTTTTGCCTTACTATACTATGACATTTTAATGTCTTTATGTACTATGACGTTTTTGATTTTTTTAAGCATTATTTTACTATGACGTTTTTTTTAGCTTTTTATGCCTTACTATACTGTGACATTTTTTGAGATTTTTAAGCCTAACTACACTATGATATTTTTATGCCTTACTATACTATGACGTTTTTTTCCTTACTATACTATGATATTTTTTTGTCTGTCTGTACTATGACGTTTTTTGAGATTTTTATGCCTAGCTATATTATGACGTTTTTAGAGATTTTTATGCCTCACTATACTACAACGTTTTTTTTATGTTTTTATGCCTTACTGTACTATGACATTTTTTGAGATTTTTTACGCCTTACTATACTATGACGTATTTTGAGATATTTATGCCTTACCATACTATGCTGTTTTTGATGTTTTTACGCCTTACTATACTTCGAAGTTTTTTGAGATTTTTATGCCTTACTATACTATGACGTATTTTGAGATTTTTATGCCTGACTATACTACGTTTTTTTAATGTTTTTATGCCTTACTGTACTATGACGTTTTTTGAGGTTTTTATGCCTTGCTATACTTTGTAGTTTTTATGCCTTTCTATACGATGAGGTTTTTTTTTATTTTTTATTTCGTTAAATTGTTCATGAGGTGGTAAGGTGGTGTAGTGGTTAAAGCTCACACCTTGCAGTCAGAAGGTTCTAAGTTCAAATCCTGGACTTTCTGTGTGGAGTTCACATGTTCCCCCTCTTTCTTTACATTTTTATGCCTTACTATACTATGATAAGTAGATCCATTCAAGGGGTTTGTAGTGGTTATAGCTGACACATTGCAGTCTGAAGGTTCCAGGTCAAATCCTGGTCTTGGTCCTTTTCAGTGTGGAGTTTTTATGCCTGACAATACTGTGACATTTTTATGCCTTACTATACTATGACGTTTTTGATTTTTTTATGCCTTACCGTACTATGACGTTTTCGATGTTTTTATGCCTTACTATACTATGACGTTTTTTTCCTTACTATACTATGATATTTTTATGTCTTTCTGTACTATGACGTTTTTTTATACTTTTATGCCTTACTATACTATGACGTTTTTTGAGATTTTTATGCCTTACTATACTATGACATTGTTTGACATTTTTTATGACTTACTAAACTATGTTTTTTTGCCTTACTATACTATGACGTTTTTTGAAATTTTTATGCCTTACTATACTATGATGTTTTTTAATTTTTTTATGCCTTACCGTACTGTGACGTTTTCGATGTTTTTATGCCTTACTATACTATGACGTTTTTTTGCCTTACTATACTATGACGTTTTTTGAGATTTTTATGCCTAACTACACTATGACATTTTTATGCCTTACTATACTGTGACGTTTTTATGCCATACTACACTGTGAAGTTTTTTGACGTTTTTTTTGCCTTACTATACTATGACGTTTTTTGAGATTTTTATGCATTACTATACTGTGACGTTTTTTGAGATTTTTATGCCTACCTACACTATGACGTTTTTTGATGTTTTTATGCCTAATATACTGTGACGTTTTTTGAGATTTTTATGCCTTACTATACTATGACGTTTTTTGAGTTTTTATGCCTTACTATACTATGACGTTTTTTGACATTTTTTATGACTTAATAAACTATGATGTTTGTATGCCGTTCTACACTGTGAATTTTTTTGACATTTTTTTGCCTTACTATACTATAACATTTTAATGTCTTTATGTACTATGACGTTTTTTTGCCATATTATAGTTTGATGTTCTTTGACGTTCTTATGCCTTATTATACTATGGCATTTTTAGAGATTTTTATGCCTTTCTATATTATGATGTTTTTTGATATTTTAATATCTTACTAGAGTATGACTTTTTTTGACGTTATTTTTGCCTTACTATACTGACGTTTTTATGTCTTTCTGTACTATGATGTTTTTTGAGATTTTTATACCTTACTGTACTATGACGTTTTTATGCCTTACTATACTATGACATTTTAATGTCTATGTACTGTGACGTTTTTTGATTTTTTTATGCCTTACCGTACTATGACGTTTTCGATGTTTTTATGCCTTCCTATACTATGACGTTTTTTCCTTACTATACTATGACGTTTTTTGAGATTTTTATGCTTTACTATACTGTGACGTTTTTTGAGATTTTTATGCCTAACTACACTATGACGTTTTTTGATGTTTTTATGCCTTACTATACTATGATGTTTTTTGAACTTTTTATGCCATACTACACTGTGACGTTTTTTGAGATTTTTGAGCTTAACTGCACTATGACATTTTCATGCCTTCCTATACTATGACGTTTTTTGCCTTACTATACTATGACATTTTAATGTCTGTCTGTACTATGACGATTTTTTTAGATTTTTATGCCTTACTATACTATGACGTTTTTTTTAGCTTTTTATGCCTTACTATACTATGACATTTTTTGAGATTTTTAAGCCTAACTACACTATGATATTTTTATGCCTTACTATACTATGACGTTTTTTTCCTTACTATACTATGATATTTTTTTGTCTGTCTGTACTATGACGTTTTTTGAGATTTTTATGCCTAGCTATATTATGACGTTTTTAGAGATTTTTATGCCTCACTATACTACAACGTTTTTTTTATGTTTTTATGCCTTACTGTACTATGACATTTTTTGAGATTTTTTACGCCTTACTATACTATGACGTATTTTGAGATATTTATGCCTTACCATACTATGCTGTTTTTGATGTTTTTACGCCTTACTATACTTCGAAGTTTTTTGAGATTTTTATGCCTTACTATACTATGACGTATTTTGAGATTTTTATGCCTGACTATACTACGTTTTTTTAATGTTTTTATGCCTTACTGTACTATGACGTTTTTTGAGGTTTTTATGCCTTGCTATACTTTGTAGTTTTTATGCCTTTCTATACGATGAGGTTTTTTTTTATTTTTTATTTCGTTAAATTGTTCATGAGGTGGTAAGGTGGTGTAGTGGTTAAAGCTCACACCTTGCAGTCAGAAGGTTCTAAGTTCAAATCCTGGACTTTCTGTGTGGAGTTCACATGTTCCCCCTCTTTCTTTACATTTTTATGCCTTACTATACTATGATAAGTAGATCCATTCAAGGGGTTTGTAGTGGTTATAGCTGACACATTGCAGTCTGAAGGTTCCAGGTCAAATCCTGGTCTTGGTCCTTTTCAGTGTGGAGTTTTTATGCCTGACAATACTGTGACATTTTTATGCCTTACTATGCTATGACATTTTTTGATATTATTATGCCTTTCTATACTGTGAATTTTTTTTGACATTTTTATGCCTTACTCTACTGTGACATTTTATTGTCTCACTATACAATCAATCATTGATCCATTCATGAGGTACGGAGGTGGTGTAGTGGGTAGGGCTGAAGGTTCCAGGTTCAAATCCTTGTTTTGGTCCCTTTCTGTGTGGAGTTCACATGTGCTCCCTCTTTTTTGACATTTTTATGCCTTACTATACTATGATACGCTGATCCATTCATGTGGTGGTGTAGTGGTAGCTGACATCTTGCAGTCTGACGGTTAGTAAACCATTTGGTTGATGGCATTAAAAAGCAAATCTCTTTGTTTTTGAGGGGTGGCAGGGTTTTTTTGCTTTCCTTCCAATATTGAGACCAAACCTATGCCCTGGGTTTAATGTATTAATTGCATGGTGGAGCAAAATGTGAAACATCATGTGCTGCACTTTTAATGACTCATGTCTTTAATGCAGATCATTAATGAAACAACACGACTCCCCAGGGCACCCAACTCTGATAAAAGATCAATCAATAGATATTTATACCTCTAAACCTACATTTACTGAATTCTTCATACAGCAGAAAGCTGACCACCAATAACGTCGCTCAGTCTTCTTATTTATTCCACACTCTCTCCCGCCTCATGAGTCTCTGATAACTTTGAAATATAAGCACTGACTTTGGCCATCATCCTTCTTCTTCAAGTTAAGTCTTTTTACCAGCATTCTCATGATAATATATTGCCGCCTATACAGCTTCCCACACATGCAGATAACTCGCTTTTCCCTCCTGGCAGTGTCTCACCCTGAGTGTTGAAAATAGCTGAGACCTGAACACAACTTGTGTAACATTGATTTGAAATTCAATCTAGACAGCTACCTTTGGGCCCTGGGCCAGTTCTTAGATCCCTCTCTGATACCGATGCTGGAGGATGCAAAAAAAAAAAAAGCAGTGTGTGTGGAGGAAAATAAAGAGAAATGAGCAGATGCAGTCAGGAATACAGACAAAATGTATAGATACACACACAGCAACCTTGACAGTCTTTGCCTATGTTTTCTTTGATACTTGTAATGTAGTGCTGCTGACAGACAAGCACCCTCTGACATAAATCACCAGGCTGAAGAGGTTTTATCTCCCTATCTTTTATCCGGTCCTCCATCCTTTCACCTGTGTGTCACCCTGAGAGCTGTTGTGAGTACTCTACAAGGTGCCATTTACCCACAAGTGTCCTGAATACATCACACTAATCACGCTTGCATTTCTCCCAAACTCATACACACACAAAAAAAAAGTCTTAGCAGACAATTTCACAGCAGATGAGGCATTGCTCTTTTGAAAACATAGACTGTAGTAATCAATGTGAGGAGGGAGGGAAAAAGGTATACACTTAAGTAAAACATTTTGTAAAATATCAATCTGTTGTCTTTATTGTGCCATGAGGAAAAAAAGTGGTGAGGAGAACAAAAATAAGGAGGTGGATGATGGGAAAACTAGAAAACACGAAGCAGGGTCTAATATTCTTGAGTCTCCTTTTATCTCTCCCCAAATGAAAATCCAGATTTCCCAAAACAGTAACTTGCATGCAAACATTTTCTTCTTGTTATTCTCTTTATGCTTTGGCCACTACAATGCCATATGTTGTTGTCATGGCTCTGAACAAGTTAAGCCCATAGGATGCATTAGAGCAACTCGCTGTCTTGTTAGTTACAGCCATTTACATGGTTGATGGGGTTGATTGCTTGTTATGGCTGACTACATAAGAGAGCCAGGCTAATGCTGCATTCATGTCATATCGGAGTTATCGTAATTTCAAGTTTCTGATATGTTAATTGGGTTCATGCCAACATCCAAGTTGTAATCACAACAGGGAAGGTCTAATACTGATATTTTAATGGCGAAGTAACTGATAGCTAAAGATCTTCTATGCTAACGATCCTTTCAATTGTATGTGTGAGTGTTGCAGTTGAATATACCCAGACCTCATAGCCAAGCACTACCCATGTTTTCTCAGCCACCCACACACAAATACACAGGACATAGGGCCAGACAGAGACAAAGAAGCCTGTCAGTGGTGGGCTAAAATCTGCAGTGGATTACAAATAGTTGACAGATCTCCTGTGTTCCCTCCCTCTCTCTCTATATTCATTTTATATATTGGATTATTGCAGCACTTGGTCAGTGGGAGTAGGCACTGTACAGTTTTTGTACCTGCCACCCTGGCACCCTTTTCCCATGGATAGAGGTTGAATACTGCTCGGTCAGACATGTTTTCCTGTCATTTTAAAATAGCCCATTCCACCCAGCTGGGAAAAACAAACTACATATGGTTCCATCTTTACTCAGCATGCACGCGTGAAGAAAGTTGCTGACTTGCTCTCATCAGCTTCACCCCCAAAGGTGACATGAAAGTGTTTAGCACGTTGAGTCTCTCTCACTGAGTTTGTCTCTACTGCCCCCTCTCTGCAGTCTGGCTCTGTGACAGTGTATTTTGCGTGTCTGTGTGTGAGAGAAAGAAAGAAAGAAAGAAAGAAAGAAAGAAAGAAAGAAAGAAAGAAAAGAGGAGTGTGTATGCAGAGTCTGGGCCACAGCTGTTGTGGTTTTCATTCCCCCCCCCCCCCCCCCCATCTTTCTCTAATATAACCCTCCACTGTGCAGGTCTAAGCTCATGAAAGAGCATTAAAACTGCCAAGTCAGCGCAAACTGAGGCCACATAGGCACGCAGTTCAGTTTCATCACTTCATACACTCACACACACACACACACAGATTCTGCTGAACTATGAACAGCACATTTGCTGTAGCCTAATCACACACTCCTTCACATAAAGGGGCTTTTATTATCAAGGACACTCACTGATAAAGGAGTTGTGTATACATAACCGTGAGGGGTAACTGTGATTTTTCATTTTTCAGTGTGTGTGTGTGTGTGTGTGTGTGTGTGTGTGGTGTGTGTGTGTGTGCGTGTGCGTGTGCGTGTGTGTGCTTTCACATCACAAACCTGCTATTGCCTACATTCAAAATTCTAAGGAGCTTCCTCCCTGACAGGAAATTGCATTCTACATCTTGGTGACCATGGAAACCAAAGCCTGTAATGCCTGTCAGTCAGGTTTATGTAACATATTTTGCACAGTGCAAAGTAAATTCAGGGAAGAAACATAATATAAAACTCATATATTGTCAAAAAGCTTGGACGTCAATACAATCAGAAGCATTTCCTTGTTGAGAGGGAAGAGCTTCAACTTTAGACTGTCTTTCTCTTTCGTGCCATAGAGAATAAACTATTCAAGTAAAGGCTGTTGTTGTGTTCAACTCAGGGCAAAATGTGAGGAAAAATTTCACATCTCGGTGCATCTATTTTTTTTACGCTGAGCCTTTTCAGCAACCCTGATTATCTATACATGATAACGTGCCTTGATAATGGCATATTTGAATGATAACAAGGTGCATTTACAGGTGCTTTGAGGTCACCTTTTACTCCACTCCCTGTTCATCTATGCAGTATCTTTTATCCCCTGCCATGCACCCTGAAAACAAAAACACCATCACACCCCTCCTCATTCTGGGTGGGAAAGAAGGGGTCACAATGGCTGCAATTTCTGTACGGGTACGGTAAATGACGGTTTCAATGACATGTAAAAGAATAGGAGGGGAGGTTATTTTCTTTTGTCAGTGTTTTTTTTTTTTTAAAGAAAACAGGGAGGAGGGGGAGGGAAAATAATGCACCGCTCCTCTCTGAAGTCCAATCCACACTAATGGAGTGGAGGAGGGGAGGAGAGATAAAGGAGGGCAGAGAGGGAGGGGATACAGTATGTGCATGTGTGTGTGTGAGGTTTAGCTGACTGTGTGAAAGCATAGCAGTTACAGTGCAGGTTATTTCAGGTGTGTCTACATATGTGTGTTAGAAAGAAAAAACAAGTGTGCGAATGTGGAGAGATAATGTCTTGCTTACAGACGAGCGGACAGACAGACAGACAGACAGACAGACAGAGCGAAAGACGGACACAAAGGGGCCTATAGCAGTTTGCATTTGTGTGTGTGTGTTTGCTGAGAGGATGACAGCAGGATGTGAGCAGAAATCTCATCCAGCTTCCCCCTCAGCAGCCTTGTCCACACAGGCTTTGGTCTCCCTGCGTCAGTTTGTGTCCTAGAAAGGGACGCTGAGATGAGTTTCACACTCCAGGAAACGAAATTTTGATGAAAGCTGAGGAGATCAGCATAGATGGGAGCAGAAATGTCTCAAATCAAAAGACAACACATAACATTAAAGCACATCTTTGTTACAATACTGTTTGTAACATCATCTCCTTCCTGATGAGTCAGTACTCAAGAGACAGATGATACAAGGAAAGTTACTCCAGGACTTTGTATGCATTCACATTTTCAGCTTTCTCATCGTTCAACCCCCAATTTGAAAATTTTTCAGTTCAGGATTATTGTGATTATTGGCTTTCCAATAAGTCTAACTATTCATTATTATTATTTTATTTCCTATTGTTCCTCTTATCCCAACACAAAATGTAAAATACACGAGTACAAAGAAATCACATTAAAAACGACAGCTTTGACTAAAAACATTTCCTGCTGATGTTATGTTTAATGTTTCCCTGTAAACCACTGTCTTTCAGGCAGACACGGGAGCAGGAAACCCCTCCAGACTTCTTCTACTTCTCTGACTTCGAGAGGCACAATGCTGAGATTGCTGCTTTTCACTTGGACAGGTGAGTGTGTGTCCCCCCCCCCCCGGAAAAAAAAAAAAAACCTATTGTGCTGTGTGAGATCTCTCGGTGACTCATCTGGTTCCTGTTAAGAGTGCGTTTTCAAATCATCCTTCACAGTGTGTTCCAGGAAGAATAGCAAGTCACACATGTTCGTTCACACAGACAGCGACACTTTAACCCCCATTATAAACCGGAGGTGCGCCATAATGGATTTAAGCTGTGAAAATTTGAATAGGATTAAGTACATGAGGGATTAGATAACACACAGCTGGGAACATCTCCTCTCCTTGCTGCTGAGGATATTGATTTCCACATGATCCTTTCACTCTAAGGACAAGTTTAAAAAAAAAGACTTCTCAACAGAGAGTAGTGCTAAGAAGAGTCAAATATGATGGTTTGGGATTCTGGGGGTGGATGATAAATGGACCACAGGTCGTCTTAAAATCTTCTGCGGGCATAGTAATTAGCTCACACATGCTCTCACACGCACACACACACACACACACTCAAAAACACACACACACACGCTCGCTTGCTCGCTGTCTGTTTGATGAGGTCAGTGGCATGTGTTTGCATGGGCAGAAAAACCAAGCCAAACAGGAAATCATAGACACACCATTAGGACATAGTTTCTTGGCCATAAAGAGCAGTTTGTTTTTGTTTGCATGCATCCTGCAGGGCTGCCTATGAATTAAAATCTAGTTGCTCGGCCTCTGAATCAGGAATGCAGAGGAGTGCTGTGATGTTTTGCTCAGCTAAAAGTTTCTTTGATTGGATTTTTAATTCTAGACAGTTCTCATGAAATGCACTAAAGTATCGTGAAGATTTGTTACATCACTGTTTTCCAGTAATCACTTCTAAATCTCACTGTTCTTTGTACTATCTTACCATCTGTTGTGAACTCCCTGTGACTCAGGGGTGTGCACACAAATAGATGCAAATACCCACACACACACACGTACACACACTCACAGGTGCTCCTTTGTCACCAGGGCCCTACGTGACGGTGCAGTTTGCTGCTCGTGAATGCTGTCCTCTGTAGGCTTAAGTTTCGCCAACTGTGTTCCACTCCAGCCAGTCTGTCTGTGTGTCTGCCTGCTCCCAGGGGGCTTAGTTTAAGTCTCACACTGGTTCAGGGTCATTTGGACACAAAACATAGAGTGAGACAGGCTAAACAGAGACTGAAGAGGTATCATGTTCCGACATGAAGAATGAGAGAGAGATGCAGACGGAGATGGAGCGAGAGAACGGGAGGACAAGAAGTCGAGAGCAGGATCAGTGGAATTAACCTGCTCTCTACCATCTGAATATAAGCAGAGGGTTAGAACAAATCATGACTACTGCATTGTGTTGGAGAGACAGACACTGTAAAACATCCTTGTTTCCAATCACACAGGCAGACAGAAAGCAATGTAAAGATGATGAATTATTAATACATCTTTTGTGCGGAAACCATACAGATCAAGTTCTATGCTGACAAGTTTGATGGGAAATCACTAAACATCATTCTTCTGTGAAGAAACAAATCCCGATGTCCCACTTTTTCTTTGGGATGTTTATACAATAACGGACAGATGATGTACAGTATATTGCCACAGATGAGAATGACCTGGTGCATTGTGGCTGCATCCGTTCAGAGGAAATTAAAGTCAGAAAGATTGTGTAAGACAGTAACATTTGGAATTTGGAAACAGCCTGATGACTGGGTATTAAATATTATATAATGTGACTCTGGCTCCAGGATCCTTGACTTCCGGAGAGTGCCCCCGGTGGCAGGACGTCTTGTCAATATGACGAGGGAGATCAGAGATGTGACACGTGATAAGAAGCTGTGGAGGACCTTCTTCATCTCACCAGGTAGTGACTCTGCAGTTTGGCACAGTTTCTCGCATCCCATTTAAACAGAGCACAGGACAACATGAATGTAGACAACAAGTAAACTGGGTTATACACACAGTGTGGTTGTGTACGTGTGTATGTTTGTATGTCCTGGTGAAAATGAGAAGAATATTGCATGTGTGATCATAAATAAAGCCAAAGCCAAAAGTCACCAGAGGGTGGCACTGTAAGTCAGGTTACTCACAAAAGGACTAACTAACTATATATCTTAATATTCAATGTTAATTAAGGGTGAATAAACTTAATTTGTGACAAACAAATCAAGACATGAAGTATTATAATGGAAACTACAGGTTAAATCAGAGCAAAGAAAAAGTCAAATTGTGTGTCAAATACATTTTTACTATACAAAGCAAGTCATTTGCCACAAAGGAGTAGCTGCCAGGCTGCACTTTCTCAAAGATGTCATTGCTAAACATTAAAGCAACTGTTTTTAAAACTATAGTACAAAGATAAATTAAGTAATTTGGTTTCAAGAATATCAAGGACAATCGTGTAAGATTTTACGATTCTTTGATTAAACAATTTAGAGAAATGAAAGGTAAAATTCAAATGAGATGCTTTGAGCAGGCCAGTTTGATCAGCATTCATATCATGTCAATAGGAAAACTGTGTTGAACCCTGAACCTGAGATTAGAAAACCATCCACATGTACAGTTGGAAAAGTGCATCTTGCTCCTCCTCTGACTTTATTTCTAAACCAGCGTGTTTGCTTTCTCTCTCAGCCAATAACGTCTGCTTTTATGGAGAATGCTCTTACTACTGCTCCACTGAGCATGCTCTGTGCGGGAAACCAGACCAGATCGAAGGCTCACTCGCAGCTTTCCTGCCAGACCTGAACCTGGCCAAACGCAAGACCTGGAGAAACCCCTGGAGACGCTCCTACCACAAACGCAAGAAAGCAGAGTAAGGAAAAGACACTTGTGAACCAGATTCATGAATCTCAGCACCTCATGACTTCTGAGAAATTGATTGGTCTGTGCTAATTATCTAATCATCTACATTTATGTGACTAATTATTAACTGACTCGATTTTAAAACATTTTCCCAGGTGGGAGGTGGACCCAGATTACTGTGATGAGGTGAAACAGACGCCCCCGTACGACCACGGCACTCGCCTGCTGGACATCATGGATATGACCATCTTTGACTTCTTAATGGGTGAGAGGCGAAGACTTTGGGTGTGACATTGCCTATAAATCTATGAATATCTCTCTTTCAAATACTAATTAATTAATTACAGCATCCTACTCTGACCCATATTTCTTCCTCTTTCCTTGTACAGGGAATATGGATCGTCATCATTATGAAACTTTTGAGAAGTTTGGAAACGAAACTTTCATCATTCACCTCGACAACGGAAGAGGGTAAAACATTCATGTATTTTTTTAACTGTCTTAGCAACGAGTGAATGTTTGATCCTCTGTAATGAAAATAGTTGCACTGGCATCTTGCAATGACTCAGGCATTATTTAGAAATTAAATGAAGTAATTAAAATCTGTTCACTTACCTTAAATATAAAACAATATCCAAGAATTTTCCATCACAACTAACAAAGCATTAGTCTGAACAGCTGTCATAGAGTTTTGTTTGTGTCTTTTGATCTTGTAGGTTTGGAAAACACTCCCATGATGAGTTGTCCATCCTGGTGCCCCTCAGCCAGTGCTGCAGGTCAGACTTTTGGTCAACTTTTTTGTTTGTTTGTCCTGCTAATGACAGAATGAAATGAAATGTACTGTCTATTCATCAATTTTAGAGAATAAGTCATTATGTATTTGGTCACCCACTATCGGCTCCTGCATTGTCAACATCAGACATTTGATGCACAAGAAATATCAAAATCTTAAGGGGCAGTTACCATAAAAAATGTCAAGTAAAGTCCTCGTCCCCAGGGCATAAGAGCTGAGCTTTTGTCTAGTACTACACTCAGGCATGCCAACATCAGTCATCAGTCAAAAAATGTCTTAAAGGTGGATTAGTATGAAATGAATGCTCCTACAACAATTAACCCTTTTGTTAACAAAAGTTTAAAAGTTAAAATATATGAATATATCTCTTATTTATAGAATATATGCAGCAAACACTAATTGTCCTGATATTAGTCACATTTGAAGTCACCTGTTCGGTTATCCTTCTTCCCATGTTTTCAGGGTGAGGAAGTCCACATACCTGCGTCTCCAGCTGCTGGCCAAAGAGGACTACCAGCTGAGCTCCATGATGGAGGAGTCTCTGCTGCGCGACCGACTGTCCCCTGTCCTCATCCAGCCTCACCTCCAGGCCATGGACCGCAGGCTCCGGCTGGTGCTGCAGGTCCTGGCAGGCTGCGTGGAGAAAGAAGGCTATGTTAATGTTGTGGAGGAGGATTTAGTCGGGGACACAGCCACCCACAGGAGCCCAGGTCACAGGTAGTGAGGGAAACGCTCCAAGGTGACGGGGACCACCAATGACACATGGACAATGGACCACATCTGTGGCTGTCTGACCAATGGGATTGGACCAGAAATCCCACTTCTGATATCAAGCTGAATTCAGTGAATTCCAAGACTTGCCATCATTGCCTCTATGGAACCTGCTTTGAAGTGTGTTTATAGAAGAAACAGATACAATGAAAGACTGTGCTCACACAGAGGCTTTGTATTTGTTAGATACAGATGTATTTTTGTTTTACCAGATGTTGTATAAGACATAAGGGAACCACTGCTGTGCTCTGATTTTGTCCTGTTTGTTTTGAATATGGAGGGTATCAGCTTGTTTTATGTGTTTTATTATATTAGTGCATAACCAAATGAGAACTTAAACTGACTGGGCATCTCATGGTCAGACAATAAGCTTTATCAGTTATCGCGATGTATGAAAAGGTTAAGAAAGTGTGTGGGCGTTACGAGATATTGGTTTTTTTTTAAACATGTTAGAAAATATAGTTTTCACATTCTGCAGTCAACTAGATCAGCGGGAAAAGCTAAGTCAGGCCTGGCACAAACAAGGAGAAAAAAAAAAAGTGTGTTCTGTTGATCTGTCTTCGTGAGCTTTTTGTCTTGGCACAGACTTGGAACAGAACGATTGAAAATATAATTACACACTTCTGAACAGCATAAATCAGTTCAAGTATATTTCTCACTGTAGTTCAAACAATACCTTCACTTTGCCTTATTCCAATTTTATATCTCTTTTTTTTTACTTTCCCATCTCCCCACTACATGCAGTACAACAGCACAACACTAAAACATTATTTTCTAAACCAAAAATACTCTAAATGTAAACAGTCCACACTGATGTGCTGGTTAGTGTTTATTAAATGGTATGTCACTACATTCAAGTGCACTACCATTTTTACCTTCCTCGTCTGCTCTGATATAACTTTACAATTTATGCAATGCAAAATGTTACAGTTTGTATGTTGTTTCATTTTATGAGATTTAATGTCCAAATTACTATTTATTGGTGCGTTACAAAGAGTGAAAGTGGTTTAATAAATTTTAGGTCATGGTTTTGTTTCATGTTGCTTTATACATCAGGAAATATTTAGTATTTGGATACTATTTAAATTGACATTCCTTTGGGTACTATTTTTATGTTCGGATGATAGACAAACAACTGAGCTGTTGGATTTCGGACATTAAGTTGTTGAAGTGGTGCCAGTGCAATTTTCAGTTTCCTCCTTAAGAGTCCTGTGCATTGGCTAACCCAGTACCTGTGCAATGACAGAAATGGAGTACTTGAATGTTTTTGGGTTTGCAGTGTGGACAGGATTCATAGAACTAAAAACAGTGTAAAAGCCTGGGAGCTGGACTCAAGTCTGCTTGGGGGGTGAAAATAGGGGTTAAAATGCCCCATCCCACCACAGGGATAACTTGTTTTCATAATCTCAGTGTAAATACCTATAAATACTTTGAAGACCTAACAAGCTGCACCGCACAGTGATTTGCTTCTGTTTTCTGCTATTGCATTGTTACTGTGAAGATCTGTTTACTAAATGATTAAAGTGTGCAATAAAAACAAAAGTGAGGACAAAACGCTCTGTGTATGTGGGTGGCTGCAGACATATGGACCCTCTCTGTCTTGATTTTATGCATGGGTGGAGGTGAATGTATGTGCTTGTTTGAGGGGTATAGACTAACAACGTACTGTTCAAAAGTAAGAGGTCGCATTAAGTGAAGAACATATCACATTTGTCAAATTCATCCAGGCAGTGGGCAGCTTTAAAATAACTCATGAGAAAACCCATCCATTGTCCATGACCTTTACCTGTTAGCATATACTGGTAACTACTTGAACATGTATGCAGCCTCAATCACACACACACACGCACACACACACACACACACACACACACACACAAATCTTGAAATCACCACACTACATGCAGTCTATGAGCACTGAGTCAAATTTTACACTGAGATACTAATGAAGATTTCACAGGCCTGCAGTTTCAGATTGTAATAACTATAAATAAGGTTTCTCATTTTGCAAATTACACAAAGTACATCCATTAGGCCCGAAGTTAAATGTCTTCCAGTTGCGAACCATTAAAGATGAGTCAGATCTGTATGCACTCCTACACGAACTGCACTTGTGTGGGTCAAGCCAATATTTCTTTGACATTATAACATTCAACATTCATTTTCTCTAATTTTTTATTCTTAAGTTTTATTCAGTAACTGATTTGAGAATCAGTCTGAGTAAAAGCACCCTTTTGTCAGTCTTTTTTGGGACATAGAGTATATACAGTATATATCCTCCCTGATTTCCCTTTAATGTGGGTTTAAAAATAAACATTTGAAATAGAAAGTAGTGCAACACCTGACGGTCAATGACGGTCTGTAAATTGTGATGATTGACCCAGTTATACCTATAAACTTCCTTGTAATTTGATCTCATGTCCATACAGTATTGGAACTGCAAAGATCATTGAAGGATCAATGAAGAGATTTTTGAAAATCTGTTTCCATGGATATAGAAAAGGCTCAAATGCACGTGGCTACAACTGTTTCTTCATCCACAAAAGGATTGAGTCTCTAAATCTGTTGATCAAATGTTTGGCAGAATTTGCAGTTTTGCTCTAGCAGACAGACATGTTTAGCTTAGCATGCGCTGCCTCGCTAGCAATGACAGCAGCCGGGCAGCTCACGGCGCTGTCCGCGGTGCTGAAGGAAAACACCAACGACGTCCGTTTAACAAAGAAAAACAGACCACCCAGGCCGTGGTGCGAAATGAGTTTCCAGGACGCTGTGCGTGGTGGTGAAGGAAGTGCCGAAGAGCTGTCCGTGGTACTGAAGGGTCACAGCTAAAGCAGCACCACGGACAGAGCCGGTGTTCTTCATGAAAGGGGATAAGGAGACCGTGGATGAGGCGTGAAGGGGATGACGAGGACGGTCAGATCATTCTGGTAGTTGTAGATAAACTGTATTTACATCGTTAAGCATGTGTTACTGTCTTTTCTAACTGAGATAAAGACACCGACTTGCGCAAAGAAGAGACAATAGCTCTTTAATTATGAAAATTTGTTTGTTAGGTCTAAAAAATATCATCTGTTTTGACGCCACGTGCTCTCATCTCCCTCTATTCATCGGTGCAAGAGTGTTAAACGACAGGCAACTTTTAAAACACCGCATTTATCATTTCTGGTTTCTTCACAGTAAACGAAGGTACATACTGATCTTCCCCCAGGAGAGGGAGCAAGTGTACCACATTTATGACTGTGGAGCTCAGGAACAAGAAGCTGTTACAGGCCAAAATTCACTAGGTGGCACTCAAGCCCCATGGTCATGTTTGAGAGGGTTCCATCTGCGTTACAGGGGCGATGCTACCTGAGTTAAGGTTGTAGCCACTGAATTATACTTTGTGCCTCGGTGTGATGAGCTGATTTTTCAAGCAAGGCTACATCTTATGACTCTCACTTATACTGATTTCATAAGAATTTAACGATACAATCACAAAGTGTCCCCATGAAGAAGCTGATATGTCTTGTGGAAAAAAAGTTTGAAAACAAACACTTAAAGAACGGAAATGTAATTTGGAAAAAAAATTGGGCTATCTAGTCTACAAGGTTGCTGCACTTCATAGCAGTGACTATTAGATTATTTACTAGACCTGTACAATAACAAATGACTAAAGTGACCATAACATGGTCATTTATGTTTCAGATGTTATATGTTAAAATGTGTTAGAATTATCAGTGTATTTATTTAGTTAACGTTTTTTTTTTCACATGGCCCATGCTTCTTATCATTTTCCCAGATTTCATTCATTTTTTTATTCAACCTGACCTGAGAAAATAAGAAAACAGCCTTGACACTATTCCTGGCCACTCCCACTCTGCCCAGATGTTGTTTACCCTCCACAGCAGACCATCCCACATTCTCTCACCTCATTCAGTGGCAGTCTCTCCTGCCTAGTAACAGTATCCAACACCACTGTCCTCCCCGTCTCTATGGCAACAGAGAGTAACCCCCTTCCTCCCCTTGCCTCCCACTGATCCAAAGGTGTGTGTGGCTGAGTCCTCAACGACCCTGACCCTTACACCTCCCCCACTCCCCCATCAGTGAACTTGAATTATGCCCGAGTTGGCAAACACATTTCTTGAAAACTATAATTGCACCGCGAACAGATATGTGTACCTGCATATCCAACATTTATATATAATGTTCAGGTATCATTAAAAATACTACAGACTTATAAGGTCACATGTAGAAAAAATATCATAAAGCCTCTTAAATCCAGTAATGAGGAGCCTGCTTCATAAGGTCTAACCTACTTAATCCTTGAAACACTGTAATGACGTTTCACTGAAATTACATAAGGCAAAAACAAATCTCCTGATTTTGATGAGAAATAAACAGCTGAACACAGTAGACACACTTATTATTTCAGAAGGTGTCACCAGCTCTCTCACTAATATATTTGAGTGAAAAACACAACACTACCCTCACGCATACCCCCTCAAAGTGTACACACAAACGGGGCTCTGCGTGTGTGTGTGTGTGGTGTGTGTGTGTGTCAGAGCGTATGGCGAGCTGAGATGAGAGGAGCTTTCAAACGCTTCTTCAGAGGCAGTCGTTTTTAACCCCTGTCCGTCTCGATTGATGTCAGCGCTGTAGGCAAAATCACGCTTCACTCAGATCCGCACTGATCAAAACAAACGCATTCCGGGGAGGATAGCGCGCCGAAATGGTTCTTGGGTACACAGGCGCGATGACGTCTAGCCTATTCACAGCTTCCCTGCATCTGGTGGCACTGATCTCCAAACTGTCCAATACTCATCATCTTTAAAAAATAATAATAATAATAATAAAAATAAAATTAAAAAATGGACTATAAACTAAAATGTTCGTTGTTTAAGCCGACTGTTTCAAACCAATCAGGGAGAAGCGTGAAGGTCTGTCTGCCTCACATCTTCATTTCCTCTCCTTAAAGCGCCTAATTATTTTTACTGAGAACTTTACAAGCTGAACTCATTCTCATCTCTGAGGAGACGGTGCTCTGAAAAGCCAGCCCTCTCCACCTTGTTTTTTTTTTTTTTTTTTTTTTTTTTACAGCGGCTGAGCAACACCCTGCCAATAGGAGCTGGCTCTGTGTCTGAACTCATGAATTATTAAAAGACGACTATTTCGCGGCTGCAGCTAAAATTAGGAATAGCCTTATGTTGGCTATAATTAGAAAGCAGATGGAAAGCGTTCATTTAGAATAGTACATGGAAGGTTTTGACATTTCCAGGTGAGGATGCTGTGTGTGCGTGTATGTGTGCGTGCGTGCGTGCGCGTCTTCAGAGTGAGCCTGGCGACAGAGACAAAACTCTCCCTGTCTGTCGTCAAGGTCAGACGGAGGCGCATCCTTTTGCGTCAAGAGCACCGGGAGAGAAATTAAACTCCAAATCAATTGCCCTTGAACCGCTGCGCGTGTGTGACTGTGTGTGCGACTGACTGACTGGCAATGCGTGCGGCCACGAATTTGTTTATGAAAGTGAGAAGAAAAAAAAGCAGCCGAGATTGTGTGCTATGTTCTTCTACGCATCTGTCCATCCTAGCGTGTGTGTGTGTGTGTGTGTGTGTGTGTGTGTGTGTGTGTGTGTGTGTGTGTGTGTGTGTGTGTGTCTGCATGCCAGGAGCGATCACAGGCCATTGCCATAATTGCACAGCGCGCAATATATACGGCGGGAGGAAGAGAAGGGGGCGCCGTTTGTAAACCCGATGAAACACCCTTGGCTGCACAGGAGAAATCCAGAATGACCGACATAGGCTACGCTCCGGCGACTCGGCGCGTTGCGACAAGTGCTCCTTTTGCACGAAAGAGCAAATGAAAACAAGGAGAAGAGAGGATGCTAATTATTGACGCGCGCCTGAGCAAGCTGCCAGCAGCCCCTCGTCTGTCACTCAAGAGGAGGAGGCGAGGAGAGAGGGGAGGGGATGGCTGAATGGGAGGAGAGTCACAGTCCCACTCCCCTCCTCCTCATCCTCCTCCTCCTCCCCCTCCCCTCCCTCACTCCTTATTTTCATTCATGGCACAATCAGCGACACACGCATACACATATCTCCCCCACGCAGTGGCTGGCTCAGTCCCTCTCCATCAAAAGACTGCTTCCTCTCTCTCTCTCTCTTTCTCTCTCTCTCACACACACACACACACACACACACACACACACACACACACCTTCACATAGGGACAAACACACTCTTTTTCTTTTTCCTTTGTTATCTAATTTTGTCATAAACACAGACACACACTGCGCCCCCCCCCCCCCCCTCATCTTTTCCTATCACTCTCTTTCACACTAGGATTTTGGTCATCTCTTTTCATACATGAGTAAACACACATTCGGAGTATGTCTGTCTCTCACTCACTCAGACACACACACACACACACACACACAAACATTCCAGATAATAACAAACAGACAAACACATCCGAGCCAAAGGAGATAAACAAAAAGAAGGACACAACAAAACAAACAGACATGAGCAACTGCACATTGAAAATTGCATGTTAAATTTTCTTTCCCTCTTGTGCGTACGCGCACACACACACACACACACACACACACACACACACACACACACACACATACACACACAGTTGTGTTTCCAGACACACATACAGCTTCCTCGCCACCCACTCGGAGAGAGACAGTGAGGGAGAAAGTGAGGGAGGGAGGGGAGGAGGAGGGAGAGCAAACCTGAGACAGAAGCACTCCTGACGGGTTCTGAGTGCAGGAGGAGGGAGGAAGGGGGGGGGGGTGATTGGAGGAGGAGGAGCAGGTGGTCCCACAGCTCGACCACTCCTCCCTATCTCTCTCTTTCTTTCCCTCTCTCTCTCCGTTTTGCTCTCTCTAACCCTAACCCAAACACACAAACACGAACACATGCACAAGCACACACACACACACACACACACACACACACACTCAGTGCAATGACAATCACTCCACACCACCACCACCCCCCATCTGCTCCTCTCCCTCTCCCTCTCACACTCACACACACACATCAGCGCATGGTAGCTGTTGGACAGGCTGCTAGACTCTCCAGCACAGGCTGCAGGACGAGGCACCCCAACACACCCCTCACTCACCCCCCACCCACCCATCCCCAACTCCCACCACCACCACCACCACCCCCCAAGCTAATTCCATTATACATTCCCGACTGGAAGGAAGAGGGGCTGTCTTCTAATTGCTTTCTTATCCCCCTGAGTCCCCCTCGCTCTCTCCTCCTCCTTCTCCTCCACCACCATCACCATCACCACCCCCACCCCCCCTTTCAGCCCGCCCCTCGCCCTGCGTGCACTCAACATGGCAGCAGACAAGCAGAGGAGGGAGGCGAGCTAGAGAACAGGAGAGAGAGGGAGAGGGAGAGAGAGAGGGAGAGGGAAAGAGAGAGAGAGAGAGAGAGAGAGAGAGAGCGAGAGAGAGGCAGGCAGGCTGCCGCTATCAGGGAATACTGGTGCCATTTTCAGCATCGCAGGGTAAAAGGATTGAGCCTCGCCGGTGTACGCTCGGCTCGGCTCGGCTCGGCTCAGCTCAGCTCGCCTCGGCTCGGAACAGCTAAACAGGAGGGGGATTGGAGGGAAAACAAAAGGAGGAGAGAACGGCTTACCCCTAACACAGGTACCATGCTTTTCCCTGTCATTTGTTTCTCTTCTGTGGCAAGATGCAAGATGGACAGCAGCACTGTGCCGAGGAAAGTGAGAGCAAGGGGGAATGGTAGAGGGGGCGTGTGTCTGTGTTTGTCTGTGTGTACACCTGTGTGTGTGTGTTTGTGTGTGTGTGTGTGTGTGTGTGTGTGTCTGTGTGTGTATGTGTGTCTGTGCGTGTGTGTGTGTGCATGCCAAATAGAGGACATCAGAGTCTCTCATGGGACTGCGTTCTATTTTCATTCAGTGGAAGAACATTCACCTCCCACACACACACACACACACACACACACACACACACACACACACAAAACACAAACACACACACTCCCAGTACCAGACACCTGCCTCAACCCTGTTTTTTCCACCAGCATCTGTCCAAACAACAGGCACAAAAAAAAAATTAGTACAAATACTGTATCTTCCTGTAAAACACATGGACAACACGTAGAGGAAGCATGAGCTGCAGCCTCTGTGTTTGTCTGTGGTTTGTTTGTTTTTTGGGGGGGGTTTTTTCCCTCCCTAACTGCGTTCAGCATCCTGAGCCTTAGGATGTATTACGTAGTGCTATAACAGGACGCTATGTCAGAGCACGATGTGTCATAGCACGCTGTTTACTCTGCCTATTGCATAAGTAGATATCTGAAATGCACACAAACACTTGCGCACGCACACACACACACACACACTGATCTTATGAAACCAGTGACGAAGTTAGACTCTGGTTCATTTAATCCATGTTTCTTTGTGGCATATAGATCTGTTATTGTATATGTATTGCTGTATTTTGTATGTAGTGCTGCATGAGAAACAGAAGGTTTTACATTGTCAAAAATCTGTAATCATTACTGGGACCCAGAGTGTCCTCCATATAGCTGAAAAAGCTTATATATGCTATTTTTAGTATGGCTTTACCTGATGTGTGCTGGCCGGGGATACATGCTGTACGTCACAGATATATGCTGGTGTATGTGTGTGTGTGTACGTGTGTGTGTGTGTGTGTGAGAGAGTGTGTGCTCGTGCGTCTAATGTGCTGCATAGGCGCACTTCAGAGGCGGCTTTACTACCATTAAAAGTGCTCTTAAAAGATGCACTGAGACTGCAGTGTCACTGTTAACTGAAACTGATGCTACCAACAACCTGGCTTGCCTCGAGGAGAGAGGAAGAGAGGATGAGAGAGAGAGAGAGAGAGAGAGAGAGAGAGGAGAGAGAGAGAGGTGGAGGGAGGGCTGGGAGAGGTGTGACAGAGAGAGAAGGGTGAGTAAAAAAAAAGCATGTGTGTGTTTATGTGTGTGCCTGTGTATGTGTGTGTGTGTGGGGGGGGCGCAACAGGGAGGAGGGGTAACGACAGAGATAACGCAGAGAGGGTGTAGAGAGGTGTCAGGGACAGAAAACAGAGGTGAGATAGAGAACGGTGGTGGTGTGTGTGTCTGTGTGTGTGTGTGTGTGTGTGTGTGTGTGTGTGTGTGCCTAGATAGATAGGCACAAGGTGCACAAAAGAGTAAGAATGAGAGAATGATAGAGCAGGAGAGGGAGAGTGATAAGAGGTGAAGGGGAAGGAAGAATATATGAATGGAAGATGAGAGGCTGATCCCCTATAGCAATGCAGCGACATGGCCGCCATCAACATGTAAACAGCTGCGCCAGGATAAACAGTGTGCAAGTGTGTGTGTGTGTGTTGTATGAGTGTATGTGTGTATATGTGTGTGTGAATCTATGGATTTCAAGTTTGTGAATCTTTGCATGTAAGCAAAATACAACAATTTACTACATTACAAAAACATCCCTGGTATATGTACATAAATCTCTTTACCAAAGGTTGTGATGTTTTCAGCTGACAGTGGAGTTATGTGTTTATTTCAATGTGTCTGTGGTGTTTGTTGCGTGTTTGTGTGTGTGTGTGTGTGTGTGTGTGTGTGTGTGTGTGTGTGTGTGTGTGTGAGAGAGAGAGAGTAAAAGCTGTATTTCTGTAGTCAAAGGAATAGATAAGACAAGAGTCAGCCCACTGGCTTGGCACAGCATGGCATGGTACGGCAACGTACCTCGAATACACAATTGCTGCTACAGACACAAGGGGCTGGTGCACACACACACAAAGCGCATTTATGCGCACACACTAAAAGTCTGCTCTCCTTTTCCTCTGACTTTTTCTCCTTCACACACACATTCAGACTAACAGTGGGTTTCCTGCATGATGCAACACAATGAAAGGAAGCTGATTATCATGGAGATTGGAGGCGTGTGGAGAGCAGGTTTCAGTGTGTGTGTGTATGTGTGTGTGTGTGTGTAGGTGTGTGTGATGGTCAGTAAAGGGCATACCGAAATTGGCAACTCATTGCTGCGGTGAAATGAAAGGTGAAAGCTCCCCTCTGAGCCTCTCTCCCTCTCTTG